>NC_141147.1:63393741-64000408 GCF_053477565.2 Lygodium microphyllum | reverse complement strand
AAGAACATGGTGAAGAGGTGATCCAATTACCTACAAACCAACTAAAAACACTTAGTTAGTAAGAATCAAACAACATTAATGGATTCTAGGTGTCCAAGCACCACCTCGACTGTTATCCCCTCACACCATGTGGATAATACCTAATAAAAGTAGTGGAATATAGAGTTTATTTGTGATTAGTAGCAACCACCTTCTTCTCTCAAGATTTGTGTGAGATATGATTGAGTGCCATGGAAATTGGAACATGGAGGTTGAGCAGATGAGTATGTGAGAGGAGGAAATGAATAATATTATCACTTAAGTTTGAATGATATTGATACAATGACGGAGAGATGAGAAGACAAAAAGGGATGTGATGATACCAAAGGGGGAATTTCAAGAGATTGAGAAGATAATAATAAGGGTGTGTTTTGAGTACTAAGGAGTGACAATGAGTATTGTTGAGAGTGTTGAAGAGGTTAATACACAACATTAGCACCCATGAGAGGAGGTGTATGCTAAGTGTTGAGAAGCTAGAAGTGATGAAAGTGCATAAACACTTCCATTATATAGATGAACAATGAGATTGAGGATATAGAGGTTACTCATGTTTGAGAGCTTGGTAGTAGTCGGTTACCTTTGCAAGAGGTCAAATAAGAGTATTGAGACAAGAAGAGGTGGAGGTATCAAGGAGATTACGCTCATGAGTTTAAAAAAAGTGGTTATAAGTCCTCATATGTATTTGTCACATATGTGAGTTTATATACCACGAAGATGCATAATTTTGATGCCAAATAATCTACATCTATACTATCTTATAATTCAACAAATTTATGAACCTAAAGCCAATGCTATCATTATCTTATATAATCTTATAATTGACCAATTTGAGAAACTTAAAACCAATTCTATGTGTCATCTTTATAATATTAAGAGGAGGTTGGGGCGGGGCAAGGCATGGCACGTGTGGAGCTCCCCTTGTGTTGTCCCACCATGTTGCCATGTGGCACCTACTTCCGCTCGCCACACTACCATCACAACCCCCAAGACTTTCGCACACAGCAAACACACGTGGTGCATGCTCCTGCTCGCTGAATGTGTGTGAGAGAGAGAGTATGTATATATGTACACACACACACACACATTTATAGATACATATATATGTTAATGTACATATGTGCATATTTAATAAATTTAATGTAATATAAATATTATATATATTATATATAATACACATTGTCATAATTATTAATATATTTATAATATGTGGCATATATATTTATATATATTATGTGCGTGTGTGCGTGTGACTTTGCACCAAGATTAACTTCCTACCTAAAAAGACTAATCTCCTTAAGTTTTGATGCCCTCTCCCTTGTGCCACCGAAACTCAAGTCATGACTCCCTAACCCTTGAAATGCCAAAGAGAGAGAGAGAGAGAGAGAGAGAGAGAGAGAGAGAGAGGGAGTATAAAAATTGAAGAGATACATAAAAGGTGTTCAAAGCATGGGATCAAAATGTGAAGTATTGGTCTAACACCTATGTGAAGCACTAGGAGAATACAAAGAAATCCTTAGCTCACAAAAAAGCCTTAGGATCTCTCACAATCGGTCTCTTTGTGACTCAAGCATTTATGGACCCTCTTGCCATTTGAAACATGCTTTTGAATTTCGATGCGAAGCATCAAAGAATACTGGTTCTTTGAGAATACCAGTACATAGCATCGTAAGAAACTAGGTGTGGAGTGCCTAGTATGTATACTACTTATCTTATAATTGACCGATTTCAAAAACTTAGAACTAATCCTATGTATCATAGGCATAATGTTACCCAACCCGCCTCTCTTTTTCTTTTCAAGGAATAAAAAATAAAAAGTCCTAAGGCCAAATAGTTTAGCACATGTAATATGCCATTAACATATTACACCTATGCCATTAACATATTACACCTGGCATTAATAGAACTTGCCATACAAAGTTCTAAATTGTTTAGAACATGCAATAGGCCATTAATAAAACTTGCCATTTGCTTTTCTCTCTCTCTCTCTCTCTCTCTCTCTCTATATATATATATTTATTTATTTATTTATTTATTTATTCGATTAATGCACTATTAAAGATAAGTCATAGCACCTCATGGAAGCCCTCACGAAGACGCGTGCACTTTCAAACCTTTTATAAACATCTGCACATTCCCCACCTCTGTCGTACACCTTGTCTTCTTTACTTCTTCCATGGCAAGTACCGGGCTTGTATGAAGGCAGAGGCGTGAAGACAAAGGCAAAGTCGAATGGAAGTGTGAGCATAAGAAATATCGATCCCTCTCTTCTTCTCTTGCCTTACACTCACATGACATTGAACTGAAAGCATTAACCCGGGGAATCGCACGAGAAGGGAAGGCAATCACATGGCTAGGAGGAGGGGGAGAGGTATGGAAAACAGTCTCTCGGCATGGATGTAGCGCGTGTCATCCTTGATACTCGTAAGCGCCTTCAATCAACAGAGCCACAGTCACTGGGGTGGAGTTTCCATCGGAGGATGCGTTTAAACTCGATAGGATGGGTAGGGCACAAGCGAAGCGACCAGGTGTGATTTTAGATTTTATTTTTCATGGCAGCATGCCAGTGACGAGCATCGAGAGTTTTTAGGATTGCCTTGACGCTCATGGCTTCAAAATTCAAATGGTAAAGTCACACTTGATGGGTTCAAGCTCAAGTGGTATGACATCATCATCCATGGATTTTGGGATGGATGTAGGGACATAGGCTTCAAATGGTGAAGGCGTAGGTATATAGGCATATATTCATTCCTTTTGGAGGAATGATCGTTTTAAGATTTGCTCCTCAAGAGTATAACAACTCTTAAGACATATGTATTCATTTCTTTTGGAGGTATGGTCGTTTTAAGATTTGCTCCTCAGGAGTATAACAACTCTAACACACCAAGGTTTCACATAAAGATAGCTTAGAGATTACTTCATGAGCGAGACCCAAGAGATTTCACCTTAGTCCCAATCATCTGTACATACATGGGGGACATTGATTGATCAAGCCATCTATGTTAGCTGATCCAAACATCCCAAACCCCAATACAGGTGTTGATAATACTTCCTAGGTAGATACATGAGGTTATTGCCTACGCCAGAGGTATGCTTTCTATATCCCCATGAGATTGTATCATCTAGAGCTCTTTTATTTGTGAGTTGCTTTGAAGTCCAAATGCAAGGTAAAAATATGAAAGGTAGATTAAAACCAAAGGTGCAATCACTAATAAATCAAATGCAGAGATTGATGGGCTACTTGTTGAGTAGGAAATTGCAGCACAACTAAAAGAAAAAATAAAAAGCACTAGCATTGGAGAGCATACAAGAACTAGAGTTCTCATGGAAACACAAAGGCAATGTAGCTAGGGCAAGTTAATTAATTTTCATGCAATAAATGAATACTTGGATGTTGCATGGTTGATATGCGATGGTTCTCACAGATGTACTTAGGTTGATTTGGGCTTTGTAATTCTTGAGCATACACCTCTTTGTATCAGGTCTTGCCAGTGTTGTATACATTTTGCCCTAATACACAGGGGGTGTGTTGGTTTATTGATGGATTCATTTGACATGCTTGGATGTTTGTTGGATGTTCGTATGATTATTATATATTGCTTTATGTTCGCTTAATGCTAGTTATGCTTTGACAGTTAGTGGTTGACTTGGTGCATTTATTTTGCCTACAGTTTGCTCTCATTGTACCTGGCTGTAATTTATTACAGCAAGTAGTTATGCATGGATTGAGTGGAAGTTTCATGTTGAATTATTCTGATTTTCTGTATTTTTTATGGTACTTGGTGGACAGCATCATTAGCTATCAATTCGTGGTCATTTTGCCTTGGTTTTGGTGATATTTTGGTTATTTACAATAGAAAATAACAAGTAGTTTTGAACTGTCTGCACCATTTAGACTACAGTATGGCATCTTTTTCCATTGATAGTGCTATCTTCAACATTACTAAGCTTAATGGTACGAATTATGCCTATTGGAAGAGCTAAATTTGGCAGGTATTGGTACAGAAATCGCAGATAAAGCCACTAAGGATGCATGGCGAGCAGCCTGAAACTATGATTGATGACGAATTGGATGAGCTTGATGAGTTATGCAAGTCCACCCTCATCTTGTCTCTCACTGAACATGTGCATTACAATGTGGTTGAGGAAGCACAGAGTGCTTGGCAACTTTGGGATAAAATTAAGAACCTCTATGACAAAAAAAGTCCAGCAAGTTAGATGTATTGGCCGAAGCAACTTATGGACCTGCACATGAAGGAGAATATGACAATGTCTGTTCATTTGAGCCAATTTCATGCTATTCTCAAAAACTTGACTTCGTAGGGCATTACCTTTAATGATGAGGTTACTCCATTGTTTTTGCTTGGGACTCTGAGTGAGTCATGGGATGTATTCTATACTGTCTTATGTGCTCCTGCTACTATTTTGAACTTGCCTGATGTAGAGAGTATTCTTTTGCAGGAAGAAATTAATTGTAAGAACCTGGATGTCTCTCGTATGTCGCATGCTTTGATTGTTAGAGAGAGAGATGGTAATGGAAAGAATGACTGTGGGAATGGCTGTAGTAGAGACTCGCAGAAGTCTAGGTCTAAGTCGCGTGGTAAGTCGTGCAACAAGTCTCGTGGAAGAAATGCTAATGTGATATATTATCATTGCGGTAAGAAGAGTCATATACACCCACAGTGTCATAAGTTGCGTAATGAGAAGTGTAAAGAAAATGAAAAAGATAAAATACAGGAAAAGTCTTTTGATTGCAGCATTATACCTGTGAAATCCAGTGTGAAAATCGAGAAGATAAATGTCATGCAGATGACTCCAATGGGGAGTACATACTTACAGCTAGTTCTTGTGATACTATGCCATTGACCGAGATTCACTCTATATATGCGCAGTGCTGGCTTTTGGATTTTGGTGCTTCATTTCATGTTACACCATGCTGTGAGTGGTTCCATTTTTACCACACTGTTTTTGGTTCAATTTGCTTGGGTGATGACAGGTTACTTGCTATTGTTGGCATTGGGGATGTACGGCTGCAGTTCTCTACTGACAGTACTTTTTTGTTACAAGATATATATCATGTATCTGTGCTTACACGCAGTCTTATGTCTGCAGGGTAGCTTGATGATGCTGGATTTCATATTTCATTTGGGGATTCTACCTGGAAGATCACACATTGACTTGTACTTGCTAGAGATGCTAAGGCTGACAGCCTCTATCCTCTTGTAGTTGATGGGTCATTTGTTGATCATGTTTTGTCAGTCAATTCTATCCCACATGTATCTCTTTGGCATGCCCGTTTTGGGCCATATGTCCTTGAAGGGAATGAAAATACTTTTTGGTTTGCAGTACTTATCGTCCCTTGACTATGCATGTTTTGATTCATGTGAGCATTGTCTTAATGACAAACAGACTAGGAATGCGCATAAGAAGTTTGGTAGGACACGCATGAGTGAGCCCCTGGTATTGGTACATTCGGATGTCTGTGGGTCCATTCCCTATTAGTCTATGGGTGGTGCAAAGTATTTTGTGACGTTCATTGACGATTTTTCACGTAAAGTCTCGGCTTACCCCATTAAGCTTAAGTTAGATGTCTTAGTTGTGCTTCAAAGATGGCTTGCATTAGTTGAGAACCAAACTGGGCATAGACTGAAATGCCTTAGGACTGACAATGGGGGAGAATATGTCATGTGCCTTTGAGTAGCTATGTGATGAGAGGGGTATTAAGCGTCAGTTGACCGTACCCTATATCCCATCCCAGAATGGTTTAGCTGAGCGGATAAATAGAACCATCTAGGAGCGTGTACGCAGTATGGTTAGCCATGCAGGCCTATCATAGTGCTTTTGGGTTGAGGTAGTTAGTACAAATGTTCATGTCATCAATAGATCACCTTCCAGTGGTTTGGATTTTCAGGTTGTAGAGGAGGTATGAACTGGGAAACCTCCGTTTTATGCACATCTATGTGTCTTTGGATGTGAGGCATTTTGCTATGTGCCCAAGGACAAGCGGACTAAGTTGGATCCTAAGAGTGTCAAATGCATTTTCCTTGGTTATGGAGATGTAGGCGAGATGGGTTACTGCCTCTGGGATCCGCAGGCGTGGAAAGTTATCCGCAGCTATGATGTAGTCTTCCATGAAGACAAGATGCATAGGCAGCCTAAGAAGGTGATAGAGATGCGCGGGGTTATATTCCAAGAGGAGCCATGTGCTCCTGCACAGCTAGTTGAAGAGCCTGCAACAACAGTTGGTACACATGGCCAAGGTGTTGGACAGGATGCTAGACATGCAGCAGAGCTTGTAGTGAGACGGTCTACTAGAGCTAGACGTCTACCTGATCGATTTGAGCTCTCGATGCATTATGTCTTGGTTACAGATGCATGAGAACCTCTTACCTATGATGAGGCTATGCGCAGGGGTGATAGTCACTCCTGGGAGAGGGCTATGTAGTCTGAGATGGACTCCCTGCATAATAATGTGACTTGGGATTTGGTTGCATTGCCTAATGGCAACAAGACTTTTGCTATACAAATGGATGTACAAGCTGAAAAGTACCCCTGGGCACCCCAAGTTGGCTTATAAGGCAAGACTTGTTGCTAAGGGTTTTAAGTAGGAGCATAGAGTTGACTTTGATGAAATCTTTTCTCTTGTGGTCAAGATGACCACCCTACGCTTGGTTTTGGCCTTAGTCGCGCAGCTTGACTTGGACATGTATTAGATGGATGTTAAGACCGCATTCTTGCATGGGGATTTGTATGATGAGATTTACATGGAGCAGCGTAAGGGCTTTGCAAAATCTGGCAGGGAGCACCTAGTGTGCAAGTTGAAGAAAAGTCTTTATGGCTTGAAGCAGGCACCTAGGGAGTGGTATCATAAGTTTGATGCCTTTATGCTGTCACGGGGCTATAGTAGGAGCGCTATGGATCCGTGTCTTTACACTAAGACAGCCCGTGATGGCTCATTGCTTATTTTGATACTTTATGTGGATGATATGCTAATAGCAGGAAAAGCTCATAATGAGCTGGATGCTCTTCAATCTCAGTTGAAGAAGAGCTTTAAGATGAAGGATTTGGGAAAGACCTCTCACATTCTTGGTATGCGCATTAAGCGCGATAAGCATCAGGGCCTACTCTACCTTTCACAGAGGGAGTACATTCATAAAGTCATTGAGCGTTTCCGTATGTAGGACGTGAAGCCTATTGACTGTCCATTACCTTCTTATGTGAAGGTTTCATAGGCTGATTGTTCGCAAACAGATGAGCAAAGGGCCGAGATGACCAAGATACCTTATGCATCAGCTGTGGGTAGTTTGATGTATATCATGATAGCCACTCGTCCAGCTATTTCCTTTATAGTTGGTGTTGTGGCACGCTATATGGCTACATTTGGCAAGAAACATTGGGATGCCGTGAAGGGTATCATGAGATACCTGAAAAGCACATCAGATATTGTGTATTTGCTATGGCAACCAGGATACTGGAGTTATGGGGTTCACAAACTCTGATTATGCAGGACATGCAGATAGTAAAAAGTTCATTTCTGGTTATGTATTCACCTATGTTGGAGGTGCTGTCTCTTGGATGTCCAGGGTTTAGAAGTGTACGGCTCTTTCTACCACTGAGGTCGAGTATGTTGCAGCCACTGAGGCTTGCAAGGAGGCCATATGGTTGGGCTGTTTGGTTCATGACCTTGGGATTGATTCTATACCTACACTGCATTCGGATTCTACGAGTGCTATTCAGCTAGCCAAGAATTCGGTCTTCCATGCGAAGACAAAACACATTAAGGTGAGGTATCACTTCATATGCGGGGTCGTGGAGGATAAGTTTTTTGACATTGTCAAGACCTTCATTAACGAAAATCCTGCAAATCTGCTCACGAAAAACCTCACTATTGAGCGCTTTGCCTTCCTCAAGAGATTGATGGGCGTTGGATGAGATGACGTTTTTTCTCATCCTATTGTACATGTGTACATTGTATTGTCTTTTCTTTTTCTTGTCACTCCTCATTGGGGCAGATTCGCCTTTAAGTGGGAGGTTGTTGGGGGTAATGGTGTCTCTGCTTAGTCGCCCATGTATTATTACATTGATAGTACCCGCCACTGTACACTGTAGGTGGTGGGTGTCTATCACCGTCACTTTATTCTTTATTCTTTTAGTGACAGTTTAAATAAAGGAAGGCCCGGTCACACATTGTGATTGTTGGAGTTCCCATTTGGTCTCTCTCTCTTTCTTGCTCTTACTCCCCGGCCATAGCTCTTCCAAGCAAGCTTTGATCTTTCTCACCTTTCACACATACATGCATGCACACAAATACACACTCTCGACTTTACCAACCCTAGTATGTTGTTTTGGGTGTTACAGGTACAACACGATTCATGAATATGTTTTTGCATTGTTAATTATATGTGTAGTTTGGATTCACTAAAGGTGCACTATTCAGGACTCTTGTGCAACAATGGTTTACGCAGCACATTAAGATTGAATGAGGTCCAGAATAGAGAAGAGAGTGAGAAATTTGATCAGTCCCCCTGCATGCAGGCAAAGTGACCAGGAGAGGATGAGGTACAAGGAAGTGATGCACGGCCCAAGGCACAGAAGGCTGGTGTGGATGGAGAAATGGAAAGGGAGTTCTGTGCCAGACAGGTGCAAGACAAAATGCCTGATCTGCAGACCACTGGAGAACAAATCTTTTCAGCGTCCTCCAAGCAGGTTTAAACTGTGGAAATGGAGTTGCCTATGGAAGCCATATGTCAGAGATATTATGACTTCTTCTCTGCCAGTATATACTTTTATTTTTATGGACCAGATCCCTTCACATGAAGAGGTCTCTAGATGGTTCCTCAGCACTTATCAAGCCCCCTGCAGGTTAGTATATCACCGTTTTGTGGGTAAAGGTTTTTATCAGGAATTGGTGGGGTCGCAAGCAGAAAGAAACTGGATCTTTTCCTGCGTTGTTGGGTTTAAGGGCAACCTGGTCCACAGCATGCCACGGTTAGCAACCTTCGCACTTTGTTTTGAGCGTCCAGTTTGGGTGGATTTTCCCAACTTTCACACTTTGTTTGAATTGGAGCTTTTTGTGATTGCTTCAACCTTGGGCAAGGTTTTGTACGTGCCTCCTCTTGCTTCCAATTTAAAGGGAGAGAGAATGGCATGCATCTTATGGGATAGAAGAATGGAGCCACTAGAGGTCATGGAAATACATGATAAGAGAGGACTTACTTTGGTCTTGAGGTCAGACTTTCTAATTTTCTTGACATGTGTTATATCTGTAATGAAGCAATCTGGGCACTTTGCAAGTTCCTGTCCACAAAATGCAAAAGGAGAAGATACGAATAATGCAAAATGCACAGAAGGATAGGGAGGGTGGAGAAACAGGCCAAAAGCTGAAACTTGGAAGTGGTGGAGAAGTTAACAATAATGCTTTGTCTAGTCTCATTAACTGAACTGCTGCTTCTAAGCCCAAAACCTTGATGGTGCAGGCGGGAGAAGATAAACGAAAGAGGCCACAAGGTGGAAACCACTACACCTTGTTGATTCTAGTAACTCAAAAAAAGGGAAGAATGAAGTTGTGCCTAAAGGGAAGGAGAATGTTGCTTCTAGTGAGGATAAAGGAAAGATAGGAAAACAAAAGAGTAATAAAATCTCCATCAAAAAGATGGCAAGAGGTGTTAAGAGTCATCTCCTGCCATGTTAGCACTGCCATGTGGCTGCAGTCGGACAGTCCGCGACTGCAGTCGGACCCATTAAATGCAGCCGACCTGCCTATTTTTGGCATTTTCTTCGGCATTCTTTTCAGCCTTTTTAAGGCTGAGTTTCCAGCAAACTTTATCACTTGTATCTGACAGATTTCACCCTGCTGGTGATGGAGACAGCACTCGGGGCTGATGGAGATTGAGGTCCTCAAGGTGGAGACATATGCAGATATTCTCTCTGCACCTGTGTATAATTCTGCATCCTTACACAACATTCTTCATTGCAGATTTTCTGCTTTTTACTTTTTCTTTCTCTCTCTCTCTTCTCTCTCCGTTCACTCTTTGTCACGGTTATTCACTTCCGCATTGCTTCACTTTGACATGGTATCAGAGCATTGAAGGACTGACCTAGGGTGGATCTAATTGAAGAGGAGTTTTCAATGTGGCCATTCAAGTGCGAGCAGGAGGCTGAGGCGAGCGTGGGCGTGTGAGAAAAGAGAAGATTTGCTGAAGTTGCTGCTGTTTTTCTACTGTTAGAGAAGGAAGAAGGCTGTGTTTTTGGCCTTCAAGTGCAGATTTTACCTTTTCATCGCCTCTGGCGGTTGAAGAAGGTTCGTAGTAGGCTGCATTTTCATAGTCATAGGGGGTTTCTTTTGCGTTTGTACAGGCATTGCTGGTGAAGATGTCTACAAAGACTGACGTGGAGTTCCAGGCAATTATAGACTGTCTTACCGGCTCTTCCATTAGATCAAAAACTCGATGGTGACAATTACTCCATATGGCATGTGATGATGTTGGCCATATTGGAGTCTTATGATTTGGCGGAACTTGTGATGGAGGAGATCAACCGGTCCTCAGTGAGAGATGAGTCCAAACTCTCTTCCAGTGCCCGTGCGAAGTTGACCAAAGCCCAATCTCATTGGGACAAACTGAATGCTAGGATTCGTTTTTTTCTTTTTCTATCTTGTACAACAACTGTGATAGCCCATATAGAGCACTTGACTGTGGCTCGGGAGATATGGCTGGAACTTGACGAGATATACAACCGGATGACCCTTATGAAGAGGGTTTCTTTGGAGGTGTAGATACAGACTTTGTCCGTGAATAAGTCTTCTTCGTTTTGGGAACACATCAACAAGCTTCAGCAGCTTCAGATGCAGGTTCAAAATGTGGGGAAGCCCATTTCCTCCGAAGACATGGCGATTACTTTATTATCCCAGTTGCCACGACAATTCGGTATTTTTTATTCCGGTTTTATTGCTTCAGGGCAGGAGTCGACTCTTTGTTGGAAAGAGTTAGTTCCTATGGTCTTGGACCAAGAGGAATAATTGAAGGGACATAATGCTTCTAAGTCGGAGGCATTGATTGGCCAAGCCTCTTAGAAGAAGGGGAAGGACCAAACGAAGAAGAATGAGGATAACAAATCCAAAAAGGATAAAGAGAAAGAATCGACATGCCATATTTGTGGTAAGACTGGCCATTGGAAGAAAGCTTGCCCTAACAAGGACAATAAAAACACAAAGAAGAAGGATATGAAGGATTCTGGAGCGGTGGTTGTACTCTCATCAGCTGGTTTTCTATACTTAGTGGTCATTGAGGACTCTACACCGAAAACTTTTGATGTTGCGATGATAGCTTCCCAAGCTCGAGAGTGGATCGTGGATAGTGGTGCCTCGTGGCACATGACTTCTTTGACAATAGGTGTTGCCCATTTGCGACCATCGTGTGGGCAGATTCTCATAGGAGACAACTCTTCTGTGTCTATTGCTGCACAGGGTGAGATATAGTTGATTCCAGATGGACGTGGTGGTACCCACACTTCCGAGGTATTGTATGTGCTAGGTTTAGGGTATCATTTGCTTTCGGTCCATAAGATTTGCTCTCTTGGTCTCTTGGTGGAGTTTGACAGTGATGCTGTTTGAGTTCTTGATCGTGGATCGAGAAAGGTTCTCTCTTTTTAGGATATGAGGAGAATGGTATCTACAAATTGAAGTCTTCTTTCACTTTTACCTCTCTTCTTTTTACCTCTCAGACACAATCTGAGCTATGGCATGCTCGGTTTGGCCACCTGAACTATGAGTATCTTTAGAAGGCGTCGCGAGGATCGCTTGTTCGAGGTTTGCTGGACATAGTGGTGAGCCAACAACCATATGTCTCTTGCATTCGTGGGAATAAGCATAAGGATGCAATTGCCAACAAAGCTTCGAGGCGGTCTACTTCACCTATGGAGCTTGTATCTACAGATCTTTGTGGCCCAATGAGGAATGAGTCCTTAAAGAGGAGCTTGTACTTCATGTTGATCGTAGATGACTACACTTCTTGACGTTGAAGTCAGAGGCTTTCTCCCACTTTAAGGATTGGCTTTTCTTCAAGGAGAACCGATCTAGCCATAGATTGAAGACCTTGCGATCAGACAAGGGTGGTGAATTTGTTTCTAATGAGTTTACTCGTTTTTGTGTAGATAAATGCATTCACCAAGAGTTTGCTAATTGGTGCGCAGATCGGATGTTGTATGCTCGCGTAGTGAATGCCGGAAAGTCCCCAAGAACAAAAGAACTCTACTTTTTGCACAAAACTCAAGGTAAAAAGCATGCATGACATGAACAAGAGACCAATTGGGTGCAATCTCCCCCCATGCCTTGTGTGAGCGCTCCACAAAGCATGTATTTTATATATTAATCATCTTCAAGCTCAAATAATAGCCCAAATTACAAAATAGTACGCTTTTGGCTTTTGAGTTTGCTTTAGCACAAAATAGAGATAAAGCTAATGGGCGGGCGCCCAAAGAGTCGGGCGTTCCCAATACAATGCCCAAATACAAAATATCATAATCGTGCGTCCATGCGCATACAAAATAAATATCCAACGCCTCAATAAATAGGCGCGACAAAATATAGGCGCCATGCCTAAGGTATGCACCCATCAAAATATAAGAAATAACTCGAATACACGCTATCCTCCAATGCTTTCCTCTGCCACTGCTGCTATCTCTACACATCAACTGAAGCATTCACAATCGTTAGTAAAATAATACAATTAAACCAACAAAAGTGAATACCTAGCAGTCTTCAGCTACATAAATAAATCAACTGGTTAGAAATCAATCCTAACCTTAATTTATTACGAGTGCGCACTCTAAACTCATAAACGTTTATTAATTTAATGAAATCACCCATGCACACACTAAATTAATGAAATGCCCGAAAAGGATAGGCGTCCCCATCAACTACTCGCACAAAGAATCCACTTTGTGTATGAGCCCCGGTCAACAAAGTTTACGGAATCCACCGTAAAATCTCACGGAATCCACCGTGGCACGCTCACGATCTCTTTGTTGAAAAAGGTCCCATTGCTTTATGGCTTTTTCATGGAATTGTGGAGGAAGGAAATTCTGCATAAACTTCTTCTTGAAACTCTCCTAGGTAGTGGGACAATCTATGCTCTTACGAACCACGGTCCACCAAAGAGATGCTCTATTCACTAAATGATTAGTGACACACTTAATTTTATCTTTTTCAGCGTATGTTTCCTCATGAAAGTAATCATCAAACTGACTGATGAATGCAAGAACAGTTTTTCCATCTCGAGTGCCATTGAAAGTACGAAATTTGAAATTTCTTTTACTTATCTTTATTTCTTTGCGGATGGATTGAGCTTCGAGAGTCGCATCGATGGTACGTCGAATAAGATCTTCAGATTGTGGTTCCTCTTTGTCGGTAGTCAATCTTTGTAAATTGGCCAATTGAACTTGCAAAGCTGGGCTCGTCGTTCTTCGTTCAACTGCATTATAATTAAATCTAACTTTCGCTCCATCGTAGGTTCAGGAAGATCGCCTTCAACCATCAAATCATCCATATTTTGTTCCGTCATCCTGCAAAACTTCAAAAGACCTCACACTCTCAAAATCTAATTAGCGGGATGAGCGTAGCTCAAGATTGGGTGTACAAGGCTTATATATTTTTGTGTGGCTTTCACAGTCTTCGTCTTTGGCAATTACAGGATTTGAAATCTTTGAAAAATCTGCGTTTTGACCTTCTTCATGTGCTGAAACTGGTTCAGCAAGTCTGCGTATGCGAACAGAACCTTCCAGGGAACAACTTTGTAGTTCGGTACTTCTGCGCAAGAACAGTCCTTATAGGAGTTTTGAACACAAGTCAGTTTTGATCCTCTGTGACTTAGAGGACTTGCAAACTAAGTCAAGTTGAACTTGCAGAACTTGGTAGATTAAGCTTGTTTAAAGCTTAGGTAACTTAAGCTTAAGAAGACTTAAGCTAATGGTTGGCTGTCAATGATTCGAATTGAGGAGGGGGGTAGCTTTTTTTTTTCGCCGCCGATTCCGCCCAGTACATGCCGCGATACCAGACGGAAGGATTGAGGCCTTTTAAGCTTTTTAATTAAGCTTATTAAGCTTACTTAAGCTTTTAAGCTTATGGAATTTTGAAACTTATCTCTGTGTATTGACGACTTGGAGAAGAGGTGGTTCTCCGCTGTTACAGGCCGGTTCTTCGCGATGAGAGGCTGTAAACAGAGGTTCTTGACCTCCAGGAATCCACCCGTATCGACCGTTCGCGATGAGACTAACCGTAGAGCTCGATCGTTCCAGGAGCTCCGCCTTTGCATAAGATGGGTAGCGATTGGAAGCTCTCGATCTCAGCTTCGCTCTGATACCACTGGTGCGCAAATCGGATGCTGTATGCTCGCATAGTGAATGTCGGAAGGTCCCCAAGAACAAAAGAACTCTACTTTTTGTACAAAACTCAAGGTAAAAAGCATACACGACATAAACAAGAGACCAATTGGGTGCAATCTCCCCCCATGCCTTGTGTGAGCGCTCCACAAAGCATGTATTTTATGTATTAATTATCTTCAAGCTCAAATAATAGCCCAAATTACAAAATAGCACGCTTTTGGCTTTTGAGTTTGCTTTAGCACAAAATAGAGATAAAGCTAATGGGCGGGTGCCCAAAGAGTCAGGCGTTCCCAATACAATGTCCAAATACAAAATATCATAATCGTGCGTCCATGCGCATACAGAATAAATATCCAACGCCTCAATAAATAGGCACGACAAAATATAGGCGCCATGCCTAAGGTATGCGCCCATCAAAATATAAGAAATAACTCGAATACACGCTATTCTCCAATGCTTTCCTCCGCCACTGCTGCTATCTCTACACATCAACTGAAGCATTCACAATCGTTAGTAAAATAATACAATTAAACCGACAAAAGTGAATACCTAGCAGTCTTCAGCTACATAAATAAATCAATTGGTTAGAAATCAATCCTAACCTTAATTTATTACGAATGCGCACTCTAAACTCATAAACATTTATTAATTTAATATGTATTTTGCGGAATCACCCGCTATGGAATCACCCATGTACACACTAAATTAATGAAATGCCCGAAAAGGATAGGCGTCCCCATCAACTACTCGCACAAAGAATCCACTGTGTATGAGCCCCGGTCAACAAAGTTTACGGAATCCACCGTAAAACCTCACGAAATCCACCGTGGCACGGAATCCACTGTGAAATATGCCTCCTGGCATCACTAATACCAACACTCCTCAAGAGAATGGCATTTTGGAGCGGAAGAACCAAAGTGTGATCGAGATGGCACACACCATGATGGAGCATTGATAGACACCTCAGTTTCTGTGGGCCGAGGCAGTGGCTACAGTAGTCCACATCCTAAATCGATCCCCCACTCCAACCGTTGACAAGATGATACATTTTGAGGCTTACTTTGGAACTAAGCCCGATATCTCTTGTTTCAGGATCTTTGGGTGTGACGCCTATGTGCACATTCCGAAGACGTAGCGTGACAAATTTGAGGCAGTTTCCCGACGACAGGTCTTTGTTGGCTACAGCTTCTAGTCGCAAGGTTCTCGCTTTTATGATCTTGTAAAGCGAGATGTCTACACGAGCCGAGATGTGCGGTTCATGGAAGTTCCGGCCATAGAGGGGAGTGAGGAGCACCTCGTCCTTAGAGATTCAGGGGAGAGTTGGGCTCTTGAGACAGTTTCTTTGGAGCAAGAGCCTCTTGATGGAGATTCTTCTTCAGATTCCGAGTCTTCTCTTCTATCGGCCACTCTCGTGGAGATCGCACTGGTGGATGTATTTGAGTCTTCAGTAGATGGAGAGTGTTGAGGAGAGATTTTGTCTCCTCCTCATTGGGTCCGTGATACACTCCGTGATTCAAGGATCGAGGGGGTCCCTACTGAGGAGTGGGAACCGCAGGATGGACCTCAGCGGCCACGGCGGCACCAGGCACATACTACGGAGGTTGTTTGCTCTAACTACTATTTGATATTCCGTGTTATGCAGGATAGAGAGCCTGCATCAGTGAGACGAAGGCTTTACAGTCTAATCATTGGCGGAAGGTGATGGAAGCGGAGTTGGAGGCTATTGAGCAAAATGGCACTTGGTTCCTTATGCTTCGTCCCTTTCATATTAAGGTGATTGGTGTCAAATGGGTCTTCAAGACCAAGTACTATAGTGATGGATCTTTGGAGAAGCACAAGGCTCGTCTTATTGCTAAAGGTTTTGCACAGCGCCCAGGTGTTGATTTCCATGATACTTTTGCCCCTACAACTCGCATGGCGACTATTTATACTATTCTTGCCTTGGCTGGTCATAGGAGAAGGCCTGTTTTTCAGTTGGATGTGAAGTCGGTCTTCTTGAATGGTGATTTGAAGGAGGAGATCTATGTAGAGCATTCTCCTGGTTTTGGTTCCTTAGATGGGCAGGTTTACAAGTTAAAGAAGGCCTTATATGGCCTAAAGCAGGCTCTGCGTGCTTGGAACAAGGAGATTGACTCGTTTCTCTAGGCCAAGTTGGGATATCAGTGTTCTAGGGCCGATCTGCAACTTTATGTACACACTTTCGAGGGAAT
Source organism: Lygodium microphyllum (assembly GCF_053477565.2). Classification (NCBI taxonomy): domain Eukaryota; kingdom Viridiplantae; phylum Streptophyta; class Polypodiopsida; order Schizaeales; family Lygodiaceae; genus Lygodium; species Lygodium microphyllum. Next base: position 63,983,783 of record NC_141147.1, on the reverse strand, counting down.
CGTGTTTTGTTTGTTTTGTATGCTGATGACTTGATTATTGCAAGTGCTCATACCCAAAATGTTGAAGAGACGAAGGCAATCCTACACCAAAACTTTGAGATGATGGATTTAGGACTTCTTAATTTCTTTTTGGGCCATGAGATTTATCAGTTTTAGAGGGGGATTTTCATCTCTCAGCAAAGATATGTACATGAGCTCTTGGTGACTTTTGAGATGGAGGATTGTTGGTCCATTTCTACTTCTATGGATCCGAACTGGAAGGCCACTTCACACACAGATTCTCCTTTGGCGGATGCTACTCACTACCGTCAGTTAATTGGCTCCTCAACACATGGGTTGATCTATGTTTGTTCATGAGTGCGTATCAACAGGCGCATTGGCAGGCTGCTCAGAGGATACTTCGGTATCTAAGGGGGATCTCCGACTTAGGGATTCATTATCCAACAAACAGGTACTTCTGATCTTGTTCTTGCAAGTTGGAGTGATTCAGATCGGGGGTGGCGATGTGGATCAATGGCAGTCTACTACAGGTTATTGTTTTACCTTGGGTGCTGGGTGCTATCTCTTGGAGTAGCAGAAGCAGCCCACGGTAGCTCTATCTTTGACTGAGGCAGAGTATTGGGTTGTGCCTTCTACCACATGTGAGGTTGTGTGGCTTTGGCGGTTGTTGGAGGAGCTTGGTTGTCCCCAGACTCGTCCTACTATCTTGCGGTGCGACAATGAGAGTTACATTGCCTTGGCATGGAATCCCGTATTCCATGCCCGGATGAAGCACGTAGAGATCCAGTATCGCTTCATCAAGGAGAAGCTTTTGGATGCGACCATTGATGTGGAGTATTGTAAGACTGAAGACAATCTTGCAGATTTGTTTACGAAGGCACTTCCCTAGGCTTTACTTCATTGACATTCTAGATCCCTACATCTGCTGCCTTGTCCGGGAGCTGAGAGGGGGTGTTAAGAGTCATCTCCTGCCACGTCAGCACTGCCACGTGACTGCAATCGGACAGTCCGACTGCATGCAGCCAACCTGCCTATTTTTGGCATTTTCTTCGGAATCCTTTTAGCCTTTTAAGGCTGAGTTTCCAGCAGACTTTATCACTTGTATCTGACAGATTTCAGCCTGCTGTTGACGGAGGCAGCACTCGGGGCTGACGGAGATCGAGGTCCTCAAGGTGGAGACATACACAGATATTCTCTCTGCACCCGTGTATAATTCTGCATCCTTATACAGCATTCTTCACTGCAGATTTTCTGCGTTTCACTATCTCTTTCTCTCTCTCTCTCTTCTCTCTCTGTTCACTCTTTGTCACGGTCATTTGCTTCCGCATTGCTTCACTCTGATAAGAGGGTACTAATTTACAAATTTATATGCTCCTCTAGCAAAGGTGGGTGAATCTTGAAGCATTGTTAGTAATGGACAATGTAATAGGCAGATTCTCTCTACTAACATGGAAGGGGTTTATGTGCTAGGGAAAGACAGATTGAGATGCGTACACTGGTTAGTAGAAGCAAACCAGATATACTTGTAGTTCAAGAGACAAAGTTAGGGCTGATGGACAGATTGGAGGTGGAATTACAGGGGTATAATAGTTTTTTCAACTTTTCTACTAGAGGAAAAGGAGGTCTAATGATTGCAGCTGAAGAAAAACATAATGCTACCTTACAAGTGAAAATCAAAGTTGCTGGAGAGCTGTTGGACTGCATATCTATATATGCAACAAATGCATCACATGTGTGTCCTGAAAGATGGATCTGGATCAAAGACCATCTTGATGCAGAGGCAGCTGTATTTTTCGGAGATTGGAACATGATAAAAAATGCTAATGACAGGACCCATGAATTGGGCAATAGAACTGAGGCAGAGATGGATGCTTGGGAATCTCTAAAATGCCATTTTAAAATTGTGGATGCTATATCTATGATTTTTGGAGATTCGTGCAAGGAGATAACTTGGCATAATAGGCACGTGGACCAGACTTGGAGAGGTGCATGCCTGGACAGATTTTATTTAACACATGAAGCAGCATGGATCGCCCCGGATATAAGGGACCATTCCTTCACAATTTTTCTTGCTTCTGACCACGTCCCAATTATGTTGATAGGGAGAATGGTTTGTATGAACACTAGCTTTAAGGGGCCTCCCCCCTTCAAACTGAATATGAGTTTTTTTAAGGACATCAAGTTTATGGAAGGTGTTAAGGAGCGGGTTGCTGTTAGTGCCAAAGAAAATCCTGCTGAAAAGTGGGAGCACTGTATGCAAAATATCACCAAATACTGCAAGAGATATGGAAGAACCAAAGCGGGATGGGGTAGAAGGCATATGTCTACAGCCCAACAAGCTAGAGGCTATTGGGTGGAGTGCACAGCTGAGAGAGATGGAAGTCGAGTAGGAGTGAGCGAGAGAGAGTGTGACAGCTAGAGAGAGAGTGAGCAAAGTGAAAGTACGATTTGATTAGAGTGTACCAACAATGCGTTGGTACACAAAGAATAAAATGTATTTATACTTGGGGCACATAAAGGGTGCATTCACATGTACAATGTGCGTGTACTATACACGTGGGGTTTAAATCGGGCCTTTATCCCAACAACCTCCCACTCAAAGGTCCAATGTGAACCTCTAGCTAACTAACTCCCACTAGGCGTATGCAATGCTCGTGCTGAGCTTTGCTTAGACTTTTAGTGAGAACATTTGCAGGGTTGTCTTGTGTTTTAATCTTGGTCAATGTGAGTTGACCATCTTCCAAAATTTGTTTAATGAAATGATATCGCACATCTATATGCTTTGTGAGTGAATGATACATGGCATTCTTACTTAGATACACAGCACTCTGGCTACACATCCCAAAATTGTAGTACCCATAGACATGTCGAGATCCTCTGTAAGTCTGCTAAACCATATAGCTTCCTTAGAAGCTTCAGTAGTTGATATATATTCAGCTTTAGTGGTACTCAGTGCAACAATGTTCTGCAACCTAGAATACCAAGAAACAGCTCCACCAGCAACTGTAAAGACATACCCGTTGGTGGACCTACGAGTGTCCAAGTCACCTGCCACATCTGCATCACAATAACCCTGCAAACTAAGTGCACCCTGCCCATAGCAAATACTTTTTCTTTGTGTACCCTTAAGATATCGAAGAATACACTTGACAGCCTCCCAATGTGCTTTGCCACGATTTGACACAAACCTACTAACAACTCCCACTGCATGAGCAATGTCTGGATGAGTAGCAACCATAGCATACATAAGAGAGCCACAAGCTGATGCATAAGGAACTCCCTTTATAGCATTTGCTTCCACATCATCTTTCGGGCTGTTGGCTTTGCTAAGCTTCGGGCTGTTGGCTTTGCTAAGCTTGAGATAGGGAGGTAAGGTTGCCCCAAAAGGCTTAGCTTCAGCCATGTTAAATCTGTCCAATACCTTTCCAATGTACTTTTCTTGAGATAAAAACAACAATTTCTGCATTTTATCTCTACGAATTCTCATGCCCAAAATATGCTATGCATTCCCCAAATCTTTCATGGAGAAGGCTGATTTCAGCTGATTTTGAGAGCATCCAAGCTAGTCTTCCTTTTCCGAGCTACTAACATATCATCCACATACAAAACAAGCATGATGGGGCTGCCATCTGTATCATTTTTCATGTACAAGCAATGATTTGCATGGTTGCGTGTAAACTCATGAGATAGCATAAAGGTGTCAAACTTTTTGTACCACTGCCGTGGTGCTCGCTTCAGCCCATATAGGCTGCGTTTTAGTTTACACACCATTTGCTCTTTTCCAGGAACTACAAAGCCCTTAGGCTGTTTCATGTAGATTTCCTCATCAATGTCATCATTCAAGAAAGCTGTATTTACATTCATTTGATATAGCTCTAAATCTAAAATAGTAGTGAGAGCAAAAAGCACACGTAGAGTGTCCATCTTCACAACAGGTGAAAAGACCTCTTGAAAGTCAATCCCTTCCTTTTGTGCATACCCTTTGGCAACTAATCTTGCCTTGTACTTGGGTTTCTCATCAACTGTCTTTACTTTGTACACCCATTTGTTTGGAAGTGGCTTCTTTCCTTTGGGCAATGACATAAGATTCCAAGTATCATTTGCATATAGAGATTTAATCTCTTCTTGCATAGCAAGCTCCCACTTATTGCTGAACTCACATGACTTGGCATCTTTGTATATAAGAGGCTCACCCTCATTTGTAAGCATCACATAATGCAAGAAGGGGTCAAACCTATGTGGTTGCCTTCTTATGTGTGTAGACCTGCGTACCCAATGATCAACATTTTCAAGAATTGGGTCTACATCTGGAGGTATATTATTTTCAGCATTTATTGGCTGTTGTAAGCCATTTTTCAATATGCTGTTCATGCTGTACAGCACCTTTATTTTCATTTCCAGCACCTGCATTTTCATAATCAGCAAGCCTATCTTGCTGTCCATGATCTCCTTGTGCTCCTATTTGCTGTCCATCATCATCTGGCTCAAAAATAACTAGCTGATTATCAGTTTCAGCCTGTGGTACAACACCATGAGGCTCATTTTTTGAAGTAATAGGTGGTTGCAAACTTTGAAATTTCACTTTTTTCATATCTTCATTAGGGGCTAAAGTACCTTTCAGCAAATTTGCCTCATTAAACACAACATTACGGCTGCGAATAATTTTCTTGGGTTGAGGTAACCATACTCTGTAGCCAAATTCACCCTCATCACCATAGTTTATGAAAATGCCTCTGGTGGATTTTGGGTCAAGTTTGTTCCTCAATTCATCCCTTACATGCACAAAAGCGTCACAGCCAAATATGCGTAAATGGTCATATGAGGCCGATTTGCCAGACCAAACCTCCTCAGGGATGCCATTATTTAAGGACTTGTTTGGAGAGCGGTTGCAAATGTGAACCGCAGTTTTGAGTGCCTCTCTCCAAAATTCATGAGGGAGATTAGCAGTGGACAACATGCACCGCACTCTTTCACATAAAGTCCTATTATATCTTTCAGCCACCCTATTTGAAGATGGGCTGTAAGGGGCTATAAGCTCCCTCTTAATACCATGTAAGTCACAAAAGGACTTGAATTCAGTTGATGTGAACTCACCCCCATTATCAGTTCTTAAGCATTTCAGCTTTTTACCTATCTGAGTGGTCACAAATGCATGAAAAGTTTTAAAAACAGTAAACACTTCACTTTTCTTTTTCAGCAAGTACACCCAAATATTCTTGGAACAATCATCAATAAAGGAGATAAAATATGTAGCACCACCCAACGATTTCACGAGCATACTACATACATCAGAATGCACTAAGTTCAAGACATTGGGCTTACAAGAGACACCAGAGTAAAATAATTTCTTTATTTGCTTTCCAAACTGATACTCATGACAAAAGTCAAGTTTAGAGCCTTTTCCATCAACCCTCTTCAGAGAGGTAAGGATATCAAGTCCTTTTTGGCTCATATGGCCTAATCTCTTATGCCATAACTCCAAGTGGCTGGAAATTTCAGCAACTACAAGAAACTTGCCATTCAAGGCTTTACAATGCAAACAATACAAAGTGCCCTTTTTGGTTTCTTTTGCAATCAGCATGAAACTCTTTTTCACTTTCCACAAACTACCACCAAACAGTGTGGTGTAGCCATGCAAGTCAAGTTGACCGTTTAGTGCCAAGCACATATTTGATATCTTTCAGTACAAGCTCTTGACCGTTGTCTAAAGACAAGTGTACTATGCTGATCCCATCAACGCTGCAGGTATGGTTATTTCCAAGATACACCTTTCTATAATTGCCTGCATTGAACATGGCAAAACACTCCGAGCAAGGAGTTACATGAAAAGAGGCACAGGAATCTACAATCCAAGTCTGAGTGACACCATCATCAACTGACAAAAGTGCATTAATCACATCAGCCTTGGTAATCTGCATATCCTGCATGTGACATATAAGGGCATCATAATCAACTGCACATAATACATCAGCCTCTGTATCTGAAAGCTCTTTTATGACCACACCAGAGGCCACATTGGCCTTTTCTTTGCCTTTGGTTGTCTCCGATCCATCTGTCTTTTCTTCCTTCTTCTTTTTATCTCCTGCATTTTTCTCTCTCTTGTTCCTTCTTGTAATACCTGCAATAAGGTTTCTTGTGGCCCTTCCAACCACAGTGATAGCAAGTAATGTCACTCTTTTCCTTTCCTTTGCTCTTGCTCCTGTTTGTGTGCCTTGCATTTGCATTTTTCTTTTCAGCCTTGCCTCTGACATCATAAGCTGAGTTGTTACCTTTTCCACTAGACATACGTCTAATTTCTTCATTCAAGATAGAACCCCTCACCCCATCGTATGAGAGATTGGGGTTATTGCTGAGTGAAACCACCAAGGTGTCCCAAGAGTCAAGCAGTGTCATGATAAAAAAGATTGCCCTCAACTTATCATCAAAGTCTGTTGACCTTGCCCCGTCACGTCACGTCGCTTGCCTGCCAGTGTCGCTTGCTTGTCGCCCGTCACGCGACCGCTGTGTTTGTCTGATGGACCTGTCGATTTCTCCGTCTGATGTGTTTGTTTGAAGGGGCAAAAACATGACTAAGAGGAGTGCTTTGCTGGTGGGAGAAGCCCCTATCTCATCTTTTCTTTAGAGCCTGAAATTAAAACACAAGCGAGAAACAATAGCAATGATTGAGGATGAAGAGGGGAAGGCTGTCATTGATGATTATGAAATCTCTGGAGTGCTTCAAAGGCACTTGGCAGCCATCCTCAACAAGCCTTTTGATGGAGAAGGGTGGAAGCATTTCTATCTCACATGCAGGAGAAAGTGGAGGAAGATATTGCTCTAACCCTTGGATGCCCCTTCAAAGTTGAAGAGCTATTTGAAGTAGTTAAAGTAGAGAAAAAAGGGAAAGCACTGGGAGCAGATGGATTTCCAGCAGATTTCTTCTTGGCCATCTGGGACATTTGTTCCCAAGCTCTCTGTAGGATCCTTAATTATTTCAGGAAACCTGGGATGTTAATTCAAACTGCAAATGAGGGAGCGGTAAAGTTTGTTCCAAAGTCTGCTATAAGGAAATAACCTTGCCAGTGGAGACCCCTGACAATGCTGAATGCACAGTACCAAATCATAGCAGAAGGCATGGCTCTTAGAAACAAACAAGTAATATCAAAACTGGTACAGAAGACAATAAGGATTTGTTCCAGGTAGAAACATCCATGATGCTATTTTAAAGATTGTTTTTGGAATAGACCGGGCTTTCTTTCTTCTTAATATAGATTTTGAGAAGGCATATGACCAGATCTGTTGGGAATTTGTAACTGTGTGATTGAGAAATTCAGGTTAGGCTTTATGTTCTCCAGGATGATTTGCACTCTTTTCATGAATACTTAAGCAACTATATGCATTAATGGGTACAGCTCTGCAAAGTTTGAGTTGAGGAGAAGCATAAGGTAGGCCTGTCCTCTTATCTCCACTACTGTTTGCACTGGTAACACACCCATTACTTTGCTGCATTGATTATGCAGTGAGGTGTAGGTGCATTGAACCGCTGCCTTGCCTGATGAACAATATTTATGTCCTCAAATGTTCACAGATGACAATTCGAATATCATTCGGGCTAATCAGGATCAGCCAATGCTTTACTACAGATTTATGATGAATTTGCCTCTCTATCTAGGTCAAAGATCAGTAAGCCAAAGTTTGAACTACTGCCCTTGTCATGGAACTAGGAAGGTGATTGGGTTGCTGAACTGGGGTTTAGTATAATACCCAAAGGCATCTGGGCTTGCCTAGAAGAATCATCCTCCTGGAAATATCCCTTACCCCTATCATCGTCTTGCTGCTATGATCTTCCTGTTCTCATTCTACCAGTGGAGGAAAATAGGAACCCTATTTGAACAATGCTTATGGTCATATGAAGAAGTAAAAGGATGGCTTGTGGTTTCTTGGGAGCAAGCTTCCTTCCCCGTCTCTGAAGGGGAACTTGGTTTGGAAGAAAATGGAGGATGGGTAGCATTGGTCAGTCCTACTTTCTCACTGGATGACTACTGCAAATGGGAGGATATCATTCTTGGAGGTCACGACAGAATTAAAATTAAGGATTGGAAAGCAGCCCAAGAGCTTGTTAGCACTTTGATGGAGATTACCCCCAAACTAGTATGGAGAGGAGCTAGCTGCGGTAAATCAGATGGATCACTTTCATTCAGCATCTGGCTTACGAAGCATGCTTAGAATGGAGATTTTATACCTGCAGAGGAGAACACAGTTGTAAGCTACAACATCAATTCTAAAGGCCTAAACTGCTAGTGTGACATCTGGGATTCCACTAGAGGATGCTTTCATCAAATAGAGCATGTAGTCCAACTGTATAAATTGACCAATGAAGAGCTGGACTAGCCTTGTTAATTCCAGCTGTAACGAGGAATGGCAGACTTCTCCATTCTATGATCCAAGGCTGAACATTAAGTTTTGGGGTAATCATAATGGTAGACCCCTATCATTACTCAAGAAAAGGCAAGATTTCAGAGAGCCAAATCCACGGTGGTTACTGAGGGTGGAGGATGCTTGTAAGAGAGAGGATACACATGCAAGGAGGACAAGGAAGAAACGCCTTAAGAAATCCCTTCATGCCACATCATCGTTCAGAATCAATATTATGTTGTGGAGGGTTGTGGCTGACAAACTCCCAAAAAGAGATAGGATCTCTAAGTTCAGACATGTATCACTACTGTGTGCTCTGTGTGGTAGAGAAGCTGAAGATGTCAAGCATCGCTTCTGGAGCTTCGTGGAATCACAAGCGCTATGGAGAAAGATAATTCGAGGGATGGGTAGGGGGCAAGTTGCATGCGACTGTTCATTGGAGACAGATTCTCCTAATAAGCGATAGAAGAAATCTTAACGAACGCTCAGAGGAAATTTGCTGGACACGGAGAGGGGTGACCATGGTCTGTTAGGAATGAGGCAGTTTATGGTAAGACTTAGGTTTCCTAAGGGAGCTTAAGCGTCTCGAACTAACACGAGTGGGTGTTTTAGCGAAGAGAGAGCTTTCAAGATGATGTGCAAACTGTTGAGACACTTGGTATGAGTTTTTGAAACTAATTTGCCCATGAAGACGATGTACTATTCACTTAATGAAATGCCACATTATTTTAAAAATCAATGGTTTACATATTGATTACAAAAATGCATATTATGATCTACTTCATTGATAATACTTTGGACTTTGTACATGTCAACCATGAGTCAAAGATCACTCAAGTTACAATCCATGGAGGATTGGAAGTTATTGTCAAATTAGGGAAAGCATTAGTCAACGTCATACTTTTCCCTCTCTATACAGGCGATTAAGAAGCTTTTGTAGAGAACGGCTCCTAAGTCATCCTCATGGTTATGGCTTTTGTCAATAAGTTTTCCTTTTTCTTTTAAAATAATGTAAGTGGCCATCTATAACATTAGCCTCTTTAGTCTACACATCAATGTGAGCAGTTCAATTCCCTCAAGGCTTTAGCCTTATGCATATCTTCTTATGATTACAATTTTAAGCCTCAACTTTTTATTGCAGTATTGATTTTCTCTTTAAAATATGCAAGTGTGTCTAATGTATGGATGCGCATTGAGCCGACTACATGTGTCATGTTATTAAAGTCTAGTCTATCTATATGCTTAGAAAGGAAATTTCCATATAGATTATTAGCTTCACAAAGTCTATTGGTAAAAAATTTATTGATATTATATCCTTGGAGCAATGGTTTTTGTTCAAAATTTGGGCTTCATCATATGCCACTTAGGTTAGTGCAAATGTAAGACGAGCATAACTAAACGTGTAGTCAATCTTGCATGTATACACGAGAAAGAAAGAAAGTTGTATTGACCTTTTAGATGCCTCAAAGATATATAGGATAAAGAGAGACTAATTAAAGTTTAGTTACAATCCACTTTGAGAAGCTATTGCCATGAAAAGAAACATATGCTACGATGTTATTAGCACGAAAAAGAAAACCAACTACTAAAGCTACCAAAGTTCCTAACATTGCCCTTCTTTCTAGTTGCCTTGATCTTGGCAATTTCACTTGGTTGCACTTTGAATTGTGTTGGTGTAAGTTCATGTTTCAACCAGAGAGAGAGAGAGAGAGAGAATTTAGACACGTCTTGATGGAAGATAGTAATTTGTGCCATATTACAAGCAAATTCCAAACAAAAGGGAGTCCTTTCATAGAGACAATACTCTATGTACATTGTTAAATGTGTCACATTTACCAAATCATGGAAAAAGCTAGATTATGGAAATGAGAGAGAGAGAGAGAGAGAGAGAGATTACTAGGCTTCTTAATTTCTTGAACCACAAAGAAGTACCAATTTCTATGCATAAAGAAAGAGGTTGAGACTATAAAATGGCTAGCACTATCAACCATCTCATTTGGTCTTAGTGTATCTAGGGAAACTACTTGCACAAGCAAGACATTTTGGATACGAGTGTCATCATCATCATGTGAGTTTGGTGTGTCATCATTAATATGGGTGACCAACTTATAGTCAAATGAGACAAACTAACTAATTGTGTTGCATGTAGATTGTGCCAATACATATGGCACAAGAGAGTATGTGTGCTTTATTGGGTTTGCCTAGGCTCCCTTATTAAGGCAAGCTTCTCAATTAGTGTAAGGGTTGTGGACCATAGTTGGGATGCTTTAATGTTATATGAACATTGATCATTTACACTAAAAGTTTACGTATGATGTACATGTGTCCTCAAAAACATTGTGTAGAGCAAACACTTTGATTATACATCAAATGGTATCTCTAATCATTTTGATTTTTGACATAAAACATTTTTCCAATGCCTTGAACAAATTTGTGTACGTGTCCTTTGTGGAGGAGTTGATATACAAATAGTGAAACAATAGTAGATTAAGGTTTCTTTTAAAATTATGCTCATCTTCAAACTACTTAACATTACTTAATCTAAACTCAAATTTGCACAAGATTTGAATATAATGGCATATTTATGTATAAGATTTGGTTCAATAGCATAATGTAGATTTGTTTGTGGGGTGAAGTTGAGATGTAGGACAATTTCAAACTAGGATTTAAGAGAAATGTGTTGACATTCTAGACATGTTAAAAAATCATAAAAGTCTTAATAAAATTGATAGTATTTTCAAGCATTTTGTCTTGCAAATAATGTGTATGTCCATAAGAATACATAATGAAGATGGTTGACTCAATTATAATAACTTTAAAAGAAGTTGTCGTTATAAAACTTAAAGCAACAATGCGAAAGGATGGTTGCTTCCCTTTTTGACGAAAATGCAAAGTGAGCAAGGTGTCGCCTCACAAGCTTTGCAATGATGCCAACTGTGCAAAGTGCGGTTAGTGGGCTTGGCCAACAATTTTTTGCTAAGTCTAGTAGGCATTGTATATTAGACAAGCAGATTAGATAAGTAGACTCTCACAAGCTTTTCACAAGCACACATAATTGAGTATGTTGTAACATTATGATAGGAAACCCAATTGCATTAATTCATCTAGATTTTGGATTGTATGAGTGCCACTCACTTGAGATTTTATAATTTAGATTGTATGAGGGCCACTCACTTAAGATTTTATAATTTGTGATTACCAAGATGATTGTATACTATAAATTACTTCCCATATGTATTGGCTCATATAGATTTTGGATTGTATGAGGGGTACTCACTTTTAACATTTTATAATTTGCTATTACCAAGATCTTATATAAGGTAGATCACTTCCTATAAGTATATAAAACCAGAGAGAGAGAAAGAAAGAAAGATATATTAACATCTTGTGAGGCCAAAATTGGCATGACAACCATGTACAATGCTAATCACTAGAGAGAGAGAGAGAGAGAGAGAGAGAGAGAGAGAGAGAGAGAGAGAGATGAACCTTTTTGAATCTTAAGAGAACACTTGTGAATAGTAGGCTAATGAGGCATATTAGAGTAGTTATGAATTGCAAGTTGTTAGATGCAAAATGCATGTTCACTCAAGTTTTAGAATAGATTATTAAGCTACAAGGTAGTTTTGTGCATGAAGGTGAAATTAACAAATGGCTTTCTCCTTTTTTCAATCTAATTTTTATCAAGTGATGGACGTGGCAATTGTGCGATATATATTGCTTCACACACACACACACACACAAAGCAAAAAGTACCCACCTTGACCTACAGCATGTACAAGAAGGCCAAGGAGTGGGTAGGTCATGCATAGAGAGACCTACATGTTGGCTATATACCTCCTATGTGCATCATGGAGCGTTCTTAGATCAATAATTTCAAACTTATGTCATGGGAAATCTTTTTGTATGAAAGATGTAACTAATCTCCATGTCCTTGCTTTTTCAACATCATTATTGGCAAAGTACTTTGCTATCAATTTGGTGGTAGTAGTTGCTTCCCATATTGAGTTAGTCATATATAAACAAAGTGAATATGTGATACAGTGAGCTTGCATGTCTAATTTGAAGGTCAATTACTCCCTTGTGAATGAAAGGGGAGTAGATTTTAGTTTAGTAAATCTTTTTAATAGACTTCCTTCTTTGGAGGTAATAATCTCCATGTAGAGAAAAGTTGTATAAAGAGAGGCATGGTGATTGCCACCAATATTGTGAATTGATTGTTTGAATAGTCAAGGTCTATGAAGTCTTTTGGATTCATGCAATTAAACTAACATGATTGCTATGGGCTTTTCAAATGAATATCAAATTGTATATTGTTCTAGTGGATCTTGCCTAATCTTTCTTTGCTTTTTAGGACTTATTAATTTATAGGTGAAGAAACTTGAATCTTGGCATTGCCAATAAGACGAGCTCTTTGTTCTTTAGGACAATAATTCATAGGTGAAGTAACTTGAATCTTGGTATTGATAGTAAGACTCAAGCTCTTTGCTTTTTAGGACTTAAAAATTCATACGTGAAGTAACTTGAATCTTAGTGTTGATAGTACAACTCAAGCTCCTATATCTTATAAAGACCAACAAAAGGTGCCAAAGGTGTTATTGCCACTTGGTGTGGACACAAGTAATCCATAAACATCTTGAAGAAAGCCCCATAGCATTCCTAAAATTGCGTACATTAGCTTTTCGATGTTGCTATATCATTTGCTAATGTGGATGGCATGATAATATGCACAAGATCTTCCACTTATGAGTTGCACACATCCACTCTAGTAGCTACTCCCCAATATGTGGTCTCTATGTGGAAGAGGATTTTTCTCTCTTTTCATTGCAAACATTCACCTACTTTCAGACATCATCAAATTTGACCATTTACTTTTCATACAACAAAAAAGGTGATTGTATATCAAGACTATGGCGTGAGCATTTAGAAAGGGTAGTGGTTAAATAAAACTTGTGTAAAGACAAAACCAATGTTCATACACTAAGATTGTAGTATGAAACAAAGAGAAAAGAGTCACTAAATGAAGCTTGTGTAAGGAGAAAAGTAACGGTTATTTACTAGGGATATGCAATAGAACATTGGGTTTAAAGTTTTGCGAGGATACATGGCATAGTTTGAGCAAGGCCTAAAATTGTGTTTGCAATGTGAATAAAAAATAAATCATCATGGTCATCACTTTGTGTTGATAAGCTACTAACTAAACAAGAGGTGCTTAGGTATTGATTAAGCAACCATAATGATGAAACAATGACTAATATGCAAAGATTCCACTATATTTGTTTCAATTCATATGTTTTTGGTAGTATAAATAGAATGCCATATGATGGAAAACCATCTATATTTTCCTCTACCTCCCATATGGGTTCTAGAAGAGATTGGGATGGTGTTAGGAGGTTGACCATCACAAACACTTGTTGCAAAAGTGACTAAACAAATGCAAAGTGGTTGGCATACACTGCAAGGGTTGCCTCCACATGTGCCAAGAGGTAGTTAGCTCCTACAAGATGTATTGACCTTTGGACTTGATATATTCATTAACCCTATGAAGCCATGTATTTGGTTCATCTATCCACACTAGAAGTCAGTCAAAACCACAACTAGGTGATGAGATATTAGTTCCTTTCCTATGTTGTTTATGTTGAGCTTAGTCGTACATAACAATGACTCAAGATCAGTGGACCCTCTATTGTAAAATCCCCTAGGATATTGGGTGCTAAATTGCATACTTCAAGATAAAATGTGTCTCTAGAAAGAAAGAAAGAAGATATATTAATGTCTTCTTAGGCCAAAATTAGCCTATGCGACAAAATCATGTACAACAACAATCGTCACTAGACATCAAAATGTGACATGCTGGAAGTGGTATACTGTAAAAGAAGCCAAGGCGGTATACACGACCAAATAGTGCTCGTATAAGGGTACAATAGGAGGATGAGAGAGTATATGTCTAGCTGTGTGGTTGAATGATACTCATTACTAGTTCCAGCTAGTCAAGATTGGTGGGCAGAGTATGTCATACATCCTCGATAAAATAGTATGAGGGTAGCATCTAGGATGCATCCTCAGCTCTGTTAACTGCTGCTCATGCCGCTAGCGGATCTTCCTCACCACTCTCTGACGTAGTATCTATTTGGTATCCCTGTATCCATGGACACTATGATGCTATGATGCTATGATCTCAACTCTCTGCACTATCAACCCTCTTTGTGTGGATGTTGTGTGGGTGGTCATTGTCTGGAAGAAATCGATAAGTTGTAACTGACACCCCCCTCTCTGTGTGGTGCCAACCTGTAGTAGTGATGTGTACAGCCTTTGAATCTCAACTAGAAACTAGCCTAGGTGGTGCTAGTGTGGGGACTCTATAACTAGTGTGAGTGAGGTGTCTCCAAATTGTGCGGGGTATCTAGCTTAGACTATGCTAGAAGCTCTACATCTACAGATGTAATGCTTCTTGCTCTATACGTCCTCTTGGCATGATTTACACAATCGCTCACCTCTAGGGATGTGGACTGCTCTCCCAGTCTCGATCTCAAGCTGGTGAGAGGATACCCTAAGCTGCCTCTCATGTGGCATGTGTACATCTAGGTATCCAGGTCTCTCAATGAAGCCATCATAAACTTGTATCAAGATTCCCTTGAAAATAGTCACCAATACCTTGAGCAGGTTGAAGTCATGTCAAAGAATAAATCATATCTGCTGATTGCTGAAAACAGCAAACAAAGCCTAAAACTTACATCTTATACCTTGCTATACCCTTAACAAAAATCCACAGGAAAGTTGTCTTAAGCCCTTTCAAAATGCTTTTGGAAACTTACATCCTGTTATCTTGTTATTTACTTCCCAAACATAAATCCACAGGAAGGTTGTCTTGGGTCCTTTAAAAGTGCTTTTGGAATCCCTTTGCACAAAGAACTTGAATAAATAGTGTTCATCATTTTGAACAGAAATTCACAATTTCGCAAATTACAGTTGATTTCAGTGCAACTGGAGGGAGTTCAGAACCTTTGCAAAGCCTTGTCCTGATTTGAGTAGCTCTCCATATTTGACTCTTCTAATGTGCTCATATTTAAACTGTAGGAACCACATTACTTTTCTACAAAGACTGCACCACAGCCAACATTTTCATCAGGTAGCGCCCACTGACCATAAATTGGCCGAGAAGACAACTCGTATTAACGATGAACATGACTCACATGAAAATTTTTGCATTGCTGGAATCAAAATCCACCATAATGATTGGTGATGACATAACCAACAGCTAAAAAGAAATGAAAGGGACATATGAAACATTATAAGAGTGTGGCTTTACCTCAATAGAGTCACGATATCTGGACAGGTATCAGCATAGATTACTGAAGAATTTACAAGTTTCAATTTCAAGGTTGATTGGGAAGGAAGAGCAGCTCCAATTTGAGTTTCAGGAGCTAGCAATACTTCGGGAATGGGAAAAGCTAGTAAGAAAATTAATCATTCCAGCGGTGAAGAAATAGTCCTGGAGGTCCACCCTGCTCACAACTGAGAAGCCATTGTGGGATCTCAAAATCTGCAAAGAATTTAAAAAGATTTAACAAAGTCACTACACTATTTTGAAGAATATATCATAAAAATGTGAACCCACACCAACATAACACCAAGTTCTTGCAAATGTTCAGAAGATTCAGCACTTCATTACCTGTAAGACACGTCTTGAATGCACTACTAAATAATGATAAGGACATAGCAGTTAATGGATCTGTACAAGGGTAATGGCTGCCAATAGTGAATCCATGCTGTACTCCACCCCCAAGTGCTATATCAAGCATCCTACCCACTGCCCACACTGTATCACAGAGTACTTCACTACACAATCCAAGAAAGGTTCTCTCTCAGCCTGAACAGTCCATGATCAGACAAACACTCCTGTTCACTCCATCCTTGTGGTTGCCGTCTGGCTCACACTTTTGTTATCAACTGATGTCAATTACTGTAGTTGGCACAATCCACGATGCATGACATTCAGCACAAAGGAACATCACGATCTGCTCACATGACATCTAGCGCTTTGCCTTTAGTTAGCACATACTAAACACCTACTCTATAAGTCTGCCTGACTATGTTTTGCCACATGGCATACTTCCTGCCACTAGTCTTGATGACTGCCTTCACACAACCTACCACATCATCCAAATTATCCTGACCCACCTCAACTGCATGCAGTTCTGTCCAGCAATCAGCTGCCACATCATCAAAGTCCACTGCATGTACAATGATCCTCAAGCCTCTCACATAGAAGTTCTTGTGAGAGAAAGCAGCCAGCTATGGAGGAGAGAGAAACAAGAGAGTAGACAGTGAGCTGAACGAGTGTACTTGCTAGCTGAAGTGAAAAGATAGATGAAAGTACAACTAAGGGTTAGGTCTAAGGTTGACCTAACCACACTTCCACGGACTAACTAGAGTTAGGTTTATATACTCTAGAGCCTAGTGTCACTACTTGAATATCCTCAGATAGTAGGTGTACATACCATACATTGACACTTGAGTAAGTGTCCACACCACACAAATTACATTGAGTATTGCCCAGAACTGGCAAATTCTAACACCCCCTTGCAGTGCTAATGTGATGAAGTACAAGGACTTTCGAAAAGCCTTAAACTTCTCACACAGTAATTCTATAAGTCTCCCTAGCAATGCTGTCAGTCTTTATAAACATCACAAACTGCTCCACGAACTATCATAGCTGCAATTTCCGAACCCCATCAATGCACTTCAACACATATACATTCCTCGGTTCAGTAGGGTCTCCAAAAGCATGCTGTATTTGTTCTTTGGTGCACCGATATGATGTCGGGTTATTATTCATTGGGAGACAAAAAACGTAGCTCACAATTGCAATGGTCAACTCAACCCACCAGCAATCTTACCATTCAATTGCCTTAACACATCCATTGCACCGAAGCATGTACATTTGAAGCCCACCAATCCCATGGTAATCGGGCATACTCATACAGCCCTATCTTTTCCAACCACAAGCGATGTGCTTCCCGATGTGCTTCCGCGTCAACATTAAGATACAAGTTTGAATCCACGAAAAGTGTACCAACAGCACTGGGACTTGAGAGATAGGCAACATTCGTCGGTGTAGCCTCATCCTCCCCTTGATGCGCCGACTTGTCATCATCCATGACCTCATACAACTCATCGTCATCTTCTTCCAACCAACCACACTTCAGCAAGGAGAGCTTGCGGGCTAAAGAACGTCATGTATGCGTCATAGCGGCAATAGTTGCAAGTTGAGGAGAAGAAGAGAATGGAGAAAGGGATGAAGCCCCAAAGGAGTGAATGTCCTTCTCCATGCAGATGCACCAGTCCAAGTTTTCACTTGGTCCACTCCCTTTCGTGCCATATGTCACCTCATACTCATATGAGTGGGACAATTCAAACCTATAATTGTCACTAACTAATTCTCTTGTCCCAGTTGGAATGATTACATGAACAATTGAATAATATGGTTGTACAAGCCTTTTAAGCCTAAATCCATTAATTGCAGGCTTCAACACATTTCCCTGCAAATCTTTTAATAAGAATGTGCCCTGACCAATATCCTTGAAGATCACAAATAGGCTTGCATACCGAAGTTTTAATTTACCAGGAAATTTTCCAAGTCGGGAATTATAAACTACAACCCAATCTCCTTCGTGAAAAAGTTTCTTTTTAACATGTCTATTGATCCAAGCCTGTCTCCGTTGTTGTGTGACTCCTAAACTGTAGGCAACCAATACCTTGTCCTCCTCTAACTCCAAGAGTCGTTCCATTCTATGCTGCACTGACTCCAAAGGATCCAGTTTATGTATAACAGCAATTCTCAAACTTAGTACCACAAATTCCATGGGGACCAGAGCTTCTAATCCATAAACAAGTTTGAAGGGTGTAAGCCCTGTTGTAACCTTGTATGCTGTCCTAAAAGCCCACAATGCTGAATCAAGTTAAGCATCCCAATCTTCCCTATTATCCTCAACAATTTTCTTCAAAATGTGGAGTAAAATCTTGTTGGAACTTTCAGCTTGACCATTAGCCTGAGGATGATAGGGGGTAGACTTCTTATGCAAAATCATATGCCTTACAGTCAGTTCCTAGATAACCTGATTTAAAAAATGCTTACCCCTATCACTGACCAACTCAATAGGGCATCCAAACCTGGTCATAATATTAGAATATAGAATTTTGGCCACACTAGATACTTTAATATCCTTCAAGGCTTAAGCTTCCACCCACTTTGTAGCATAGTCAGTGCAAACCAAGATATGCCTATTTCCTGTTCTCTTTGCAGCTGGCTTAATAGGCCCAACAAAATCAATCCCCCACTTCTGAAATGGCTCAATTGGTAGTACATGATGATCTTGCATCCTGTCCCTATCAAGAGGTTGACCCTCCTTCAAACATTGCAAACAATTGTTAGCATACTGATGAGCATCCTTCAACACAATAGGCCACCATAGACCTACCTGCAGTATTTTCCTGCCTGTAATCTCCCCTGAAAAATAACCTCCGGATAATCTGGAATGAGCTTCATGAAAAACTGTTGGTTGCTCAAATTCAAGAACACACCTTCTCAAGACGTTATCTACTCCTCTTCTATACAATGTGTTCATAATAACCTGAGATGCTATGCTTTTTAGTGCCAATATTCTTCTTTGATCTACAGTAAGATGTGTTGGCATAAGCCCTTCCTTCAAGAAATGCAACTACTGGTCATAATATGAATCAGGGTCTATTACCTATACCTCAAAGAGTTCAACATCTAGGAAGCTGATCAGGAGCACCTACTTCAACCTCATCATTTTGTAATCTACTTAAATAATCAGCTATAGCATGTTCTTTCCTTTGGGTATGGATAACCTTGAAGTCAAACTCTTGTAACAATAACATCCATCTTACCAATCTACCTGTCAATTGAGGTTTATTTATAAGGAATAAAAGTGTCTGATGATCCATATGAAAGATTACTTGATTTTCCAATAAATAATGCCTAAATTTCTACACAGAGAAAACCATGCCAAGTGCTTCTCTTTCTGTAACTGAATAATTCTTTTCAACAATACTCAATCTTCTGCTAGCATAACAAATTGGTATATACCAATCAGGTACTTTATCCTCCATCAATACAGCTCCCACAACTAGATTAGATACATCAACAAAAACATGGAAAGGTAGATCCCATGCTAGAGGTTGCAATATTTGAGCTACCACTAACATCTTCTTGAGAATATTGAAGGCTTTCTTCTAATCTTCCCTCCAAACAAATTGCATCCCTTTTTTGGTTAAAGTTGTAAGAGGAGAACAAATATGTGGCAAGTACCTTAAAAACTCGCTATGCCACTTCACTTGCCCCATAAACCTCATAACTTCCTGCACAGTAATTGGAGCCTTAGCTTTCTGGACAGCTGCAATCTTTCTCAGATCTATACTCATACCTTCTTCATGTTGAGCTAAAATATGCATTGCTTGTTGATTAGCCTCTTAAACAGCCCCAAAACACACTAAAAATGCTCTTTTAGAGTAAAACCCTAAAACCGGGAGCAGTTCGAGAGAGTTCAGTGAAAACCCTAACATGGGGAGTGGTTCGAGAAAGTTTAGTGGAAAACCTAATTTTTGGGGCGCCCTTCCACATCAATAAATAGACAGGCTGCCCCCATTCAGCTATCATCCTTGTTTTGCAGGTTACACCAGCCCACACACCCTCTGCTGTTGTTGGCGCCCAGTTTCCAGCCTGCAGCCCGCCTCTATCTGCTGTCCAACCATCATCAACTGCAGCCACATCATCTTCAGCCTGTCCATTGCTGTAGGCGACAGCTCTCAGCTGCTGGCGACTGCTCCAAACTATCCCAGACTGCTGTTCAGCCTGCTGTCCATCGTCTCTAGAGTCAGCCAACCTGCATTTTCAACATTGCAAACCCTGACACTCTCAGACACTGTTTCAGCCTGCTGTTTACAGCAAACTGTACACAGTTTTCAGCCCCCGATCGGTGGTACACTGCTGCGTTTACCAATTTCTAGCCTCCAGATTGCTACGTTTTGGTGACCAGCCTGCTGCCATTGACTATTCAGCACTCCTACCCGACTGGTGGTCACAAACTTGGGATCCATCTTCGGTGGACATCACACTCCAACATTGCTTTGCCCTTGAGCACACTGTACACTCTTACATTCATTTACAGCATTCATTCACTTCAGAGTTGTGTTATCTCTCTCCCTTCTTCTGTTTGTGTTTGAGTTTTGAGTTTTGCGTTTAGGGTTTGAGTTTTGAGCTTTGCGTTTAGGGTTTGAGTTTTGAGTTTTGTGTTTAGGGTTTGAGTTTTGCCCTCTGTGTCTGTGTCTTTGTGTTTCTGTCGTGGTCGTACACTCTGTGTGTCCTCAGTGCAAACCCTAGCACTCTTCTTAACACTTCAGACAAGATGTGGCCTAAAAGCACACCCCTCTTTGCTACAAACATTGACTTAAAGGGGTTCAATGACAAGCCAAACCCTTGACATCTTTCGAAACATAACTTGAGGTGTTTTAAATACTCTCTCCTGCTGCTAAAAACACAGAAATCATCAATAAATACCCGCATAAAAGTTGTTAGATATGGCTCAAACGTCTAATGAGCAGCTCCTTGAAACTCAAGAGGTCCATTCTTCAATCCAAAGTTCATGACTGTGCTAACATATGCTCCCCACTCGGTGATAAAAGCTGTCTTATCCATATCTTCCGAATGCATCCTAATTTGATCGTATCCTAAAAACCCATCTAGAAAACTGTATATCTCATGGCCTCCCACATCATCAAGGAGAGATTCGGTAAAAGGAATCGGGAAGGGATCTGTAATGGTAGCTGCATTTAATTTCTTGTAATCCACACAAACTCTAATCTTCCCATTCTTCTTGGCCACCACAACAATAGGAGATAACCAAGTAACCTCATTACCCAATTTAACGAACCCAACTCTCAAAAGCTTGTCAATTTCTTCCTTGACCTGATTAGCATAATTAAGGTTCATTCTATACCTCTTTTGAATAACTGGCTTAGCATCTTTCTTTAAATTTATCCTGTGCTGACACACGGTTGGATCAAATCCTTTCGTGTCCATATAATCCCAAGCAAAAATGTCCTGAAATTCTTTACACAACTTAATAAGATTCTGCTTGAAGTTTTCTTCCACAAAAAGCTGCCCCTTCAATATTTAAATTAACTTCAAGTATTTCTTAATGAGAAACTTCAAGATGACTATGTCCTTGGTCCTGAATTAGTTTATACTGCTCATTCCCTAACCTATCCTGAAATACAGGTCACGCTTGACCTTCAAGAAGGCCTTCAGAATTCTGTCTTGACTAGTTTTGAACTGCATCGTGAACTGCTTGATTTTCCACAACTTCATTCCCTGCATTTATAAAAGGATCCTAATACTCTTGAATAATACTATCCACATCTATTTCAACGACTGAAACCACATAAGGATTTGCCTGAAGAAATAATTCCTCCTCATCATCTTCCACTTCATCTGTAAGATTCATAGTCTGAGCTACTGCAAGTCTAGAGAAACTCTTCAAGATGACCTTATTAACTGTTGACAACTTGATTTCCTTAAGGCCTCTAGGAATGCACACATAATCATTCTCCTAGTCCTGCTTCAATTTGGCCAATTTAAACCATGGACTACCCAAAAGCATTGTATAAGAATCCCCAATTTCCGACATTCTTAAGATAACAAAACTCACCCTGAATTTCAAACCAGCCACTCGAATTTGTCGATTCTAAAGAATACCCACAGGCTGTAACCTCCTCTGATCTACCATCTTGACCTGAAATGGGGCTAGTAGTAGCTCCTCTTACTTAGTTGCCAAATATGTATGTTCAGGAAGTATATTAGCTCCTGAATCCCCATCCAACAAGACATCATCATGTGTTTTTCCTGCATACTCAACGTGAATGGTAGACACTTGATAATCCACAACTTCTTATTGGGTTGGTATCACTGCTCTGACAGTCAGGAACTCGCTGATCCTGAACTGTTGTACTTTCAAGAACTTCCGGTTGCTTTTGCCTAATCTTCAAGAGTAACTTTTCCTTAAATCTTGGTATTAAATCCAAAATCTCCTCCAAGGTTAAGTGCAGAAAACACCTTGCTAGGGCTTGGAATAGCCCTTCTGAACCTCCTTGCTGTAACTTTGCAGAAACTGTACTATCAAGGAACCACTCCTGACAATCACGAACTGGATCCTGCTGTTCAAGAAAATACTCCTGTTGTTCAAGGAGATGCTCATGTAGCTCAGACTTTTGAATACCTAAGTCCCCTACATCATCAACTTGATCAAATTTAGAACTTTCAGCAAGTTTTTGCAACTTTCTAACCTACTTTGTTGCCTTTTTTCTTGTCTTCTCTTGTTCTTGCCAATCAAGCTTCATACCAACTTGGCTTCTAGTCACTACTAAGACCATTGCTTCCTATTGACAGTCCTCTACTTCAATACAATTAGAACAATCACATCGAACATGCATACTACAGCATTACTGTTACCTAACACCTCCTTTGCCCTTTCTTGAACCTCCTCTTGCTGAATTTACTTACAGCCAACACTACCTGTACCTTCAGGAAATTGCCTTTCCTCATCTTGATCAGGTAACTCAATGAGGACTGCTACAACTAGGGCAAGGGATGCTGTGGATGAGTTGCTCCTGCAAGTCTTCCATCATTGCGGGACCGTGCTACTGGCATTCCTCTCTCAGTCCTATGCCTTGCCCAAAGTTCACAGTTTGGTCCAACAAAGTGTCCTTCACCTCCACAATAGTGGCATGCTCCCATTTGGGTGGTTTACTGCTATGCAGAAAAATTTCCCCAAGGCTATCTTGCTTGCATTCTTCTAGGTCCCCTAAAGGGCCTCTAAGGTATGGTGTCAGTAAGAACCTGATTGACTATAACCGGCTGAATAGGTCTTGGCCTAGGCTGCATCATTGGCATCTACTGTGCCATCCTCACATTAGGATTATACCAACAAGTCCTAGTCTCATGACCATTCCTTTGACATATTTCACAGTACTTTTCTTTCCTCTTGGTATCAAAAAGACCCAAATCTTTCAGCTTTTGTTTAATCTTTTTATCCAGCTTACTAATCTCTGCCTTTTTCTTATCTTTATCCGTTACTTTCCTCTTCTTAGTCCTTGGCTGATCCTGATTTCTTCTTTTTCTTCTTGTGCTTTTGCCTACTAGACTCATCATCATCTAAATTTGAACTGGAATCAATGTCCTCATCATCACTATCTGTGTCTGAATTTGAACCTGAACCTACATCGCAATCTGAATCCAAAGAATCCTCATCCTTACGAGTCTTTGATCTAGAGGTACCAAGTCTCCTCTCCGCTCTCATAGCAACCCTCATCAATGTGTCCAATGTATCATTTTAACCCATCTCCACATTGGCGATGGGGTTCCTAATCTTACTCCTCAGGCCCTTCATAAAATAGGTAATCTGCATTTCAACTGAAGGTGCATCATCAACATCTAACTTGTTCAGTAAGTTCTTAAACTTCTAGACATAGTCCTCCACTAGCATAGCCTTTTGTTTGATCTTGATCTTTCCTTAAAATATCTCCCGGAGTTTTGTCCTTACGAAACCTACCCAAAAATGTTGTTTTTAAAGCATCATATGTATTGGAAGCTACCATACCATAACTGGCAAACCAATCCATGGCCTTCCCCTACAAGGTGGCAACAAAATGCTGCTTCTTGACCTGATCTCCATACATTTGGTTGAATCCACTGGCTGTCCACCTTGTCTCAAATTGTGCCACATGGCAATCAAGGTCTTCCTTCTTTTTGCCTGAAAATTTAGATGCTGCAACCTTTGGATTAACCAATTGATTTGGATTCATTATGCTTTGCTTCTTGGGCTTCCTTTGAGGTGGTAAAGGATTAAAGTTTAGAGACCTCTGAGACGGGATTCTAGCACTCCGTAACAGAAATATCCTCCCCAACACTATATGTTGTAACCTCTCAAGTGCCTGTCTAGAGGGATTATCCTAATGTTTAAGAAGCAATATTCTGTCATCATTTGACAAATTGGGAGAATCTATTGAAGTGGTAGGGGAATGAAATGTTGTTGAGGTACCTGCAGAGATACCCCCTTCCAAAGAAGTCTGCCTTGCATCAATAAACTGCGCTTCATCCAACCTGCCCAAGCCTTCTACTCCACTTCTATCATTCAGCCCTGCAACTTACTATTGCTGTCTTGTGAGGGCTTCCCTCAATTCTCAGGATCGGCTCCTGGTGAGAATAGGATTGGATTGATAAAGGTAATTGTCTGACATAAATGCTACCCATAGAAGGCACCCGATACACCGTCAATGCCATCAGCATTCCTGCCGCCTGATCTTGTAGCCTAATTTCACGAAAGTTGGTTCTAGGTCTACACCTAAAGTGGTTCCAAGTCTGCGCCTAAAGTGGTGCCAGGACTACGCCTAAATTAGGAAATTATTTCCATGAAACTGGCAGGGATCACCAAAGTTTTATCGCCTCTCAAAACACCATAACAACCTAAGACACACTGACCTGCCTGAAATGACCCGAATACTGCAAGAAACTTCTTGAACAGGTTTACACCCATTATAAGCATAATTCAAGAAAGACACCCAAATATGAAACACATATTATATTCAGCAACACAGAACTGCTATCCATAGAAATATCGCACAGTTTATTGTCATCATAGCCATCCCTGATTGAATAACTTGAAAGAAAACAGCAGTATTACTCAAGAAACAAACATAGACCAACAGGATCAATCATCAGCAACCACATCAAGGCACTATCTTGAATCATATTCTATCCATGGTCACATAACTTACGATCGAAAACAACTACCTAACATTTTTTACCTGTGCCTGACTTTTAGGTGAAACATCATATGACATATAAAGTTGCTTTACACATACTGATTCAAAAAGCCTACATGCATAAAAGTATTAAGGTATGAAATAGTACTAAATAGATTACGGAATTCGAGCCCTAACATGGGCAGTAGCGGCGTGAGAAGAGAAGAGTGTCAGAGTGATGGAAGAAGAGGAGTAGAGAATGACTGAAGTGGTGGTGGTGACTGAAGAAGATAGTGATGAATGAATGAAGTGATTGCCTATTCATAGACATAATCTATCTAAGGTGGCACACCACTGTGTGGGTGCCCACTAAAAAAGTGGCCAAAATGTGGACACTGGCACTTTTTAGGGCTGTCAATGCAAAACCCTAAATGAAGAGTGTAAACTGAAAAAGTTTCTCAACAGATACCTTGTCATAGATTCATAGGCCTCTCTCTTTTGTGTATCTACTATCATTGTATACACTATGATCCACCATCCATGTATGTACTAGTCTCTAGTTGTATTGCATGTTCCATGCAGCACATGTGACTGCAAGGGCCACCCTCATGTATTCATCTTATTTTGTAATGAAATGGCTTTTTCCTCTTTAAACATGTGTTCTATCATTTAATGATTTATAGTTTTTCTTTTTATACTAATATCGTACCATTCCCTATAAAATCATAAGGTACCATTTAATACTCTATTTTATTATATTGTACTGTATCGTATCTTTTATACTCCACAACTATGGCAAAAGACAAAGAATGGAGGCTCATTTGAAATCGGAGAGGCAATCCTCTCTCCCCCAAGGCCCCGATCATGTGGATGGGTCAATTGCCCCTCTTAGAGGAAGGCAACAGTCTACAAACATTGAGATTGCATGCATTGTCATTAAATGCAATCTTGCATTCAATGTCCTGAAGCAAGAGCAATGGAAGAATATGGTAAAAGCAATTGCCAATCTAGATCCATGCAAAAGATGGACCGATGTCACCTACCATGATATGTGGATCAAGAAAAGTGATGAAGAGGAGAGAATTGATAGAGCCTCGATGCTATTCGAGCCGCATGGACAAAGTATGGTTGCTCCATTCCCATCGACGAATGAAGTGACTGTAGGAAATGGGACATCATCAACATACTCGTATCTTGTCCACTCAACACATACTTTTTGAGGACACTAGACACATGTAAGAGGGGGAGGAAAACCACATGCATCTTCATCTATCGACAAGCCATCATTGAGGTATACATTGTCTTTTTAAAGTTAATACTTTCTTGAGCTTTCATTGATTAAGTTTCAAGTTTCATATTATTGAATGATCATGAAGCTTCTCTCTCTCTTCCCCCAATCCCCTCCCGCTCCCCCCTCCCCACCCCTCTCTCTCTCTCTCTCTCTCTCTCTCTCTCTCTCTAAGTAAAATATTGTGCATGTAGATGGGCTCCTCAAATGTGGTGTAAGTCGTTACTAACAATGCATCCATTGTCAATACATGGGCTGCTTGCTTGAGGCCAAGTTTCCATTAACTATAAATGATAAGTCAACTTGTTTTCAACTTCCTGCTTAAAAGTTTAGCATTTACAATCTTTATGTGCATTCTATAGGTGATTACTGATACCTTCAAGTTGACAGGTGACAATCTTGTGAGTGTGCACCAAGAGGTTGATGAGGAGGATTTGATCTTTGGGGAGCTCTATAGAGAGCTAATAGCAGCTAACACTCATGATAATTGCAATCAATATGCTCATGTACGAGGAGTTTAACAAGTAACAACAAGGGCTTGGTCATTCGGCACTCTTTGACATCGACAAGGGGTGGTTTAAGTGGTTTGCAAACATGTATGAGGTAGGCTTGTAGTTGCTCCAATCCCATTCCTCATGATGACATCCCCCCATTGAGCTAAAATATGCATTACTTGCTGATTAGCCTCTTAAACAACCCCAAAACACACTAAAAAATGCTCTTTTAAAGTAAAAACCCTAAAATGGGGAGCGGTTCAAGAGAATTCAATGGAAACCCTAATTTTTGGGGCACCCTTCCACATCTATAAATAGATAGGTTGCCCCCACTCAAATTCATTCCGTCTGTGCAGGTTTCTCACTCCACGTGCAAATTTCAGCCATCAACCTCCTCCCACGTGGATGTCCAACCCTCGAGACTACTGCCACTCCATCTGTGTTTGGTCCTACTGCTGGCGCCTTTATCCATACTGACGTCAGCTACTAGCAACATCATCATCTGCTGCAATCTGATCATCCAGTCATCGCCAACCACATCAAACACTATTTCAGCCTGTTGTTCACAGCACCTGTGCATAGTTTCCAACCTCCAATCGGCGGTAAACTGCTGCGTTTACCAATTTCCAGCCTCCAAACTGCTGCATTTTGGCGACCAACCTGCTACCATTCACTATTTAGCACTCCTACACTCCAACTAATGGTCAGAGACTTGGGATCCGTCTCTGGTGGACGTCACACACCGACATTGCTCTGCCCTTGAGCATACTGTATACTCTTACATTCATTTACAGCATTCATTCACTTCAGGGTTGTGTTCTCTCTTTCTCCTTCTATTTGTGTTTGAGTTTCTATGTTTGAGTTTTGCGTTTAGGGTTTTATTTTTGCCCTCTGTGTCTGTGCCTGTCTCTTTGTGTAACTGTCGTGGTCATACACTCTATGTGTCCTCAATGCAAACCCTAGCAGTTTTCTTCACACCCGCCTTTGCCTAGATAGTCATCACTTAGGGAGCCATTATTTAATGATGATGGTAGCCTCATCAATGAGGATGTTGTCTCACCATCTAATTCTAAAAAGCCATCTTCAAACTCTCTTGATGAGCTCTCTAATACACATGGACTAGATGGTGATGATGATCATGATCATGATTATGATACCTCATTTTAGGCCTCTTTTTGTATCCACTTCTATGATCTATCCATGTATGACATAACTTGTAAGTTGTAGCGCATGTTGTGCATGTAACTACGATTGTGACCTAGCAAATGCCAATTTTGGCTTGTAACCTTATGTATTCATCTTATACTCTAATGGCATTGCTATTTTGACTTTAAACATGTATTCTATCATTTGTAGTTTTTTTTTTAAACAATTTTTTTCCATACTAATATCTCACCGTACCTTGTAAAATCTTTAGGTACCATTTAGTATCGTATTTTATCATACTATATCATATCCTACCTTTTATACCCGATAACTATTTAAGGACATGACCACATGTCGGGTATTCTTTGGTAAGAAGATCTTTCTCTCCCATTTTCGCATCTTTAGATGATGCAATGCCTATGTTCATATCGACAAGAAACACAAGGGCAAGCTTAGCGCTAACTCAAAGAAAAACATGTTCATTGGTTACAGCCAGGTGACCAAAGGACATAGGCTTTCTAATTCCTAGACCCATAGGATTATGGTTAGTTGGGATATTGTGTTTGATGAGACTATGGCCTCTAACCCTCCCTCCAATGGTGCTTCTTCTTCAAGTGAATCTTATTCAAGTCCACTACCCATCTTCCACAATTTGTGCCATTACTTGCCAAGATTTTGCTTGGCACCTCTACTTCATTTTTGGTTCCTTACCCTCCTCCTTTGGCTCCCGCATCCTTGTCGCCTCCTCCTCCTTCTTGGAGTATTCGTACTCCATTCCCATCCCCTCACCCCTCAACTAGGGAGAAGGCACAAAAGTGCCCTCTCCTAAAGTGCTCAAACTTTCAAGTGGGAAAGACAATCTTAGGAAAATAGCCCTTGGCCTTTAAACAACTCTCATCATCAAAATGACCAAACTTTTGGCAATGCTAACATTACTATTTTTCCTACGGAACATTTTGCTAAACCAATTTCAATCCTGGTCTAGAGGGGAGTTACTCTGCTTCTCTTTATCCAACCAGCTCTTCTCTTCATTCTTTCCACCATCTTGCTTCCTCTTTTATGTGCTCAAAGATGAGGGCCCCTCTAAAAACGGCAAATGGGTTTTCTTTTGAGCCTAATTGGTTCACCTTGCAAAACGCAATAATTCAAATTCATAGAAGGTGGGTCAATGGGACCGCAAAATAACTTGTTGCATAACATTTAAATATTTAGGTGGTAGTTTGATTATGAACAAAGTGACTTGATCATCATCTGAACTTTAGTGGGTCCATTGTGGCAAATTCAATGAGTATATGTCGGTACTTTGCCAACTTGGCAATCAAATGATCCCTCTCAATGATTTTAAACTCTTACGTTCGTGGACAAGATTTATATATCCAGTATAGTCACAAGCCACATAGCAATCGACTAGATGTGCCCAATGCTCAAATGCAAGATCAAAATGTTGAAATTCTAAGTGAAACTAGAGCATAAGACCATGTATTAGCTCAATAATGGCTATGGTATTTTTGCTCTTCCAAGAACAAGCCACCTCATATGAGAACCATCGGGCATCAAGTTGGGGTTCCTACAACTCAATGAGTTCCCACACCCTCATGAATTCAAAGCACACCTATCAAATTTGACAAAAGTCGTAGCATTTTTTGTTGATGTTGATACATGGATAGTTGTGCTAGGAGGTGAATAAGCATGAGGCATGAAATAAAACTGTGAGTGACTAGGTGCTACATGCACTACAAAAGTGCTTGACATGGTGACTCTAGATGTTTGCCCCAAGTGAGGTGACTAACTAGTGTGTCATACATGTGACAAAAAAATGTAGGTTGGCCCACAAGGCCTAACATGTTGGAAAATTATGTGGCCACCTATGAGACGGGAGAGATATGTGGGGCTTGATATACTCTGGTGGGGTACCCTTGTGTGTAGGTTCCCATTGGTGCTTGGTTTGGTAGAGGAACTTCCACTATTGCTGCGTAGACCACGTGGTTTAGGGATAGAAATATGACCTATATGATCCTAATGGTGTGGTACACCCAATGAGGTGAATCATGGAATTGATGAATATGTATATGCAATAAAAGGATTTTGTGGACTAGGTGGGATAGATGGGAATTAAAATTGTGAATTACGAGTTTGATTTGAGTCATGATGAAGCATTAAAAGCAAATTCATTATAGTAAGCATGAGATGAAGAGGCTTAACACAACCTCTTTCTATAATCACCACTTCTTGCATTTATATAAATGTATCGGTTCAGATCTTCATGATTGCTTGTACCCATTACCTCCATTTCATAAGAAGAAATAAGATAAGATCTTGCAAAACTTAGATCATACATACCTCGCACCATGTTCAATGGGATGGATGACGTGCAAGATCCTCAGAGTTGTAGACTTTGTCAGTGGACTCCTAGGCCAAAGATGTCATGTGGGGTGGATTAAGGGCATCCAAGCTTACAACTTGATGTTTCCCAATCCTGTGCATCAGAATCATCTCGTATTCCTCACAAGTGATGCTATACATTTTGGATTGAGGAAACCAATTCATCAAATCTGATCATGTGATTGGCTCTGAAGGAGACAGTTCAGAATACCACTCCCTTTTGAGCCATCACCATAGGAACTGAAGGAGAATGCTTTGGTGACAAAGTGGAAGACAACTCAAGTGGTGCCCTTGAATTCTGAAAATCCAAACTTTGTTCTTCATGAAGAGGGAGGATCTTTAGCTCTTAGAGGCTCTAATACAAAGCAAAGAAATAGTACAGCCAACACAGAAATGCAAAGTATATGACAACACAAAGAATACAATCTATAAAATGTTAATGAATGAATAACCAGTACGAAGATTATACAATTAGTGGGCATCGAACCTCCATGTCTCTAGAACTGGAGCAGAGGTGGCTGAAGGAGTGGGTGTCAGAGTGCTGCATAATCATCACGGCAGCAAGAGTCTAATGAAGAAGGCGACAGTAGTGCAGTTCAACCAGATGAGTCATTGACTGAAAACCCGGATCAGTGTCATCAACGATGATGCCAACTGTCCAGACCAAGCTGAAGACACAGACAGGATTCTGTGCACCCAATACAGCAGCTGAATGCAGGGCTGTATCTAATCTCGGACAGCTAGAGAATGAGTGATGACAACAGCAGCAGCAGGCCCTCCTGCTCAGCAAGACACAGCAATTGACATGCTAAAACAGGTCGCAATCTGCATGGCAGCGTCACCTGCCAGCAAATGCAAAGGTTGAAGAAGTGAGGGATATTGTGGACAGCAGGTCAGCCGGTTGGAGAACCAAACACAGCAGTAGCAGCAGAGGAAATGAGGGTGCCAGTTGGTTGGAAGGCCGTATAGCAGATGGAGAGGAGTAAGAGAGTGGGGATGAGGAGAATGATCAGGGAGTGTAAGTGAAGCACCCTTGACCCTGTAGATAATCCTGTGCATGGCTCATCCATGTACTAAGGATTAGCAATAATACTTTTCAAGCATAGTCCATACAATGAAAAGTTGGTTCCTCAACCAAGAATGACCAACGGGCCACACCCATAATAATCACACTCTAGAGGAGAAAAAACAAGATGCAGTACCTCAGCCTCTAGGAAGAAGCCCCTCCTAGTTTGCCAAGGCCGAAGAATCATGTTTGCAATGATCCTTTGCCTTGACTGGAAGAGCCATCATCCGCTGCTGCTGCTGAAAATGCAAATTTCAGGGCTGATGTGAACTCTTAGAACACATAATGTGGATTTGGACTTCTGCATAGAATAAAATACACAAAATTCCAAGAATCTCCGGTGGATGGACACAGATTTCAGGCAGAAAAGTACATGTAAATAGATGTATATTGAGTTGGGGCTGCTATTGCAGATAAGCAGCCATCTGCAGTAACTGGGCTGAAAACAGCTGTTTTACACAAAAAAAGAGAATACTGGTCAAAAGGCCAGCTGTTTAAGTGGACTCAAAAGAGCTGCTAGCTTTCTGATTGGGCTCCTGTTGTTGTAGAATGGATGAAAGCCCTGCAAAAGTAGGCAACTTCTCCCAGACTGAACCAGAAGTGCCAGTGTCAAAGTGTTGAGTTCACAAGGAAATGTATGACAAGTTCCTTGTCATCAATCTTCTGGCCTGCATGGACTAGCTGGTCAGAGAGCTCAATAAACTATTAGGTGATCTTAGAGTCATCCAACTACACTTTAGAGTGAGAACAGACATAGTTTTTGCTTTGGAATAACACCATGATGATGAAATGTAGTTTTTGTGCTTGGAAATGAAATCACAATATTGTTGTGATCCTTGTAAAAAGGACTTGGCATTAGAGAATTGCAAATGGATTAAAGTATTCAAGTTGAAGATGATAGCCACGTTACCCTTTAGCAGACCACTTTACTTCAGATCAAAGGTTGGGACATGCCTAAGTGCCTTAAACAAAAGCACAAAAGCTCTTGCAAAATGAGAGGCGCTCCATGGTCCTCCAAGCTAGTGAAACTGTCCTCCTCCAAGCTAGTGCAACTGTCCTTGCCAAGCATAAATGAAGAATGCCACGAGAAGTTAGCCATTGCCCATGTCACCTGAAACAGTTTCTGTTCTTGGGATTCAAGCAGCTGAAAATTGCAAGTTATTAAACTCAGCAGTCACATTGAGCACACTGTGGTCAAGTAAGTCACCCCAGTCAACTTGGTAATAGTGACACAAGCAGCAAATCACAAAAGTCGTACCAGAACGAGTTGGTAGAAACTCCATAGTCTTGGTGAATTTGGCAGGCATGGAAAAACTTGAAAACATTCTCAAAAATTTGCATTTTGAGTCACAAAGCAAACCCCACATGCATCTTCGCAGTGCATAGGAGATGTCATCATGCACTTCCTCACGAATCTGTGGTCACCAGCAGTTGCCGTGTCACTGGGAGATGGAAATAGGTGAATGTTTTCAAGCTCCAGCATGCAATGAAGTTCACCCAATTAGGTCATCTTTGCAGATCAGAGGTCATAACACCAGATCACCATTGACTCTGGCTGGTCCTACGCATCAGATAAGATATCTTACCAACAAAGGTAACACAAATCTCAAACTTGAAGAGCAATTAGCATGACTTCGTACTTACTTGGAAAGACCTCTTTGTTTTGCATGCCAACTGTCAGGTCCTTAACTTAATAAACAAACAACAGCTTTTGTTTTGTCTTCTTGCAAGAATGCAAGATTTTAATAGTCTTGTGCCTGTGCTAGTATATTCTCTGTTGCATCCTGCAAACAACCCTGTCAATGTCTTCTTGTTGTTTTGTCATTCTGTGTTAAATATAAGAATCTGTTGTTTTATGCTTGCCTATTCTCTGTTGCATCCTGCCAAAGCCTGAGCCTACGACCTAGCCTTTTGCGTCTCTTAGGACAGGTTGAGCTCTTCCATTATGCATATATATTCTCTGTTGCATCCTGCCAAAGACTGGGCCTACAACCTAGACTTTTGCATCTCTTATGACAGCTTGAGCTCATTCAATTTTTGCATCCTTTTTGTCTACCATCTGTGTTTTCAATTTGAACTCATACTCATGCTCAGATGATTTTCTGTTGTGCAAATCTTTATTAGAGTCACTTATAGCAGCAGCTTAAAACTGTGAAAGCACTCAAAAATGTAGACTCATAGAGACTTACCCTTAATCAACAGGCTAAACAATGCTTCATTGCTTGGTCAACTTGTTACTGGTACAGCTTCAAGTCCTTCAAAGCTGCTTAAATGGTGTGTATCTTCCCACTGCCAAGCCAATTGAGATAACTTTTGAGTCCACTGACACCACTTCAACTACTAAACAATGTCTCATTGCTTAGTCAACTCTTCAACAGCCTCAGATCGTTCAAGGCTGCTAAAATGGTGTGTGTGTCTCCACTGCTAAGCCAAGTGTAGACCACTTGGAGTCCACCCAGCATGGACTGGAAAGCATCTTTGCCCATCATTTCCTCAAGTAATTTTCTTATTGAAATGATGTCAGCACCTTGACAAAGGTAGCTCATTACATCAATAAAGGGAACAACATGCTCGGGACGAACACTCTCCATGGCCTTGTATAATGTACTGCTTGAATTTTCTCGCACCAACATTTCACTGTCATTTTGAGCTGATGTTTCTGATGCAACCCAAGCAGCAGACTTTTTCTGTGACAGCAACTCTTCAAATACTTTGGCACCAGAAGAAAAATTGCCTTTCTCACAAAATTTCAGAACTACCATGCTATATAGCCTCCGGCTAGGAATATGGCCTGCTCTAGCCATCTCTTTCAACCAATGGTGAGCATCTTCAACCTTGCCTGCTCTGCACGCATTCCCCACAATCAAAGTGTAAGTAATAACATCAGGGACACAGCCCTTGTAAATTAACTCACCAAACCACACAACAGCCTCTTCCACATGCCCATTCTTACAAAGTCCATCAATCACAGCCTTGTAGTTGGGAAGGACTGAAGAAGAACCTTCAAGCAGCCTGTCCATCACAAAATAAGCCTTCTCAGTTCTGCCAGACCTAGACAAGCCATTGATAAGTGAACGGTATGTTATATCATCAGGAATACAATTGTTTTGATACATATCATACATTGTTCCATGTGCCAGATCAGTCTTATTGGATTTACAAAAACTATCAATGAGGATCGTGTATATCACAGTATTGAGAGGAATGTTGCACTCTAACATTTCCAGCAGAAGTTGCAATGCTGCTTCTAACCTGTTTGCCTTACAAAACCCATCCATGAGTACTCCAAATGTAACAACATCAGGAGCACAATGCTTCTTCATGTCTATAAACAAATTCCAAGCATCATCCATTCTACAAGATTTACAGTACCCATCTATTATTACAGTAAACGTTTGAACATCTGGACAGCAGCCAACATCCCTCATTGTTGTCAGAAGCAAACGAGCATCCTCTACCCTACCCACTTTGCACATACCAGTGATCAAGACATTGTAAGTGACAACAGTAGGACTACAACCTAATCCTATCATCTTCTTCATCAAGTTGCTAGCCTCGTCCACTTTACCTTCTTTGCACAGACCGTCCATCACTGTGTTGAAAGAAATTACAGTGGGCGCATGACCTTTTGACATCATTTCTTGCAAAACTGAGAAGGACTCGTGTGTTCTCTTTGATTTTGTTAACCCATTGATGAGAGTGTTAAAAGTGGCATAACTTGGGGAAAGACCGGCAGAGTGCAGTTCAGCATAGAATTTTTTGGCTTCCTTCCACTGACCATTCTTTAAGTAAGCATCAATCAATGTATTGTAGGTTAAAACACTTGCAGCACAGCGGAAAGCTTTCATCCTACCAAATGCAGATCTTGCTTGTTCAAGGCATCCTGCCCGTCCATAGCTCGATATGATGATATTGAAGGTCACTGTGTTAAGCTTGCATCTATCTAATTGCATTCCTACAAATAATTTTTCCATGCAATCAAACTGTTTGGCATAGCCTACAAGCTTTAGGATACCATGGTAGGTGAGACTATTATGCTTGTACCCATTCTGCTTTCCAGCCCAGATGAAGAAACCTACTGACATATCCACATTCTTAGCATGCTTCAGTACCTCCTGCACATGGCTCGGTGTCAGCTTGCACACGACCTCCTTGAGTGCATTTTCGACATCAGGTGTCCAATTGCCCCTGTTCAGAATTTCACATATTGCACAAACTTCCTGATGTAGATTTGTTGTGCTGCAGTTAGGATCAGAGGTCTTGCTCTCACCTCCAGTACAGTGCAAATATGTGTTCTTGGGTGTCTTCGACCAATGATATTTGCGGGAAGCAGAAGCAATATGTGCATGAGCACGTTGATCCACCAGAATGGCTAGGCATGCGGCCACACATGACATGGTGGCAGGAAGGGAGCTGCTGGGAGCTCGGGATATTCTGACAAGAAGGTGACCTGGCCAAAAACGCACAATGCAATCAGACAACACTCAGACTGATGGAAGAAACAGATGATGCCACAGCTTTCTTTTTTCCAGAGGAGAGGTAAAATTGCATCAACAAGACTGCTCGGAACAAATATCAAAATGCATAATACAGAGCAGCTCTGTAAGGGACTTCAGTATCCAAAAAATATGTGAAGGTGCCACAGCTCTGACATGGATGAGTGCCAAAAAAACAAAATGGAAACCTGAAGCAGCAGGTCGGATGCAGACCGGAAACATGATAAGTGGAGGGAGAAGCTGCTGCTGCTGCTTCTGCCTAAGAGGAGAGTGATCCCGAAGCAATGCATGGAGCTGTGTTCCACCAGCACGACGTGCTGCAATCAGAAATCGAGAGCATCGGCTTGCTCTCTGCAGTCGAGCCTTGGATCGAGACCCCACAGAATCCACATTGAACCACCTCAAGAGAAGAGCCTCGCCGTAGCCTAAGTAACCTTAGGACTTTGCTATGCGCCGTTAACGAATCTCCGCGGCCACGACATACGCAGGTTTAATGCAAAACGAATTGCAAAATTTTCACCCAAAATTTTCCTCAAACAAAACTTTGAACTTTACAAAATCGGTCTTAATAAAATTCGTAAGTGCATGTGATTTGATTCAAGGTTCCTTCGAAAATTTCGAATTGAAGGTTTTCATATTTGTCACCAAAAAAGTTTTCATGCCCCAGTGCCGATTGCATCTGTGGTGTGCGTGCGTGCAAGCTTTCAACTAAATTCCCAGTCGGGTGGCTCAGGAAAGATCTTTTATCGGAGATCAAAGCTATTGTTTGCAAAGGGTGAACTAGGTTGGCATGTTCAGCTAAGTAAAGTAGTATGAAGTTCCATATGTAATTCTTGCATGTTTGTTATGTAATTCTAGATGGACACCATAGTACAATGGCTCCTTCAAAAACACATCTAAATAAGCACAAACCAACATGTAGTAGATTGCTAGTTTATTGTACAGGTTGCAATTTGGGGCAATCTAATTATGCATTTGGATACTTAGACATGAAGTTTTTTTTTGGTCTAGTGTCACTCATGGCCACAGAATTGTGGTTAGAGGGTCCTGTTTAGAGTCTCCGAGGATCCATTTTAGTCCCAATAGGTGGTGCATTTGCCAAGAGGCCTTAGGACTCTCATAAGATCCTAAACACATGTCTAATAAATGTCATCACATAACCAGGTTGAACATGAAGTAATCTGTCAACAACATGCACTAAAGAAAGAAATTTTACATCTTGAACCATAAGAGCCTAAGGAGCATCTTAGGAGACACTCAAGAATATTGCGTAAATGCTCCTTAAAAAGGAGTGGTTCTATTTCATTGAAAGTCAAGGATTGATAGCCCCACCCATCAAAAGGAAATGCAAGAAATAAATGATCATGTATAAGCCTTTTTTGCTAATGAAATATGCATCAATATCTCCTAGTCCCATGCAAAGTGTACCTTCTCCTCCTTTAGGTGGTGTTGAACCATAAGAGCCTAAGGAGCATCTTAGGAGACACTCAAGAATATTGCGTAAATGCTCCTTAAAAAGGAGTGGTTCTATTTCATTGAAAGTCAAGGATTGATAGCCCCACCCATCAAAAGGAAATGCAAGAAATAAATGATCATGTATAAGCCTTTTTTGCTAATGAAATATGCATCAATATCTCCTAGTCCCATGCAAAGTGTACCTTCTCCTCCTTTAGGTGGTGTTGTATTGATCCCTTTAGTGATGGCTACACAATGATCTTAGTCATGGATCCCATCACGAGCAATTGTCGTACTTGCAGGCACCTTTGCTATATTGGCATTGGGGTATACTTTGTCAATATGTAAATGTGGATGTTAGGAGGATGTTGAAATCCATATGTTGGAGTTTTAGAAGTCAATGTTGAGTTGCAATGTCAATGGAAGAAGCACATTAACTAATCTATTTTAGCATATAATGCCACTAAAATGGTATTATTGACTAGAGCTAGTGTTATGACACAAATGGGGGAATTCTACATGGCTTTTCATAACTATTTATCTCTCAAAAAGGGTGGGCAGCGTGTCATATATTAAATTTTTTCAAGAGTTTAAAGAAAGTGTCAAGGCTTATGTACCCAAATTGAACAAAGTTTTTTAGCATATAGATTTTAAAAATTATTTGCCACCACCTATAGAGCTTTAGAATTGCCGTATAGGTTTGGACTTCGCAATTCAAGTCCACTTAAAATAATGTTGTTTTTTTGTCTTGATAATGTCATTACTAGCATGAAAAGGTGGAAGCAAGAATCCAAGCTACTTATTGGGCAAGATGGTGAGCATTCTCCATTCCATGGGTTATGCCCAACACGGTAATTATGGGACACATTCGATTGCAAGTATTTCTCACTAGAGAAAGTTCTAATGTACTTGGGGTCCTTGACCAAGGGACCTCCACAATTGTTTCCATCTTTCATGAGTATTCCTACATAGGCAATGTCACTTCGTTACTCAAGTACTCATTCAACTAGTTAATCCTTTGCAAGTGAGAAATTTGCTTATAATGGCTTATGCAATGAGGTATGGATCCTTTGCCTTTAACCCCATATAGGAGATAAAAGATATGATGCCACTCTACATTGATGCAAATGCAAAGAGGTAAATACAAATCGTAATGGATGTAGACTTAATTAAATGACAACGAAATTTTGTAAGGACGCATTGGCAAGATGACTAGGCTCCATCTAAACTAAGTTGTAATAAGTAGTGCACTTGTCAACACCTTCCACAAAATTGTTTACACATCAAATGCATTATTTGTGCAAATTAGACCACATGGCTAAGGCTAGCACACTCCAACAAAGGAGTTCACAACTTGGTCTTGTTAGTCATTAAAGCATTAATATAAATATGCAAGGCAATGGATTGGAGCAAATTCTCCAAAGAGGCAAGACGTCAATTGAAAAATTGCCTACTGGAGTTATCTTTATCAAGCATTTCCCATAAGCATTGAAATCCCCAATAATGCAATATTTGGATGTTGAGTTCAACACGAGCTAACACTCACATACTTGGATGATAGTTTCCTCATTTACATCACTTGTGTGGTTGATACCTACATCAATTAGTCCACCTACTCAATTATGGTATATCTATCTAGCCAACTCATTAGTTAATGTGTTCACATTATGGACCACTTATACATTATTGTATATGTCATGTTTTTCCCTTATTTTTAGCATACTATTGTTATAGAAGAATAAGAATAAGAAGAAAATAAGGGTTTTCAATATTCTATCTCGTGTGTGCACTCTTTGTGTGTGTGTGTGTGTTGTGTCTTACAAAGCTCTCTCTCTCTCTCTCTCTCTCTCTCTCTCTCTCTCTCTCTCTCTCTCTCTCTCTCTCTCTCTCTCTCTCTCTCTCTCTCT
Source organism: Lygodium microphyllum (assembly GCF_053477565.2). Lineage (NCBI taxonomy): Eukaryota > Viridiplantae > Streptophyta > Polypodiopsida > Schizaeales > Lygodiaceae > Lygodium > Lygodium microphyllum. The sequence continues at coordinate 63,944,334 of NC_141147.1, read as the reverse complement.
CTCTCTCTCTCTCTCTCTCTCTCTCTCTCTCTCTCTCTCTCTCTCTCTCTCTCTCTCATTGTATCAAAGTCTTATCCTCCCAAGTGAGAAGTTTTGAATTGCAAATATAAGAGTCTACAAGGAAGCCTTGCTATGGAGCACACTTATGGACATCTCCTTTGTACAATCATTGAGTAGTGAGCCATCTTTGTGAGCTTGAAGCAATTGAGAAAGTGCTATAGACCTTCAATCTAGTTTGAATTGTGTAGCTAGATTCACAATTTGGGCATGTTTCAACCTTCATTTGAGAATTAGAGGCTATTCGCATGTGAATCTTATAGGGTTGGATAATTCTACAAGCCTTGTGCATTTCACAAATAGGTTGCATGTATTGGATGTGGTAGATAATACTATCAAACTATCACAAGTGTTGCTCATTGTATCTATGAGAATTGAGGTCAATATATGTGACAAGTTACCTTGATTAGCAAGCTACTCAAATTACTAAGTTTCTAGGCTGTAATTCAAATGTTGGAAGGAATTAATCAAAGTGTTAGTAAAACAAGCTTAACAAGCATTACTTCTATGTGTTGAAGTTTAGATTAACCAAATTCCTTATGGATAAGGTTATTAGGAGTATATTGAAGGAGATAATGCAGAGCCTCTAGAGTTATCAACCATATATCTAAGTAGAAGATGGTTTTTAAAAAATGGAAGTAGGATGTTAGAAAAGTTATGTATTTGCTTTCCATAAGTGTTTTAGATAAGGGTTTCCATAAGTTAGAAAAGTTACATATTGACTTTTTATAAGTATTTCAAATAACATGATTAGATAGGTGTAGAATGTATACAATCTTACAAAAATATGGAATAACTTTATCAAGCTATTTACCACAAATACCAAAGTCAAGTCTATAACCTGGTAATCAATAGCAGTGCAAGGAGACCTATTAATCATGTGTATGACAATAGTAACTGCCTCAGTCCAAAACTGTTGTGGTAAGCTTGCATGGCTAAGCATACTATAGACTCTCTCTTGAATTGTCCCATTCATGTATTTAGCAATACCATTCTAGGAAGGGGTGCAAGGGGCAATCAATTGACGCTTAATACATTGCTTGCAAAGTTACTGAAAAGCTTTCAAGACATACTCACCCCCATTATTAGACGTTAGGCATTTTAGCCTATACCCATATTGGTTCTCAACAAGAGTAAGCTAATGCTGAAAGGTAGACAAGTCATCCAATTTCTACTTGATAGGGTAAGCCTAGATCTTATGTGAGTAATCATAATCAATGTGTCAAGATTGTGGGAGAGAAGGAAGGAGTCTCACTTGTAGCTTTCTTGCTTGCACAATGGGGGAATACACACACAGGTGGAGGCTGAAAAACAGTTTTCCTCTTCTTAGTTGTGTAAGCCAAAAAAACTCTAGTAAATAGAAATAGAAGAACCCTATATATGGGTCTCAAAACAAACTCAACTAACTAAGGTGGCATACTAACTGAGCCACGAACTAGAGTAGATAAGGATAGTTGTCATCTAGCTATTATTCATGGGCAGTGTACCAACTGCATCTGCAACTGACAAGTTAGTGACATAAATGCACAACGGTCACCTTGGCATATCACGAGTGGAGCTCGATATCTCAACACTCCCCCTCGAGCTCAATCCCAAATCCTGCACACCAAGCAGGTCTCTGAACTTGCGTAGCTTCTCTGTGCCCAATGCCTTCGTGAATATGTCAGCTCTACCTGATCCTCTATGCTGACATAAACTAGATCAATAAGACCTAGTAAAATCCTCTCCCGCACATAGTGATAATGCACCTCAATGTGCTTTGTTCTAGCATGATAGACTGGGTTATTTGCCAAGTGTATACTACTCATGTTGTCACAATAAATGACAACTAGCCCATCTGTAGGTTGATGCATATCATAAAGTAGCTTATGCAACCAAGCTACCTCACATGCAGCCATTGCTGCACCCCTATACTCAGCCTCTGTGCTCGACAAGGCAACTGTAGGCTGTTTCTTGCTGCTCCAAGTGATTGCAGCACTCCCAAAAGAGAACACATATCCACTGGTAGATCGTCTATCAGAGATACAACCAGGCCAATCAGCATCAATGTATCCATGCAAGTGTATCTGAACCCCAGTCTTATAAAATAGTCCATACTGCAATGTGGACTTCACATATCTGAGTATGCGTCTAGCCGCATCCAAATGTGGTTTCCTTGGAGCTTGCATATACTAACTTACCAATCCAACAGCATAGCTCAAATCGGGCTTGGTAATAGTCATATAAATCAAACTTTCTACTGTGCGTCTGTATATAGTAGGGTCTTCGAGAAGCTCACCTGCATCTGCGCTCAACTTCACATTCTGCTCCAAAGGAACTGAAATAGGCTTATAGCTTGTCATCCCATATTTGGACAACATGTCCAATCCATACTGCCTCTGCAAGAGCCATATCCCACTTGGTGATCTAATCACCTTAATGCCCAAGAAATAATGCAGCTCTCCCAAATCCTTCATCTCAAACTTTTGCTTCAATAGCATTTTCACATGAAGGATATCTTCATCACTATCACATGTGATAATCAAATCATCAACATAAATGACAAGCAGCATAATACCTTTCTCTGTTTTTCTCACATAAAGTGAGAAATCTGCCTTGGAAATCTAAAAGCCAATAGTGGCAAGATATTGTCCTATCTTGTCAGACCATGCTCTAGGTGCTTGCTTCAAGCCATACAAGGCTTTCTTCAACCTGCAAACAAAATCAGGATGAACATCATGCACATAACCTGGTGGCTGCTCCATATGGACCTCTTCTTGCAAATCACCATGCAAGAAGGCATTCTTTACATCTATCTGATGTAAAGACCATCCCTTTGATGCAGCCATGCAATGACTGCTCTTATGGTTGCCATCCTTGCAACCAGACTGAATGTTTCTTCATAGTCAATGCTATATGTGTGCATAGCCCTTGACTACTAATCTTGCCTTGTATCTGTTCACAGAATCATCTGCGTTGTGCTTCACCTTATAAACCCACTTACAGCCAATTGCATTCTTATCTTTAGGCAAAGGTACCAACTCCCATGTAGCATTTGCTTCCAAGGCATCCATTTCTTCATCCATGGCTTTCTCCCATTTTTCTTTTCCCATGGCTTGCTCAAAAGAAGTGGGTTCTGGTTTCTGTATCACTTTGACTATATATGCATAGTGAATGGCTGTAAATCCATCATATTTCAGCCTATCCACAGGATACCTAGGTCTGGTAGACCTACGCAAAGTAGGCTCACTCCCAGGTGCTCTCAAAACATCCTTGGTCTTCCTTACTCCAGGTGTAACAATAGAAGGAATACCCAACTCATCATCAATGCTCTGTTCTGAGCCACTGGATTCTCCATCCACATAAGAGTGACCTGCATCCACATCAAACATGGGCTGATCTACCTTCTCTTTTCCTTTTCGTGATATCTGCATACCACTATCTGCATTACTTTGAGAAGATTCTCCTGATCTCAATCTACCTGTCCATGGCGAAGAATGTGAACCACTGTTAGAGGACGTTCCAGGTCCACTAATATCTTGTGACTGCTGCTGTGAATTCTGTGCAGCATTACCATTTTGTGCATCTACATTATCAATCATATTTACTGGTTTATACCAACTGCTCATCTCATCAAAAATAACATCTCTACTCACTGTAACCTTACAAGTAGAAGGGTTATAGCATCTATACCCTTTTTGCTGCAAAGAGTAACCAATAAAAATAAAGATGCACTTCTCAGCTTTTGGATCCAACTTGGATCTCAACTCATCTGGCACATGAACATAGGCAATGCAACCAAAAATCTTCAAATGAGAAATATCTGGTTTCCTACCAGTATACCTCTCCTTTGGAGTCATCCCATGTATTGCTGCAGTGGGAGTCTTGTTCATTATGTAGACTGTTATAGCAACTGCCTCAGCCCAATAAAAATCTGGCAGGTCTTTTTCATTGAGCATGGCACGAGATACCTCTCCAATATGCCTGTTTTTTCTTTCTGCAATTCCATTTTGTTGTAGGATATGACTGCATGAATATTGCTGCTTTATGCCATGCTCCTGCAGGAACCTTGCAAACTCATTTGAGAGGTACTCTCCCCCTCCATCTGACCTTAGGCATTTTATTTCCAGGCCTGCTTCTTTTTCAACCATAGCTTTAAGAGTTTTGAAATGCCCAAAAACTTCACTTTTCTTTTTCATGAAATACACCCAAACTTTTCTGCTATAGTCATCAATAAAAGTGACAAAATAATGACAGCCTCCAAGAGATGCAGCTTTAGTAGTCCACACATCAAAGTGGATTAGTTCCAATGGCTTCTTACTCTCTTAAACATGTCTAGGAAATGGTTTCCTTGCCTGTTTTCCAAATTGACAGGCTTCACATACCTTATGCATTTCTGCAACCTTGAATTTAGGCAATCATGCAACAATATTTTGGGCTTGCATTGATTTAAGTCGCTGTACATTAACATGACTAATGCGTTTATGCCAGATATCAATATCTGCAACTACACCGGTCCCATGTGCAAACATTGCTGTACTCAATTCAGACATGTCTACATCCAATGTAAACATTCTGCCCTTCTTATTTCCTTTTGCTATCAAGCGACCTTTATTTTTCATATCCTCAACAAAGCATCCATGAGGATTAAATCTGACCTGCAAGCCCTGCTCAACCATTTGACCAACAGAAACTAGATTCTTGGTGATATTCGGGACATGAAATACATCGGACAGGTATTTCTTTTTCCCATCCTGCATAGACAAAGGAATTTTTCCAATCTGCACAATAGGATGTGCAGTATCATCACCAGTCTCCACAAATCCTGGTTTTTCCATTTTCCTTGCATTCTCCATCCATTCTGCATGACCTGTCATGTGGTTTGATGCACCTGAGTCAACATACCATACATCGTTGTTTTCTTCTGCACTTGTCACAGAATTGTTCATGTGCTGTACCATAAATAAATGCTCATTTCTGTTATCACCCTGTCTATTAGAAGATGCATAATTTCCTTGTTGCAGTTTTCCATTCATGATGTCATTCTACTTTTTATAGTAGTCTTTAGCCATATGACCCATTTTACCACAGTAGTAGCATTCAACATTACTGTTTGCATTTTGGCCTCTTTGCCATCCACCACGACCTCTTTGACTCCCCCTGCCTCTAGAGTTACCACGTCCTCCTCCATAGGACTGGTTTTCTTGAGTCTGCTGCATATTCTGATTTCTACCACGGCCTCCAGATCGGCCTCCTCTACCTCTGTCTCTATCTCTTCCAGCATTTGAGTAGAAGACAGTTTCTTTTGAAGTTCCTCCTGAAGAGGATGTACCACCATTTCTCTGCTCCTCAGAAATTAGAAGAGCAATCAACTCCTCAAAATCAGGAAATCTTTCACAAACTGAAATGGATGTCCGAAACTGTGCGTAATCCTTTCCTAGACCATTCAAGGTCAAAGAAACTAAATCATTAAATTTTACTTGCGACCCAATGGAAGCAAGTGCATCTGCAATCTTCTTCACCTTCATGTGGTAGTCATTGATGCTCATACTTTCTCTTTGCACATTATGCAACTCTTGCTTGAGCTGCATTTTCCTAGCTTGCGTATTTGTGCTATACATTTTTGACAAAGTATCCCATGCCTCATTTGGCATACTTGCATCCTGAATATGCACAATCATAGAGTCTGAAATACTGATAGATAGCCAGTACATAACTTTCCTGGCTCTCTCATGCCATGCTTTAAATGCCTGCATTTGCTATTGATTAGAAACATCAGGAAGAACTGGTTCTTCTTCATTTCCTGCAACAGATTCCCAATATCCTTTTCCCATAAGAAAATTCGTCATTCTAAACTTCCATGCTTGGAAGTTGTTCTTGTCAAGCTTTTCAGTTACAATCTGTGAAAGAGAATCAGACGCCATTACAAACCACTGCAAAAGATTCTGTCACTGCAAAAAACATAGCTTCACCCTCACAAGGGCAAATCTGCAAAACTGACAAAACTGGTATTTGACCACACAGTCACTTCCTAGTAACGATTTTACATAAACAGGAACCAAGGATGATTCTGTAACTCCCAATGTCTCTGCACACAAGCATACGATGCAATTTCTGTGGTAACTTTTCACCGACCTGTAGAACAGTGGTCGCACAACATACAATAGGGCCTTTTCCTGAGTGCGTGCAGAAAACTTCCGCCTCCAAAACAGGCCCCGAAATGGCCTCGAATAAAAAAAACAGAGCAACCAAGGGCTAAAGCCCTTTCCCCAGTATATACTGCCCTCTTGCTTCACCGTGAAGGACGTCTCAACCTGAGACAATGCACTCTTGCACTTCCCGGCTGTGCTACCTGCAAAGACTTGCTCCCAAAATAGAAAAAATGAGAGCAACACTGGTCCTCTTACTAGAACACCGCGAGCTTGGCTTGCTTTCTTGAGCTCCTTACCACGAACAAGGCTCTAATACCATGTCAAGATTGTGGGAGAGAAGGAAGGAGTCTCACTTGTAGCTTTCTTGCTTGCACAATGGGGGAATACACACACAAGTGGAGGCTGAAAAACAGTTTTCCTCTTCTTAGTTGTGTAAGCCAAAAAAACTCTAGTACATAGCAGCTATAGACGTTGAAAGTGAATACTGCTAGCATATCCAATGTGGCAGGAGCAGGAAGAGATGTGATGCAGTCAAATACTTGGTGTGGTAAGTGTCATTAAGCAGGCCATTTAGCCACTGAATGTACACGAAAACCAACCATCCCTGGAGCTTTCTGTTCCTATTGTTTGCGGAAGAACCATATAGAGGATATTTGTTCTCTGAAGCAGATGCATGATAGGTGAAAAAAGGAAGAAGACGCAAGATTTAACTTGTTGGAATCTAAAATGACAACACAGGATATTGGTCCCAAGCCTAGGGAGTTTGGTCCTAATTTCGGACCCAGAAGATTTTCATCCCAAAGTTACAGAGGAAGATAGTCTGGCGGTGGTTAGATATCAGAAGTGGAGTGTTACAGATGCGGAGAAAAGGGACACATTTCACCAAATTGTCCAAATCCCAAAAGGTCAGTGGATTACAAGCCCTTATGCAGTCGATGCAAAGGAGAAGGCCACACTGCAAAAGATTGTCCAAGCCCAGCCCCAGTGAAAAACAATGCTACTGATAGTCTGGCCAAGGCCCAAGAGCCTACCTCCAATTTAGTGGAATTGGAAGTTGCTGCTATCACGCGTGCAAAGAAGAAGGAACCACCTATCCAGAAAGAAAATAATCCTCCTGCCAAGACAGTAAACTTCAATCTTCCACCAGAAGAACAGAACATAACAGAGCTTGACAGTGCCGTACAGAGCACCACAGTGCCACAGAGAGTCACAGAGATAGTTCCAGAGACAGGACCAGAGGTCCAGGAGATAGAAGAGGAGGAAGTGCCAGAAGTGGCAGAAGAAGTCCCCATGATGCCCCTGTTGGACGAAAAAAGAAAAATGAAAATGGGTGTTGCCCCGTTCCCTAACCGATTAGAGAAGCCAATGGATCCTATTAAGGAATACGATCTGGTCAGAGATCTAGATACCTTTAAACCAAACCTCACATTCCGACAATTATTAATATTGTCTCCCAGTTGCCGAAAAAGGTTCAAAAGTATACTGACAAGAAGACGTGGCTTAAGGATTGCTCCTTCAATAGTAACAAAGTCCAACAAAGCTCCAGAGCCTGTAAAAGAAGTGGATGTGGCTAACGCCTTCCTAGATCCGGGTACCCCAGAGACTGGTGTGTGGATAGAAGGCTGCTTTATTGCAAATGCACTAATTGATGGTGGTTCATCAGTGAACATTATGACGGATGTGACAATGAAGGATCTAGGTCTAGAAGGTGTGCAACCAACCCAATGGCTCATCAAACTGGCGGATCAGAGCAGAATCAAGCCTTTGGGCATTCTCCCATATGTGAAGACTACAGTGGCTGGAAAAGATTATTGGCTAACCTATCTGGTGGTGAAGCCAAACTATTATGGTACATCCTACCCTCTGTTTTACTGGGCAGACCATAGCTTTTTGAAGCCAGAGCAAGGACAAATTGGTTCAAAGGAACCTTGATCTTGGGTAGAGGACCCAACAAAGTGGTGTTGAAGCTATATGGTGCTCAAAAAGGGCATGGATCCACCTCCTTGGAATTATCTTCTGACTCCCCTAATGAGGCTACAGATGGAACATCAGCAGACGAAGATGCTGTCAAACAGATCCTTCCCAAGAAAATAGTGGCACATTTCTTAACAGTGGATACTGTAAGCCGACTCCCAAAAGATGCAAAGTCATTATTAATGGGTGAATACTTCTTGCCTGAACCAGGAACGATTTTCAAAATCACTTCTGACATTGAGATAGAAGCATGGGTGTACTGCTCTCCCTGTTACATGGCCATAGCAGAGCCAGAGCCAGAGCCAGAGACAGAGCCAGAGACAGAGATAGAGCCATAGACAGAGATAGAAGAGGAGGGAGATGATATGGAAGAAGACAGTTATGAAAGCAAGATGGAAGAATCTATCCCACCCGAAGAGGATATATATGAAGAAGAAGTTCCAGAAGCATCAGAAGCAGACGAGCTCATGCTGTGGGATAGAATGGCGATGGTACCATTTGGTCTGGTAAATGGATCTTCTCATATGCAAAATCTTTATAAGAAATGGGTTAAGAAGACCAAGTCGTCTTTCAGTAGTGGCTGTTGCCATCCTCAACCATCCTTGCCAAGAAAAAATGATGATGATGCATCGTGCCAACAAGCACCAGTCTCACAAATCCAACATGCATCAGAGGGTCCCTGTTATGTAACATTCCTGGATATGTCATCAGAAGATGAGTCTTCAAGCCAAGAGGTAACTAATCGTGAAACCAAACCCGAAACGGCTCTAATCCCATTTCAACATCTCAAGGAGCAACCTAAGTCTCCACCAAGAGAAGAAGTTGGTTCTAGTGAGACATCAGAAGAGGACACCATTCCCTTGAAGGAGTCGGATCTGTATCCAGAAGCGGTTCGTGGTACCTTCATCCGTGAAGTAGAAGGTGAAAGGCAGTTAACTTTTGTGGATGTAAATGGCACTGAATGCCACTTGAAGGTGGGTAGCAGCCTCCCAGAAGAGGAGTTGTCAACTTTGTACAACTTGTTGAAAGAGAATTTGGACGTGTTTGCTTGGTCCTACAAAGACGTAAAGGGGATTGATCCCACAATATGTTAGCATCATATTGACTTGGAGCCTGATGCCAAGCCAGTACGGCAAAGATAGAGACGAATGAACCCGAATTATTCCACATTGGTAAAAGCAGAGCTGTTGAAGCTTCTGGAAGTCGAGTTCATCTATCCAGTGGCAAATAGTGAATGGGTCTCACCCATCGTGGTTGTACCCAAGAAGAATGGCAAGCTTCGTATATGTGTGGATTTTTGCAAGTTGAATTCCAAGATGAAGAAGGATCACTTTCTTATCCCTTTCACAGACCAACTGTTGGACACAGTGGCAGGACATGAGCTTTATTCCCTTCTGGATGGGTTCAGTGGGTACAACTAAGTGCAGATAGCAGAAGAAGACCAATCCAAAACAACCTTCACCACAGAATGGGGGACCTACGCTTATCGAGTGATGCCATTTGGGCTCTGCAATGCCCCTGCTACTTTCCAGAGAGTCATGATGGCCGTATTCCAAAATCACATGCATGACTTTATTGAGGTATATTTGGATGACTTCTGTGTCTATAGTTTGCTCGGTGAACACTGGGGACACCTGGAACAATGCTTTGATCGATGCCGGGAGTATGGGATTTCTCTCAACCCTGACAAATGCATCTTTGGGGTCTCTTCTGGAGTTCTGTTGGGCCACATTGTCTTTGCACAAGGGACATCAACAGACCCTGCAAAGATCGAAAAGATCGCAGCTCTGACAGCACCCACCAACCTCAAACAGCTAATGGGATTCCTAGGCCATGTGGGTTACTACAGAAGGTTCATAGCTCATTTTGCAACAAAGGCAACCTTCTTGCACAAGCTTCTGAGGAAAGATGCAGAGTTTGTTTGGACGGAAGAATGTGACAAAGCCTTCAACACTCTGAAGCAGTGTCTGATTGAGGCACCCATTCTACAACCTCCGATTAGATGAAGGAGTTCCATGTACACACTGATGCATCCATTGAAGGCTTAGGCGTAGTTCTCTGCTAGAAGGGCTCCTCGAAGCTGGATCAACCCATCTATTACGCAAGCCAAAAAGTCACTGATAGGGAACGGAACTATACAGTGACAGAGCTTGAGTGCTTGGCAATGGTGTTTGCCCTAGAAAAGTTTCGCCACTACCTCCTGTCTACCCACTTTAAATTTTATGTGGATCATGAGGCCCTTTCCTTCCTGATGAACAAAGCGGATGTGAAAGGATGAATGATGAGATGGCTCCTTCTATTCGAGGAGTTTGACTTTGAGGTGATTACCAAACCTGGTCGTTCCCATGTTCTGGCTGATCATCTGTCGCGTATCCCACAAACTGTAGACGAGGAGCAGGATGATCCGGACCTCCCTGATGCTTTCCTATTCTTGGTAGAAACTGTAACTCCCTGGTATGTAGACATTGCCAATCTGCTGCCAACCCAACAGTACCCTTCTGGTATTTCTAATCAGGAAAGGAAGAAGCTTATGTTAGAATCAGCCCCCTACACCCTGTTAGGCGGTGCACTATACAAGAAAGGCAAAGATGAAGTGCTTAGAAGATGTGTTACAGGAGATGAGATTGGGATTGTTCTGAAGGCTTGCCATGATGAGCCATGTGGGGGCCACTTTGCAAGAAAAGCCACAGCCAGGAAGGCTCTGCTAGCAGGATACTGGTGGCCTACCATTCATAAGGATGCCTATGATGACTGTAAAAGATGTGATGCATGTCAGAGAATGGGGAAACCCACCAAAACAAGTGCTATGCCACTGCAACCTATCCTTCCTTTGAAGCCTTTCGAGAAGTGGAGCATCGACTTCGTAGGCCCAATCGATCCTTCTACCAGAAGGAAGTAGAACATATACATCCTCGTATGTGCGGATTATGTCACAAAGTGGTGTGAAGCTAAAGCCCTAAAGCGGGACGATGGTAACAGTGTGGCCCTGTTCATGTACGAGAATATCATCACCCGTTTTGGTAGTCTCCTAGAGCTGGTAAGTGACAGAGGCACTCATTTCATTAATAAAGTCATGGAAGAGTTAACAGAGCTGTATAAGATCCACCATCGCAAGTCCACTCCTTATTACCCCAGAGCCAACGGCCAAGTCGAAGTCACCAATCGCATCCTCTGCTCGATCCTGACAAGAACAATTGCCGCACATCGTCGTGATTGGGACGATCGACTTACAGACGCCCTCTGGGCGTACAGAACCTCCCATAAAGCAGCAACAGGACATACACCCTTCCAGTTGGTGTATGGTACAGAAGCTGTTTTCCCTGTTGAATTGGAATTGCCCTCTTTGCGAGTGGCTATCAAAGAGCATTTGGGGGACGATGATTCATTGCAACACCGTCTCCTACACCTGGAATGTTTGGACGAAACTTGCAGGATGGCTCTACAGTGCATGGAAGCCACGCAAGCTCGACGTAAGGCTTACCATGACAGCTTCATCAAGCACAAGGAGTTCAGAGAAGGTGATTTGGTCCTAGCCTATGATTCACGATTTGGCAAGTTTCCTGGCAAGCTTCAATAGCGGTGGATGGGCCCATATAAGGTGCTTGCTGTTAATCCTAACGGCTCTGTCCAAGTGTAGACCGTTGATGCCTCTGATGATCCCTTCCTGATCAATGGATATCGCCTGAAGAAGTACTTCCCTCCTTGGGGATCTTGACAATCATGGTCACGTGATCCTTTCCCCCATTGGCGTGGCACTCTCACTCTTATGATGCTACTTCTGATAGCCGTTCTCCAGCCACTTCTGATGAGGTGGACGCAACCCTCTGTCCCCTCAGCCCCACCTTCCAGCCCTGATCTCTTATCCTCTATTTTCCACCAGCGGTAGTGGCGATGTGGGTTCTGACAAATGGTATTTCTAACATTCCCTTGCTTAATTCGAAGAAAAAAAGAAGAAAAAATATATACATATAGATCATGGGAGAAAAGGACTTAGGTCCTTGTCATGCCGACCTATTCTTCGGGAAAAGGTGGAAACACCCTCGGGAGTAGGAGAAAAAAATAATAAGGAAAAAAAATAAGAAAAAAGAAAATAAGAAAGAAAAAAAAAACAAGAAAACAAAAAAAAAAACTGTTATGGGAGAAAAGGAAGCAATTCCCTGTCATAGCAGGTCTCGTTCCAAGAAAAGGTATTTAACACCCTTGGGCGAGAAGCTGGCTGTGGAAAAGGTGGCAACATCCAGCAGTCCAGAAAGTGGATTTATCAATTGATATTCCCAGGATCCAGTTCCGAAGCTGCCTCCCTTGGTATGCTGTGTCTTGGGTCTCTCTGCAGAGTGTCTAACTGTCCTCTAGCAGACGACATGTTCCTATCCAACACAACGTTCGATTTGATGGCTACCTCCCTGGGTATGCCTCTTCAACAATTGACGATGCGATCTTCATCGATAAATAATTGAGTGATGTGAGCTTTCATCCTAACCGAATGGGGAAGTAAGTATGGGTTGCCCTCTGTAACTATCAACAGAGTGTGAGACAGAGGGTGGGACGAGTGACCAGTCCTTTTCCTTCAAATAAAATGAGAGGTGAGAAGTGTGAATGAAGTGTTGCACGCACAGGACGGGCCTCTCAATGCACAAAGCATAATTTGTTTTTGTACACTGCACCATAAGGCTCCCTGGCCTTCCTTCTCGCACCGTATGCCGGCACAGAGCGGGATGCACAGTTGCACCATCAAATGCGTATAAGGCATACAACCTTTGCACAAGTGATTGTGAGGATTACATCAATGGGTTTCAGGACATGGTTGCCCTCTGTATCTTTCAACAGAGCGTGAGACAGAGGGTGGGCTGAGTGTGACTCGAGTTTCTTCAATCAATTACCGAGAGATGAGGATTGAGGGACGTTACGACACTTGGAGTCAGGTATGTTCTCGTTTCCTTATGGACCCACGGGATGGGTCTCTACCGTCATCATAGGACACGCCACCCTGTTCTGTACACTGCACTGTAAGGCTCCCTTGCCTTCCTCCTTGCACTTATGCCAGACGGGTTGGACGCACTAATGCACCATCAATTGTGCACCCTAGCATACTTCTTCTACATCATCCCCCCTGTCGATTTCTAAACCGGGTATGAGATATGGGTTTCAATCATTCTTCCTCGAGTGATATTAGTCATGGGGCGAGTGACTGCTCTTTATTCCATTTCAGTGATTGTGAGTTGAGTGCAACATTTCTTATTATCGACAAATTTCCTGCGATTCCTTCGACCAGCTATCTCCATGGGTGCTGTTGCGTGGTCCCTGCCATGAAGGACGGGTGTTGAGAAGATGCCTTGGTACCTCCTGCAGCAGCCGATAACGACACAGGACGTGCCATCGACAATTAACCTTGATCCTCGACAATATGGGCCAAGTTTTTCTAACCCTACACCTTCTGTTTCTTAGTGACGTTCATGTTTTAAGTGTGGGGACGTTAGCAGATGGTCTGTTATGTGGTATTAGGTCCCTGTTGCTCGGTTCACCCTGTCCGTTAAGGTTTTAAGTGTGGGGACGCGTCCTTGCGCGTCTACATTGCATATCCTTCTGCATATGCCTCAACCTGCTAATGCCTCTCTGCCATGCCTTGCTTTTACCCTGATGAGGTTTCTTTCCACCTACCCGTCCATTTTTCACCCACCCTTGGGGCTATTCCCTTGCAGTTTTCCTTCATTCCCTGATTTTGCGGTCCTATCATGTGCACGCACCCTACGTCCCCCGAAGTCCACATCCAACCTTATCGCCCTGTTCCTCCCTTTGAACTAACCATTTCTCCTTTTTACTTACCCCTGTTCCGGTGCATAGTTTTCGAGTTAGTTTTTGACGCAATTTGCGCACATTAGCCGGTTTTCCATGTGAACGTGCTTTTCTTGCTTCGGAATCGTGCTCTGACATCATAGCCCTGACAACCATTTTCCCCTTGATATTTTTCATTTTTACTCCGTGTCATTTCGATGCACGGTTTGTCCAATATTAATTTTGCGGTTTTTTAAAGACTTTTTCGTGCGTCTTTTTGACATTTTTCCATGTAAACCTGCCCTGTTTGCATCGCAATTCCAATTTGATTTAAGAACGGTGTCCCCCACCTTTTTCCTTTTTTCTCCACCCTATTTCACCTTTTGGATTTTTAATTATTAATTTTTCAATGAGTTTTTGGATGTATTTTTGGTGTTTTTTGCATATGACCCCCTCCTACTTCCGCCGGAACTGCGTTATGACATGACAACCCTGTACCCCCCCTTCTTGCGGACATTTTTCCTTTTACTACATGTCATTTCGGCAAACGGTTCGTCCAATATTAATTTCTGATTCCATTTTCAGGTCTGTTTTTTGGGTTTTTCCCATGTGAATGCGTCTTATCTCAGTCGGAACTATGTTTTGACATGATAAGATTGTCAGGCACGTCTTTTTGCACATTTTTCCTTTTTGCTGCCCCTCATTCTGATGCACGGATCTTTCGATATTAATTTTTAATTGCGTTTTTTGATCTATTTTTTACATTTTTTGCATGTGAACGCCCTGTCTTTCCCCCGGAACCGCCGTTGCATTTTTTCCATGTCTTCCCCCTGCCATCTTGCTCAGTTTTTGTTTTTACGACATTTCGTTTTGATGACCGGATTGGGAGATATTCATTTTTCTTTCTTTTTTCGTGTTTTTGCGTGACTCATCCCGTGCGTAAACGTGTTCGTTTTCGATTTCACGCGTCTCCACGCGCCCTGGTCGCGTCCGCGTGTCCCGTACCACCATCCCGGCGCTATTTCGATCCCGTCATGGTAAATTGTTTTACCCCGCCCCGCGCACGCGTGCGGGACAGGGGTACGCCTTTCTTTTATGGCCCTCCTGCCCATTTCCTCCCATGGGCACTCCCTTGGCACCCCCACCCAACCCCCACGGGCACCCTTCCCCCCTCATCTACACCCTTTTTCCTACCCCTACCCTTTCCCCGTGGGCCCCCGCCCATTTCCCTATGCCCACCCCCCTATGGGCACCCCGCCCATTCCCCTATGCCCACCCCCATGCCCACCCCCATGGGCACCCACCACACCCTTCCACCCCCCCCCCCCCCCCCCCCCAACCCCACTCTTCTCTCTCCCTGACCCCAACTACCTCCCTCCCTCTCTCCATCCCTCCCCCCCTGTGTGTCTCCTTCCCGCTCCCTCCATCTCCTCCTCCTTTCCTTTCCCTCCTGCCCTCTCCTCCCTCCCTCCTCCTCCCTGCCGCCACGCCCCTCCCTCTTCTCCTCGTGGACCCCGCCAAGCGCCCGCCGCCGCCGGGCCCGCCTCTGACGCCGCCACTGCGCCTCCTCGTGGGCCCTGCACCCCACGTCGCCTTCGCTCGTGTCCCTACCCTGCCTCACACCCCGCCGCCGAGTGCTGCCGTCGAGCTCCGCCCTGTGGCCCGCCGGGTTCTCCTCGCTCGCCACCTCCTTCTGCGCCATCTGCCCCCTCCCCCTTTGCCTTTGAAGCGCCGCTGCCGAGACGACGGCCGTGGCCTCCGCCCTGTACCCGCCTCTGCCGCCGCCGAGCACCTCTGTGGTGGCCACCGTGAAGTCCTCCCAGCCGCCGATGCCTCTGCTCGTGGCCTCCTCCCTGCCCGTTGCTGTCGGCTCCCACCACGCACCCCTGCTGCACCACGTGCCCACCTGCAAACCACCATTCCCACCCCTCTGCAAGCCCCCCTTCCCCCCACTGTCACACCAAACCCACCGACCCCCACACAAGCCCCCCTTCCCCCAACGCACACCAAACCACCATTCCAATCCCCCCCCCCCCCCCCCCCCCCCCCCCCGCCCCCCCCAAGGCACACCAAACCCACCCACCCCCACACAAGCCCCCCTTCCCCCCCCACAGGCACACACTCCACCACCACACCCGTCCCAACCGCAGACACCCACATAAGCCCCTGTTCTCCCCCCCAGCAGACCTGCAGAACCCCCCATAAGCCCACTGTCACACCAAACCCACCCACCCCCTCCATAAGCCCCTGTCACACCCGCAAACCTGCAGAAACCCAGCAGCAAAAAACCACCCCTTTCCAAGCCCCTGTTCCCCCCCGCAGACAACCGCAGACACCCGAGACAAACACAGACACCTGCGACAACCGCAGAAAACCCCCATAAGCCCCCTTGTCACCTGTCGACACACGCAGAAACCCACCGCTACCATTTTCAGTCCACAATCACTTGCAAAGGTGTGAGTACATGCGTGGCTGTTCGTGTGCTTGTGATTGCTCGTGTGCATGTGCGGGAGTCTGTTAGCGGATGTTCACGCGTGGGGACGCGCGTTAGCTGGTCCGTGAGGTGGTGTCCAGCCGGCTGTTCACACGCAGCTGACACGCAGTTTATTTCTGGGTATATTCCCGGATTTTTAATTCCAAAACCTGAAAACCTTTAACATACATTGAAAAATTACAAAAAAAAAAACATTAAAAAATACTTAAAATTCACAAAAAAATCTTGAAAAATTCCCAATCTTTCTGCAGTAAATTGCCATATTTTTCTAAACTGTAAATTTCATAATTTTTTTTAAAATATTTTAAAATTAAAAATTCTTTTAAAAATACCCAAAAAATGAAAAAAAATTAAAAATGATAAAAAATTCCAATTTAATTGCAAAAAAATTCCAAAAAATTCCATTAATATTTTTACTTATTTTTGGACTATTTTTAAAGCTAAAAATGATGTGTCATTTTATTCCATGATTATTTTATGGTAAAAATACTTCATTAAATGCTAAATTTATAAAAAAATCATTTTTAATTCAAAACACAAACTGAAAATTCTAGAAAAATCCAGATACCTTGGTTCTTTTTGCATTGCTGACATATATTTTGGATTGAGAAGAGCGCATTCATTGCATTCACATACACCCACTACCAGGTATTTTTCCTTTTATATTTTTATTTTTTCTCGCTACCCCAAAATCCACAGTTAATTTTTAAAATGAATCCTAAACACCACCATGGCACGTGCGCTCGCGCCAAACACACCATTTTTTTAAATAAAAAATAGATCCGCCGTTCACTTAGCACGCGATAAGTGCGCTAAGAGACACTTTAATATTTTTAATTAAAATGAACCAGCCGTCACAAGAGCACGCACTGGCAAAAAAGTGCTGCACATCACCTTAATTTTTAATAAATGAATTTGCATTTAGAGACCCAGTCTGGGTATCGAAGTCCAGGATTCGAATTTAAGCACCGCTCCAACCTAATAATTGGTAATTAAAATTTTAAGAAGGAACCGCTGTTTTCTTGTTAAGGTTTATCACTTAATAAAAATTCACCTATTTCTTAATAAATTCATAAAATGAACCTTTCATTAAATTAATTCCCCCTCACTGCACTTATTTCCCCTTTTTAATGAACTCGTTTCGTGGGATGGGTACGCGACGTCTTCGAAGTTGTCTCCCTGGTCAAACCTGATTATCAAAGTTGTGGTCTTGATATGTGTGGGTTGTTGTTATATTTTGGTTCAGTTTCTTTGATATCGTTAAGGGTACGGTGTGTAGTTTTTTTCTTTATTGCCTGATATGGGGATTTGGGTGTTTGCATGTTGCATAGCATGAAGCTTTCGGTCGCATATGTCTAGAGATCATGTCGAATTATTTCTAGGCTGTGGTTTGCTTGGGGATAGTTGGTCGAGTCACGTTTTACCACTTTGGTTGATATCTTATCCTTGGTTTTTGTTTGTTGCTTTGCAGGCATTCTCTTTGTTTGTCTGTGTTTGTGGTGTGTGTGTAACCATCTGAATGGCGCCCTCTCGTACTCCTCCCCCGATTCAGTATGTTCCTTTGGCTGTCCATGATTATTCTTTGTTACTGGATTCGGACGTTGTCGCTAAAGCGGGCTTGTCCAAGTTCGTCAGCCTTTCTTTCCCACTGGTTCTAGATGATCCTTCCCTTTGTGATGAGTTTTTAACCTCTTACAGTAAGAGGTCTGGTCCAGTCCATGGCACAACTGTTCTTCTGACACCGAAGAGTCTAGGCAAGGCTCTTGGTCAGCCATATCGTGGGGAATCTGTCCTTGCTTCCAGACAGTTGTTTACCAATGATGATATTTTGAAGCTGTTGCAGAAGCAGACTCAAGATGTTCTTGATCCAAAGAAGGTCATTACCACGTCAGGAGTGGGTGTTTCTGTTGAGAATCAGCAATCACACTCAAACAGCCTCTTTGTATGGAATCTCAGGGTCAAGGACATGCAGGCTAACTTATCCCATATGCACAATGGTGCCTACTGCAGTTTCCTACTTTCCTATAAAGCATTGTACTTGCTTCCTTTCTTAATGCAATGATAGTACTCTTTTCAGTTCAGTAAAGTGTCAATGTCATTGTCCACATACACAAGATTGTGTTTATGAGTCCAAGTCTCAATCTTGGAACCTAATTCACTTGTGTAACAAACAGTGTCCTTTCCATCATGAGTCTACACTTATTTCTTCATCCTCCATAGCTTCCGGTTTTGCCATGCTCTAGATCCCGCATTTTTCACATGGTATCAGAGCCCAGTTGGGCATGGCATTGCTTCTCCAGCCTCTCTTGATTCTTCTGAACCTCCATCTAGCTCAGTGTCAGTATATGACTTCTTTTCTCAACTTCATCTTCAGCCAAGCTTGTGGCAGCCATAGCCAAACAGCACATAGCTCTGATTGAGCCCATGGATCTCACACTACAAGCCATTTCATCCCACGATTCCTTCTAGAAAAACATTCCTCTACTCGTGGCGAAGCTTCCTGGTACATCACAGTCCAAGATTACCCATCATTGAGCCCAGCATTGTGTGAATTTTAGCTCGCTGGAAATTTTGTGCCTGTATCAGTTCGTACGGTTGGATCTCTGTCTGTGCACTGCGATTCCACCTCTGGGCATAGGGCATTTGAAGAAGGACTCCTAAGCTTCATCTCCATCAAATATGCGACGGAATGATCCATCGTAGCTGCTAAATTATCGAAAAAATCAGTCGCCTGCACCTCAAACCCTAATAGTCCTCCATAGCTTTTTAACTCAAGCTCATAAAATTCTTCAATTTCTCACTCCTTTGGGCTCAACCAACCCTCTGCAGTTCTAATTCACTCTGATCTACTCAGTTTCCAATTCAAATCAGTAAGGGAATTAAGAAATCAAACTCAGTTTCAACACCAAGCTTCAAGATAGTATCTTTTTGATACTCATTCAGTGCTGATAAACACTAGTCTTCTTGTGTCTATTGACACATTAAAGTGTAACTCTTCTGCGGTGCAAACTCAAAATTTGAAGCTCATTCTCAGTTATGGGAATGACCAAAATGAATTTCTTTATGAAGATTACTTGGAGTAAAAAGACTTTTGCAGATTTGGTATTCATTGACACTCAGTTAGTGCTTTTTAGCACTTGTGTCTCTCAATCAATTCTTCTGTTGCTCAAATCTAATAAAGTTTGAAGTTGATTTGCTACTGTTCCCGTAAATCTAACATGGGCAAAGACTCTCCAAATGCTCGATTCAAAGGAGTCGGATTCCACACTTGGCAAACCCGCATCAAGCTTATCCTGATGAAGAAGGGTCTCTGGGCCATCACAAATGGCAAAGAGAAGAAACCTCGGGACGCGGACCTTGCAACTACTTGGCAAAAGAATGATGACAGAGCTCAGGCCATTATCAAATTGGAGCTAGACGACAGTTATATCCATTATGTGGATAACTGTGAGACCTCACAGGATACATGGAAAAGACTTGACACCCTGTTCGGTGCACAATCTAAATCATCAAAGTATGGTCTCCTAATTGAGTTCTTCAGGCTTGAAATGAAGTCCAGCACATCACTTGCCACACATCTTAATTACATGGAAGGACTCTTAACCCAACTTGCAGGAATCAACATTAAAATGGATGAAGATGTTTGCATCGGTGTTCTACTTAAGAGCTTGCCTCCTGAATATAATAATGTATCAACAACTTTAATCAATATGCCAAATCCTGAACTTGTTGATATCCACGCATCACTGTTAGAAGAAGAAAAGAAGCTAAAAACTAAAGAAGAACCAAGTACCTCTAGAGATGAGCATGCATTATATGTTGGCAACAGGTACAAAGGCAAGAAGGATCAGCTCTTCTGTGACTTCTGCAAAAGGACCAGACACACCGAGAAGTTCTGCCACGCAAGAAAGAGATCCCAAAAGGCATATCTAGTCGCAGTCAAAGAAGAAGAAGAAAATGAAGCAAAGGAAGAAGATGAAGATGAAGACCACCAGGATCGGAAGGACAAGACTCATCAGTTCTTGTACTCTCATAATTCTGATAGACTATTTTAATAGCCTTGTATTTTCCTTTCCCTAATGCTTCCTGCCATAAGCTTTGTAAACTCCTTATGTAACTTGGCATTACAATCCCTGTACACTTTGTGAGGCCCCTGTTACAGCCTCTGGATGTCCACCATGTTTATGGTACCCACACTTAGCTTTTTCTGCAACAGCCTCTGGTGTTTTGCCATGTCTGTGGTATGCCCACACTTTGCAGGTGGTTCTCATTACAGCCTCTACACACTTTGTGCCTTTCCTAGTTGTGATTGAGGAGGGGTGTTGAGAATCAGCAATCACACTCAAACAGCCTCTTTGTATGGAATCTCAGGGTCAAGGACATGCAGGCTAACTTATCCCATATGCACAATGGTGCCTACTGCAGTTTCCTACTTTCCTATAAAGCATTGTACTTGCTTCCTTTCTTAATGCAATGATAGTACTCTTTTTAGTTCAGTAAAGTGTCAATGTCATTGTCCACATACACAAGATTGTGTTTATGAGTCCAAGTCTCAATCTTGGAACCTAATTCACTTGTGTAACAAACAGTGTCCTTTCCATCATGAGTCTACACTTATTTCTTCATCCTCCATAGCTTCCGGTTTTGCCATGCTCTAGATCCCGCATTTTTCACAGTTTCCATGATTTCCAATCCCTTATGGAAATAGATATGCCAATTCCTTCAGGACAGGTTCATGCCTGCAAAATCCCCATCTCATTATCTTTCCAAGGAGTTGTTTATAGCTTCCCGAATGATTTTGAAAGGCATAACCATTGATTGGAATACCTACCTCCTCTCCAAGATGGATCACCATTTTATTCGAGCTACTCGAGGAAATGCGACTAATGTTACATTTGGGTCCTTCCTCTATGTCTTCTTGCTACATGCTGCCCCAGCAAAGGAAGTTTCTTTACCTCCAGTTGATCCTCCAGAAGTTCCTCCTCTGCCTCATAATGAAGAAGATGAAGTGATAATTGAGGATGATGATTCTCCTCCTTCCCTGGTCATTCAGAGAAAACGCCTCAAGAGGGTGGCTGAGTCAATGCCTATTCCTCCAGTTTCAGTGACAATTTCTGCCCAGTCTTGCAGTAGCTTGCCTGCATTCCTTCAGACGCCAAACCTTTTCAGAGCCCATAGAGATGGGATGCTCGACCTTAATATTCCTTCTATTCACCGCCTGGTAACAGGAGATGCTATTCCGTTTCTATGCAAGGATATCCAGAGTTCTATTGAACTTTCGATGACTGCTTGTATCCAGCAATTATATTCTTCATTTTATGATGAAGTTCAGCAGTCTAAGAAGGAACTGAATAAGACCACGACTGATTTAGCCTTTGCTCAGGAGAAATTCTCTGACCTTTGTATGCAAATGGAGCAGCAGACTAAGCTCGTGGATACTTAGAAAGCTGAAATCTCTAAGTTGAAAGCTGAGTTGGCAGAAGCTAGGTCTCAAGTGGTTGCTGTAACAGAGGAGAGGGATAAGTTACAGAAGGAGAGTCAAGAGATGAAGGAGGTGATAGCTGCCCAAGCAGAGAAGTTGAAATCCACCACAGCTATTTTAGACCAGAGCAATGTTCAAATCCAGCAACTCAAAGATCAGTTGGCTCAGTCTCGGTCTAATACACAGAGTCCTGTGCAACTAGTTTCTCTTTTATCCCGTGCAGACTTGGCAGCTCTTCAGAGACAGGCTACCCTATGTCCCTTATTCCAGGCCAAGGTGGAAAGATTGCAATCTCGTATGGATTTGTTATGGTCTTCATTTGAACAGTATCAAGACTATGTTCCACCAGATCATTCCTTTTTTGTCCATTATCAACACAACAGAAGTTGGCCTTCTATATAAAGCTTTCCACGATGGATTTACCTATTCCAGAGGATGGATGGAGTGGGGCCTGGTCATTTGATTTGCTGATCGAAGTAGTGAGGATGGTTTTTGAAGACTCTGTCACTCCAGATACCATGCTTTTGTCTTATATGTATTTGAGGGGTGATTTACTGATTCTAGATGATGACGATCTGGCTTGGTATGTCGGAGATGTGGTATTGCAAGCTTCTTTGTATGTCCGACATTTGGAGTTGAGGATTGATGAGATGTTCCAAGGATATTTTTCAAAGGTGGTTGAGTGTCCTAAGTTTTCATGGCACCCTATGGTTGATTCTGTCATTTTGAATCACCATCAGGTCAAAGCTTCAGCTCATGCTCAGAACACTAACCAATTGAGGGTGGATCTTTTAGCCTATCTTTCTAATCAACCTCCATTTGATACTTCTTTCTTTGAAGCCTGTCATCGTAGATCAGCTTTAGGTCCATCCTTACCTTGCTTAACTCATTATCAACAAATGGCTCATAGGTATAATGCTTATATTTCCCTTTTTCAATCTAACCCAAAAGTCATTTTACCCCTTCTTTTCCAACCTCAAGGATCTCCTCAAATTCCTATTTTTACCCATTGTTCTTTTATTGAAGATAGAGTTTTTCTACCTCCTGATCCTTGTCCTTCCCCATCCCCTGATATTCTATCCACTTTTCCTCCTTATCTTTTAACACCTTTCTTAACAAAATCTCCTCAATTTTCAGCCAATCCATCTTTAATCCATTCTTCATTTTATGATTTTTCCTATCCATCACTTCATCCTCTTTCATTAGTCCCCCTTCCATCTCCTAATACTTCTATTCCTAATCCTCCTCAGTTGGTTAGTGGGTATCCAAGATTTGATCAGAAGATTCTTCGAAGAAGAGGCTGGAGTTCAAATGATTCCCTTACTGGACCTCAAATCAATTGGCCATTGATCCCAGGAGAATGGATAAGTGCTAGTCAGGCTTATCAGAATTATTTGCGAAAGAGTTGCTGCCGAATCTTAAGGGGTGCTACCTAGTAGAAAGGAGGTTGCCCATTAGCAAAGCATAGATTCAAGGGGGCTACTTTGCAAAAAACATAGGCAATGCAAGGCAAGTAATGCAAGGCCTGGTTCTACAACACGTGTGCTAGGTGTTGCCTATAGAAAACATAGGTTTGTTTTGGTATCGCCCATCTAATAGATTGGCTACCTAGCCTATTTGACTTCACTTGGGTGTAGTAATGGTGCCACCTAGCTTGGTAGAGGCCGGTCAGGAGCAAAATGCAAATCTGCCATAGTAAATATAGCCTAAAAAAGGGATGGAAATAGACTGCCCCACCTTGCCTTGTTTGACTCCAAGTGCAAGGTCTACAACATGTGGGGATGAGCGTGGCAAGTTTTTTCATGCATAACATGCTTCTCTTTGAGATCTCTAGCTCTCACATGTGGCTTTGATACCATGTGAGAGTGCATAACAGAAAGAGGAAAGTGAACACTGAGAGAAGGAGATAAAGAGAGAATGTAGGAGAGAGAATGAACAATGTGATTGCAATGGCTGAAGGTATAAGGTTTCAATTGTCAGCCCCAACATGTAGCTCTACGTGTCAATGTGGGCGCCAAACAGTAGCAGAGGGATGAGAGAACGAGGAGGACTGACAGATCACAAAGGATCAATGTTGGATAATAAAAGTGGGAGGCTAGGCTGCCTATATATAGGCAAAAAAAGAGAAAATCCTAAATGCAGTCAAACTAAAAAATAGTCCAAAAATGCATAAAAGAAATGCACTAATGCACCCTCCATCTAAAGTATTTAAAACACATAAAATGATAGAAAAATACAATGTTAGAGTTCCTAATGTCCTCATCTAACTCGAATTGAGACTCACAGGCATAGGAGATGACCACATACGACACACATGATTGTGAACATTTACTGGGTAAAACATAATGTGGACGGAAGTGTAAGGAGAAACTCATTCCAATCATTGGTGGCCTCATTTGGGCACTATACACTTGGTTTAAGCTTGGCATTTGATCCCGAGCCTTGGCATTGAGCATTGATGTGATTTACTTCACGTTTGGGATTGTTATACATAGTTGACAAGTAACCCACAATAGTGCTACATTAGCATTTTATGTTTGGACCACTTTGGCATTGCAATTGGTTGCCCGGTTGGTCCTGAATGCGCCCTAATGCTAGGGGAATGTATGCCTATGATGTGAGATGCTTTTGCAGGCTGAATTTTCTCAGTCATTGAATATTTTACATAGTCCACACGTAGCCCAAAATAGGGCAGTCCTCTGTCATTACACTTTATGCTCATGTTACATAGTCATTTGCTACCCGATTATGCCTGGTTGGTGTCTATACATATGGGAAAGTATGCCTATGGTTTGTCTATGATTTTGAGCTTGGATTGAGCACTGTTTGCTCAATTTTGGACATTTATTTGGTGCTGAAATATTAGGGATGAAGCTTTTTTTCTTATGTTTGGATATGCCTATTGCATTCGGGCTATGTCTTGGATGTATACATTGATGTAGTGACTCTCAGGGATCGACACAAAGCTTGGATTTTCTCTCGAATCATTAGTTGAGCTTGAGATTGCTTTGCATAGAATTTGGATCTTCATCTGTGATGTACTTATGGCATGTACTTTGCTTATGTCTGACCGGTCTTGACATGCTTGGCCTATGCCACTACTACATGCCCATTACATTGTTTGGATTTGGATACTATTGAGCCTTGCTTTGGCTTACATTTGATTTCCCATAGCTTACTTTGGCTATTTCTCGGCTTGCTAGAGTTACATTTTGGTTGTACTTGATGTGTATGAAGGCTACATGGCCTATATGCTCATGAGGACTTATTGATGCTTGATCTTGGATCTTTTGGCATTGGTGCTATCATATACCCTTGTTGAGCTTCTTTGCTTGATATTTATGCCCTTCGTGCTAGTGGGAGAATCTTGATATGCTTGATAGACATTGAGCAAGCGGTTTATGCTACTTGAGCATTCGGATACTTGAGACTCTGATCTTCACCTGGATGTTGCATGGTTGATATGTCGTGGTTCTTATAGATGTATTTGGGCTGATGTGGGCTTTGCACTTCTTGAGCATACACCTATTTGTGTCAGGTCTTGCCAGTGTGTGTACACTCTGTCCTATTACACAGGGGGTGTGCTGGCTTATTGACGGATTCATTTGACATGCTTGGGTGTTTGCTCGATGTCTGTATGACTGTCACATGCTGATTTATGCCCGCTTTTTGATGCTGGTTATGCTTCAATAGTCAGTGGTTGACTTAGTGCATTCATTTTGCCTACAGTTTGCTCTCATTGTACCTGGATGTAATTTATTATAGCAAGTAGTTATGCATGGACTGATGCAGAATTTTCATGCCGAATCATCTTGATTTTATGTACTTTTGATGGTACTTGGTGGGCAATATCATTAGCTATTAGTTCATGGTCCTTTTGCCTTGGTTTTGGTGGCATTTTTATTGTTTACAATAGAAAACAACAAGCAACACCATATTTGGCAATATGGGAAATTCCCATAAGTTTGGGACATGTGGTCAAATCTTTGGATTTGTCATAACTTGAACACTATAACTCCAAATCAAGTGCTCTATAGCTCAATAGATTCCATTTTTCAAGTAGTTTCCAATGATACGTCACATCATATGGTTTTGAGAAACTTATGGGCATGTTACCCGAGTGCCACCTTTTTAGTATTCAAAAAATGAAAATGTGAATTGGGAGATTCCCAAACTCACTAATATTGTGTTAAGCAGTTTTGAACTGTCTGCACCATTTTGGACTGCAGTATGGCATCTTCTTCCATTGACAATGCTATCTTCAACATCACTAAACTTGATGGTATGAATTATGCCTATTAGAAGGGCCAAGTTTGGTAGGTATTGATGCAGAAATCTTTGATCAAGCCACTAAGGATGCATGGCGAGTAACTTGAAACTATGATTGATGACGAATGGGATGAGCTTGATGAGTTATGCAAGTTCACCCTCATCTTTTCTCTCATTGAACATGTGCATTACAATGTGGTTGAGGAAGCACAGAGTGCTTGACAGCTTTGGGATAAAATTAAGAACCTCTATCACAAGAAAAGTCTAGCAAGTCAAATGTTTTGGCTGAAGCAACTTATGGACCTGCGCATGAAGGAGAATATGACGATGTTTGCTCATTTGAGCTAGTTCCATGCTATTCTCAAGAACTTGACTTCGCACGGCATTACCTTCAATGATGAGGTTACTTAATTGTTTTTGCTTGGGACTCTCAGTGAGTCATGGGATGTATTCCACATTGCTTTATATGTGCTCCTATTACTATTTTAAAGTTCCTTAATGTAGAGAGTGCTCTTTTGTAGGCGAGAAGAGATCAACCGTAAGAACTTGGATACCTCTCGTGTGTCGCATGCTTTGACTGTTAGAGGAAGAGATGGTAATGGAAAGAATGACCATGGGTATGGACGTGGGAAAGACTCGCAGAAGTCTAGGTCTATGTCGTGTGGTAAGTCGCGAAACAAGTCTTGTGGGAGAAATGCTAATGTGACATGTCATCATTGCGGTGGCAAGAAGGGTCATATACGCCCATAGTGTCATGAGTTGTGCAATGAGAAGCATAAAGAGCAGGGGAAAGATAAAGTCCATGAAAAGTCTTTCGATCGTAGTATTACGCCTGCGAAATCCAGTGTGAAAATCGAGGAGATAAATGTCATGCAGATTGATGACTCCGATGGGGAGTACATACTTGTAGCTAGTTCTTGCGATGCTATGCCATTGACCAAGGTTCTTTCTATGTATGTGCAGTGCTGACTTTTGGATTCTGGTGCTTTATTTCATGTTACACCTTGCCGTTATGGTTCCATTCCTACCACGCTGTCTCTGGTTCAGTTCGTTGGGTGATGACAAGTCACTTGCTATTGTTGGCATTGGGGATATACGAGTGCAATTCTCTATTGGCATTACTTTTCTGTTACAAGATGTATGTCATGTACTTGTGCTTACATGCAATTTTATGTCTGTAGGGCAGCTTGATGATGCTGGGTTTCATGTCTCTTTTGGGGATTCTGTTTGGAAGATCACCTGTGGTAGACTTGTGCTTCTAGAGGTGCAAAGGCTGGCAGCCTCTATCCTCTTGTAGTTGATGGGTCCTCTGTTGAACATGTTTTGTCAGTGGGTTTCATCCCACATGCATCTCTTTGGCATGCTCTCTTGGGCCATACGTCTTTGAAAGGAATGAAAATGCTTTCTGGTTTGCAGTACTTATTGCCCTTGACTATTCATGTTTTGATTCATGTGAGCATTGTCTTTATGGTAGACAGACTAGGAATACACATAAGAAGTCTAGTAGGACACACATGGGTGAATCCTTGGCATTGGTACATTTAGATGTCTATGGGTCTATGCCTTATTAGTCTATGGGTGCTGCAAAGTACTTTGTGACATTTATTGACTATTTTTCTTGTAAAGTCTGGGATTATCCCATTAAGCTTAAGTCTAAGCTTAAGTTAGATGCCTTGGCTGTGTTTCAGAGATGGCTTGCATTGGTTGTTGAGAACCAGACTGGGCATAAGCTGAAATGCATTAGGACCAACAACGGGGGAGAATATATTCACGTGTCTTTGAGAAGCTATGTGATGAGAGGGATATTAAGCATCATTTGATCGCCCCCTATACCCCACCCCAAAATGGTTTGGTTAAGCGGATGAATAGAAGTATCCAGGAGTGTGTACATTGTATGCTTAGCCATACAGGCCTACCACAGAGATTTTGGGCTAAGGCAATCACAGTACAACTATGCATATCATAAATAGATCACCTTCTAGTGTTTTGGATTTCCAGGTTACAAAGGAGATATGGATTGGGAAACCTCCGTCTTATGCACATCTACGTGTCTTTGGATGTGAGGCATTCTGCCATGTGCCAAAGGACAAGCATACTAAGCTAGATCCTAAGAGTGTCAAATGCATTTTCCTTGGCTATGGAGATGTAGCCAATGATGAGTCTTCCATGAAGAAAAGATGCATAGGCAGCCTAAGAAGGTGGTAGAGATACACAAGGTTATATTCCAGGAGGAGCCACGTGCTCCTACACACCCAGTTGGGATATCCTGCAACAGTAGTGGATACACATGGTCAGGGTGTTGGACAAGATGCTAGACATGCAGCAGAGCATGCAATGAGAGGGTCAACTAGAACTAGACATCCACTTGATCGATTTGAGCCCTCGATGCATTATGTCTTGGTTACACATGCATGGAGCCTCTCACCTATGATGAGGCTATGAGTAGGGGTGATAGTCACTCTTGAGAGAGGGCTATGCAGTCTGAGATGGACTCCTTGCATAAGAATATGACTTGGGATCTGGTTGCATTGCCTAATGGAAAAGAAGGTTTTGCCATGCAAATGGATGCACAAGCTGAAAAGTACCCCTAGGCACCCCAAGGCGGCTTATAAGGCAAGACTTATTGGTAAGGGTTTTAAACAAGAGCATGGAGTTGACTTTGATGAAGTCTTTTCTCCTGTGGTCAAAATGACCACCCTACTCTTGGTTTTAGCCTTAGTCACATATCTTGACTTGGACATGTATCAGATGGATGTCAAGATTGCATGGAGTTGCCTAAGGGCTTTGTAGGACACCTGGCAGGAAGCACCTAGGGTGCAAGTTGAAGAAAAGTTTTTATGGCTTGAAGTAGACACCTAGGGAGTGGTATCATAAATTTGATGCCTTTATGCAATCACATGGCTACAACAGGAGTGCTATGGATTCGTGTCTTTACAAAAGAAAGCATGTGATGGCTCATTGTTTATTTTGGTACTTTATATGGATGATATGCTGATAGCAGGGAAATGTCATAATGAGTTGGATGCTCTTAAATCTCAGCTGAAGAAGCTACCTCTCATAGAGGGAGTACATTCATAAAGTCCTTAAGCGTTTTTGCATGCAAGACGTCAAGCCTATTGGCTGTCCATTACCTTCTCATGTGAAGGTCTCACAGGTCAATTCTTCGCAGACAGATGAGCAGAGGGCCGAGATGGCCAAGATCCCTTATGCATCAACCGTGGGCAGTTTGATATATGCCATGATAGCCACTCGACCAGATATTGCCTTTGCAGTTGGTGTTGTGGCACGCTATATGGCTACACCTAGCAAGAAGCATTGGGAATGCTGTGAAGGGTATCATAAGATACCTGAAGGACATAACACACATGCGTATTTGCTATGGTAGCCAGGACACAGGTGTTGTAGGGTATATAGACTCTGATTATGCAGGACATGTAGACAGTAGGAAGTCCACTTCTGTGACTATGTATTCACCTATACTGGAGGTGTTGTCTCTTGGATGTCTAGGGTTCAGTAGTGTATGGCTCTCTCTACCACTAAGGTCGAGTATGTTGCAGCCATCGAGGCCTACAAGGAGGCCAGATGGTTAGGCGGTTTGATTCATGACCTTGGGATTGATGCTATACCTACGCTGCATTCGGATTCTATGAGCACTATTTAGCTAGCCAAGAATTTGGTCTTCCATGCAAAGACGAAACACATTGAAGTGAGGTATCACTTCCGATTAGTGTAGTTGATTATGCACTGTTTGACTTAGAAGGCCACTTTCCTTTATGTTATATCTTATCTATATTTTGTGTACATTGTATAGTGTGTGGAAAAAAAAGAAAAAATCAGCAAGAAAACGTTTTGGCCTCCATTTCTCTTCTTGTGTTCTTGAGTGAGCTTCCTCTTGTGTATACAGTGTGCGTTTGGAGCACAGCAGCTCAAGCAAATCCCCCCATCACGCGATTCTTGACATGGTATCAGAGCCGTGCCGCTAAGAGAGGATGATTTTGAAGGATGAAGTGAAGGAGAAGAAACAAGGTTCGAGCAAGCAAGCAATGGGTAAGAAGCTCTTCCATTCTTCCACTCTCTCTCTTGGATAGTGTACATGGAGGCACCGGAAGCAGGGTAGAGCAAAAATCTCAAATTGTTGTGAGATTGGGTGTGTGAGCAGAGCACTATATATTCTGTAGATAAGCTCTTTAGGGTCCGTAGTTATTTTGGGCGTCTGAGGCCGTTTCAGGCCCCATTTTAGAGCCACAAGGTTGTGGATAGCAGTTTCAGGGTACACTGTGATTTCGGCCGAAAGTGGGTGCACAGGTTACATATTGCG
Source organism: Lygodium microphyllum (assembly GCF_053477565.2). Classification (NCBI taxonomy): domain Eukaryota; kingdom Viridiplantae; phylum Streptophyta; class Polypodiopsida; order Schizaeales; family Lygodiaceae; genus Lygodium; species Lygodium microphyllum. The sequence goes on along the minus strand of NC_141147.1, from coordinate 63,913,837 downwards.
AATCTGTAATTTTTGAGGTGTTTGTAGGAAGAAAACATAAGGTTTATCTGCAAGTAGGTTGCAAATTACATGTACTATTGAGAAATCAGTAAAAAAGGTTGCTTGGTGTATTGTTGTACACGTGTTGTGAAAGATTGCAGAAGACTAGCTTGCTATGTTGTATCCTTGTTTGTGATAATGGCAAAGAACAATGGAAATCCCATTATTGAGAAGCTCGACAAGAACAACTACCCTTCATGGAAGTTCCGTGTGACGAACTTCCTCATTGGAAAGGGCCTTTATGAGTTTGTTTCAGGTGAAGAAAAGGAGCCAGAGCTGGGTATTCCTCCGACTGCAGATGAATTAAAAGCATAGAAAGAATGGAATGAGAAAGACAAAAAGGTGATGTACTGGTTATCTATAGTCATTGATAATACGATGTTGGGACATATCAGAAATGCAGAAACTTCACATGCAGCTTGGATAATTTTTGAGAACATGTTTTCAGTAAAGTAGCGATTGATGTAATGTCTGACGATGATGATTTCGTTTCATCCACTTTGAGTGGCCTTAATAGTGAGAAGGCATGGAAATCATTTGCTACTTCAGTATACGTACGGAAGCCATTTCTAGATTTTGATGAGCTGATCTCTTTCATGATTACCGAAGAGATCAATATGTAGGATGACTCATCTGAAAAAAATAGTGAATAGGTTTAAGCATTTTACTCAAGTTCAGGAAGGAGACATGGTAGATCCTCTTCAAGAGGTCGTGGTACGGGACGTGCTGGCCATAATTAGCAAAACAGCTTCAATCAGCAATTTGGTGAAATGCGGGTTTCAAGAGGCTGAGGAAACTTTAGAGGCAAGGGGACCTCTAGAGGAAGAAGTGGATGGCATAATAGAGATTCTGGAAATTCTTCTATTGTTTGCCATTATTGTGGCAAAACAGGTCATATTACAGCCAATTGTTATGCTAAGAAGGATGATATTCGCAGTGGTAAATTGCAGCAAGGAAACTATACGTCATCTTCAAACAGAATGAAGACAAAAATGAGCACTTGTTTGTTATGCATCATATGATGAATGTAGTTACAAGAAAGGGGACACATGATGATGTATGGTATGTCGTTTCAGGTACATCTAATCATATGACAAGCCATGTTGAATGGTTTGGAGAGATGCATAACTTACAAAATCCAGACTATGTGCAGACGGGTGATGATTCATGCTACTCAATTTCACACATTGGAAATGTTCCCTTGTCCTTGTACGATGGCCAGACAAAGAGTCTGACAGATATATTACATGTGCCATCAATCACAAAGAATCTAGTGTCTATTGGCCAAATGGTAGAGCAGGGGTTGCATGTCCGATTCAATGCAAAAGGTTGTTTTGTAGAAGACCTTAATGATAAGTGTAGGTTGGTTGCAAAAGGAAGTAGAGTTGGTCGCATGTTCACTTGAGATGCTGGAATTCCTGCAATGGATGCTGCTATGTATGCTAAAGGAAAAGGAGTAGTTGCAGATATTGAAATATGGCATAAACGTTTTGGACATGCAAATGTGCAAAGACAGAAATTAATGCAGTCCAGAGGATTAGTTATAGGGTTGCCTTCTTTTAGAGTTGCAGAATTGCATAAAGTCTGTGAAGTATGCCAGTTTGGTAAGCAGGCAAGACAACCCTTCTCGCATGACAGAGAAATGAGTAGAAAAATACTTGATGCAGTGCATATAGATGTTTGGGGGCCTACACAGAATGTATCTCTTGGTGGCAGCAAATACATTGTCACATTTATTGATGATTGTTCAAGAAAGTTATGGATATACTTCATGAAGGAAAAGAGTGATGTGTTTGAGCACTTCAAATCTTTTAAGGCAACTGTTGAAACAGAAACAGGCTTAAAAGTGAAGTGCTTGAGATCAGATGGAGAGGGAGAGTACCTCTCTAATGAGTTTAGTGGCTTCTTGAGGACTCATTGGATAAAGAGGCAATTTACTTGCAGGTATATCCCACAACAAAACGGGGTTGCAAAAAGAAAAAATAGTCATATTGCAGATTTTGTACGGACATTAATGGATGAAAAGAATATGCCTAAACATTTTTGGTCTGAGGCTGTCCATACTGCTATCTACATTATGAATAGAACTTCCACAGCTGCAATTCATGGGATAACTCTTGAAGAATGCTTTACTGGTAGGAAGCCTGATGTATTGCACTTGAAGGTATTTGGATGTGTTGCATATGTTCATGTGCCAGATGAGCTACGGAAGAAGCTTGATCCAAAGGCGAAAAAATATATTTTTATTGGATACTCTTTAGAGCAGAAAGGGTATCGTTGTTATAACCCTACAGGTGAGTTCAGAGTGAGCAAGGATGTTATCTTTGATGAGATGGACAGCTGGTATGGACCTGTTGGTGATGTATTAGATGATAATAATGATCAGGATAACTATGTGTAGAAAGAAAAACAAGAATCACAGAGTCTTAATGGACCAAAAATATCATCTAGTACTATACCTACAGTGAGCTTTTGGTCTGGGAGACTGAGTAGCTCCACATCTTCATGTGGATCTATAAGTGTTGCAGGGAAGGACAAAGGAAATAAGAAAGTGTTGAATGGTAATGATGCATCTACCAGTCATTTGGGATTTGATGGAGATTCTAGTGGTTTAGAGAGTTTGGATGATGAGCTTGGCATTTCTTTAGTCAGGACACTAGGTGTAGAGAGAACTCATAGTAATGTAAAGGCTCCATTGAGTGATCTGGTGGTACGCAGATCTAGCAGGGTCAGATACCCTATTAAAAGATTTGGTTTTGAAGGTTATGTAGCTCACCATTATGCTTATATGGTGAAACTAGTTGAGGATATTGAGTCCACTTGTTTTGAGGATGGTGTTGGTCATGCTCATTTCATGGTCATTGGGATGCAACAATGAATGAGGAGATGGCTGCATTAGAAGCCAATAAGACTTTGGATTTGGTACCCTTACTTAAGGATAAGAAAGCTATTGGCTGTAAGTGGGTTTACAAAGTCAAGCATAATGTAGATGGTTCGGTTAACAGGTATAAGACTAGGCTGGTTATTGCAAAAGGCTATGCTCAAGCATATGGCATAGATTATGAAGAGACATTCAATCTAGTTGCTAGGATGGAAATTGTTAGGTGTGTGATTGCCTTAGCAGAGCAGCCAAAGGTTGGAGTTTGCAGCAAATGGATGTTAAGAATGCCTTCTTGCATGGTGAATTTCAAGAAGAAGTGTATATAAAGCAGCCAACAGGTTATGAGGATTTAGAGCATCCCATATATGTGTGCAGGTTAAAGAAGGCACTCTATGGGGTGAAGCAAGCACCTAGAGCATGGTCTGACAAGATTAGAGAGTATCTTGTCAATATTGGATTTTGTATGTCTGATACTGATCACTCACTTTATGTGAGAAAGGGAGATGCAGGTTTGGTCATCATAGTTATCTACGTGGATGACTTGATTATTACAGGTGACAACGACAATGGGATTGCTGAAGTTAAGGACTTCTTGAAGAAGAAGTTTGAGATGAAAGATTTGGGTGAACTGAGATACTTTCTTGGTATTGAGGTGATCAGATGTGATGATGGTATATGGCTATCCCAAAGGCAGAATGGCTTGGATATGTTATCCAAGTATGGTATGACAGCATGTAAGCCTCTTTCAGTACTATTGGAGCAAAATGTGAAGTTGAGTGCTGACGTTGGGGATAAGATAGAAGACACTAGTATGTTCAGGAGGATGGTAGGGAGTTTGATTTACATGACTATCACAAGGCTAGACTTGAGCTATGTTGTTGGCCTTGTTAATCAATTTATGCAGATGCCTAGAAAGCATCATTTGGATATAGCTAGATGTATATTGAGGTATGTGCAATCTACTTTACATTATGGACTTTTTTATGAGGCAGGTAAGGATGTGCATGTCTTTGGATACACAGATGCAGATTGGGTTGGTAGCCTGTTAGACATAAGATCTGCTAGTGGATTCATGTTTTCCCTTGGTAGTGCAGCAGTTACATGGAGCAGCAAAAAGCAACCTACAGTTGATTTATCGAGTACAGAGGCTGAGTATAGAGGTGCTGCTATGGCAACATGTGAGGTGGTATGACTGCAAAAGCTATTAGGTGATTTGGATGTGCATGGAGATGGTCCATTTGTCATTCATTGTGACAACATGAGCAGCATACAGTTAGCTAGGAATCCAGTGTCCCATGCTAGAACAAACACTTTGAGGCGCACTACCACTTTGTGAGAGAGAAGGTACTTGTAAGAGAGATTGACTTGGTATATGTCAGCACACATGATTAGATAGCTGACATTTTCACAAAGGCATTGGGTGCAGAGAAGCTTTGAAAGTCTCGAAGCTTACTTGGAGTTATAGAGATAGAGTTGACCTTGAGGGGGAGTGTTGAGATGGCAAGCTCAACACGTGCGGACATTGATGATGTACCACCTAGCTAAATGAGTCCACACGTCTACACTTAGCACATTGGTGGTTATTATGATACTCGCATGGCCACTGACTTATTACTTATTACTTATTATATTTAGTTTGTTACACCTACCTACAACTCACAAAGATATAGCGCCAATCGATTAGTGTAATCGGTTATGCACTGTTTGACTTAGAAGGCCACTTTCCTTTATGTCATATCTTATCTATACTTTGTGTACATTGTATAGTGTGTGGAAAAAGAAGAAAAAATTAGCAAGAAAATATTTTGGCCTCCATCTATCTTCTTATGTTCTTGAGTGAGCTTCCTCTTGTGTATATAGTGTGAATTTGGCGCAACAGCTCAAGCAAATCCCTCCATCACACGATTCTTGACATGTACTTGGGCTGATTGCACCTCTTTGTGTCAGGTCTTGCCAGTGTTGTGTACACTTTGTCCTATTACACATGGGTGTGCTGGCTTACTGATAGATTCGTTTGACATGCTTGGGTGTTTGCTCGATGTCCATATGACTGTCATATGTTGATTTATGCCCGCTTGATGTTGGTTATGCTTTGATAGTAAGTGGTTGACTTAGTGTATTGATTTTGCCTACAGTTTGCTCTCCTTATACCTGACTGTAATTTATTACAGCAAGCACTTATGGATGGACTATATGTGGAATTTTCATGTTGAATCATCTTGATTTATGTACTTTTGATGGTACTTGGTGGGCAACATCATTAGCTATTAGTTGTGGTCATTTTGCCTTGGTTTTGGTGGTATTTTTGGTTGTTTACAGTAGAAAACAGTAAGCAATTTTGAACTTTCTACACAGTTTGGACTGCATTATGGATTCTTCTTTCACTAATAGTGCTATCTTCAACATCACTAAGCTTGATGGTATGAATTATGTCTATTGGAAGAACCAAGTTTGATAGGTATTGGTGCAGAAATTGCAGATAAAGCTACTAAGGATGCATGGCAAGTAGCCTAAAACTATGACTGATGACGAATGGAATGAGCTTGATGAGTTATGTAAGTCCACTCTCATCTTGTCTCTCACTGAACAGGTGCATTACAATGTGGTTGAGGAAGCACATAGTGCTTGGCAGCTTTGGGATAAAATTAAGAACCTCTATGACAAGAAAAGTCTAACAAGTCAGATGTATTAGCGGAAGCAGCTTATGGACCTATGCATGAAGGAGAATGTGACAATGTTTGCTCATTTGAGCCAGTTTCATGCTATTCTCAAGAACTTGACTTCGCAAGGTATTACCTTTAATGATGAGGTTACTCCATTGTTTCTACTTGGGACTCTAAGTGAGTCATGGGATGTATTCTGCACTGTCTTATATGTGCTCCTGCTACTATTTTGAACTTGCATGATGTAGAGAGTGCTCTTCTGCAAGAAGAGATCAACTGTAAGAACTTGGATGCCTCTTGTGTGTGGCATGCTTTGACTATTAAAGGCAGAGATGGTAATGGCAAGAATGACCGTGGAAATGGCTGTTGGAGAGACTCGCAGAACTCTAGGTCTAAGTCACATGGTAAGTTACGCAGCAAGTCTCGTGGGAGAAATGCTAATGTGACATATCATCATCGCGGCAAAAAGAGTCATATACGCCCACAATGTCATGAGTTGTGCAATGAGAAGCGCAAAGAGAAGGGAAAATAGAAAGCACATGAAAAGTCCTCTGATTGCAGCATTATGCTTGCGAAATCCAATGTGAAAATTGAGGAGATAAATGTCATGCAGACTGATGACTCCGATGAGGAGTACATACTTGCAGCTAGTTCTTGTGATACTATGTCATTGACCGATGTTCACTCTATGTATGTGCAGTGTTGGCTTTTTGATTTTGGTGCTTCATTTCATGTTACACCATGCCATGAGTGGTTCCACTCCTATCACACTATCTCTGGTTCACTTCGCTTGGGTGATGACAGGTCACTTGCTATTGTTGGCATTGGGGATATATAGCTGCAATTCTCTACTCAAAGTAATTTTTTGTTATAGGATCGATGTCATGTACCTGCGCTTACACACAGTCTTATGTGTGCAGGGCAACTTGATGATGTTGGGTTTCATGTTTCATTTGGGGATTCTGTCTTGAAGATAATCCGTGGCAGACTTGTCCTTGCTAGACGTGCCAAAGTTGGCAGCCTCTATCCTCTTGTAGTTGATGGGTTCTTTGTTGACCATGTTTTGTCAGTGGGTTCTATCCCACATGTATCTCTTTGGCATGCTCATTTGGACCATATGTCCTTGAAGGGAATGAAAATGCTTTCTGGTTTGCAATACTTACCGCCCTTTGACTACGCATGTTTTGATTCATGTGAGCATTGTCTTTATGGCAAACATACTAGGAATACACATAAGAAGTCTGGTAGAACATGCATGAGTGAGCCCTTGGCATTGGTACATTCGAATGTCTGTGGGCCCATGTCTTGTCAGTCTATGGGTGGTGCAAAGTATTTTTTTGACATTCATTGATGATTTTTCACGTAAAGTTTGGGCTTACCCCATTAAGCTTAAGTCCGATGCCTTGGTTGTATTTTAGAGATGGCTTGCATTTGTTGAAAACCAGACTGGTAGGCATAGAAATGCCTTAGGACTGACAAGGGGGGAGAATATGTGTCATGTGCTTTTGAGCAACTATGTGACGGGAGGGGTATTAAGTGTCAATTGACTGCCCCCTATACCCCACCCCAGAATGGTTTGGCTGAGCGGATGAATAGAACCATCCAGGAGCGTGCACGCAGTATTCTTAGCCATGCAGGCTTACCACAGAGCTTTTGGGCTGAGTCAGTCAATACAATTGTGCATGTCATAAATAGAACACCTCCACCTTATGTGCATCTACTTATCTTTGGATGTGAGGCATTTTGCCATGTGCCCAAAGACAAGAGTCTTAAGTTGGATCCTAAGAGTGTCAAATGCATTTTCCTTGGCTATGGGGATGTAGGTGAGATGGGTTATCGTCTATGGGATCCACAAGTACAGAAAGTCATCCGCAACTATGATGTAGTCTTCCATGAAGATAAGATGCATAGGCTGCCTGAAAAGGTGGTAGAGATACGCAGGGTTATATTCTAGGAGGAGCCACGTGCTCCTGCATAGCTAGTTGGATAGCCTGCAGTAGCAACAGGCGGTACACATGGCTAGGGTATTGGACCGGCCACAAAGCCTGCCATGGTTACTAGAGATTTGGGCCCTCGATGCATTATGTCTTGGTTACAAATGTAGGAGAGCCTCTCACTTATGATAAGGCTATGCGCAGGGGTGACAGTCACTCCTAGGAGAGGGCTATGTAGTCTGAGGTAGACTCTTTGCACAAGAATATGACTTGGGATTTGGTTGCACTGCCTCAGGGCAAGAAGGCTTTGCCATGCAAATGGGTGTACAAGCTGAAAAGTACCCTTGGAAACCCCAAGCCGGCTTATAAGGCAAGACTTGTCGCTAAGGGTTTTAAACATGAGCATGGAGTTGACTTTGATGAAGCCTTTTCTGCTGTGGTCAAGATGACCATCCTATACTTGGTTTTGGCCTTAGTCGCGCAGCTTGACTTGGACTTGTACTAGATGGATGTCAAGACTGCATTCTTACATGGGGATTTGCATGATGAGATATACATGGAGCAGCCTAAAGGCTTTGCAGAACCTGGCAGGGAGCACCTAGTGTGCAAGTTGAAGAAAAGTTTTTATGGCTTGAAATAGGCACCTAGGGAGTGGTATCATAAGTTTGATGCCTTTATACAATCACACGGCTACAGTAGAAGTGCTATGGATCCGTGTCTTTACACGAAGAAAGCCCGTGATGGCTCATTGCTTATTTTGATACTTTTGTGAATGATATGTTGATAGTAGGGAAAGCTCATGATGAGCTAGATGCTCTTAAATATCAGCTAAAGAAGAGCTTTGAGATGAAGGATTTGGGACAGACCTCTCACATTCTTGGTATGTGCACTAAGCACAATAGGCATGAGGGACTACTCTACCTCTCACAGAGGGAGTAGACATAAAGCCTATTGGCTATCCATTATCTTCTTATGTGAAGGTTTCACAGGCCGATTGTTGCAGACGGATGAGCAAAGGGCCAAGATGGTCAAGTTCTCTTATCGTGGGCAGTTTGATGTATGCCATGATAGCCACTCATCCAGATATTGCCTTTGCAGTTGGTGTTGTGGAATGCTATATGGCTACACCTGGCAAAAAGCATTGGGATGCCGTAAAGGGTATCATGAGATACCTGAAGGGCACAACAGATATGTGTATTTGCTATGGCAACCAAGATAAGGAGTTGTGGGCTACACACGCTCCTATTATACAAGACATGCAAATAGTAGGAAGTCCACTTCCGACTATGTCTTTACATATGCTGGAGATGCTGTTTCTTGGATGTCCAGGGTTTTGAAATGTATGGCTCTCTCTACCACTGAGGCTGAGTATGTTGCGACCACTGAGGTTTACAAGGAGGCCATATGGTTGGGCCGTTTGGTTCATGACCTTGGAATTGATACTATACCTACGCTGCATTCAGATTCTATGAGTGCTATTCAGCTAGCCAAGAATCCGGTCTTCCATGCGAAGACGAAACACATTGAGGTGAGGTATCACTTCATACGTGGGGTTGTGGAGGACAAGTTTGTTGACCTTGTTAAGATCTCCATTGACAAAAATCCTGCAGATCTACTCACAAAAAGCCTTACTACTGAGCGCTTTGCCTTCCTCAAGAGATTGATGGGTGTTGGATAAGATGACGTTTTTCCTCATCCTGTTGTACATGTGTACATTGTACTATCTTTTCTTTTTCTTTTCACTCCTCATTGGGGTAGATTCACCTTTAAGTGGGAGTTTGTTGGGGGTAAAGGCGCATTTGTCTAGCCGCCCGTATATTACTACACTGATAGTACCCGCCACTGCACACTGCAGGTGGCTGGCGCTCGTCATCGTCACTTTATTCTTTATTTTTTTAGTGACAGTTTGAATAAAGGAAGGCCCGGTCACACATTGTGACTGTTGGAGTTCCCATTTGTGTTTCTCTCTCTTCTTGCTCTTGTTCTCCACCATAGCTCACTTCCAAGCAAGCTTTGATTCTTCTCACCTTTCACACCATTAGTTAAAAAAAGTAAATTATGATCCCATAAAGCTCATTTCCTTGTTCAAAAGCTACTAAAGCTTGTGATCACACCAAGATCAATTTTGATTAGTTCAATTGAGACAAAAAGCACAAACATGGCTCAATAAACAACATTGAGGAAGGGAGGGAAGCAAAGGCTATATAAGCCTTAGTCTCTGAGGCTTAATGGAATATACACACCATTATTTTGATTTCATAGTTGAGAGAGAGAGAGAGAGAGAGAGAGAGAGAGAGAGAGAGAGAGAGAGAGAGAGAGAGAGAGAGAGAGAGAGAGAGAGAGAGAGAGAGAGAGAGAGAGAGAGAGAGAGAGAGAGAGAGAGAGAGAGAGAGAGAAGGGAAGTGTGAGAGATAGATAGGGAGAGAGAGTGAGAGAAAGATAGAGAGAGAAGGAAGTTAGAGAGGGAGAGTGAGAAAAAAAGAGTGAGAGATTGAAGAAGATGTTGCGACCAAGTTCCAACATCAAGTTGCTACACCTTGTCTTCCTCCCTTAGGGATTACCTTGTTAGTCTCCTTGGTCCATCAATTTCTTATACCAACACTTCTTCGTCCCCTACCATAATTACCTTTACCCTTGTTATATCTCTTATTCTCTACTAAAAGATTATATCAAAGCTCTCTAAAAATCCATCATATTTCCTCTCACCTTACTACAAAAAACTTATCCCTTAGAAGTCAAACGTCTTCTAACTCAACCCAATCTTATACTCCCTTCAAGCTTGTCCTTCTAACTCAACAAGCTTTGATTTGAGGGAGTATATGTTCAACAAAGACCAAACAGAAGTGAGACAAAGGACGTGTTGGGGAATTTACACATTAAGCAAGATGGCCCCAAAGTAAAGAAATGTTTGAGCGAATGAGAGCTAGCATATATGAATGGCATCCCCATCATGCCAACTCAAGTCCAGGTGTCTTCATTGTAATTTTGGAAAGTATTTTAATGTAATAATGATAGAAATACTAGATATGTAATGGTAATATAGATTGAGAGGAGGCCTAAGTCCTTGTGGATACTTGAGAATCAAGTAGCTAGACGAGAAAATATAGAGGTAGACTTGAGTGAACCTAGACATCAAGTCCACAATATTCTGAGGGAGTTTTGAATGGTGTTACCTAGAACAATCTCTTGATAGACTACTAAATCGTGCCATCAAAGGACCATTTGATAGGCACATTATATATGTGTATTAGAGCAGAGTCTACTACGTCATAAACATCGACTGACTTTCTTATTTACACAATAATCTTAAAAGGATCAAGTAGATCAGAGACCTTAAAGTTGTCAAGTTATTCATCTTCAAAGAACCACGCCCAAATCCTGCTCTCAACATAAACGAAGAAAGGATTTGTTAGGATGGCTATATTTATGACCAAGGGGTCCACATTATCCTAGCCAAGCATGCTACCAAGTACAAAATCTTAAATATATTTAATAAGCATCCAACCTGCAAAGTTATTGATGTATTAATGGTGAAAACAATTGCAACCAAAAATCCCAGTTTGATTACCATAAATCCCAAACCTTGATTACCATAAAATCTACCTTGATGTACTTCCATTTTGACTATGGCATATGATGAATAATAAAGACGTCTTAGATTTTCTTTTCAAATTGTGTATGAACTTGTGCAAGAATTCGAGCTCATCAATATTATTTCTTTGTGTCTCTCGTCATGATTATATTAAAATATGAATGAAGACTTAAATAAGTTGAAAAAAAGTTAACTTTCTGCATTTCCAAACCCAAGGCATTACATTTGCTCTGAATCCTCTTGAAGTTTAGGAGAAGAAGTTGCTCCTCAAGGAGGTCAAACCACCTGAGTTTTATATGGAAAAAATAGAGATGTGGAAACATATGTATAAGTTTGTATAGAGACAATGGAAGACTACTTCCTCAATGCAGGGACTAGCCTTACAAACCAAGCCATGATTGTTGAGCTTAAGTTGCTAGGTGAAGCTTGATTGTGGAGGAAATAGTCATGTAGGGATCAAGGGATATCTGAACTAGCTACACTGGGAACAACTAAAGGAAGTAATGAGTAGGAGATACCTTTTGTCAGTGTACCACACCATGGAGACAACCTAGCTCTTTACCTTGCATTACTCAAAATTCATTACACTTCAAAAATATGCACCATTCATGGATAATGTTCAACAAGTGGCCAAGTTTTGACATGGATTGAACTCACCTTTGGATACCCAACTTGAAGTAATGTGACCTACGGATCTTTAGGGTGCGCTGCTTTGCAAACCCCCGTACCAAGAGATCCAATCCAACATAAAGGTCACAAGATATTGGGGGCAAGGTTCTCGAAACAAAGGTCTGCTCGCATTCATTAACAGAACTCAAGGTCAACAACAACCTAGCCCAAGAAAAAGAGTCAAGGCAAGTGTAGCAAGCAATTTTGTTTCCACAATAACAATGATGCTCAATAGTTCTACGATTGTAATTAGCCTAGACATTTCAAAAGGCAATGACCAAAATTGAGTCAAACAATTCATCAAGGGTGATTCTACAACTAGAATCGGGGGACTAAGGCAAAAGGTAAGGGAAAGGTTGTGGTAGTTGCCTTCAAAGGACAAGAAGAAGAGGAATCCTCTATGGAAGCTGAAGTTGAGAAAGGAACTATGCATATTGCTTTGAACAAGCAAATATTGAATCACTAATTTTCAATGATTCAAACCTCTACAAGCCATCAAGGTAAAGGTTTTAAAGTTCTCATTGATTGTGGAAGCACTCATTTCTTCTTCTCATCCAAAATTGCAAAAAGATTAGGAATAGTTGTGGCACCTGTATCAAAGCTTTTGGTTGAATAAGCTGATGGACAAGAAGTCATCTTGCAAAAATATAGAGAAGTGGGATTTGATCTAGATAGCAAGCCTACTATTATGAAGTTCCGCATCATGAATTTGGGTGCTTATGAGTGTCTTCTTGGAATGGACTTGCTATTTTTCAATGATGCCCACATCCATTTTACAGAAAGGGCCAAGTCACATTCCAAAATGCAAAAGAGGTAACTATGCAAGGCAAAGATAGAAAACCAAAGATCCAACTAGCAAAAGCTTGTGCATTGTCTAATGTTTAAGAAAGGATTCTTGGCTAGAACATAGGCACAACAAGGCTCTATCACTGTAATAAATCAAAATCTTGAAAGAGGATTAACCATCTCATCATTCATCCTTTTACATTATCTTTATTCATCAAGAAGGACATAGCCTCTTGATCCACATAAAACTTGAAATGTGTTGACAGAAGATAATGCAAAACTTCTCCAGAGCAAACACTATCGCAAGTACTCCAATTCTATCATTGCATAGTTCCTTTCCCTATCATTGAATTGTAGCTTGCATAGTAAATAGGTGGATCTAGTTTTGAGGAACCTTTCTCACATAGGACTATACCTAACCCTTCAATTGATGCATCAGTGTGTGCATGGAAACTTTTCGTTCAATTAGGGGGTTGTAGGATGGGCAATTTGATCATGAACTACTTCAAACTATTGAAAGCTCTTCACAATCACCTGTCTAAATGAACTTTGCATCTTTTCTTAAGAGCTTATGCAAGGGAAATTCCTTTTTTGCAAAGTGCACAATGAATTGCTTGTAGTAACCCACATGGCTTATGAAACATCATATTTATTTAAGGTTGGTTGGTGTGGTTAAAGCTGCAATCTTTGGATCTATTCCAATCCCCTGTGTGAAGATGATATGGCCTAAAGAACGGAATGCCAAAAGGCACCCCAATATGCATTTATAGGGGTTGAGAGAGATTCCATACTCCCAACATTGATCCAAGCATTGCTATACGTGTCCCTAATGTTTGCAAAGTAGGCTGAAGACACAAAAATCATCTAGGTATACTTCAATAAAATTATGTAAAGGCTTTGGAATGCCGCCATCGTGACTTACTGAATGGTAATTGGGGCATTGTAGAGCCCAAATGGCATTACTTTCTAGGGATAGGTGTTGCATTCTATAGTAAAGATTATCTTGGATTGATATTCTTTTGGGGATAGGAAAATAATATTTCTTCATCTTGGAGCTCAATTTGCAAAAGTCCACACAAATATGAAGCTTTCCATTCTTCTTGGATACAACCACGATAGGTGAAACCCATCCACTATTGGTAATTGAATAAATTTGGCTTCTAAGAGTTTTAGTAAATGTGTCTTGACCATGGCTGAATAGCTAGGATTCATGCGCCTTTGATGTTGTGGTACATGATGAGCACCAGGCTCCATATTGACGTGATGCTCACATACAATGGGATCAAAATTCCCTTCAGATCCTTATATGACCAAGCAAACAAATCTAAATTCTCTTTTGATAGGTCCGGAGGATCGATAATTCCTCCTTAGGGAAGACCACTACTCACTTTGAAGTGACATTCACTCCCATCTGCATCAATAAAAGTCAACTGCTCTTCACATTCCACTCCTCTAATGAAGGTTCCACAAACAAGTTCTTGGGACTCCTTCAAAGGGAGTTTCCTTTTCTTCTAATGCTTTGCTAGAACCAACTTTTTTTGCATTCGATTTTGATACCTTTGATATTGTTGGATGCTGAAATGGTACAAGGGTTGTTTCAATTTTGGTGTTAGGAATAATCACTTCTTAAAGCAAGGATTGATAATCTAAGATTGTCCAAGAACAACGCATAACAAGGACCCTTTGGATTGCTTTTCCATTGTGGCATATGCATTTGTTGCAGGGTGCACCATCATCATCTTTTCTTGGGAAGGGTTAAAGGCAACACGAACCATTGGTGAAGGAAATCTTCATTCATCAAATCCCATTTTTATATATCTTTTTGCTTGGCAAACCGTTAATCTGCTTAAAAGGGACCATTGTCATTCCATCTAGCAACATAAGATTTGCATCCTTTAATGCCTTTGTGGCTGCATTATCATTATTATTCTCTTCTGATGAAATAGATTATTCCTCTACACTCTCAAAATCTTTCTTTTTACTTCCATTGCCTTCCTCTTCAAACATTGTTTCTACTTCTGGAGGGGCTCTATAGGAGAAGAACATGCTTTATGCTTTGAATTCTTCTTCTTTCTTTGGCTCTGCTATGGCCATATAGCAAGGAGAGTAGCACATCCATGTCTCTATTTCAATGTCAAAATTGGTTTCAAAATTACTTTAGGGCCAAGCAAAAGGTATTCCCCCATTGATAGTGACTTTGCTTTCTTATGGAGTTGGTTTATAGTATCTATTGTTAGGGATTGTGCCTCTATTTTCCACTAAAAGATTTGTTTGATGGCTTCTTGTCAATTGATGTTTCTTTTGTAGCTTCGTTAAAAGAGTCAAATGAGACTTCAATGGAAGTGGATCCATTTTTTCTTTGCGAACCATCTAGCTTTAACACCACTGCATTAGGTCCTCTATCTAGGATTAGGATTCCTTTGAACCAATTTGTCCTTGCTTGTACTTCAAACAACCATGCTCTTTGCATTAGCAAGGGATAAGAGGTTCCTTGGCTTCACCACCAAATGAATCAACTATTAATCTCTTTCTTCTAGGATACCCTTGACATAAGGGAGAATGCCTACTAGAGGCTTGATTTTGCTTTGATTTTCTAGCTTGATTAGCCATTGAGTAGGTTGCATGCCTTATTAGTCATTATTTTCACTAAGGAACCTCCATGTATCAATACATCTGCAATGAACCAATCTTCTATATGCCAATCTTTGGAGTGCTAGGATCAAGAAAGGTGTTGGTCATGTCCACTTCTTTCGTAGGCTCTAGAGTTTTGTTGGCATTTAACATAGATGCATGATTGGTAATTCTTAACCAATGTCTTCATGTTGAAACACTTTAAAATCTTCATGGCATTTAACATAGATGCATGATTGGTAATTCTTAACCAATGTCTTCATGTTGAAACACTTTAAAATCTTCATGGCAATTGGAAAACATCATCAACAATTGTCGAAGTGTCAGATTAGGATGACAAAATGTATCTAAGGACCCAACTTTGCTTTAGTACACCTTGCCATCCCCAAATTGATGATTCAACAGAACAAGTTAATTAGGTCATTGAAGACATACTTAGGGTATTTTGTTGCAAAGAACCTAAGCAATGGATGCAATATCTACCCTTAGTACAACATGTCATACCAGCAAAGCATCATGATGACCCCTTTCTATGCATTTTACAAGCAAGACTCTCTTACTCTACTTAATTTTTTAGATCCTATCTAAAAGGTGGAAGCCTTTAGGAAGATGCTAAAGGAATTGATAAATAGGTTAAGGCCATCATAGAAGACATTCAAGCAACCAACGATTGACAAAAGACCTACACCGATATAGGGAGACAATAATGAATCTTCTAGGAATGAGACATGGTTTTTTTTCATGTCCATCCAAAGAAGAGTCCCTATCATTGGGAAAATTCAAGGAGTTGAGTCTAAGACACTGTGGACCCTATAAAATAATCGTGTCTAAGATCTAATGCATACAAATTGCAACTTCTACAGTGCTTAGAGATCCCAAATGTATTCCATGTTAGCTTATTAAAAGCTAATGTACCTAATCCTAAGCATATTCTTGATCTTGAGCATATTCTAGATGATGAACAAGTTGTAATGCCAAGCCAAGAAGTCCTTGAGCTTCAACCTGATAGAGCACTTGATATAAAAGAAAGAGTCATTAAGAGTAGAGCTCCTAGAGAGTCATCTAGTGAGGACTATCTTGTATATATATATATATATATATGTATATATATATCACTCACTCTCTCTCTCCAAGGATATCTCAATTCCTCTAAGGAAGGAGAGAATGTAATATTCCAAAGGGTTAAAAGCCTAAGGTTTTACTAAAACTTATAACCTTAAAGATTATACCAATTGATTAAAGCCAACAACCATCATAGGTCAACTCTCGCATCGTCATCATGATTGTTAACTCTCGATTCATTGTTCACTTCCTCGCCATAAAATGAACAATCCATAATTCCCATTGTCATCTCAACCACATTATTTAGATGTTGAATTGATCAAACACTATTTATTCCTTGCAATTGATTCTCAACAATATCATTATGGAATGTTTTTATCGTTATCAAAATTAACCGATTAGGTGGAGACCACTAGTCGTTACAAATCAAGCCAACAATGACATTGAGTGAGAAAACGAGAGGAGGATGAGATTCATAGATTAAAACTAGGAAATTGATACTCCAATGAATGCAAGTGTACTAATGGATGATAACCATGGGATATGCAAAGCAAATAAAAATTGCAAAGGCTATATAAGTAGTCTTTAGGGATGACAATATGGATTTTTATCATCTATTATCCTTTTCAATCATAATGAAAGGAAGAGAGAGCAAGAGAATAGAGAGATAAATGTAGAATAAGGAAGGAGGAATATATATATATATATATATATATATATATATATATATATATATATATATATAGAGAGAGAGAGAGAGAGAGAAAGGATTTCCATTAAAGTTTTCTATTACAAGAAGGGATTTTTTCAAATAGAGTGAAAATTAATATGATTTATAGATTATATGCTATCTACTAAAGATGCTAGTCTTTTTTTAACCCCCTAAGGAGTTAAGACCAAGAAACTTAGGAAGGAAGCTATATAGAGGGAGTTAGGGACTTTGTCTCTTTTTCTATTCCATTCAAGGAAGCGCACCTTGGACCTTTATAAAACCATAAGTCCAATTAAACTTTTCAAGAGCGAGTTATGATCCAAATGATCATAACAAAAAGGGATTTGATAGATTTAAACCCAACTCCTTGGATCTAAGGGATCAAAGGTTCTTAAATGAGGAAATTAAATTTGTTGAAATATCATTAAATCTTATGACTCTAGAATTATTTATTTTTTACACAGCCATGAGACTGAGGGTTAGGATAATCAGGGCTTGGCCATGATATTTGCTGTAAAGAAATTTCAGTACTATCTTTTGGCCACGCCTTTTACTTTCTTTGTCAACCATCAAGCCTTGCTGTATTTCATGCGCTATAGGACGCATTTCTAGATGGCTTATTTTGCTTTTGGAGTTTGATTTCTCCGTTACAGTGCATAAGGGGAAACAATATTACATGGATGACCATCTATCTCACATCCCCATGGGAGAACCTGTTGGACAAGGCATTGTGGACGAACTACCAGACGAGAATCTATTCCACTTGTGCAGCGAAAAAGTTTGTTTAGAGCTGACATGACACCTTATTAGGTAGATGACATAGTTCAAGTGCTTGAACATGGACTATCAAAACGATCGATAGAAAAGGCCCAACTTAGGCGGCTTATCCTAAAAATCCAACCCTATCAGTTGATAGCTGGCCAACTTTACAAGCTGGGACAAAGATGGGTTACTGCACAGATGCATGTGTGAGCATGAGATGCATGAAGTACTGACAGAGGCACACAACGGAGTCGCAGGAGTACATTTCAATGGAGACACAATAGCTTGCAAAGTGTTGCAGTCCTAGCTATGGTTCTACTCTCTTCCGAGATGCGACGCAATTCATGAAGCATTGTGATGAGTGCCAACAAACTAAAGTACATATCTGTAAATATCGCATGGAGCTAACCCCAATTATCACATGACAACCTTTTGATAAATGGGGGATTGAATTCATTGGCCCCATTAGTCCCGCGGCACAATATTCACAAGCTAAATACATCATTGTGGCCATCGACTATCTAACCAAATGGATAGAAGCGCAAGCTACAAGAAAGAATGATGCTCCGACCACCTCTAAGTTTCTATGGGAGCAGGTGATCTCATGATTCGACTATCCCATCGAACTAGTTAGCAACCAAGGCACCCACTTCATCAATGAAGTGATAGCTCACCTCCTATCCTCCTTCCTAATCATCCATTGGAAATCTTCAGCATATTACCCATAGGAAAATGGTCAAGCTAAATCAACAAATAAAATCCTAGTGAACGTCCTAACCAAGGGCGTCTTCGCTTCAGGAAATGATTGGGATAATAGGTTGATGGTAGCCTTATGGGCCTACTGCACGGCTTACAAGGCAGTTGTAGATTGACATATGGTATAGAGGCAATCTTGCCCTATCCACCAAAGCAGTAACAAAGGTCAGCACCATGAGAAAAAGGCTTGGTGAAAGATGGCTCACTGAAAGAGAGAAATATCCAAAATTTTGGGGGACAGAGTCCCTAAATTACTGGGAAAAAAAGGTCGAGGAGATACCCCACACTGTGAAAGGCTATGAATCCCAATCTAAGTGGAGGAGAAGAGTCTGAAATGGCAACGTGGACACGTGGATGTCGTTTTGTGGCTCCCTACCCTTCAAACACAACAACCTGACCTATCTACCATATCCTCAAAGAGTGGGAGTAGATTTTGACCCGGACATCCATGGCCGATACAACTTCCTGAGGATCTACAATGTCAATGCCACAAATCTAGAGGAGGCACTGGCCTTCTCAGAACAAGATCTATGGGACTCCATGGCCCATTTCCTAATGGAATTCTCCTCTTTCCTAGAGCTCGCCTTTGTAACAACATGTAACTATATTAGATTACTTAGGACTCTCCTCAAGCAACCCCCCGCATTGGCAGAGTACCATCTTCCACCGCTCTTTTTTTACATTAATGTGGGAATAGATGGGCACGCCATGACTTAGCTAATGCTGCGCGCTACTTTACTCCCATACTTTTTCATGGCCCTTCTTGAGGACATGAACGACAACCAATTCACAAAATGTATCCATCCATTCTTGTCCACCACACCTCTCCATTTTAGAATAGGCCAAAAAGGGTATATGCTAAGGCTAAGCAGGCACTTTCATAACAAATCATTAAAGCCCCCAACTTCCCCATCCCACGCCCACGAACACAAAAAATGAATCTGTGATCTTGTACTATTTCTCCAAATTCAAGAAATTGTTTATTTTAAAAAAACACACACAAAAAAACAAAAAACAAAAACAAAAAAACACAAGCTGCACATCGACCACCATCACTACACCTAGGGATTCTCTAGTTAGGTATGCCCAATGGCCTCAGTTGGCCGGCTCCATTCCTAACCCCCTAGCCTCATTTTGATCCCCCACTTTCCACTTAGGGCACATCAAGGACACGACACACTCAGGGAGGTAACACTCGTGGACATGTCACCCTAAGCTCCATCCCACTAGCAGGTGCACAATGCACCCCCCAACAATGGCACACACCCACAAGTGATGCACCTTTCTTTTCTTTCTAGGTACAACTAAAGGCCAACCCCCACCAGCTTCAGCAACCCCATCATCCATGCAATGTGCTCCCCATCTTATGGAACATCCTACCATGCTAACCCAACAAACCAAGGGGTAGACACAACAACCCCAATTGAAAAGTGAATGAAGAAGCTCATTTCGAACAGTGCATAAGAAGGTCACTGCAGAGGGCCAGGTGACGGATCCATCCAACACAATATTCAATTTCAATGCCAGATCTGCGCACCAGCCTCTTTCCACGACTAGGGCTTAGTCCAACCTCAAGGGCCTTTCAGGTCCATAAATCCCTCCAAGACAAGGGATCATCTTCAACTCAAGGGCCTCAGAGTTCCATAAATCCCTCCAACTCGACTTGTACACAAACTCAAACAACTACTTGGCTATTCCAGCAACAGAGTCTGACTCATCCCCCAACAAGTGCCATTCAACTAGGAGGGGGGTAATATTAACCCTCAAATGAATAAGCAAACAAGGTGGAAAATTGGAAAAATATAAAGCAAAAGATAGAACCAAGGCAAAAGTGGAATGGAGAACAAAGGCACGCCAAGAAAAATCGGGAAACACAAGAAGTGTGAAAAAGTCCTAACTCAAGGAGAGACGCTCAAGAAAAAGCACAAGTCAATACTTTGGTAAAAGAGTGCAAGGCGCACTGTGATTTATTTTAAGAGCGCCGCGGGCTCTCACCCATGCAAATTGTAAAGGTAGATGGGTGGTAGGAAGGATGTTAAGAAGATAGGAGGACAATGGGGAAAAGGGCCTAGGCAACGGTCGGCCATGTAAAAAAGGGCCTAGGCCACAGCCATGTAAAAAAGGGGATAAGGAGATGACCGCCCAAAAGGGATTTAGGGCTTTGTATATAGAGTTTAAAAAGTGAATGAGAGCTCATTCTTTGGTGTGTGGCAAAGTGGATTCTTCTTCTTCTCTCCTTCTCTTCTCTTGCTTTCTTGTGAGTGTTTGACGGAGGGAGTGTGAGGGAGTGAGTTTGTGAGAGTGAGGGATCTTGGAGGTAAAGCTCTCCACCTTCTCCTCTCTTCTTCTTCTCTTCTCCTCTCTTATCCTGCGCATGGCTATGGAGGATGGAGCTTGGAGGAAGGGGCTTGAGGATTCTTGAGTTTGCATCATGAATCGTGGAGCTATCAGAGTGCTTGAGAGAGGAAGTAACTCAATCGGGCATCAAGGTAAGCTCACTACACTCGTAGAGAGGGATAGCACGTCGGCTATGTGAGTGGTAGCCATTAGTGCATGATTGAAACTCTTGAACAATAAGCGGTCCATGGATCTTGGTGGTTGAGCTTGTGCTCGCCTCTACACATGGGTTACTACCACAAAGTGAGGGTGGCCCTTTTGGGCGGTCATCCCCTTATCAACTAAGATGATGCAATGTCTCTCTTTTGGAAAAGGAGAGGAATGCAACTGAAATTGCAACAATTGAAGCTTCATTTGTCATTAATCGGCTTCAAGAAGAGAAAGCATTGCTTCAACAAGAGGTTTCTCATGTCAAGAATGCAATGGATTTGCAAGTTTCTCATTTGTCATTAATCGGCTTCAAGAAGAGAAAGCATTGCTTCACCAAGAGGTTTCTCATGTCAAGAATGCAATGGATTTGCAAGTTTCTCATTGTTCAGAGGTTAGTGATGCTCTTGAGAAAGTTATTTTGCTAAAAGATAATGAAATTGCTAACTTGCATACTCAATTGGCTTATTCTTGCATTGTGAGTCAAGATGTTATTCTTGAGGATCCATATGCACAAATAGTTAATATGATTGATGAAGTGAAAGAAGATGAGGAAGAATTATGCATGCAAGCAAATCTTTCTATAGTCCCTATTTTGGAGAGAGATGCTGACATTCAAGAGAATCAGGGTTTCCCAATAATTGAAGGAAATGCAGTTTTGGAACAAAAAACTATTTATTCTGAAGTCTAAAACTTGTTAGAACAGTAGGTAGGAAATTTTCATGTAGATCAAGAGCAGCAGTCAGGTCGTTTTCCTGATGATCAGGAACATCAATCATCAATCATCAATTAATTCAGGACTCCATAACAGGTTATCCTAAAAATCAACTCAATAGGAAACCTAAAAATCAGCATTCTACATATTCTAAGTAGATGGATAACTTTGATATGCAGGAGGAGGAAGGAAAGAAGGTTATTCTTCAAGTTGAGTAGAGGTATGAGCACACTATGAGAGGATTTGTAAGAGTAGTTGGAGATGAAGTTCGGAAGGTTAACCTAAATGAGCAAGAAGAAGGCAAGCCTATTACAATAAGTATTTGTGAAAATGATTTTTTTCTTCAAGGAAATTTATCCATAGTGCCAATGTTTGGAATGGATGTGGATATCATGATTCAGAGGTATCAGGAGCAACCCAACATGGCTGAAAATGAAGTTCGTACACAGCAAATTGCTCTTTCTACAATTTATGATGATTCAGGACAACATCCTGAAGACTTTTTGGTTGAGTAGGAGTTGTTTGAATTTTAGGAAAGTTTAGGGATTGAATTGAATAAATTATTTCATAATTTTGGATCTATACAACTTTATCCTGAGTAGCAAGCAAAATCTCCAGATCAAGATATGGAAGCATCTCAGTCTATAGTAAACAATGTAGATGTGAATGATCAGGTTGTTGATGTCTCAATTCAATCTAATATTTTTGAAGTTCTTCAGTATTCTGATCAATTTTTAGATGAGGTTGAAGTGAGTAGAATCATGCAAGTATCTACAGTAGTTGATATCTATGCAGTTGATGCTACGGAAGGAATGGTTGATATGGGTCATACTAATCGGTTTTTTACCATGGCTACGAGGATATTAGATGAGTTAGATGACAGTTTCAAAATTATATTGTGGTTTTCTCCATCATAAAGTGTTCAAATACTTTACCTACAAGATTGTTTTTTAGGTTTGCTGAAATTTTCAGGTTTATAGTAGATTTCAGCAACTCAGGATTGTTGAGGTTTGCTAGTAATGGCAAAATTTCAATATGGATTGCAGCAACTTGAATCCCTGCAACCTGAATTTTTACAACTTGAGTTTCTACACCAGCAATCTAGTTTCCTATAGCAAGAAATAATATGTCAGTAGCCTAAAAAGTAGGAAATGCAGCAAGTACTGCAGCAAGCTGGAAAACAGCAAGTACAACAGCAACCTAAAGATCAAGTTTTCCAAAAACTTGAAAATTGACCTGAAAGTTAGGAGATATATGCTATATCAGTTAGGATTAATGCAAAGCAATATTGTTCAGATGATATGGTGCAGATTGAAGTTCTGAATGAGTATGATGCAGATGCAGATGCAGTTATGTTTTGTTTTCTTTTACAAGTTTTCTTGAATTATCTTGCATATTTCTTTGGAAATGCAGTTTCTTGTTTGAAATTCAAGTTGTGTGGTACATTGACGTACATTAATTATGATGAAGATGCTAGAGCATCATCGACATGTTTCTTGATTATTATTTCTATTCTTTACCATTGGAGTAGTGATTTACTGATTCAATCATGGTTCTAGATCTTTATTCTCTATGATGTAGTATGGATGTCATTGTACTTAATGAGTTCTCAGTCTTGGCATGTTTACTTAGTTGCTATTTTAATTTCATTGACATTTGGGACCAATTATGCAACTACACAAGAGGGCTATGAGTATCCTAGAGGGGCTGTACTCATGGTAGCTTAGTGTGGCTTGTCAAGAGGTGCAAGGCCTCTAGCAGGGTATAATTGTTTTCTTTGAGTTAATATTTATCGTAGTTAGTTGTTTATCTTTTCTATCGTTAACTGCATTCTTGTGGGTTCGAATCATGACTGTCAGCTATGCCAGGTGTTAGGGCTTGGATTCCACCATATATTTTCTATTATATACCTTAGTATTTGTGTGCATGTAGGCTTGAAGGTCCAACATATGTAAAGTAGCCTTTATCTTTCATATGAAGTTTTTACCTGACATTCAAAAGTTTTCCTGACGTTTAGGAAATTGTATCTTTTGAGATCCTGTGTGATCACGAATGTGATGTGCTTCAGGACAACGCTAGACTTTGGTCGCTCATGTCTGGTTATATCACTGTGTACTAGTTTCTTGAATATTTACGCTGTCTATTTTGAGTTATTTGATCAGAAGTGGTCGTGACGAGTGAGAATTGTGTGATAGCTTTCAGGACAGTAGTTCTGCACTAATGAATGTAATATGTAGTTCATGTTTGCATAGTGTTCCTAAATAATAAATGTGTGAAATGGCTATAAATCATGTCAGGACGTTTCCTGTAGTAACCTAGTTGTTTTAGGAAGTTTGATGTTTCCTGCATTTTCTGATATGGACTTGGTAGGCCATAACATAGAGATTCTCATATGTGGTGAAGCCTCCATATCACTTGGTGTTGAACCTCATGTGCGATGAATCCTACACGTATCACCACCAAGTGAGGGAGTCTGTTCCCACTTAGGAAGGGACTTTGTATCACTTGGTAGTGATCCTCATATGTAGTGAAGCGTGCATGGGCCATTACCAATCCAGGGAGGTCCCTTCCAATTGTGAAAGGTCTATGTATTGTTTGGTAGTGACCCTCATGTATGGTGAAGCCTACATGGGTCACCAATAAGAAAGGGAGACTCATCCCAATTGTAAAGGGACCCCATTTTGCATGGTGGCGACCCTCATTTATTGTGTGGGTGATAATTTTTTTGGTGGTTTGTTGGACTTGGAGAATATGTTTTGACCCTTTTTGCTTATTCTCTTTTTTTGAACAGGAAATAGGGTGAAACATGAGCTAGATTTTGAGGGTGACGTGGAGGAAACTTGAGATAAAAAGCTTTATATGTCCCTCCATGGTACGTGGTCTCATTCCCATGCTCGTGACTTGCCATGTATATTTATTTTGCCACTTTCTATTGAAAAAGTTTTGTGTTCCTATACGAATGTGCTGAGTGTCCACATGAAGAAAAATCAAAGAATAATTTCAAGTGGTATAGTGACCATAAAGATACAAGAATATGTTTACACTCATGACTTTTGCAACCAACAAGTCATGAAGAGAGAGCTAACCCAAGCACTAGATAAATTACCCAGCAATGCACACAAGGACATGGATAACTACCCAATATAAGGACTTTACATGGATCTCATGCTAAGGATAAACTACCATTACCATTAGAGAGGTTGAAGAGGTAGATAAGATGATACCATTTGACACAAAGGAGGAGAGAGCAAACGCTTATGTGCAAAATCTTCATCTAAGCCCTAGCTGCCCTTGTTCACCTAGAGGGTGTGCAATCGGTCCATGTGTGTGAGGAAGGAAGCATGTCCATATCATGCCTTGCCTACATTTATTATGTTTGATGACCAAGACTATTTGTTGTTGGCTGATATAATGAACTCACTAGACATCCATGGGAGTTACATTCTTGCTACCTCAACATAGTCTAATGAGGCTAGTGGAGTAGAAGATATACATTCTTGGTTGATTCTATAGTTGAAGATGCAAAGTTTATTATGGGTGAATAAATCCTTGAAATTACTAAAGTGGAGGCAAGGGCTAATGAGCGGCAGCAATTTCCTTCTAAAGAAGAAAGAGTTGCAATAATTGAAAGGCTCAACCTAACCAACATGAAAAACTATGAGATTTCAAGCACATACAAGAATGGAAGTGGCACAATCCGGTTGTGGATGCCATGTTTCCTTGAAAGCGATGAAAATCAACTAGTACTTAGTTGATGCTCTCCTTGTTCTTGGTCAATCATAGTTCTTGGTTTTTTTCTCTAAGAATGCATCCTTGCAACTACATCTTGGTGTACAACGATGACTTCCTTACTTAAGTAGGGGCTCAAGGACATTGGCCACCACTAGCAACTCTAAGTCAAAAGGGCATAAAAAAGATCATCTCTTTCACAATACATTAGTGGCTTGGATCGCACCTTGGGGGGGCCACCTTATATAGAATATGTAATGCACCATCATGTGAGTTCAAAAGAAAGGGTATGTTTATTATGTTGACTTACAGTTTTCCAAAAGTAGAAGGGGGGCATAAAAGAACCTCATGTAAAAGATATTTATGTCCTATTGTGTATAATTAGGTTTTCCCTTGATTCCTTTTCCATATGTAGTAATCTTGTGGCACAATTAGCTTACTTCTTCTTTTGAACCAATTCATGTTTATACTTCCAAATCTTTTTTATATCCTTCATCTTCTTGAATATGATATTTGTCATGTAATTCCTTATCTATCAATGCTATTTTAGCAAGCAATTTATGAACATTTAATAGAAACTAGTTTATCCAAAGTTATAGGTTAGGGTACAGGTCAATTACAACAAAAGGCATTTATAGCAGTGGCCTAATAGAGTCCAATAGGTGTGACAGCATTGAAGCACAATATCTTATTAACCAACCAACAAGGAAGATTAATAGCAATTCTAAAAGCACAACAAGTTTGCATGAAATAATAATATCATATATGGAGCAGCAAATCTGAGAAGCAATAAGAATAATAAGATTTTAGTTCTTGGAAATAACAATAGACCTAGAACAGTGGGCAATAGTATTCACAGTAATGAATCTGTTTGCTAAGTAGTAGTAAGACTCATAAAAATAATATTTTATATCGATCTAACATCTCTGAATTGCAAGCATTAGATTTGAAGGTAGTAGGACAAGGTATGACTAAGATGATCTTTGACAAATTAGACATGATGTACAAGGATGCTAAACCTCGGGGAGTCTACCTTATAGAATATGTAAGATACCATGTGAGCTCAAAAGAAAGGGTCTATTTAGTAGAATTTATAGGATTATATTTATGAAAAGGATTTCTAAAATAAAATTTAAAAAAAATCTGTAAGTTTAGTAAAGTAAAAGGGGTCATTTTAAGGCCTTATAGTATGTAAAGAAAGGGTATTTCTTAATATCCTTTGAATGCACATTATATAGATGATTTCTTATAGGTGAACCCCCTGGGTGTTAAACAAATTTATAATTGAATACTTGTTTTGAAGAATTGTTATAGTAAGGATATAGAAAGTATACTCATTGTTTTTCTAAAGATAACTTGTCTTTATTTTTGAAGTAAGAGAATATTATATACCATCTCCTTGTCCATGCTTATAAAAAAATATTAAGTTTTTATCTTAATCTAAAGTCTCCACTTTGAATGCATATCCCAAGGAGTTGGATTGTAGGATTTTAGGTTTAATCCAACATGGATAGCAATAGTTATAGATAGCTTATATGTTTGCCTAGCTATCTGTAGTATAAGTCATAATCACGATTTAGAAATTCTTCGATATTGCAAATATACTTAAAATTGAGATACATGATAATATGAATTGACAAAAAAGGTTGGATGATTTATTTAAGAAAATAGAGGAGAGGGCTAATGTGTTTTAACCAAGAGAACATGTGGTTGATGTATTTCATCCTTACAAAGGATTGATGTATTTTAGCTAAAAGAGTTTGACATTGATGTATTTTAGGATACACAATTTTTGGGCTATTCTCACATGGTCCAAAGAGAAGATGGTTGATTTATTTCACTTGAAAGAGTTGAGTGCTTCCCTTGGGAGTCCACCTTATAGAACATGTAAGATAACACATGAGTTCAAATGAAATGATATTATATTTAGTAAAGTTTACAACATTATATTTACAAAGTGGAAATTTTAAATTACAATTTGAAAAAAACATATAAGTTGAGTGAAGTAAAAGGGATCAGAGCAAGAGGTGTGTTTGACAGATGATATGAGTGAAGGGAGGTGAGCCTTGAAGTGAAACCATGGAGCAAAAGTAAGAGCTATGGTGGAAGGAGAAAGAGCAAGAGAGAGAGAGGCATACAATGTTGAAACTCCAACAATCACAATGTGTGACCGGCCTTCTCTTTATTCAAATGTCATTGAAAAAATAAAGAATGAAGTGATAGTGATGGGTGCCCACCACTTGCAGTATATAGGTATGAGAGTATATAGATACTATCAATATAACTAATACATGGGTGGCTAGGCACAAGTACCTTTATCCCCCACAACCTCCCACTTAAAGGCAAATGGACCCCAGTGAGGAGAGAACAAGAAAAATATGACAAGGTACAAATGTACATAAGTATAACATGATGAGGAAAGATGTCATTTCATCCAACATCCATCAACTTTCTAAGGAAGGAAAAATGCTTCTTTGAGAGATTTTTAGTGAGAAGATCTGCAGGATTTAGTCAGTTGAGATCTTAACAAGCTCAATGGACTTGTCTTCAATGACATCAAAGAATTTTAGTGGACAAAAGGAGGGCAAATAAGAGGAAGGAGAAGGAGTAGCACGTCCAATAGGATGGACGCCAATGTTACATTGGGATTTTCTCAAAAATTACTCACAAAATAGCAAAAAATACCCAAAAACATTTTTTGTTTAAGGAGAATACCCTCTAAATGTCACTATCTATGGACAAGAAGAAGATTTGAAAAGATTCTAGAGGGAGCTTTAGGGAGGTTTTTCAAAAACTCCCCGCCTTCTCCTAACTACTGAGACCTTCTCCTCCTTCTAGTGCTCTCTACACTCTTTCTTTGTTGTCAATCTCTAATGGCTTCCCACCCTCATCATCTAAGTTCTTGATATTCTGCAATGGTCGCAAACAATGCTACTCCCTTGCCTTGTAGACCTTCAGCTGATGTCTTCTCTATCTTGGTTCCCATTAACCTTGATGGGAATACATGGACAAAAGTTCTCATCTCTAAGGGATCTTGGGTGCTCATGCAGCCACGATGAGGAAAGCACAAGCATGAGGGAAGTGTCTATAAATGGGCATGGAAGGGATGTGTGGTGGCCTTTAAAATTCCACAAGGAAAAACAAGTATGAAGGAGATGCTCGTGCATCACATCTACATGCACCATCAAATTGTAATGGCACCTGGATATGAGACAAGGCTTCCACCTCACATGCCAAACTGTACGTTTGGGTTACCCTCTTGGTTTTTATGCATCATTATTGTCATTGCTTCAAAATTTTATTGTATTCTATGTGAGAATATCATGTGTCACTACTTCAGACATTTATCCTTCATCCTATGAGGAGTGGCAGCCCATTGAGTGCATTGTAGGAGTCATCCATGTGCTTCATGGACATGTTGGACAGTTATAGTATGAGGGAAGGACTTGGGGGAGCCTTGCTGATGAAGGCCTCTTCTTTTATGATCATTTTTACGAACTTCAAGACCAGCCTCACACCAAAGGTTACCTCCAAGCACTCCCTTTAGATGTAGACAAGAACATATTAGCATGGCCAGTGCTGCCTGATTGCTTTGGAGTAGAGTCCACACAAAGCAAGATATGCAGAGATGTGAAACGATCATTACGGGCTACCATTCCAACAAAATTAGTGAAGATCATGCTATCTATGCCTATCAATATTTTTGTGGAACTATTCTGGGAGTTTGATGTTAACGTTACCAAGACAATGCTAGCTTCCATGCAACTAGATAATGAATTACTAGCAAAGATACTGTGGAGCCAATGGTTCATGAAACAAGTGGGACATTTACATTGTCCCATTGTCCTTGACACAATTGTGGCAAAGTACATGATCACAACCCATACTTTTATACTATTGTTCTGGTATTGTTGAGAGCACTATATCAATGAAGTGCTTGTGCCAATGGACCAAGAGGTTGCAAGCTTGCAAGTTAGAAATTGAGGCGGTAGATGAGGCCTCATCTCTATTGACCATTATAAGCATAAGAGAGCAATGTGCTTTGGTTGAGCTTCGCAAAGACATCAACAATGAGGCACCCAATATGCTACCAGAAGACTTCTACTTCATGCACAATAGAAAGAGTGTATTGAAAAGAAGGGAATCAAGATGATGTGCAAGGACCTTCAAGGTAGAGTTTAGGCCAAAACTTAGTACTACCAACTTGAGCCACTCTTGTAACACACAACCTTGTAACCTGAGCTTCTCTTGCAAGATGTACCTTGTAACACACAACCCTTCTGTTAAGGGATATTTTGTAACACACCTTTTGTTATAGAATGGACCTTTTGTAACGCACGAAGCCTTTGATAATTTATGGATCATTCCTATCAATTTCCTCTCTACAATTAGTTGCATTATTGTTTTGGTGTATTTTTTAGTGTAGAGATGGTGTAATCGACATGATGTAATTGACACAACAAGTTTTACCTTGTAACACGCAACCGTTCTTAAGGGATGGGTCTTTTATAACACACAATCCTTTTGTTAAGAATTGGTTCTTTGTGTTATTATTCTTATACTGTTGGTAATGCTATTATTTTGGTGTGTTTAATAGTGCTTGCCTCTAAGGAATACAAAGATGATGTAAGTCAGACATTTTCTTAAATTCACAAGATATCAAAGAAGATACAACACAATACACTATCCAAATGTCTTTAACAATCAAAGAATGATGTGTTTCTACATTATATCATTCGACCATACATATTCAATAGCACATCCTGGAAACATATATATATTATAGCTATGGTGTCAATCAAGAGTCAGAGCTGTGAGAAGGTGGACATGATGATGGCTTTATCCTCTTTGGGGAGTGCTCTCGGTCATTCTCATCTTCCACCTCCGGCATCAACATCACCGTGGAGGGGCCTTCATCAAGTTGCGGTAGTGCACCCCTGCATAGCCTTGTTTTCTTTTCCCTCATGAATATTCTCTTCCCATATGGATGCAAGTCCTCAAATTGTGTCATCCCTGCTGCAATAGCTTGACCCGCATATGACAAATAATATGGCATTTGAAGCACTTGGCATCCATATCCTATACCAAAAACTCGCAAAGTGAATTGCTTCACTACCAATATCACCTTCTCGGCATTGGCTACCATAGGATGGCTACCCAAATACCTCTACCTTTAGTGCAAAAGGAGGTAGCACCGCATTGTTTGGAGAGAAATCCTTGTGAAATATTATGATCTGTCATCAAGAAACAAGAAAAGAAAATGTGATTGTAAGGAAACATTGCCAAATAATATGTATATACATATTTGTCTCTCAGTTGTGTATATGTACATGTGTACATACAACTTGTTACCCTTTTATGATTGAAACGTCCCACATAGTGAGCCAACCCGGAATCCTTTCTGGTCTCTTTTAAATTGGAGGAAGATGAGGATGCAACCTCTTTGTGTTCATGTTACTCACCTAGTCCCCTACCACTTCATCCCTGCATCTTCAAGTTGCTCATTGTCAGAATGCAAAGCTTCTCATCTACCAAGGTATGGTAAGCCTCTCATCTTTCAAGCCTAGTTCTCTTCTTTGCAATGGGGTTCCATTACTCTCTGTCTCACTTCCTCTCTTCTTGGGCCATCACAATTCAAGAGAGGCCCCTCAATCCATCGACCTCGCCCCCCTCGCCCCATGATGACCTCCCTTCTTAGGCCATCATGGTGCGAGAGAGGCCCCTCAATCCATCGATTGTGCCACCCTCGCCCCGTGATGACCTCCCCTTCCTAGGCCATCACGGTCTGATGCAAGGCCCTAGGACCTCCTTGGTCTGATGCAAGGCCCAAGGACTTATTGTCATATGCTTGCAAATGCCATGACAAAAAGGCCAACCACTACAAAGCCTCGCGTCGGACCAAGGTGATGCTACATTACAGGTTCATTCTGCAGGAGACGAAGATACAATGTGTTGGTAAATCAAACTCAAGAGGACTAAAAGTAAAGGGGGATAGCATCAATTCACATGGTGAACATAGGACTAGATGTGTGCTTAAGAGTGTGCTAGTGTGAGTGACCTAATTTATTATGTAAGGCAGTATGCCCATGTGTGTGTAGGC
Organism: Lygodium microphyllum; assembly: GCF_053477565.2. Taxonomy (NCBI): domain Eukaryota; kingdom Viridiplantae; phylum Streptophyta; class Polypodiopsida; order Schizaeales; family Lygodiaceae; genus Lygodium; species Lygodium microphyllum. Next base: position 63,882,262 of record NC_141147.1, on the reverse strand, counting down.
TAGAATCTAGGAGAGTACCATGTGTGGTGTGGAGAGAATCATGGAGAAATTAGAGGAGAGATTATAGGATCTGGATTCCATTTCATTGAGTCATCGATGATGTCAAGTTGTAAAATCTTGGGTCTATATATGCTGGCTCTCTCATGAATAAAGGATGTTCATTGTGTGCCTTCTATTTCTTCCCTTGCCTCATTTTCAATATGGTATCAGAGCGCTTGTAGCTCAGTGTTCCTAGTCTCAAGGTGCACTCTCTGACCAGAGGGATTCATGAGAAAAGCTACTCATTAGGTGAACCATTCTCAGAATGCTCTTATAGGAACCTAGGCGACATCATTATGAACCTCTCTGTGCAATTTGGAAGCTTATCTTCCAGTATTCAAGTTGCTACAGTCAGAAAATCATGATGATCTTTTCAAGCTTAATCTTCAACCAACTTTCTGCATGATCTTTGCCATTGTATAGAGTCAAGAAGACACCAGTCAAAAGGCTCTGGGAGTGTCAAACTAAGAAGAACAAACAACTTGGATATCACTAAGCCAAAAGTCTTGGTTTTTTAGATTTCTTGCAATGAACATGCATTTGTATGGGGATGGTAGTTTCTTCTGCCCCAAGGAGGAATAGTTCTTTTTCATTATGAAAAATTTCTTGGGTGCTTGTGCTCTTTAAGATTAGTTAGGAGTTTTTGTTTCTTTTTTAAAAGAGTTTAGACACTGTTTCTTTTTTGTCAAGATGCCTTCAAAGGATAATGACTTAAGCTTCAAGTTCTCTGGAACTTCATTTCATACATGGCAAACTAGGATCAAGTTGGTCCTCATGAAGAAAATTTTATAGAATATTGCAAATGGAAAGGAGAAGAAGCCTTGGGATCCTACTCAAGACACTACATGGGAAGTTCACGATGACAAAGCACAAGCCATAATCAAGCTAGAGTTGGATGATACCTACATCCATCATGTGGATGAATGCAACAATGCCAAGGACACCTAGGATGTTCTAAATACTCTCTTTGGATCCAAGTCAAAGAGTTCCAAATTTGGACTTCTAGTTGAGTTTTTCCATCTTGAAATGAAGCATTATACCTCACTTGCTTCTCATTTGAATTACATGAAAACTCTCCTAACTCAACTTGCCGGTATTGATTTATGCATTGATGAAGATATCTCAATTGGTGTATCCCTTCCTAGTCCTGAATATGACAATGTTGTAACAAATCTCACCAATATGCCAAATCCATGACTGGTGGAAATAGAAGCTTCTTTGCTTGAGGAGGAGAAGGAAAATAAATTCAAGCAAGAATCTCCACCTGCTGTTACAAGATCATCTACAAGAGAGGAAGTACTTTACCACAAGGGATTTTCTGGCAAAGGGAAATACAAGTACAATGACACCATCATTTGTGATTTCTGCCACAAGCCAGGACACAAAGAGAGGGACAGTTTTTCAAGGAAGAAAGCACAAAGAGCCTATCTCATGAGCATCATTGACAAAGAAGAGCATGATGAAGAAGAAGACCAAGAGCATTATCAAGAGGAAGAACACTAGAATCTCAGCATGGAAATGAAGAAAAAGGGGGCCTCTAAAACTCCTTCAACTTTGTTTGATGACAGTTTATTTTGAATAAAGATGTAACCCCGGCACATTAACCTTGTCTTGATATTGTATACCAATCCCAAAGGTAAACTTGTTGTAAGTCATGGCTAAACCTCTAACCCAAGTCTCCTACACCTTCCACACCACTGAGAAACAATATCCTTGCATTGGTCATGGATGACCAAGTCACGTCATGCCTAAACTATTGTACATCCTGAGTTTGAGAGGGGGTGTTGGTAAATCAAACTCAAGAGAAATAAATGTAAAGGGGGATAGCATCAGTTCACATGGTGAACATAGGACTAGATGTGTGCTTAAAAGTGTGCTAGTGTGAGTGCCCTAATCTATGATATAAGGTAGTATGCCCATGTGTGTGTAGGCTAGAATCTAGGAGAGTACCATGTGTGGTGTGGAGATAATCATGGAGAAATTAGAGGAGAGATTATATGATCTTGATTCTAGTTCATGGAGTCATAGATGATGTCAAGTTGTAAAATCTATGGTCCATATATTCTAGCTCTCTCATGAATAAAGGATGTTCATTGTGTGCCTTCTATTGCTTCCGTTGCCTCGTTTTCAATACAATGTGCACACGGGAGTTCTTGACAAGCTTAGGCGCATTTCACGCCACATGCAGCCTGCAATCACAAGGCTCCCTTTCCATAGGGTTGTTAGAGAGATCTGCGAGCATCATAGAATAGGGATGCGATGGACCACCTCTACCTCCTTACCCTCCAAGAGATCTGTTAAGATTTCTTGATTGAATTCATAGAGGATTCCTACACGCTTGGAACACATGTACACAAGGTTACTATGATGGAAAGAGACTTTGACACTAACAGGAGGCTCCGCTATAGATATGATCAGCTACTTCAGCCTCCTCCCATCTGTGACCCTCGCATGCATGACATCTTTTCTATCCCTCATGTCCGTCCAGGGTGCCATAACACAGAACCATATCAAGCGTCCCACCCTCTCAATACAAAGTCGCAAAGAGAGCATGAATCAAAAATTTTTGTTGAGGAAGTTTTGCAAGAGCAGCCCCAGTCCCAAGAGTCCTAGCCCCCCTAGGAGCCCTAGCCCCAGCCCCAGCCCATGGCCAAGAGCTGGAGCCCCAGCAGCTGGAGTCCTAGCCCCAACCCTAGCCACAATTGGATCCCCAATAGCTGGAAAAGCCCCAGGCCCCAGTTGGAGCCCATGACCCAACCACAAGAATTAGGAGCCGGCCCCTCTGAAGAGCACCAAGATATTAATGACAAGTGCATCATTAGCCTACTGAAGGTAGAGGTGGAGGCGGGGCCTCTAAGATTACAAGAATATGCTAACCTCCACTTCTTCTATAAATTTGTCTTTACCATTCTAGGGGTCAGAGAGGTTTTATCAATGGACCTGCACGACGTGCAATGCATACAACATTTTGAAAGTTGGATGACCATGAACATAGTAGTGCATGTGGCAATGATGTAAGTATTCTATTCAATTGTCTTCTGTTTAATAAGTATTTGATAAAATGCTTGAGTCTTACTTACCCAATTGTTTTTAGATATAAGTTCAATTTGGCGTCTCTAGTAGAGGAACATCAAAGACAAGTTTTTGTTCTTGACCCTCTATTCTTCATTGCATTGCACGATGATGCTCATTCAGAAGCTTGATTGGTTCAAGCCTGTCAGGCTGGATGACGCTAAAATCATTTGTATGGTCTATAATCAAAGGTATATTATGACTATTAAAGAATATCTTTAAGAGGCCTTAAGCGAGCATGCTGTCAATATTTTTTTCGATATTAACTTAGTGAGCGTTGGAGCTTGTTGTTGTATTTGTTCGAGATGAATACAATATTTTTAGCAAATTCGGGGAGATTTAGTGGATTCCATGGTCGAGTTAGACAGTGAGTAACCTCAACACTATATTGAGTTATTTCATTCTATGCAAATTCAACGCATTTGTTGTAACATCAAGGTGTCTTTGTAGTTGTGCAAAAAAATTTGTAATGATGTACGAGCATCTAGTGTTGGAGGGGGACTGGCGGACGTGATGCAAATATAGCGGGTTGTGGTGCCTGTCCATTCAGACACATTCTCTTGTGGATGCAGAATCGCTTTGAATGCCTCACTTTTATGCATGTGAATTCTTGATATGCCTAACATAAGTAGAGTGACTTATTCATGTTTATTTATATGTATGTGCATTGATAGGTAAGGTGCATGTGTTGCTTTGTTTTCAGGACATTCCATTGCACTGTTATAGTGACTCACCGATATACCCTAGTTGCTCAACAATGTATATTGACTAGCATCGACGGGTCAAGGAAGTAGCGCTACAAGAAGTTAACGAGCGCCAACAATTGGAGTGCCTTGTACAACAAGAAGAACTAATTCATTCCATTGTTATAAGGCATGCAGAGGCTATGCGGCAATTTGAAATAGACCAGGCAAAGGTGGAGGAGTTTGTACACGCGAGAAGGGAAACCGAGAGGGAGCAAAGAGAATAGCTAGAATTGGTAGCATGGGATGACATGGAGGCTATGACGGGAGATTGACCAGAGGAAGCACCAGACACGATCCCCTCCATGGCATGGGGGGAGTCAACAAAAGGGGAGGTGGAGTGGGAGGGGGAGAGAATCGACTCATTGATAACAAATGCAGTAGACACTGACTCCAGAACATCAAATGTATTATCATTCAAAAGCATGTATTACACATTGGGGTGATCATAGTTATCAAGTTTATAGTGTATTATCAATTTGAGAGGTCTCCTCTTGTATTCTAATCCAATGACGATTGTCATAGTGTCGATCTTGCCTCCATTTTTTGCGAGTCCTTCAAGTGCATTTGAATTTCTAAATGCTTCAATCTTCTTGTCTTTCTTTATCCTAGAATCTCATACTACTTGTGTAATGGTTGATGATTATAATTCCTCTTTTGTCTATAGTATCTGCAATATCCTTTTGTAAAACCATTGGAATAGCTCACAAAGATTGTTGGCTTTTCTACTACCACCATCATGTTGGGTATGCCTAAAATACTCATTGTATGCCATGTAATGGGACTTTTCCATGCCTTGTGTGCTCCAAATACTTGGATCTCCATACTTTTCAATGAAATATGGCATATGATTGTATATGATGTGCTGCAGATAAATGGTTAGTCTCTAAACTGTGTTTAGTAGACACGAATAATTGTATACTCCTTATCCAGTATCTGGATATGATATCCACAGCATGCCACACTTCTGCCTTTGCATGTCTTGAAAGAGGTTCGTGATCCTTTACTATGTTGTGGAGCCTTCTCCATTGTTCAATTCAATCCTACTTACATGCATCATTTCGTAGTACTTTCCACATTTGGTAAGCTTTTGTTGCATGTTGTCGATGATGGGTCTTGAGAGGAATCATCTTGCCTTCACACCTCTAATAGAAACTTTTCTTGGTATTTCTATTTCATTGTTTGACCTTTTTTAATCCTACACAATTTGTACCTCTCCTCCATGAAGCTTCATGTTTGCCAATAACATCTCAAGACCGGCAATTCCCTTCTTTCGTTTTGTGTGGTTCCTGATCGTCCAAGCAAATCCAATGTGTAGGTTGACAAGCTTCTCAATCACCTGACAAAGTGCATGCATTATACATATATGTACATTCAATAGAGGTATATCAAAGATTGGTTTGAAATCTTTATCTAACTGGTGATGATTAGGTACCTTCTTCCACCACTTTTGATCAAGTGTTTTTGCATCCTCCATGCAATACATGCAAGGAAGGGTGATTGGGCCTATTAGAAGAGAGGGAGAGAGACAGAGTGGAGTGGAAGATGAGCCTCAGCTCATTGTTGTTCTTCTTTCATTATTCTTCCATCATACAAACTAAAAGAGACTTACACACATAGGTATGACTAACCAAGACTAACTGTGGTTAAGTCACTGACTACACCGACTTATTGAATGTCACACATATGTACAACTGTATCCAGCTAATGTCGGTCACACACATAAAGATAGACTCACTGAAGAGTAACAGGAGCTTGATATTCTAACAGGGCCTTTGTTACAATTATATAAGCACTTTAGAGTCTTCAAGTCTTATGCAAGATGCCAAGTAACTTGAAAGTTGCCCCTGTTTGGAACCAATAGTGTCTTCTATCTTTTCATTTGAGCATTAATAACATCTGGTAGTGGAGTCTTCTGAAAAACCCATTCCAATGCTTCATAACTCTCTGACACATCCAGAAATGTCCCAAGCAACCGTAAATTCATTTCGAATTGTACACTGAAGTAACAGGGATCATCCCTTGGCATGTTTGCCATTGCCTTGTCCATCAATGTAATGGCTACCCTCTCCATCTTAACGTCTTTCAAAATCTAACGCTCATCCATCTTTAATGTAAAGTTCAATATGTCATTTGTCTCTACATGTGAGATGTTGCAAAACTCAACCATTTGGACATGTAGTATCTCCAAATCCATGAAGATATTGTTGTATTCATCATAGACAACCAGACCCTGCGTGAAACTCTCCATTGATGTGATAGGGCTTTCCAACATAATCCTTCTACTTTAAGTTAAGATATTTTCAAAGTATCCAGATTGCTGCAGTTGTGGGGGCAGGAGCTTTGGCTTAATACCCTGTGATTTAAATGAACTTGTAACCTCTTTTTGTAAGAAACCATAGCCAATGTGACTTATACCACTCTCATCCATGGCGCTCTGTATACCCTCCAAAGAAATTGTGTTCTGGCTCACAAATCACTCAACAACTTATCTCTGCACTACCTTAAACTTCTTCTCATGTATGAGTTCTTTTGCAATCTTTGAGCTAACAAGTGGCTTAAGTCTCTTTGTAAGGTTGACATTGGGGTTACAATTTTCCTTGTTTGGGTGCTATAGCATCTAAGAGGGACAATGTAAAGTAAGGAGACATAATAACAAACAAGCACAGAATAGTAAGACAAGAGATTCCTGACCTAATAGCCCTTATTCGTTTCTTCATACCTCTAGATCCCACCTTCAAATCCTCTATGTTCTTTAGTTCTCGTTTCCTTTGTCAAGGCCAAAGCAATGTTTGCTTCTATCTCAAAATTTGTAGCTACTTGTTCAACCTTTCTATCTCCTGTTGTTGGGCATTGATCTTTTCTTCTTGGAGGTTGCATTTTGCCTTTACGTTATTGATGGTTCTACTCTTGATGTGCATCATTGCACTCTCCATTGCAGGTGTTGTAGAGATAGCTTTGCAATAGCCAAGAAGGCCATTCTTGCCATCTCCGACAAACCTAAGAAGGGTAGTCGGGTTTGAAAAGGGTGGGGTGCTAATAGTGTGAGGATCTTTGGGATAAAGAGAACCATCATACCAAAGGTTGACATGCCTTGCTCATCCCTCACGTAGTTACATCTTCACTATTTTTGAGATGTAATTTCCTCCCCTCCTTTTTTGTAATGGGGCATAAACATTCTTTGTATCTATGTGGAGGTGATACTTGACATTGGTGTTGAGAGGAGGTTGATGCATATTTGTGTCCACCATTGCACCTATGCATGGTCTCTGAGTTTGTATTTGCCATTGCACCTACATATGGTGGATTTCACACCATTGCTATAGAAGCAGAAAAGGCTTTAGAAGAAAATCTCAGTTTTTGAAAGTTTTGAATTTGGGGCATTGAATCGGAGGAAAATTACTATATGTATGTCCTCTACGTCACGTGCATTCAAGGACTATTTCTAAATATCCTTATATGTGAATCTTTCCTCAATAAAACCATTTTCTATTCAATCTGTAAATAACACCTTTATATTACACCCTTCTATATGTAAAAAATGTATTAAAATTGTATTTTAAAAATAACTTATTTTGAACCCACATGATACACACATATATTTATGAGTAACTTACCCGAGCATTTAATGACGTTGTTTCACCTCAGGAAGAAGCTGATTCAGTATCTCAACCATTTGGTACAATTGGGGAAACTTTTTGGCCCAAAAAATGAGAAAATATGCTATTTTTCTAAAGAGAGAAAGTCCAAGGTTGTATTTTCTTAGAGGGTTCATTTTTCACTACTAAATTTCTCTAATGCCTCTCGAATAAAGTGGTAACGCACCTCAATGTGCTTCATCTTTGTATGGAAGATCGGATTCTTGGCCAACTGAATAGCACTCATAGAATCTGAGTGCAGGGTAGGGACTATATCAGTAATACCAAGGATTATCACAAGATGGCCTAACTAGAAAGCCTCCTTACAAGCCTCAATGGCTGCAACATACTCTATCTATGTACCGTAGTAGATAGGCCATGTATTTCTGCACCCTTAACATTCAAGGAATAGCACCTCCAGCAAAGGTAAAGACATAGCTAGAGATGGACTTCTTATTGTTTGTATGTCTTGCATAATTAGAGTGAGTGTATCCCACGACTTATGTATCCTAGCTACCATAACATATGCACATAGTTACTATGCCCTTCAGGTACCTCATGATACCCTTGATGACATCTCAATGCCATATGCTAGGTGTAACCATATAGCATACCATAACCCCAGAGAATTCACTATATGTATACCATCTATATCACGTGCATTCACGGTCTATTTATAAATATCTTTATCTATGAATTTTCCTTTAATAAGACATAACCCTTTTCAATTCAATCAATAAGTAACCCCTTTATATGGGATCCTTTTATATGTTAAAAAAAGTGTAAAATTAGTATTTTAAAAATCCCTTATATTGAACCCATGTGATACATACATATATTGACTGAACTCCTTAAGACGTAAATGCTATATGCTGTGGATTTTAATTCAAGACGATATGAGGAACCCCCCCCCCCCCCAATTCCTCTATTATGTTCTTGTAAGAAAGGTGGCAGCCAAAATATTCCTAATACCAATCTATGAAAAGGGGAGGGTCAAATGAATAATCCTAACACTAGAAAGGGACCTTTTCTATTATGCTACCCAATAACAATGTCCTTTACATCATATTCTATGTGCTTTTCTTCTTTAGCATTTTTCACACTGTCAGTTTTATAGTGTTGTTATTTAGGTATACCAACAAGCCCTAAAGGGCTAGGTGATTTCATAACATCCCTCTTTAACGCTTGACCCATGCTGCAGACCAACTCTAGTATAATAGTGAGGTATCATTGTACACCATTAGGGATAGCTTCCCTTCTAACCCCCTACTATACTAGGGCGAGTGGCTATCATGGCACACATCAAACTACCCACTACAGATGCATAAGGAATCTTGGCCACCTCAACCTTCTGCTCATCAGACTGTAGATAATTGACATGACTAACCTTCATATGAGAAGGTAAAGGACATGCAAGAGGCTTAACATCCTATAGGTGAAACTGCTCAAGGACCTTCCGGATGTACTCCTTTTGTGATAAGTAGAGGAGCCCCTTAGAGCGATCACACTCTCAACCAATAGAGCAACTGCTTGTTGGGAGAGTTTACTTGTTACTAGAATAAGTCCACAAGAACATTTGGGAAATTCTCTTCCTGAGCTAACCTTTCAAGGCATCTAGCTCATCATGAATACTCCAACATATCATCCACATAGCGGATCAAAATCATAAGGCTACCATTACGACCCTTCTTTGTGTACAATACCATATCACTGCAGGAATATCCCTATGAATGCATAAAAGCATAAGATTTATGATACCATTCCCCAGGTGCATGCTTAGTGCCATAAAGACTCTTTCTTAATTTACACACTGGGTGTTCCATGCCATGTTATGCAAACTCCTTAAGTTGCTCCATGTAAATCTCATCATGCAAGTCCCCATGAAGAAAAGCCATCTTGACATCCATCTAATAAAGATCTAAGTCAAGTTGAGCAATCAAAACCAATACCAAGTGTAGGGTGGTCATCTTCACAACAAGAGAAAAGGCTTCATCAAAGTCCACACTACATTTTCAACTTGTATGCCCACTTGTATAGCAAAGCACGCTTGCCATGTAGACAAAGGAACCAAATCCCGCATATGATTTTTTTACAGTGAGTCATACTCTGACTATATGGCCCTCTCCCAAGAGTGACTATCACCTCTACATATGCCTCATCATAAGTAAGAGGCTCACCAATATTTTTCACCATAACATAATCCATTGAGGGCTCAAACTATGTAGGTTGTTGTCTATCTCTAGTAGACCACCTCAAGGATGGTTATGGAGCCTATACATTGTGCGGAGCATTAGGGCCCTAGGCCATGACGACATCAGCTAGGGTTGTAGATTGTCTAACTAATTGTACAATAGTAGGTGGCTCCTCTTGAAATATCACCCTGTGTACCTCAATGATATGCTCAGGTTGCTTATGTATTTTCTCGTCATGAAAAATAACATCATATGGCTGTGAATAACCTTCTGAGCTTACGGATCCCATAAGCGATAGCTCATCTCACTTGCATTCCCATAACCAAGAAAGATGTATTTCTTAGACTTACAATCTAGCTTATTGTGCTTATTCTTGGGTGCATGGCAAAAATCCTCACAACTGAAGACACACAAATGAGCATATGAGGTTTTTTTAGACTATATCTCCTTTGCAGCAACAATCCGATAGTCAATAGCAATACATGGAGACCAATTTATCAAGTATACGATAGTAGTAGCTGCCTCAGCCCAAAAATACTGTGGTAAGCCTGCTTAGCTAAGCATACTATAAACTCGCTCTTGAATTTTCCTATTCATGTGCTCAACAATACCATTTTGGGGTGGGGTGTATGGGTTGGTCAACTGGTGCTTAATATCCCTCTCGTCATACAAAATTGCTCAAAGACTTTAGAGACATACACACCCCCATTATCTGACCTTAGGCATTTTGGCCTATACCCAAATTGGTTCTAAATTAAAGCAAGTCAATGTTGAAATGTAGCCAAGACTTTTGATTTTTACTTAATAGGATATGCCCAAACCTTATGCATATAGTCATCAATGAAGGTAACAAAATACTTTGTGGCACTTAACGACTTGCATGGCATGGAACTGCATATATCCGAATTAAAAAAATCCAAAGGCTTACCCATGCATGTCATACACCAAAATTTTGTGTGTATTGCATATATGCCTGCCATATAAACAATGATCACAAGACTCAAAGCACTTATAGTCATGAAGCAGAAGATACTGCAAATGAGTAAGCATTTTCATTCCTTTCAAGGACATGTGCCCAAGGTGACGATGCCAAAGAGATACATGTGTAATTGCATCCACCGCCAAAATATAGTCAACCGACCCATATACAAGCAAGGGGTAGAGAGTATTGGACTTAGCACTATGTGTAATGACAAGATTCCCATGGATAATCTTCCATGAGGAATCACCAAAAGTAACCACATAACATATATCATCCAAAGTCCCAGAAGAGATAAGGCTCTTCGTGAGAACTGATACATGATGTACATCATGAAGAGTAAACATGCAACTTGAACCAAACTACAGTTGGATATCACCAATACCAAACTCTAGCTAGACATCACCCATACCAACTATCTCTAATGCCAAGTCATTACCCAAATAGATAGATCCAGTCAAATTGTGATAGGGATGAAACCACTCTCTATGAGGGGTCACATGAAAGGAAGCCCATGAATCTATTAGCCAACACTAAGTATACCTTGATAAAGCATCAATTAGCTGTGAAGCACTAGACTTGCTAGAAATGTTGCAATTATCATTTTTGTCCTATGCTTTACATTTCTATTTTCTTTGTGCTTTTATTTTATGGCATTCCATCGAATATGCCTTGATTTCCCACAGTAATGATAATTCAATGAGGACTAATGGCCATGGGACTTATTGCGAGACTATCCACATGACTAAGAGCGAGACTACTAAGAGTCTCTACCACAAAAATCATTATTGCCCCTACCATTATTACCTCTAACTATCAAAGCATGATATGTGTGGAAAGCATTGATATTCTCCTTAATAATCTCTTCTCAGTCAAGAGTGCACCCTCTACATCATCCTACAACTATAACCTATCAACAGGTATGTTGCCACACATAGCAGTTCAAAATGTATCCCATGATTCAGGCAGTGTAACTAAGAGAAACAAGGGAAGAAGAGTGCCCTTGAATTCAAATCCTTGTGAAGTCAAATTACTGATAATGGACTGAAACTCATTTAAGTGGGTTGACATAAAAGTTCCCTCCTTCATGCGAATGTCCATGAGTTGCTTTAAAGCCAATACATTTGATAAGTGGAGCTTTGCTTGTCATAGACATTGCAAATCTTTTCCCATAATTTCCATACAGACTGTCCATCAGAGATAACATTATAGAACACCTACTTAGAGAGGGATAATATGATGGTGGACCTACATAGCTAATCTAATTCAGCCCAATCATCTGCATCAATAAGTTTGGGCTTGATACCCTTATGTTTCAAGGGCCTAACTTGCATTTTCTGCACTAAAACTTGCTAGATTTAGGTCTTCTAATAGATCTAGTTGGTGCCATCTAACTTGCCAATACTAAAGATAGCACTATTAGTTGAGCCACCAACCATAATTAAGGTAAACAAGTACACAAACAGTCAAAACATCCTACTATAATTATTGCAAATAGTCATAAAACCCCAAGGAGGTCAGTCATAAATATATGTATGTATCATGTCAATTCAACATAAGGTACTTTTAAAATACTATTTTTACACTTTTTTACATACAAAAGGGTCCCATATAAATGGGTTACTTAAAAATTGAATAGAAAATGGTTATATTTTATTAAGGGTAAATTCATAGATAATGATATTTATAAATAGGCCTTGAACGCACGTAATATAGAGGGTATACATATATAGTGAATTACCTAAGTGTAAAACCACTGCCAATCAAGCTTAAAACAAAGGATACTAACCAAGTAATGAGCTATCCACAAGCTCAATGCAAAGAATTGTCAAAGGAAGTGGACTGCTTGCATAAAGAGTGCAGTAAATTGCAATTACAACATGTAAAGATGAAGTACATTAGTAAAAGGAATCAATGCAAAAGAGGCACAATCACTGATATAAGACAAATTTTAACTACCATGAAATAGCTCTAACTCTAGCAGTGAGTGAATATGCAATAGGCACCAAAAGAAGCAGTGTGTTTGACTAAGATACATCCCATAGGCATAACTATCATGCATAGAGTGGGTCTCACGAGTAATAGAAGAGACCAACTACAGGCACAACAGACTAGAAAATGTAATGGAAGCTCATTGCATAATAAACCAAGATGTATATAGCACTAATAACATCGTGACAAAGATAGGTGCCATCCCAAAAGTAATGTTAGATCAGCCCATTAAGCATCAATTGCATATATAAAACATGACAAGAGCATGTACATGTCACCAAGTCTCACGATCTCACTATAAGATTCTCAAGCTCAACTGCATAACCAAAAGCTCAATGTAATCTCCAAATGTCAAGAAGTGGTTCCCACTAGAATGAAAATCAAATGCTAGATGAGCAAACAAATCTCAAAACATCATGTGGAGGGCATCCACATATCCAAGATGCAAGGAGCATACATTCAAGAGCATCCGACCCAAGTATCTTGCAAAGCTCTTACTGAAGCATCAAATAACCAGACATAATAGTGAATGACAATCAATGTTAAGATTCAAAGCTCTAGTCTGAGCTTAAAGGCAATTTAGAAGCATAACCAAGCATATAACATGAACCATAAGCATCGGTACATCACCCAAATTGATCCGTAAGCACCTAGGAGCAATAGGAATATACTATCACTAATAAAATCGCATTCAATCTTGTTATAAATAGCAATGAAAATACCTCTATAAAAGTGAGTAAAAGAGTGCTCAAAACAGTCCAATGCCATCTCACATCAATGCCATATCATCCCCTAAGTATCTGACATCAATACATAAACATACGGACATCTCGAGAAGCATATACAAGCTCCAATGTCTAAGAAAACTCTATTTAGACATGTAGAATAGAAAGTTTAATATTTATGACAGCAAGGACTGGAGTTTGGGAGCGCTAAGGTTCAAGTAACCAATGTCGAGGAGTATCGAGGATGATTGCCCAAGTGCTAAAGGCCACATGGGAGATGGAAGAGTTGTCAAATCAGACAAAAGGGAGGGCTATCTAAATAGGTTCAAACACATGGATATTATTATTGTAGCTACTGCCTTTAATGCCCACAATGAATCCCAAGGTAATGATGACTTTGGCCAGGGGAAGGCTTAGAGAAAGCCTCAACAAGTCTTTTATCACCAAGAAGAAGATGGAGCTCAATACATACATCAGGGTGAAGAATCCATGGCTACCATTGAAACTATGAGCTGAAGCTTTTCTCCATACGTTGGACCAATGCTGGGTCGGCTCAAGCCCTCGAGAAAGATGGCTCTGATACTAGTTTAAGGGAGGTGAGTCTTGAGGTGGAAGCATGAAGCAGAAGCAAGAGCTATGGTGGAAGGAGTAAGAGGAATAAGAGAGAGAGACACACACACAATGTGGAAACTCCAACAGTCACAATGTGTGACCAGCCTTCCCTTTATTCAAATGTCATTGAAATAATAAAGAATGAAGTGACAATGATGGGCACTCACCACCTACAATGTATAGGTGTGAGGCTAGGCATAGGCACCTTTACCCCCAACAATGACAAAGGCATTGCAGGAGAATACTGAGGATGTAGAGATTTTGACTGAGAATAATCATGAGTGTTGCTTGAAGATATAGATACGTTAATGGTAGTTATAGATACAATATTAGTAGATGTAACACGTGACATATAGGATGCAAAAGAAATTGATGATGTAGAGTTTTTCGATGCAAAGGAAACTATGGAAGAGCATGTAGATGATATAGAGATTCAAGAGATGAAGAAGAGCTAGAAGATTATGCTGAGTTTGTTGATGTAGATGCTAGAGAGTTTGATGATGCATATATGCAAACTAAAGATGTAAATGCTACAGAGTCTGAAGGAATGAATGATATTGAGAAAGAGAATGTGGATAATATCAAGGATAAATAGATAATAGAATATACAAGAGAGACATTGATGCATGTTACATGGGATACCAACGTTTGGGATGTAAAGAAAGAAAAGTTTGTTAAGTGGATTAATGATGTGGATCTTTGATCTTGGTATATTTCATGTGATATACTAGTTATTTGAAGTTGAAGGGGATGTCTTGCATGTATTCTACCATATCAGTGTACTATCCACTGGATGTTTGACCCAAGAGGGTGATATGGCTATAGGAGATTATAGTGGCCAAGTAGGGCTAGAACTAAAGATATCGAAAACTATTTTAATTGGGAGAGGATTAATGGTGAGTGACTGATGCATCCAAAATGGGCTTTTATACCTTAGGAAGGGTCCTACAAATTTTGGCTGACATCTGAGTTCATATCTAGGAGATTTAGAATTGGGAAAGTTAATGTCTGGTCGGGACTGTATGCTCTAATGAACAGTTGTAGGTTGCACAAAAAAAGTTAGGGGCTGAAATATTTTTCAAAGGATTACATGCACCTACCTTAATAGAGATGAAAATAATTCTCTCATTATGCATCCCCCCTTTGATGAAGCTCTCATTTTCTTATGCATAGAGGCACATCCTTGTTGTTATTATGTCTTAGGACATTCTGCAACCTCCAATAGATCTTGAAAGCACTATGCTCACTAGCATACATCTCAACCACAACATACATCATTGCTATTTGCAAATAAGGAATGCCTTATAAAGGACATTGTGTGTGCCTTTATGTGTGTGTGCAAATGAAAAATATTGGCATAGGGCATGTGGGGATAATGAGGTGGAGAGAGGGGGAGAATAGAGAATACCTATGAAGGTAGCACTAGCTCTTTCTTGCTTTCAGTGTTTTTGGAGGGTCAGACATTGGCTCCGTATAGTATTGAGGAAGAGGTGGATCATAGGCCATGTATGATTAATGTGTGGATTGTACAATGCAACATATGTGCATATGTTTTGTTGTCAATTCTCATGTATGCATGGGCATATGTTTTGTTGTCAATTCTCATGTAAGAATGGGTGACCTACCACTACTATGGGGACCTGCACAAGCAAGGTTACGAGCTATACATGGTAGATCTAAGCACTATGGTGTTCAATGGCAGTGATAACTATGGGGTATGTTTTGAGCTCGTCTTTCTCAATGATCCATAGTGGTGCTACTAGGTTGCTCGCGTCTATTCATAACGGCTACCAACTTCTACCTGCCCAACTATACCCTTGCCAATGACAATAGCAGACTGGTGTAACCCCTTGCTCCATCACTTCCATTTTGGATCTTGTAGGTCTTTCTTGGATGTATGCCCCTCTGCCTTGTGTCAACTCTTAGCCTGATAACTTATTTCTATGGTCAACCTCCCTCACAATTGAGTTATAAAATGCATGGGAAAATTAGATGCATTTGGTAATTGTGCTTCTACTACTTGCTTCAGCAACATTTAACAGTTGCAAAGCATTATGAGTATTGTCAAAGGAATCTAAGAAATGGCCAATTTTTCTCACACTATGGTGATAATCCCTCTATTCGGGTTGTAGAGATCAACTTACTATATAATGTAACTAGATAGGGCTCTAATTTTCTAGATAGTAACTAGAAAAAGGGAGTTACTAGTTAGAAGAACCTCAAGGAGCCAAAATTCTCTAGTTATAACTAGGAGATTTTGCATCCTTACTAGTTTGGTTTGTGTTTTTACTAGTTACAATATGAATGTGCTATATAGGAAGTAGTTTAGAGTTCCTTATGAGCACAACATTGTTCATAATAAAGATCGATGATTATATTTTCTTGCCTTTGTAGAGGTCTTTTGATTTGGCACATGCCTACAAAAGATAGCATCACACATCTAGTGAAGTGCAGAAATCATTCGTATTCATAAGCTGAAACAATTCATTTTACCATGGCACAGGAAACCTAAGCCAGCTAACATTTGAGAAGGATTCATATTCTTAAACTGAAAAAAAATTACTATGCTCCCATTTTTAAAGGGAATATTTTGGTCAAACTCTTTTACATGGCCAAAAAATAGCCTCAAATTTCCCCAAATGGTTTGTGTAATATAGCCCCACTTTTCTAATACCCTCTCTTGGTGGGACCTTATCCTATAATCCTAATTATGTTACACAAGGATGTGATTCACCATCAAATGCTTTAGTCAACCAATGTCATAACAATATAGGTAAATAAGTATATATGTAGTTATATGTTAGTTTTTTTCCAAGCATATATGGAGTTTGGTATGTCAATTCATCAACCCCCTTTCCTAAGCCTCTTGTATAAATCTATCTAATCACTTGGAGAGACACAGAACATAGAAACTACCTAGGAATGTCATGCTATAGCTGAGGCAGAGAGAGAGAGAGAGAGAGAGAGAGAGAGAGAGAGAGAGAGAGAGAGAGAGAGAGAGAGAGAGAGAGAGAGAGAGAGAGAGAGAGAGAGAGAGAGAGAGAGAGAGAGAGAGAGAGAGAGAGAGAGAGAGAGAGAGAGAGAGAGAGAGAGAGAGAGAGAGAGAGAGAGAGGAAAAGCTCCATGCTAGTAGAAGAGAAAATCTCCAAGAATGATGCTTCAAGATCTACTGGGGAGGAAAAGCTCCAAGCTAGTAGAAGAGAAAATCTCCAAGAAGGATGAAACCACAAGGGGATGGCAAGCATCCCATGTCTCCAACCTATGAAGGATCAATGCAAAATCTAAGCACAATTTGCCACTCTAAAATGTGGTTGACCATGTTTTAATTTCAATTATACAAAAGGGGCCATGAAAATGCATATTCTCATTGAATTTTAGATTTATAGAAGGGATTTAACTATTGCCTTTGAAATTCATAGATTGGATATATAAAATGATGCAAAAAAAAAATTAAAAGGGTTCTTAAAGTATCCTTTGAATACATGTCATATAGAAGGCATATGTGCATATGTGCAAATTCTACATCTTGCAATTTATTGTAGTGAAAGATTATATTAATTTGAGTAAATGATGAATAATATATTTTGCATTATAGATTACAACCTTTTACCATGACTATCCCCCTAACAATGCAAAGTTCCCCCTTTTTGCACTAAAGGTATCTAGAGAATGCAAAGAAAATAATTCTAGTCAAAAAGAGATTTGCAATACAAGTGTTTGGCACTGGATATGGATGCTAATCTTCTTTAAGGACTCCTTACTACATATCATATGTTGCTTATGCCATTGCATCGGGGTCAAGGATGTGCACACTTTGCATCCTTACTCATAAAGAGAATTTTTGTGATGGATAAAAGGCAAGGTTCCTATGGAGTCACTACCTCCAACAATGCAAACACCATGTATAATACAGTTGCCAACCTTAAAGAATGAGAACGATGAAGATGATAAAATTCTAGAAAAGAAGATGAAACCTTTCTCTTTGAGCCCACAAAGCGACGAATAAATGCTTGTATTATCTGCTCTTTGAGTCTCATTTCTAGCTTTGCCTCTCCCTAGAGGCCAGTCTTTGTAAAAACTTCTCATTTGCACATGAATTTTTGTAAGATTCTTATCTCTTACCTTTTTCCATTTGTAATGCAAAGGCTATATTCAAGTTTTAGCACATCATTTTTGCTTCTTCTATCCTTATTTTGTGCCAAATTACTCTGTAAAACCATAGAAAAACTTCTATTAGGTTGTTTGCCTTTTATGCACAAGTGTTGTGTCTTGTATGTATGTAGTCCTTGCTTGGTAACGAGACTTCTCAATTCCTTGGGTGGACCAAATCAACAAACTCCCATACTACCACATAAACCAAGGACCGTGAATATAATATATTATTTATAAGAAAAGAAATACAAGGTTAGTTAAGAGATAAATAGTAAGTTCAAGGCATAGAAACTAAATATGATGATCCTTACTATATAGTGTGTGAGATTATATGCTCCTATAAATCCTTGTAAGTCTTTTCAAAAAACATGTCCCATGAAATCATTTAAAAGGTTGTCCCTAAGTATGGAGATCATACATTGTAAAACTCAAATTTGCTACTCTCAAGAAATTTTATTTATAATCGGTCGATCTTCATTGTAAAATATCAATCTCACCCCTGTAATTGGAGTTACACACTACTCTATGAGTCATCATGATACAACCTCTCCCTTCCCAAAATGTTTGAAATATTGAAAAAAATTCATCAAGGTAATAGTTTTGCGCCTAGAAAATGAAAACCATATACCATCTAATGCAATGAGATCTTTGGAAAATATTTAAAGAACCAGAGGCTCCTAATAACCCAAAAATGGAAAGAAAAACAATAATAAAGTAATCAAGATAATAGTATGGGGCTTATCACATGATGTGCTTCATTACATATCGGGGATTATAAAAGTAGGGATACTAGGATGAATTGGAAAAAACCTTCAACTCCCAAGCAAAGAACTCAAAGATAAATCTCTTAATGGAAAATTTAAGGCTAAATTTAAATACTTATGACTCCTTAAATTCAATGATAAATTAATTTAAAATCTGAATGGTACAATCGTCTTCTTCTATTAATAAAGTCATCAAGAAAAAAATATGTATAGATGGTAAAAATCTACTAGATAGAGAACTCAATTTAGTGGGAGCTATTTTACAGGAGCAAGAAAGTAGAATCAAAGAGAAAGCCCAATAGACTTCACCAAGCCCCGTAGTATTTGCACTCACTCTATAGGAAAGGATCTTCAAAAATTATTTGTAGGATATGAGGGAAAATTGGATACAAGGAGCAAGACTAGTAGAATAAAGGACAACCCAAGTACAAGAACTACAACAAATTCAAACACATTGAGAAGAACTATTGAAATAAAAAAGTCAACTATGTGTACAAGAATCATCATCTTTTGAACAATGTAATGAAACTCTTTTCTAAAATGTTGTATTACCTACACTCTTGTCACAGTGCATGAGCTAAAAGCCTACACCCATTGGGGGGGAACGTACATCCTTAGATGCAATTATCTAGGTGATAAGCTAGCACCAAGTGGGGGGTGTTAGAACATACGGTGCTAGAGGAAGTGTTAAAGGCACATGCAATGTATGAAAATATATTGTATCCCATAAGCAAAGAGAGAGAAGTGTGCCCTAGCTACAAGCCATAAAAGAATGTACTTGGTCCAACTATCAAATCAATCAAGTACATTTCATGTCATCATGATTCTCTACTTATTCTTCTTCCTTCCTCCACAATCCATCCTCATCATATTGCTCATACAATTTTTCTCACATACATTCCATCTCTACACTCTATCACAGTTGTAAATTGTTGTAGTCTTCTTGTTACGCTAATTCTATGACCAGGGATGGCAGTCGTAAGTGGAGGAAGGCTATGCAAGAATATGGATTCTTTGATGAAACAATGCTACTTGGAAGTTAGTTCCTTTGCCTGTGGGAAAATGTACCATGCAAGTGATAGTGCATGTTAGTTCCTTTGCCTAAGGGAAACAATGCACTACCATGCAAGTAAGTCTACAAGTTGAAGGTATCTCCATCTTATGCATTGCCTAAGTACAATGAAAAATTAATGGCCAAGGGATTCAAGTAGGAGAAGGGGATTAACTTTGATGAGATATTATCACTAGCATTCAAGATGACCACCTTTCATATGATGCTTGCATCGATTGCCAAAAAATAAATGGATATTGTTTAGATGAATGTAATTACAACTTTCTTACATAGAGATTTGCAAGACAATACAACTTTCTTGCATAGATATTTGCATGAGTACATTTATTGTGGAAGGCAAGGAACAACTAGTATACAAGCTATATTAAAACCCTACATAGTTTGAAATAGGATACCATGGAATGGTATCATAAGTTTAATCCCTTCATGCAATGTCAAGGGTATAATAAAGTGAGACTAATTAGAGATTACGGATAGCAACCCTAGGATTTTGATTCTCTATGTAGAAGACATGCTGATTATTGGGAAATTAGTCAATAGATGTGGACACACTAAAGAAAATCAGTCACATGGATGTGGATATACTAAAGAAAATCAATCATGGATGTGGATACACTAAAGAAAATATTGCATGAAACCTTTGACATGAAGGATTTGGGTAATTCAAGTCACATGCTTGGCATGCAGACTATGCACAATAGGGACAAAAAAAGTACTCTAGAAGTGTAGACTCTAGGAGATCTACTATAGATTTTTTATTTACTTTCATAGGTGGTGCAATCTTATGGGTCTCCTAATTGTAGCCTTGTATTCATGACTGTATCTACCATTGAGGTTGATTATGTTACAACCCACTAAGGCTTGTAAGGAAGCTATGTAGCTTACCCATCTAGTGGGAGACTTGGCATTGCATGAGAGGTGCATATGTTATACTCTTATAGTCAAAGTGCTATTCCATTGGCATGGAGCCATATCTTTCATGCAAAGACAAAACACATTAAGGTCAAGTATCACTTCATTTAGGAAGATACATGAGGGCAAGTGTATCAAGCTTGTTAAGTGTAGAAATGTTTAACTAAGTTTACACCCGGGGGGGTCCACTAGGGTTTACCGTATGGTACCACATGAGTGTAAGAGAGGGGGGTTATTTAAGGGAAAAAATGTACATTTTATAAGATATGGTCCCATAAATAGGGGGTAGATAAGGGGTATTTTCATATATTTCTTGCACACAGGCGATGTCTCCTTATTACTACTAGTGAATCCCCCGTGAGTTTACATATGTTCCTTAAGTCAATCAATGAGAATGCAAAGGTTATCGCATTAACTAAATCCCTAGGCACAAAATTCATGTACATAATAGAGAAAGGTGGAAAAACACATATGATAGTGAATACACATGAAGCATGGTGCATAGTGAGGTGAAGGGAAAGGTCTAAATTGGCACACATGTGAAAAAACATGGGAACCACCCTTAATCCCTTTTGGTAGATTCCATATAAATAGCTCTAATTCTTTGGTTCATTCTCAATTTCATAGCTCTCTTTCAATATTTTCCTCTACTCTTCTAATGTACCTCATGGACTACACTAAGCAAATTGCATCATAATATCAACTACCAAGCTAATTGTTCTCCAATGGACAATCAACAATGGACAATTTTAAGAGAACCATATAAACTACTAATGTAGGCACTATATACATGTGTTTATAAAGGAAAATCTTGCAATTTAGAAGATATTATGATGACTTTCCTATCATCACTATATCATCCACATTCACACATCGAGCTTTGTATATCCCACTCAAGCTTTTCAATGGCTAATCCTTGACATGATTTGAAGGA
Organism: Lygodium microphyllum; assembly: GCF_053477565.2. Classification (NCBI taxonomy): domain Eukaryota; kingdom Viridiplantae; phylum Streptophyta; class Polypodiopsida; order Schizaeales; family Lygodiaceae; genus Lygodium; species Lygodium microphyllum. Next base: position 63,860,436 of record NC_141147.1, on the reverse strand, counting down.
AAATTATCTAGTAAGATCAAGGACTTAAAATTATAGAAGAATTGTTATAAAATCTTACTAATTAACTAAATCATAAGCATACAAAAATGATGATTTACAATTTAAAGGGAGGACACCTCAAGTGTTCCCAAGAAGTGGTTTCAAGTTCTTTGCACCATTAGCATGTTTAATTGTTGCAAAAATATCACCATCTCTTGGCTCCCGAAACCTAAGAAATCAATCCTTCCAATGATTTTGCAGTACACCATGATGATGAACTTGATGGACACAATCATTAAAGGCTATATATAAACCTGAGAATCCTATCAAAAATCGCTGAGACTCTTTGTCATTTGATGTGGACTTCCTTTGTATTGTGTACAAAAATAGTAGAGACTGAATCATGAGGATACCGCAAACATCTAGATGCCATTGGATTGAATCTAAGAAGAATGCTACCGAGGAGGAGAGGAATACCACTTTGAAGCAAGTAAGAATACTAATAGAAATACAAATGGAAAAAGGGAGAAGTTAGGGGCTATGTAGAAGACATTGATGATTGTGTAGGTATGGCTATGTGAGCTTAGAAGAATACATAGATTAGATGAAAAGATTTGTGAGCATAGAACAATAGATTAGATGAAAGATTTATGAAGTGAAGATAAGACAATACCCAAATTGGAAGGCTTTCTTGTAAAAAGATAAAAGAAAAATTTTTCTTAGCTGAACATGACATAAAGTGAGGTTTTTTTTTTGGGGGCGGGGGGATGCCATTTTTGGAGAGGGGGAATTTTTCTTTAAAATTTCCTTAGAGAGACAAGCCTATAAGGGGAAAAAGGGAAAGGGGATAAAATGTGCACAACACCCCCTCTCCCATTGGCTCACCTCAAATATCTTGCAATCATATAAATTCATTAACTCCTAAGCTAAAGGGCCCTTTTTGGGTCCATGTTTTCCCAAATGATTCTAAAATACCCATAGACTTATGGATTAGACCCATCATGACATGTATGATCTACTAATTAGGAATATTACTTTGTTCATCCTTACCTTGTTTATATTCTATGTTAACTTTGTTTGCTCTTATCTTATTTTTCTTTTCGATTTTGAATTGTGTCCTTACCTATTTATCTTTTTAAAAAATATGATTGTCTTTTTTTAAAAACCTAAACTTTTCTCGCTAAATTCATAAGGTGAAAATTCTAGATTGCGCAAAAAAATTGTCCCCCTAAGATGACATCAACTAAAGCAAGAGAGGCTATAATATATGCTATCAAAGCAATATCAAGGGAAATTTAATTGCATTGTATAAATCTAAAAGCATGACCTTGAGCTTAGAGAAGAAAAGGAGAGACATGCAGAGGAGGAGACTTTTGATACAAACTAGGAAATATTCTTTCAAGTGTATAAATTTCATATTTCATGTGGTCTAAGAAGATTTATTTGCTAATCATAGAATAAATTATTTCACATATGTTTAGTACGAATTTCATCTTTTATGTAAGACATTAATATGTGTGATTGTTCAAGAGAACAGAAGCTTTGGATATCTCAATAGTTTGGCCACCTTAGTTTCTGACACAAGTGATCTTTGCCTTGTGATCTATTAATGACATCAAAATTTTTAGAGTACATGTACAATTATGAGTGACCTAGCTCTAATTAGCCTATACCTACATTAAATTTTGCATTTGAATAATTGTTTTGTGTTGCCTGGTCTTGTCACACAAGAGCCCTTGAAGGGCACATATATGAAACTCTACATATATCACCTACATTCAAGAAGAATCGAAAGAACAAGTTTATTTACATGTTATGAGGTGATAAAATGTCCCCCTCTTTCTTAAGAATTTACACACTTTTGGTTAAATTGCAATAAAACCTCATCTATTTGAGTAAATCCTATAAAGTTACCCAATGTTAATTTAGTGCAATAAAATACCATATTGTTCTATAAGTGATCTTGGAAATTCACCCAAAACATATCACCACCCTTGTCCCCATATTTATAATGGCAAGATAGCTTTTCAAAACCAACATGGAAGTACCCCAATAATGGAAGTAAACAAAATGATGCTAGTATAAGTTTCAAGGTTTGGAATAAAAACAATATGCAAATTGAAGGTTTGTAGTAGAGTGACTAAAAAGTTTCTAGGTTTGATGAAACATTTGGGCTAGGAGTTACTATTGAGAAATCAAAAACAAGATTATAATTTTAATATTGGTTATGAGTTGCAGCAACCCCACACAACCCACCACTAGGATTGCTACAAGCACTATCATCTAATGCTCTTAAAAGGGTTTTCTATTGTTAGGCTTTTTTTTTGTTGGTTGATGCCTCATTGATGGCAATAAAAACATACCTCTATGAAAGTTTTCCTAACAACATAACACATGCATAAAGGCAACCCCTTCTCATCCTACCATGTCATTTGTGAAAATGACATGATTCTAAGAATCCAATACCAGTATCCCTACTCTATGACATTAGAATAAGTAAAAATCAAGCATTTTGGGATATTTTCTTTATCAAGGATCATAAAATTTTGAACATAATACCACTATGATAACCATCTTCTCTTACATTTGCCTAATTGTTCGTCAAATATACATAATTTTGAAATCTTTCTTTCAAGAAATTGATGAAACTTCTTTCATGGTAGGAGACTACTTGGAAGCCTTAGATTTTCTAAACCATGGTCATGGAGAAGTGGATTCTTCATAATTAAGAGTCAATGAGGTTCCAAGAGTCTATGTGGGCTAAATCTACCACGTTAAAGCTCAAACTAGAATGTAAGGATAAAGAAACAATTTTATATTACCTTAATAAGACATGGAAGAGTATCAAGAGGTGCATGAAGCCAAACATTTTTTTTATCAAAGAGCATCACCATGTGAACCTTGGACTTGTGATGGGCCTTTTGAGTTGACCAAGAAAGTGTCTTACTAACTCTAATAAATATAGTTACATTGTCTTTGATTCTCCTAGCCACGTGGAAGGCGATAGCCAATGTGTAAGGCAAGATCTTGATTATTACGAGGTTGAATACATTCTAGTCAAGCAACTTAGATTAATATCACCTTTCATTGGTAGCATTCAACATCACTTGAACATGTATAGATTTTCAAGTATGGTACCTAGAATTAAGATGTGACATGTATGTTTGAGTTTCACTAAATGTTCATCTCTCATATCACAAGCTTTCCCATTCCATATGGAGTCCATGCATAGAAAATTTTCACATTGTCAATCCATGGGCACATCTCTTCTATTTTACTAGTTTTTTATTCTTAATAGCACATGCTAGTGGCTAGTCATGCAACAATGCTATACATATGTAAACTAAAATATGTTATGTGGATCCATGAGTGGATTTATCATGTTTCACTAAGTCAAGGATCTCACAATTGATAAATCATATTATGGAGTTGGTTATGCTAGCATATAGTGACTTACAAGTGTAAATATCTCATAGGTTGCTCCACAAAAGAGCACTACTATTGCCATCATGGAAGACTTACCAAGGACCCAAAGAGAATTATTTTGAAACCTAATACCCAAGAGTACATAGCTAGTGAAGACCCACCAATAGTGGTTCAATGTAGGTGGCATTTCAAAGAATGGACAAAAGATCGAGGGAAAGTGACTTTTGGGAGGGTGTGACATAGAATCGTGATGATTTCTTGGAATGAGGGATGAGCTGGAAAAGGCGAAAAGTGGGTTGTATACATGGAGTAAAAATGTTTCAATACATTCAAGGGATGATCAACCTAAGGTACGCTAGGAATACAAACTTGAGATGAAGGAGGTCAAATGAGGGGAGGGTAATATTGAAATGAGCTAAACAATGGCTAGTTGAGTTAATGCCATGGTTTGATTTGCACGTTGGCATATGCAAAATGCTTAAAAGGTGGAGCAAGCTAGGTACAGGTAGTGACTAAGAGGATGAGTGGAGTTTGGGGTTGGGAACGTGAATGATTTGTTAAATGAGAGGTGGAGGGGATGTGTGAAAAAGAGATAGGGCAAAGGAAAAAAGAAGGGTATTTGGAGGAAGATCATGAAGAGAGGTGTTTTATAACATTGTGGCACAATCTATATGATAATTCTACCCATGAAAAGAGATTTGACAAGGCACAAAAGAAGGGGGTATAGGCATTTGGAGGAAGATCATGAATCGAAAAGTTTTTATAAGGTTGTGGCACAATGTATGAGGCAATCCATTTTTAAAGGTTTCACGAGCTTGTGGCATAGGGCTTGAATTTGAAGGTTGGAGTAACCTTGAAAGGGGGTTTGATCCTTCAAAAGAAGAAAGGTAGAAATAAGTTTACTGTGAAGAATAAGGATAAAGTTAGGATAAGAAGAGAGGCATACCTTTCAAATCTCCTTGATCACAAAGAAATTGAAGTTTTAGTATTGCCCTTCGAATTTAGAAAATTGGGTTGTCTCTCATATTCTAGCATTATTAGGGCACAACTTATATATATATACACATATATGTAGACACACACACACACGCACACGCACATGCATACACACACACACATGCGCGCAGATTTTATCTTTTTCTACCCATGAATTCAACCCAAAATAATCTAGAAGGCTATATGATAATTCTAATTTCTGCCCATGGGTTCAACCCCAATAAGGCCCACCTTTCACAATCACCACCGAAAGGGTCAATCAGAAGCCCCCACACAATAGTACTATTTGGTGGTGTGGTTACATGCATTTCCCAATTTACCAGTACTCCCAGTACCAAATTACATATTGTGGACATAGTCCAGCCAGCCATCCAGCCAGCTAGCCTATCGGTTCCATCGATCCTTCCAACATCATTTGTGCAGTTCATTTTTTTGAATAGTGCAGAGAGCGCGCTTCTGTGATGATGCTGTGCATTAGCGGTTGCTGATGTAGATCTTAACCATCGCTGGTGGCCTGTACGCGTCTTTATGTCTCAGCGCTATCCTCTCTAACTGCAACTGCTTTAGACCTCTATAAAACGCATTAATGTTGTTATTCCATGGAGTGCAATCCTTCAGCTTTTCATTAATCCCCCCCCCCCCCCCGAGGAAGAGACAACCCCATCCATTGATGCACTTTGTGCCTGATTAGCCACTCCATATTCCCTTCTACTACATTAGGACAAGCCTGCAACAGAGAATTTATTGCTCTTGCATATACATTTATCAAGGCAATGCAAATGAGAGGAGCAATAGTAGCAGAAGCAGGCTCAGGCCGATATCGCATGAACAGCAACTTGATCATATGTGTGGCTGCATGGATTCTGATTGGGGACATGATGATATGGGTAATGAATGTCAATGAGCAGTATGGAACAAGTACATTTTTGGTGAATGTGGCTCAAGGGGTGCGCATATCCGAAGGTCCGCTGCAGTCGGTGCGACCGTCGAGCAATGGGACGATGGTGGGCTTCTACAGCTCAAGCTGCCCGCAGGCGGAGGCCATAGTCCAGCAGGTGGTGCAGACCAGGTTCGCGAGCAACGACACCATCACACCTGCGCTCCTACGGATGTTCTTCCATGACTGCTTTATCAATGTACTTACTGATAACTGCAACACAGTGCATAATGCATGTACTGATAACCTCTACTGTATGTTCAATGTACTAAGTAGCTGAAGTAGTAACTCAATTCAGTCAATATTTGATGATCGAATATCAAAATGCAGTGACTGCAGTGTATCACCATGATTTCATTGTGACTGCACCTTTTCCAGTTTACTCTTAGCTTGAAACTAGCCGAAATCCTAACTCACTTCAGTCCATATTTAGCGATCAAGCATCAAACATATACTCTTACCCGCCTTCCTGCTATGTGCGATACGTTTTTCACTGTACTCTTAGCTATTTAACAGCTGGCTGAAAGGTACTAAATTCAGGACTCAGCCCATAATTGATGATCTTCAAGCATCAAATAACTTGCAGTCTGGGCCCTGATCTTGCTATTGACTGCAACTTATATTTTATTAGTCTGACTGAGTTATCAATGTACTTACTAGCTCAAGTACTACTATCTCAATACTGTCCACATAATTTGATGCTAAAGCAATATCAAAGACATGGTCTTAATATTCTTGTTGCAGCTAAGTGCATTCTTGATGTGATGTGTGATGATATTGATAATAATATGGTACTGTAGGGATGCGATGCCTCTATCCTCATCGACTCCACCCCAGACAACAAGGCCGAGAAGGATGCAGGGCCAAATCTGAGTTTGCGAGGATTCGACATCATCGATGAGGCCAAGGCAGCCCTTGAGGCTGCATGCCCAGGCATTGTTTCCTGTGCAGACATCATCGCACTCTCTGTCAGAGACGGCATTGTCCTAGTGAGTATATTATAACTACTCCAACCTGTTCTCTCTTCACTTCTTTGCTTATAGTATTGAAATGCAGCTTCACTACTGGATTGGGTTTGCCTTGAAGCTCATTACATTGGAATCATTAATCATTTACTGTTCATGATTATTAACTATGCAATTGGAATGCAGCTTCACAACTGAATCGGTTTGTCCTTAAAGCTCATTATATAGGAATCATGTATTTACTGCTTATGTGATTTAACTATGCAATTAAAATGCAGCTTCACTACTGAATTGGTTTGTCTTTCGGCTCATTATATTGGAATCATCATATATTTACTGTTCATGATGAGTAACTATGCAACTGAAATCTGTAGCTTCACTACTGAATTGGCGCTTCTTTAAGCTCATCATATTGGAATCTGTAATTACTTACTGTTCATGATGATGATGATTAACTATGCAATTGGCATGCACCTACACTAGTACTGAACTGGTTGTTGTGTTTAAGCATATTATAGTGGAACCATGGATTATTTACTGTTCAAGATGATCAACTATGCAAATTTCTGATGTTAGGCTGGAGGTCCCAACTACCCAGTAGCTTGTGGACGCAAAGATGGATTGGTCTCGAAAGAAACCGATGCTTCTGGTTCCCTGCCATCTCCAAGCTTCAGCGTTGATCAAGTACGAGTGTCCTTTGAAGCCAGAGGCCTTACTCTCAGCGATATGGTTGTTCTACTAGGTAAGAGAGAGAGAGAGAGAGAGATGCATCTATGATGATTCTGTTGTCAGGTATCAATAGGGGACCATTGCATATTCATTCATTCTGTATCCTGCATGCGTTTTGGAATTAGCATTGAGTACTATTATCGCATGCGTTTCTAGGAGATAATTAATGTCTCGGAAACTCCACCCTTAGTATTCCATCGCGTGCAAGGGAAAATTATTACGTACCCAATAAACAATTGAGCTAAAACTCAAATTGTTAGTCAATATTATTAGCTGTTCCCCAAAAGCAAGACCTAATGCTACAAGAAGTCATCATTCGAAAGAATGTGTGGTTATGCCATTCTAGTCTCTACAATTGTTTACGTTGGCCATAAGCCTTACATTAGCATTTGTTGTTCTAGGGATCTATTCAAGCCTAAGCCTTATGTTAGCATTTGTTTTTTTAGGGTTCTATTCATGCCTAAGCCTAAGCCTTGCAATAGCATTGCTTAGCTGTGGAGAAATTTTCATGCCACCCATCTAGGGTTACCCTTGAGAGTCCAATCTCCAGCCTGGTCACCTCATTAGTTTCAATGCCAAAAAGCCCATGTGAAAAGGACCTCTCCAAGTTGAAAACTTACGTTTGAATGCCTCTCCAAATGCAATGCCAAACTTCACAACCAAATAGGTGTGTTTGATAATGTATCTACCTACCACCAAGAGGCACCAGCACCATCCCACAAACATGAAGCATATAGCTTCAACAAAGAAACTTAGTAATCCTAACACTATTTCATGACAAACCATCCAATATTAAAGGTGTGGAATTAGAGAAGGTGTTTTCAAGTCTCTAAATTCTACTACTTCATATACAAGTAAGCCACAATTTGTACCTTCACAAAGCAATTGTAATAGCTACCTCTACATGGCATAACTTATTGAGAATGTAGATAGTCACATCAATTGTAAAAGGACAAATGCTAAATTGTGACAACCATAATATGCCTTCTGACTACATAATAAGATAAGAGTATTCTTGCAAACTTTTATGAGTTTGTTGCTTGAAAACCAAGCATTCAAAAAGAGACCAAGATGCTTCCTATAGACAATTAGGGGTTGAAGAAGTCACTTCAAACCATAGATGCCTTCTCATTCTCCCACTAAGTCTTAGAAAATTGTTAATTGATCCCATGGGTGTATACCATACAATATTCTTGAAGGTTAAGTTGTACAAAGGTGCAATACGCTAGTCTTCTTATGGATGATCACTTTAAAATGTTTAGGAATGACATGATAGCATTGCAAATAAAAAATCTACTACTCCTTAAGTATGTACATTTCAATTGTCAATCAATGTAAGCTACGAATCAAAATGGCATAGATAATAAACATTATTTTAGAGAGGGAGCAATGAAATTGTAAAGATGAAACTATGCATATTACCCATCTATGCAAAGTAATTTTCTTTATTAGAAGTTATTAGGGTATTGTAATTTGTACATAGGGACTTGAATGCATACAATACCTTGGTACCTTGCTGATATTAGTGTCCACTTTAAGATACATATACACCAAGTATCTATATGCATGCATATGTGCATCGAGGCCCACCTTATGGCACCACATCATTATGTTTCAACATTTTCGTTCATATAAATCATGATTGTGACCTCTCCATGTGGCTCACACTTTTTGCCAAATAAATAAATTCTTTACAAAGCAACACAATTGTTGCTCAATTTCAATGGTGTCTTATAGAGTCCCTTAAAAGATCCAAGAAATGGCTTCAATAAGAGTTGTACAAGTTTGGCAACATGTTGAATGTATATTCATCAAGTATTTATCATAGAAGAAATCACAAAAATATACAAGATTTACTTTATGCCATTGGTAAGAACTTTAGGTCTATGATTTTTATATTTCCTTGTGAAAAACATGCATATAAATGAACCTACTAGATTAGAGATTAGTGAAGTGCATAGATAGACTTTCGAGGGTATCCTAGCTCAAATTAAAAAGGTTTGTTATAATATTAAAGGATCACTATATCTATTGACCTTACATGTGACAAGACTGCACCATGAGAAGGAAATGTTTTTTTGATTGCTTGCCATATTCTAGACATCATCTTTTAGCCATCTTATTTGGACATTGTGAAGAGATGGAAGAGAAATTGTATTAATTTATCTCTTTAACTTGGACAACAAAACCTCACTTGCATTAGATTTGTATATCTAATTTATTTAGCTAAGTTAGCTCACATGTGCAGTGTTGAATTTTCAAGTGACCTTAGGATCAATTATAACAAGATAAACACACTTTTAAGCTGTCACAAGTTGTTTCCATGGTTATAATCTCTCTTGCCACTAGCAATGTTCCTAGAATGGTTAAACATTACAAATACATAGGTTAATCATTATTGTTTATTGATCTAAAATAGTAGCTAAAATCAAGTGTTATGTAATATTGGCTATGCAAGTTTGTAATATTTTAAAAGAAGCTTTGAACATTTTGCAATAGGAGTGCCCCATTTGTTGAACTCTGAATAACCCTTTAGAAACTCCTACCTCATACTAATGACATAGGAAGTCTTAAGTATTTTTCCACTTAGGAAATCCTTTATTCTCAAACTTTGAAAGGAAATGTCTTGCCTCATATCTAGTATGTTGTAGTGAGGAATAGGGAGTGTAGCTATAAGGTAGGTATGAGGTACCTCCCTTGTAGGAGATGATGATATAGTAAAGACACAAAGCTACTTAGGTGCCTCCCATGCCCCATTGTATTACACTAGTTCCAATGGTGATAGCTCCTTTTGTAGAAGCTCATGATGTTCTACTACCAAGGGAGCTTTGCAACATGTAAAGGCTTTTCAAACATGATGCTATTTTTGCCAATTTATCAAGTGCCCCCATAGCATTCTAGTTCAATAAGGCAATTGTGTGTTTGGTGTGAGACGTGGCCTTTTGTTTTGAGGGATGAATTGGGTGGGTTTCTGGCACCACATGTGAATGACCTCGAAACATCAAAAGTTCTTGGATGTGGAAAGTGACCTTTTTGATTCCTTGTGAGGCTAGGCCCGGCATGGTGTAGTTGGTAGAGCTTGTGAATGCAAGCATGGGGATGTGAGTTGAAATCTGAGGTTCCATGAGAATGGGCGATCCCTCATCTCAAAATAACCGCTACACTTAAGAAGAGAAGCTTATTGTGTAAATTGTAATTGTCATGTGCACTCAAGAAAACAATCTTCTTGCCAACAAGGCCGTGGCATAGTGGTTCGGGTGTGGGTTAAGTTTGAAGTGTGCGTGAGTCCAAACGTTGCTCCTCACTTCCCTAAAGGCATACTATCAAATCTTATTGTGTCCAAGAAAACAATTTTCTTGTGAAGATTGTAAATTTGTTTTCAATGATGAGAATTTGTATCGAAGAAGAGTAAGGGTTTACAGTCCTAGTGTAAATTGTAATTATCATATGTGCGATGATGATGATGATGATGATGATGATATGGGTGCATTCATATTCTATGCTGATGTTGCAGGAGCGCACACGGTGGGATCGGCGCTGTGCGGCTTCTTCAGCGACAGGGTGTTCAGCTTTCGGGGGACCGGGGAGCCTGACCCGTCGATGAATGCGACGCTGGCGAAGACGCTGGCGAGCGTGTGCCCCAACCCCTTCTCCTCCGAGTCCAGCGACGACCCGGCCGTGTTCCTCGACCAGGCCACCCCCCACCTCTTCGACACCAGCTACTACGCCCAGCTCCGCCTCGGCAACGCCATCCTCCAGATCGACCAGGAGCTCCTCGACGACCCCCGCACTGCCACCATGGTCGCCGCCCTCACCAACCGCCGCCTCTTCTTCTCCTCCTTCATCCGCTCCATCGCCCTCATGGGCTCCCTCGTCAGCACCACCGCCCCTCTAGGCGAGGTGCGTACCAACTGCCGCCGCTTCAATAGCAATGGTGGCAGCATTAGCAGTAGCAACAACAATAGTAGCAGTAGCAGTAGCAGCAGCAGGAGCACCAACAACAACCCCTCTCCCTCCCCGGCCCCCTCCCCCAGCTCCTCCTCCCCTCCTCTCACAAATCTTCCTCCTTCACCTCCTCCGCTTCCCTCCCCCTTGCCATCCCCTCCTCTCACAAATGCCCCTCCTTTACCTCCCCCACTTCCCTCCCCCTCCCCTTCTTTTCTCAACCCTAGTCCTTCACCCTTCCCTCCTTCCCCTCCCTCTCCCCCTCCTCCTTCCCCAACTCACTCACCTTCCCCTTCTCCTACCTCTCCTCCCAAAAAGAATACCCTTGAAAATGTGCAACACCACCACCATCACCATCACCACCACCACCACCACCATCACCATAGTCACCACCCAATTACAATGACTTGAGATATACACACATCATACAACCACACTTCTAATTAAACCCCATTTTGTTATTACTTTTTAGTAGGAACATATTTTGTCAATTTAGTGGTGTAATGAAAATTGTATTTTACTATCAACTTGTGTAATAATAAGCCCTCAAATAAGCATGAGAGAGAGAGAGAGAGAGAGAGAGAGAGAGTGTGTGTGTGTGTGTGTGTGTGTGTGTGTGTGTGATGTACACACCCCTAGCTATGCTAGAGGAGGCAATGTGCAACAGTGGCTCAAATATATCTCCACAAGCAACACCTTTCAAACCCCATAGAATACCCAAACTTAGTAACTTGAGGGCCCATAAACTTCTAAGCTCTTCTTAAAAACACTCACCTAACATCCTCTTAAATAGACCACTTAGCAATCTCTCAAGCACGAGAGTAACTAACACTAGACTTGGTAACAATTTAAGAAGAGTGTAAAACAAGGGGGAGATATGCCCCCTCAACCCCCTTTACCATAGTGTGGTCATACTCCATTCCCCTTTTAAAAATGCTAGTTTGGAATCTATTCTATTACACAAATGGTCTCGATTGATTAGCTCTAGTAGCATAGAGATCCAATCAATTAATCTGGTCCACCATCTTAAGGATGAGGTCTTCAAGTTCTCCATCGACTTGCATTTCCCATCCCACAAACCTAATATGCTTTAGCCAACTATTCAATTTATACTACCATCCTATTTTGGCCTTTATAATTAACTTCCTTAATAACATTGTAACACAAGTTCTACATGTTCTTTAAGGCACAAAGCATTGACAATCAATGATCAATTCATTAGGATCAACATTATTCAAATACACATAACTTGAGATATGGGTGACATCTACTGAGGATCCAAGAAGGAAAATGGCTTTCTACAAAAAGCATCTTCTATACATATCCCCCTATAGGCTTTGTTGTCTACCCAAGATACATGGATACACACCCATCTCATGGTATATGATGCATCATTGGATAGCTCCATACATCCTCACACACCAAAACTGAATCAAGATAGGTAGATATGGTGAAAATTCCCTCCCCTTCTTATAGAACAACATTTGCCAACTATATTAGAGCACTACTTATGTAGATGCCCACTATACTATGAGATCTTAGGGCACTTCCAATGCCTATTCAGAGAGGGATTTGGGCCACTATCCAGGTAATGAAGTACGCCAGCACACTCTCCTGAAGTTTTACGGAGCATCAACTACTCCCTCCACTATGGAGCCCTAATCAAACTAATTGGAAGCCCCACCATGGGGGACCACCCTAGACACACCCATAAAGAGATGCAAAGTGCACCACCCATGCCAAAATGGTCCACATCCCACAAGAGGCATCATGTCTAGATATAGAGGATACCACACCATCATTAAGGGACCCTACCTCCCTGCTTCACTCCCTCTATGCTAGATAGACCCATATGAGGGCCCCATACAAAAGTGCTAGTGTAACCAAAGTGTCAAAGAGTCAGAGCTTTGTTTGAGACTCCAAAAAATATGTGTGCACACTGGCTCTCCATCGATCCTAGAGCCACATAGCCTTGTGTCAATCTATCCTCTACTACTCTTCTCAAAGTGAATCTCGGACCTAAAAATGTCATCTCCAAGTAAACATATATGTGGACCACCTCCACTATCTCCTCTTTATATGTAAAATGGGTTCAATAAATCCACTAGGAGGAAGTGTTTGGTGTCATACAAAAAACCAAGTTACTTTTCAGGTAGTTTTGGAGATCTCATGCAAAAGAAAGGGCTCCTGAATTTTCACGACGCACAATCATAGTTTTAAAGCAACAAATAACACTTCGAACAAAAGAGCGAGAAGGAGAAATCCAAGCGAATTCTGATTAGGTATCATGGGGTTTTAACCCCCCTTTCGAAGGCAAGGAAACAACCAGATTTGTCTCTGAGAGTAGTAGAGTAGAAGCTAGTGTTTGGTGCAAGTTTTTGGATATAATAGGGTGAAACATGACAAGTGAAGGGGAGACTCGTTGTAAATAGGTTTTCTTAATCAAGGATTGCTTTTGGGATACCTTGAGTGTCTAATCTCTTGTATGTGTGTTTTTTCATCTCTTTGGTCTCTACTCTACGTAATCTCTATCATTATCTCTGCTCTCATACAAGGTTCTACCTAATCTCTTATTACTATTAATTCTCACTTAAGAATCTCTCTAGCATACATCATATATATCTATCCATTCATTACTACTGACCCAGTGTCTTCCCAGCATATGCACAAATTATCTTGACATATTTTTGTGGTGAATGTGACGCAAGACGGGGTGGGTAGAAGTTCAAAGTTATGATCACTCCAACTATTGGTAAAGGTCTTGTAGGGCAAAAAGACATGGTGTAGATGTTTAGGGAGTTTGCAATGTATATGCGACAACAATAATGTGGAGAGGATGGAAGAAGCTATAATAAAATCACTTCAATTGGTAGTAAACAAGGTAGATTTATTTGAATGTCGTGATGTATCTAAGTATCTCAAGACATATGCAAAGGAGATGGAGTTGAACAAGGTCTCAGAGCAACAAATGATAGTAAATTTTGAGCAGGTTGTTGTTATGGAGATAAAAACAAGGATTAGAGGAATACAACATGCACATGCTAACAATTAGGATAATTTCAAGAAGGCACTCAAGGAGGAATACTTTATGGAAGATCTAGAGTGGATAACCAAGAGGACTTTCTTGGAGTGGGTTGCTAAACCCAATAAAGGGCTATCACCTACTACAAAATTGCTATGAGAGTTTGAACGTAATACTCTCAATTATCAAATAGGAAACAACAATCTCTTAAGGTTGAAAAGACTAAACTCTTATTGTATGTAGCTGACCCTGCACTTTAAAGAAGTCTTGAAGTACTTTTGAAAGATAAGGATGTTAAACAAGGATTGAAACTGATTGGGAATAGGTGGAAGATGTTATTTCTTTGCTTGCAAAGAGACAGAAAACAAATGGACAAGATGGTTGTGGCTAGTGTTGTTCCAACTTCTACTTCAATGAAGCAAGTAACCAAGCTAGTAATTATAAGTCCCAAAGTTGAAGACTCGGTTTTGGATGAGTTAGTGAAAGGTATGCAAGAGTTGCAATTGAAGTTTTCAAGACTTGAAGAAAAAGGACAACCCTCTAAGCAAAGACCTCAAACTCATGGAGGTTTTGTTTTGAGATGCATATGTTGTGATAGTACTAATCACTTTCGAAAGGATTGTGATTAATTCAAAGATGCACTAAGTAAAGGTGTTGTCTTCTTTAAAGTTGGTAAAATTCATTTGTGAGAAACAAGTTTACCTCTTGGTACACACTTTGGAAAAGGTGGTATGAGAAAACTTGTGGATGATATGTTGGCTAGACATGCTTTAGCCGTTATGGAACCTGTTACATATGGTTTCCAGATGGAACGTGTACCAAAGAAAGAGGATGAAATGAGTGAGTAGTTTGAATAGGTTAATGAGCATCCCCAGTAGTTTGAATAGGTTAATGAGCATCCCCAACTTGGTGCAAAGCATCCCCAACTTGGTGAGTAGTTTGAAAGAGGGAAGGTTACTGGGGATGCTTTGCACCAAGTTGGGGATTGTATTAAATAAACAACAAGTTGGGATGATCTTGTAAACTCTTTGTCAGTGTATGCATACATTTCTAGGAGCCAAAACAACGACGCTATTGTTAAAGAAAAGTGCAAAGGAGAAGAAAGCAATGAAGGTACATCAAAGAGGGCAACAAGGGAAAGTGGAAGAAAGGAGACAGAGTTACCTTGTGAGATGCAACTCCACATGACGTTCCTCCACCCAAAGTACCTATGGGTGGACGATGCACCAAGAGAGAAAAAGCATGAGCAAAGCAAAAGTAAATCTAAAACTCTAGCTTACAAATTGCAATCTAACGTTGAATTGGCTACACATGTGAGCAAAGTGTTGGAAGAAATATTTCTCAAAAGCAAGGTGGAGTTTACTTTGGGAGAGATACTTGGAATTGCTAATGTGAGTTTCATGAGGAGATCATTGATATCATCAAGAGCAAGCAACAAGTTTTGGGAGATCCTACTAATCCTCGCTCACAAGGAGTGGAGAGACCTTAAAGTCCCAAGGGAGACAGGATATACAAGAGGGACACATGGAACATGCCCATGAAGATGAAGATGCAAGAAGTGTGGTGGATTTTAATCCATTTTTGAGACAGATAAAGCTAATTCTATTTGAGTATGATGAGGAATCTGAAGTCTTTCACAAAATCCATTATTCAAGGAATCGTTGGGCTAGGGCTACAACAAAGACTCTAGTTAAGGTTGGTGATCTTGATGAGCCATGTGTTGCACTCTTAGATCATGGTTCAGAATTAATGAGTCTCTACTCCAAAGGAAAGTGGCTAACTGATATGGATCATGGGCGGAGAATTCGAGCTGCAAACAACTCATCAGGGGATTTGTGTGGTGCTTGTCCTAATGTGAAAGTGACTATTAAAGATGTTTAAGATAAGAAAATTTTCTTTATACAAGATATGTCTTCATACCCTTTGATTCTTGGACAACCATATATTACTGCAATCCATATGGAGACTAAGGTGATGGATAATGGCTCGATGATGGTTCCCCTTATGCTAGAATAATAAGTCATGATGGGCAGCATCATGTTCAATTCTTGACCATGTATGTGGATCATGAGAGGAATCAAGAAAGCCTTCGTGAGAATCCTTTATCAAAGATTAGCAAGGAGTTCAAAGAGAATTGATATATGATGGGTTTTCTACATGTACCATTGTAAAGTGGGACTATGATGGTACACAAAGAAAAAGGTTTTCCGCTAATTTAGAAGGTAAGAAAGCTTTTTCTACATGATTTATGGGGCTAACAATTGAAGGATCCATATGTTTTAGAAAGTTTCAAGACTTGCAAAGGACGGAACGGCAACATGTTGGTAATGCTCAAAAGACCTTGAAGGAAAGTGGTGTGATTTAAGATGATGAAGGGATTTCAAGAGTTTTTGAAGAAGTTTCTTTTGTTGATACTATTGGAGAGCTTGCAGCCATAGTTGATTCAAATCTAGAGAAAGGTAATGCAGTTGTCAAAGTATGTTCAATGGACATGTACAAAGTCAAAGAAGACATGTGTTCCAAAGCAAGTGAACGTCCAAAAGTGCATGTGGATACCAAGTACAAAACTATCAATAAAAGGGTAAAACATATTGCTCAATCTCTACCTTCTAATAGTAGAGAGAAAATGAATCAAGCCTCTCAACAACCAAACCTACAAGATCCACAAAGAATTGGGACTACATTTACACCAAAGACTTTAAAGGAAGTGAAGATTGGATGCAAGGAATTTCTTACACCAGAGGAGAAAAAGTGCTTCTAGGAGATGCTATCAAAACATGGTAAGGCCTTTGCTTTTCAATAACATGAAATTGGATGTGTGGATCCTAGCGTTGTTGCTCCAATGGTTATTTCCACTATGCTATGTGCCTTGGAACTTGAGACATATTGTTGTTCCTAAGGCTCACCTACTAAAGATGATTGAGTTATTGAATGAAAAGATTAGGATGGTCATTTTGGAGCCCTCCTGTTCTCCATATTCAAATAGGTGGTTCACTATGCCAAAGAAGAATGGAGCTTTGAGGTTTATACAAGATATGCAACTAGTGAACAAAGTGACTATCAGGAATGTTGGTATAGGTCTAATTGTGGACAACTTTGCACAAACTTTTGCAAAAAAGGGAAATTTATTCTATGGGAGATCTCTACTCTGGATATGATCAATTTCAATTGGATGTGGATAGTAGGGATTTAGCAACTATGAGGACACCTTTGGATTTAGTGCCTTGTCTCAAGGAGCAACCAACTCGGTTGCACATATGATGAATGGGATGAACAAAGTCCTTCATGACTTCATACCACATGTTACTATGTATTTTGTTGATGATATGCCTATAAAAAGGTACAAAGAAGGGGTCAAGGATGAGATAATGGATTCGAGGGGATGTCACAAGTTTATTGTAGATCATATTTTTGATTATGAGAAGATCTTGGCTAGGTTAGAATATGTAAATCTTACTCTTTCTAGGCCAAAGTCAATTTTTGGAGTGAAGGAAGTTTTGATTGTCGGACATATGTGTGGGCCTTATGGTCAAAGGCCTTTGCTAGTAAAGGTTGAAGCTATTCAAAAGATAAAGGAGACTTGTACTTCCATAACTAAGGTGAGATGATTCTTAGTTGCATGTGTTTTCTAACTTATTTGGATTCCACACTTTGCACATGTAGTAGATGCACTCCATTAATCGTTGAGGAAAGGTCAAAAGTTTCATCGGCATGAATCACATACAAAGGCAATGAGTTTATTGAAAGATTTGTTGTTATCTACACCCACACTTAGGAAAGTAAATTATGAGTGCGGAAGGCTTATCATTGTTACAGTGGATACTAGTCTAACAGGAATTGTGTGGGCTATTGGACAAAATGATGAAGAGGAAAACAGATATGTTGTGCAATTTGAAGCCAAAGTCTTAAGTCCTCAACAATGAAATTATCCATAGATTAAGAGGGGATTATGGGGAGTAGTCATTGCATTGAAGTTTGATAAAGAATATTTTATTGTCGAGACAAATTGTCTACCTTTGCTTGGGATGATCACTAGTTTCTCAACTCCGAATATTGCTATGTTGCGATGGATTGCTTACATCAAGTCCTTGAACCCAGAGTTTCACCATTTTGCAAGTAAAGACAATCCAACACCATATTGCATATATGTTATCGAGAGCCAAGTATGAGGATGAAGAAGACATGATTGTTGAAGGAGATGATGTCGATACAAATTTCTACTTAACTTCTTATGTTCAACAATTATTTTTGTGCATCTTCTCTTGAATCATTTTCAGAATACATGTATGATGGTGAGTGGCTACTTATTGGCTGCTACTTGAGCACTTTGACTAAGCAAGAGGGATGGACTGATAAGGAGTTCAAGAGATTCTTTTAAAAAAACATATGGGTATTTCTTGAAGAATGGCTATCTATGGAAGCATCCAAAGCAAAGAAACAGGGCTCCACACAGAGGGTAATATGTAATAAGGAGACTCAACAACAAATTATTAAAGAGTTTCATGGGAGTTTATGGGATGGTCATTGAGGTGTGTGGACCACTTTTACGAAGATCAAAGAAAGATATTGATGTAAAGGTATTGATAAAGATGTGTTACAGTTTGTAGAGACCTGTGTTACTTACCAAAAGTATTCCAATGTGCAATGTCGTGATGCTCTACATCCTACCTATCCTTTAGCCATGCATTACAAATGGGTGGTTGACTTGCTTACTATGCCTATGGGACTTTGGCAAATGCAATACATTGTACTTGCTAAGGAATATCTAGCAAATCAAGTGGAAGGTTGGACGTTAAGAACAAAGACTACAAGTGTGATATGTAAATTTCTTTTAGAAGATGTTATTTGCCACTATGGTTATATTGGAAAGATAATTACAAATCAAGGAGAGTTGGATGTAGAAGAAGCTAGGGAATTCTTCTTGAGGTTGGGCATAAAGCTTGCTCTCACCTTAGCATACATCCTTGAAGGCAATGGAAAAAGTGAACACAGACACCTACCTATCATCAAAGCTTTAGCCAAGGCATGCAGAGGTAAGATTCGAGAGTGGCCTATGCTACTTCCGTATGCTTTATGGACTGATCACAATACACATAGTACAGCCACTAGATATATGCTTACTGAGTTTATGTATGGCCAAAAGCATGTTATGCCTATTGAGGATGATATTACTACTTGAAGTGTGCAATCTTGGGAAAATGATATGAATAGGGAGGACCTTCTTGCTTTGTGGATTCGACAGCTAGAAAGAAGGCCTCAAGACATCAAGATTGCAACCATGCAGTTAAAAGATGCCATGTTGAAGAATAAAGATAGGTTTGACAAGAAACATAGGCTTCGTCCAAAACCCATTGAGAAAGGAGATTGGTATTAGTCTATGATAATAGTGTTGACACTCAACATAGTACACTTAGAAAGGTTTCTAAGAGATGGTTTGGTCCTTAAATTATAAAGCATGTACATGATAATGCGACGCATCCTTTGTGTGAGCTGGATGGTACAAATTTGAAGATTCCTATTGCAAGAAAGAGGATCAAGAGTTTTATGCAACGGAATGTAAGTGAACCAATTGAAGAACATGTGCAAGATGAAGAACAGATTTATGTTAACTTCGATGATCAAGAGGACGATGAAGATGCAGGGATGGAAGATGAATATATTGATCCAAATGAAGATTAGCTATGTGGCACATACTGGAGGATGTGCAAGTTCAAAGGGGGTGGATGTCATGCCACTATGCATACACAGTACTGTGAAATACCCTTGAGTGCATCATCATTCAAACTTATAGGATTTTTGGGTAATTTTAGCCTATTTTGATATTTTGAATATTAGTTTTTATAATTATCCTAAAAAGATGTAGAAACCTTCTAGAATAGGGTGTCATGCAAAAAAATAAGTTGCTTTTCAACCAGTTTCGGAGATCTCATGCAAAAGGAAGGGCTCCTGAATTCGCGCGATTCACCATAGTAGTTTTCAAGCAACAAATAACTACCGCCATTGGCTGCTGGCATAGAGTTAGCTTCATGGTCCTCTCGTACTAGGGAAAGGTCCTTGGCTCGTTACCGAGTACAGATCAGAGAAATGAATCCTTTCCAATATAACTGGAAATTCCGACCAGTGACAAGCCGCGATGAAAACGAAGAAAAAATCTACGATACTTTGTGGCGAACGAAATCCAGTTGGTTCAGATTGACACTTCGGGAGGACAGAAGAGTGAGAAGAAGCAATCCAAGATAATTTTGATCAGGTGTCATGGGGTTTTAAACCCCCTTTTGAAGCCAACGAACCACCGAATTTGTGATTTGAGCAGCAGAGTAGAAGCTAGTGTTTGGTGTAAGATGTTGCATATAAGAGGGTGAAGGGGAGAGTCATTGTAAATAGGTTTTCTTAATCGAGGATTGGTTTTGGGATTCTTTGAGCCATTGATCTCTTGCATGTGTATTGTTTCATCTCTCATTGGTCTCTACTCTATGTAATCTCTATCATCATCTTTGCTCTTATACAAGAATCTCCCTAATCTCTTACTATTGTTAATCCTCGCTTAAGAATCTCTCTAACATCATATACATCTATTCATCCATTACTACTCTTATTCACTCCCTCAACCAGAGACTTGGTGTCTTCCCAGCATACGTGTAGATTATCTTGACAATGGGAGACTAGTTTCATTTACCATGAGTGGTTCATGTGAGGGATATCCAAACATATAATATTTCTTTATCATGTTGCCATTAATTGGCCGATAGGTTGGACATTTGAGATTTCCAATTCAAAATTTCCTCTATATTAGGTCATATGGACAGAAAAAGGTTTGAGACCTTGAAGTTTCAACTTCTATTAATGGCCTTTTATTGAGTAAAGCAACATGAGATCCCCTTTGTCAAAGGATCTTTGTTTGATATGCTTATCAAACCCGGCCTTATGTCAATGTCTTCTTAATAACCAGGGTGTGACTAGCTAGCAAACATGTTTTTGTCAAGTGTTCAAGCTCTTCTAGGCAATGATTCCATGCCTTGATGCTTTCCCAACATTATTGGATAGTAATGCATATGCCATAGACTGGGGATCAAGATTTGTATCGTCATAATTGCATCAATACCATAGTAAACCTAAGTGGATTTTATCCTATGGCAATTTTGTAGGCCATGCAATAGGCCCAAAGTGCTACCATGAGCTTATGATCCCAATCTAAGCATGACCTTGAGACAATCTTTGTTAGGACGTTTGGCTTCTACTTGGCCATTCACTTGGGGATAGTAAGAACTAGACTTCCTATGAACGAACCAAGAATATGGAAAACAAATGCTCAATCACTTCATTAAGAAAGTGAGTCCCCAGTCACTAATGATTTCTATGTGACAACCAAAGCATGAGATGACTTGCTCCTAGAGAAACAGAGCTATGGTTCTTGCAATATTTTTTTAGGTTGCCTTAGCCTCAACCCATTTTGTCATGTAGTCCATGGTTACTACAATGATGTATTGAGATTTTGAATATTTTTCCGCTACGCTAATGAGACCCATGAAGCTGATACCCCACTTCTTAGAGGGTTGGTAGATGATTACTGGTGTGAGTTGTTCCATCTTATATATCTTGATGGGATGAGTAGCTTTGTTATTTGGCATTCATCACAGTGCTTGACAAATTGAGCAGCATCTTTAAAGAGGGTGGGCCACCACAATTGGGATTGAAGCACTTTGCATGCTACGGCAATTGCATTAAAGTGCCCTCAAGTAATGCCGACATGTGTCTCTTGTAACACATCCTCAATTGCATGTTCACAAATGCATCTTTGAGGAGACCATATTGTCCTGAATGATACAAGTCACTGACAATCAATTTGTAAGTTTGGGTCTTAATCAGAAAGCATGTGAGTCATGACTTTCTATTGGTCATTTAGGTAGGCCCTTCTGAAGGACATGGACAATGTCAACTACCTATTGACGTGTCAAAGTGGCCTTAAAGAGCTCAACATCTTGTTGAATGTGAAAAAAATGAGCATTTGGGAGTTGATCATCAACTCAACAACAAAGAAGTCAAAATCTAGCAACAATATAAGCTAATGAGAAATGTGTACAATGGGCAAAGGGCTTGTTTACAAGATAGAGCAAAGCTCGATGGTCAATGAAGAAGGTGAAAGGTGTAGCAAGAAGATAATATCAAATTTTTTTAAACAGCATAAACCATCTCTAGTCCTTACCTTTCCGTGGTCAAATAGTTCATCTTAGACTTAATTAGTTGTTGGAAGCTAGAAAAACTCATGAAAATTTTCATATTGTGTTCACTAGGTTGGCAAATACTACTCCAATAGTGATTTTGGATGCATCAATATGTATGTGGAAAGCTATGGTCCAATCTAGGGCTCATAAAATAGGGGTAGCCATTAGAGTCTTCTTTAGTGCTACATAGGAAGCTTGGCATTCCTTACTCCAAGCCCAGGTTATAAATAGCTTGTAGAGTGGTTGTTCAATAATACAATAGCTAAGCATAAAGTGGCGATAATACCCAGTATGTCCAAGGAAGCACTACACCCCCTTTGGGTTGATGGGTGGAGAGAGATTCATGATTACTTTGATCCTCATTATGTTAATTATTGTGATTCCATTTTTGGACACAACAGGGCCCAAGATAATGCCATGTTTTACCAAAATTGGCCATTCATAGGATTCAAGGACAAGTTATACTACCGATATCTCTCAAAGATGAGTCAAAGTTTCTCAAGGTGTTTCTCCCGACAAAGGTCATCACTGAACATCTCAAGTCACTTCCACAGTATGTCTTTGAAGATAGTGGATATGAGTCATTGGAAGATTGCTTAAGCATTAGTTAGCCCAAACAGCATGGTAATGTATGCAAACACCCCCCCCCCCCCCCCAAGTAGCAAATGCAATTTTCAGTCTAACACCTAGATGGAATTGTACCTAATTATATCATGAAAACATGTCTTAGAAGTTGTAGGCTTCCTTCCCTCCTACTCACTTGATCATATGGTCCATGTATGGTAGGAGATAGTGATCTCTCTTGGTCACAACATTTAAATTCTTGTGATTGATGCATACTCAAATCTTTCCATTCCTTTCAAGCACCACAACAATCAATATGATACCCAATCGATATGCTAAATTTCATATATGAATCCTACTTTCTACAACTACTCAATTTCTTCCTTGACATGGTGGGCATATCTAGGATTCATATGGTGGTATAGTCTTTGCTTGGAAGACTTGGCATCCAACTTCAAACAAATTGTATGTGTCAAGACTTCTGGTAGTATACCTGTAAGGTTAGAGTAGTTCCAAATGTACACATCTTGACTTTTTTTTAAGCAAGTAAATAAGTCATGCTTCATTTTCTCTACTAAGGTCCTTAACAATGTACATAGGCTTTTGGGATTCCCCAAGATCCACAATACTCACCTCTTTAACCTTTGTTGGTCCCTCAATGGGGAAAGGTCACTTGGTTTTTTCTAACTGCAAATTTCAAACTCATCATTGAGATTAGCACACTTTAAGTGCTTTTTCTTCAGATGGATTGGGAGTTTGGTTTTAGATTTAGTAGATTTGGTTGGTTAGGGAAACTCTAGGTTAGAATTGTTGTTTCCTTCCATGTTGGAGTTAGAATTGGTGGTATTCTCCTATACTTCTTCTACATCATTCTTGATCATTAATACTCTAAGGTCTTGACATAGGTCAGTGAGCTAATGTCCCATTTATTTGTGGTGAAATATATTGAGGTATTCGAGCTATTCTAGTTTCAAACTTAATTGTACAGCATATATGTCAATGAGCAAACTCTTTGTTTGAGAGAGTTTTGGGTCCTCAAAGACTTGCTCAATTATGTAGCCATTAGTTTTATAGTCTAATGTATTGGAATTAGAGTCCTCATCCTCTTGAATTGATAGATCATCCTCGGAGTTACTCGATTCCTTAATATCTATTCCTTACTCTTGCATCAATGAGACAAAGAGGTGATTATGAGAATCAAACTAGACTTAGTGTGCAAGTCCATCCATTTTCGTGCGAGGTTATTCATGAGTTCTTCAAAAATAGTCAAATTAGCATCTAATTGATTACAAAACCATAGCCTCCACTAGCTAAGGATTTCATGCAACACACGCATGTCTCTTGGGGTTGGATAGTCTCTTGGGGTTGGATAGTCCTAGAAAGTGATGGCTACTGATTCAAGGGCCATCATAAAGAGATGCATAGAGCTAGATTCTATGGAAGGTTCGATAATAAGGGCTAGAGCCTCCTATGCATCATTCTAACTCAAGCATTCATGGGTTGATAGATATTCCAACTCCTCCGTGAATGGCAATTCCAAGGTCGTAAGAATGAGCATCTAGTCTTCCTCATCCTCAGGGGGGAGGGAATATATCTAGCAAAGGGACTTGAGGTCAAAGGATCATTGGAGTCTCCTCATAATAGCACATATATAGTGTCTATGTCAATGGGTGATGTTTTCCAAGATTCCATTTTGATGCAAGCGACCTCCTTTCTATTTCTAAGGAAGACTAAACCATTGTCCCAATATTCATCAATGAGACATGCATCGCAAATCCATGGTTGACAAAGCAATAGATTGTACTCAACACCCTTTGTGATAACAAGGTTACCTTAAACTATATCCCAGCAATCTTGATCGGCTACTCCCTCGTACTCCCAATGGTCTAACTTTAAAACTATCAAAAATAGTTAGGTTAAAGTGAGCATGTTCAATTGATGGATTTTTCTAAGCTTAGAGTATAGTCTAGTTGATTATACTCACACCAACTTCATTGTCCATGATTCCTTGACAAATAGTGTCTCCAAGGGTTTCCACGTGGAGGACAGCATGGTGCTCATCTCCTTCCTAGAATGTGTTAATCCCTAAGGCACTTAGGTTCAAAGGTTTACTAAATTTAAAATTTGCAACAAGGGTGGATTATGCAAGGTTTTTACCTTTTATCTCTACTTTCAATCCTTACCAAATTTATGGACTATCTTTGAGTAAAGTTTCAAGTGGAATGGTAACTTTTCTCAATGTAAGACCTGCAATGATGGTAGGTTTGATATTTTCATAGATATATTGTGAGTGATTTGCATTGGAAATTATTTTAAAAAAACCATTATTCCATAGTTCTTGGGTTATTTGGTGGCTCAATTGTGATCACATTTAGTTGTTGCTAGTTTTTCTTGATGAGATGCATTGAGGTAGGCTTGGGTTGCTGAGTATCTCATCAACTTGCTCTATTTTGAAGGGAGTGAGCCTTGAAGTTGAAGCACAAAGTGTGACCAACCTTCCCTTTATTCAAATGTCACTGAAAGAATAAAGAATGAAGTGATAGTGATGGGCATCCACCACATACAATGTACAAGTATGTGGGTATGCGGATACTATCAGTGTAATACACTGGCAATCAGGCACATGCATCTTTACTCCCAACCAACAACCTCCCACTTAAAGGTGAATGTGCAGTGAGGAGAGAACAACGGGGAAAAAAAGTGATAAGAAAAAATAAGTGACGAAGTACAAATGCACATAAGTACAATAGGATGAGGAAAGATGCCATCTCATCCAACACCCATCAACTTCCTAAGGAAGATAAAACGCTTTGTTGAGAGACTTTTAGTGAGCAAATGTGTCACAATACATAATGACTCCACCATCAATCTCTATCCCCATGTCATATAAGATCAATCTCAGCCATGTCTACTCACATGATACCAATGCAATGCCTCTATACTCTGCTTCAGTGCTTGATAGAGCAATTGTAGGTTGCTTCTTACTGCTCCAACTTACCATGGTTGATCCAAATGAGAATGCATAGCCACTAGTAAATCTTCTATCCATAGAGCTACCTGCCCAGTCTGCATCTGAGTATCCAAACAATGTAGGCTTGATTCATTTTTCATAAAACAAGCCAAATCCAGCTGTCTCCTTCACATACCTAAGAACTCTTCTCACTACATCCAAATGTGATTTGCATGGTTTCTGCATAAACTGACTTATCAATCCAACAACATAACTCAAGTCTGGTCTTGTAATGGTCAAGTAGATAAGACTACCAACCATCTTTCTGAACATAGTGACATCCTCAACATAAGATCCATCATCCATCAACTTAACATTTTGATCCAATGGTGTATCAACTGGTTTGCATCCTGTCGTGCCATATTTTTCCAACATCTCCAATGCATATTGCCTTTGTATCAGCCATATACCATGAGGTGTGTCAATAACCTCAATACCCAAGAAGTATCTCAACAAACCAACGTCCTTTATATCAAACTCTTTATGTAACCCATGCTTGACTTCAGTAATCTCCTTCTCAAGTGTACCTGTAATAATTAGATCATCAACATAGATGACAATAGCAACCATACCATCTTCTGTATGCCTCACATAAAGTGAATAATTGGCTTTGCTCTGCTGAAATCCCATACTGCATAAGAATTTGTTGATTCTATCACACCATGCTCTTGGTGCTTGCTTCAGTCCATATAAAGCCTTCTTCAACCTGCATACATAATGTGGGTATTTTGGATCCACATAGCCCTTTGGCTAATCCATGTACACTTCCTCTTCTAATTTTCCATTCAAAAATGCATTTTTCACATCCATTTGATAATGTTTCCAACCATAGATAGAAGCCAAAGCAATTACCGGTCTCACTGTCGTCATTTTAGCTACTAGACTGAATGTTTTTTCATAGTCCAAACCATAAGTTTGTGCATATCCTTTTGCAATCAACCTTACTTTATACCTCTCAAGCGAACCATCCAACTTACATTTGACCTTATAAACCCATTTACATCCAATGGATTTCTTGCCATGAGGTAATTTCACCAAATCCCAGGTCTTGTTTTCCTTAGTGCATACATCTCTTCATCCATTGCTTGTCTCCACTCTTTGCTCTCTACTGCTTCTTCAAAGCAAGTAGGCTCCACATGTTGTACATAAGAAACCATGTATGAATAATGCATCTTCATGAACCCATTATAAGTCAATCGATCAACTAGATACCTTACCCTTTCTGACCTTCTCAATTGAGGTGCACTACCATGTGTCTCATCTAATCTAGCATGTGGTGGAACATACTTTCCTGCACTTCTAGTGCCAGGTGTTTTAACATGCGGAATGCCATACTCATCATCTATAGATTCATCTTCTGAACTTTCAGCCATAGGTCTCTTTCCTTTTGCAACTTCTGCACTCCTTTGTGCATTTCTCAATCTACCACTCCATGGATTGTAGCTGCCACTTCTTTCCACATTCTCTTGAGGTCTTGAAGCATCTTCCACATGCTGATTTTTAAACTTGTTGTTTGCTGAAATTTTCCTTCCATAGCCATCATCATCATTGCTTTCATAGGAATCAACATCCACTGCAATTTTGGGCTTGTACCATGATTCATATTCACTGAATCTGACATCCTTGCTTATGTATACTTCCTTACTCACTGGATCATAGCATTTGTATCCCTTCTTCCCATCAAGATATCCAAGGAAAATGCATTTTACAGCCTTTGATTCCATCTTCTTTCTCAAATCATCCGAAACATGAACATAACAAACACATCCAAAGACTCTAAGGTATGCAACAGTGGGTTTCCTGCCATAAATTTTCTCATATGGTGACATATTATGAGTCAAGGCTGTAGGTTTTCTATTCATAATGTGAACTGCAGTATGCACTGCTTCTACCCAATATGACAATGGCATGTTCATTTGGTTCATCATTGCCCTTGCAACCTTTGCAATAATCAGATTCTTCCTTTCAGTCACACCATTTTGCTGAGGTGTGTACCTACATGTCAATTGCCTTTTGATACCATGATCTGTCAAGAAGTCACAAAACTCATATGACATGTACTCTCCACCATTATCTGACCTCAAACATTTTATGTAGCATCCAAATTGCTTTTCATCCATAGATTTAAATTCCAAGAAATTTTCAAATGCTTCACTTTTATGCTGCATAAAGTACACCCAAGTCATTCTGCTAAAATCATCAATGAAAGTGATATAGAATCTACATCTTTCGCTCATGGAAACATTCTGACATGGGCCCCAAATATCTGAGTGTATTATTTCCAAAGGATAGCTGCTTATTCTCCCCCTCTTTGGAAATGGCAATCTGGACTGCTTGCCAAATTGATAAGCCTCACATACATCATCAAAATTCACATATCCAAAATGCGGTAGACCAAAGACTATCTGTCTTGATTGCATTTGCTTCAATCTTTGCAAATTGACATGACCAATCCTTCTATGCCATAATTCCACATCCTTATCTTGCCCATGTCCTCTCTCAACATACATAGAGTTTTGAATCACTGGAGTACGTGCATTCAAAGCAAATAATCTCCCTTTCTTTCTACCATGAGCAACCACCCTGCCAGTTCTTCCATTATGGAACTCCTCAATGAAACATCCAAACTTATTGAATCTCGCCTGCAATCCTTGATCTGTCATTTGACCAACTGATGCTAAGTTCTTAGTTATTGTGGGCACATAAAGTACATCACCAAGCTTGTTCTCAATTCCATCTTTAGTAACAAGTGGCACACTACCAATATGAGTAATTTTATGTAAAGTATCATCACCAGTGGCAACATATTCCTCATTCTGCATTTGCTCCTTGCTATCAAACCACTCAGCATGATAAATCATGTGGTTTGTAGCTCCTGAATCCAAAAACCAGTCATTCTCACGAAAAGGGTGAGTCATGCTCCCAAGCACATGCTCCATAGCAAATAGGTGACCTCTAGGTGATCCACCTCTAGGTCCATAACCTATACCACCATAAGTGCCTACATAGTGGCCATATTGGGTCCTTCCATGACCCCTAGACATGGCATTCTATTTATGATAACAATCCTTCTCAAAATGACCAAACTGCCCACAATAATGACAATTGCCACCTCTCTGTGAAGGACTAGACCGTCCTCTACCTCTAGGGAAAGATCTTCCCCTACCTCTATGCATGAAGTTACCACAACCAAAGTTACCTCTTCCACGAGCAAAACCACAATTACTACGACCAAGTGAAGAACCTCTAGCTCTAGATGAGGTGCCATGACCTCTCTGGTGATAGAAAACAGTGTCTCCACCTGTATTTTTGCCACTACTAGATGCATTCAACCCCAACTTGATTTCTTCTGTATTTTTGCCACTACTAGATGCATTCAACCCATCTTGGCCTTCTACTCATCAGATAAAGGAATTTTTTATTAGTCTCTATTTCCCAATGTGTTGCCCATTCCTACTTGTAGCATGTATGGATTCCTACTTGTAGCATGTATGTGTAGTCAAACAAGCATCTTTGCATAAGATCTGAGAGGTAGATGAGCCTACAACTCCAACATTTTGCAACATCCTTTGTATGCTATGTTTCAAGCTATTATTTGGTGGCATTGTCAATGTCAACCAACTAATTGAGGGTGGTTATTCCTCCCTGTGCTTGCAATTCTTCAAGCTTATGTTCCATAGCTTCTAGGGCCATTTTTTTTATATCAAAGATTGTAGCCTCCTTGAGGATATCGACTGTGGCATGAAAGGTATCAAATCTTCCTCTTGAATGGTTGGATCTATCTATGGGGCAAGTTGAGCTCCCTAAGAGGCATGTTCACAAGGTTGAGAGTTCATCTGAGACTAGTGTCTTTACTAGTGATCAAAGTTTGAAGCTTGTGTCCACTTTGTAAGCACGTGCACCTACTTTGTACATCTAAATCCCAGGGTTTTTAGTGTTTGGGTTCTTGGTTCAACTGTGATGTGCTACCTAAAACTACTTTTAGGGCATGATGTTTATGACTCATTAGGAGATAATTCTAAGTGACACTATTAGTACTCCTTGGAATGACATGGGTAAATCAGTTAGATTTTTCTAAGTCCACATCACAATAGAGCTTTCTAGATGGATTTTTTGGCTATAAGCACACGTGATTATCAAAGACTATCTCTACTACAAAATGGGGAGTGTTTGCCTACATCTCTATACTATTTGGCTTGATTAATGCACTAGTCACTTTCCAATGTCTCATCTATATCATTATCAATAATATGTTGAGATGATGGGTTGAGGTTTTTGTGGATGATTTTTGTGTCCACTCTAGTTGGGAGGAGTACCTTGAGAAACTTTGATTTGTCTTTAAAAGATGTTGACAGGACCAAGTCTCCTCAAATCCCTTGAAATCCCAACATTGGGTTAAGCACGTCATCATCTTGGGCCATGCAGTATCTAAGAATGATGTTACATCATCTATTGTAATATTGTATATGTATGTCAATACAATAATCTCATGCAACTAGTTAGTGGGATATAGACTTCATGGGATCCATTAGTCCTACTGCCTAGTATCCTCAAGCATGCTACATCATAGTGGCCAATGATTACATGACTAAGTGGGTAAAGGCTAGGGCCACTCATAAGAGTGATGTCCACCCCATGGAAAATTTCTTACAGAAGCAAGTCATCTCACATTTTTCATTTCCCATTGAGATTATCAGCAATCAAGGAACCCATTTTCTAGATGGCATCATCAAACATCTACTACCCATGTTCTTGGTCCTACCTTGAAAGGCTAGTTCTTACTATTGTCAAGCAAATGACCAAGAAAATCCCACTAATAAACTCATTGTTACTGTCCTAACTAAGACTATCTCAACTCCATGGTCAATTTAGCATCGTAAGCTCATGACATTACTATCGGCTTATGAAATGACTTATAAGATGGCAGGCATGGAGCAAACCTCCTTCAAGCTAATTTTTATGATTGATGCGATCATTCCACTCAATTTCTATATCCTTGATGTTCATATCGCAATAGGAGAATATTAGGAAGGCACCAAAGTTTGGGTTGAATGCCTTACTAGTCCCACATGGTTCACTTGAAGGATCCAACAATGAACCTCAACCATACACAAGAAAAAAATAATATTGCAAATTATGGCAGTGTAATGATCCACATTGTGGACATCAATCTAAGAGTGCCCTTGCAAGAGATCTTGCCATCACAATATATAACCCTACCTCCACCACCAAAGAGCTAGATTGGAGAGCATAGTACTCAAGAGAGGGAAAAGAGACAAAGAGAGGAGATATAGAACCCTAATCCTATCGATGAGCATGACAAGAAAAAAGAGAAACAAAGAGAAGAAGTGAAGTCAAGCTCATCTTCATGAGATTCTGATGAAGCAGAAATAGAAGAGTAGTGAAAGGGAATCCGTGCTATTAAAAAGATGTGAAAAAAGAGTGAGAAAAAAGTTAGATGCTAGAATGAAGTAGAGTCAAGAAGAGTACAAATGGGCCGTAAGTGAATCTATTCAAGAGGAAATGCACAAGAAAGAAAAGACTATCTCATAGCATGTGGCTAAAATTCTATAGAAAAGGGAAGAGCTCTAGAAGGGGAAAGAGAAAGCAACAAGGAAATCACAATCTTTTGACTCATCAATCCTTCATGAGTTGATGACACAAATAGGGAGCATGAAGGCACAAATCATTGAGTTTACCAAGGTAGACCAACACCAAATCCATCATTATAAACCAAAAATATAGACCATGCCTTGACAAATTGTCAAGAGTACACAAAAGCCTCCCATGGGGCAAGGCACAACAAGTACATTAGGAGCTCTTACATAGTTTTGTGCAAAACTCAAAAGGAATAAAGTCGGGGTAATAAAGACCAAACAAGAACTTCAAGAAAGACTGAATGAAACCTAGGATACCTAGGAGAAGTTCCTTATGAAATCTAATGAGCAAGTACAAGAGTTCTGGACATAACTTCAAGAAAAAGACTTGCATTAAGGAAAAAGATTGTGACGCTTAAGGTTGTGGAGGAAGAAGTGGAGAAGATGGAAAAACAAAAATTAGAAACAAATCATCAATTGGTTTATTTCACACTCCAGTCGGCTTAAGAGAAGGCAAAAACAACCTTGCATGAGAGAGAAAGCTTAGAACATCAATAGGTATAGGGCCAATAGAAGAATGCACATGTAGGTAGAAGATGAGACTTGGATACTATATGGGACACCACTAAAGAAGATATCCAATGACTTAGGAGTAGCACTATACAATGAAAGTCAACACAATGTCCAATTGGAACCTTAGGAGAAAAACTCTATGGTGAAAGTCAACACAATGTCTAATTTTGAAGCATTAAAATATGGCTAAGCAGCAAGAACTGTTTAGAGAACTACATTGCTAATCAATCTAATGGCTATAGAGCAAACAAAGGAAGAGTTGGTCCATCATCTAATGTAGAAGGGTTATGAGGTTCAACAACTAAAAGTAGTTAGTTTGTTGTTATCAAAAACAATCCACCTAAAATCTCCTATGACTATAGAATCACCAATGGTCATGATGTCTCCCATTGATCTGCTAGAAGCACAAAAGTTTGATGCAAGTAAACCTAAAGAGTAGACAAAAGTGAAGAGGATCAAGAGCAAAAAGAGGCATATACTACCATGGTGTAGGCAGTGAGAGCATAGTCTTAAATTAGTGCACAAATTAAGAGATGCTATCAATGTGGAAAGCTTTGTTGTATTCAACCGAGCTTTCATGTCAAGTTTCCACCCAACAAGATTACCATAGTTGAGCTTCACAACATTGAAGATATCAAACTCTATACCCAATTGGATCATCTAGAATAGGAGGTAGCTGATAGACAAAAGCAACCATCAAGTATACATATTTTCTTACAAGATTACTTTCTATGAAAGATTTTATTAAAGATTTAGAATCTAGTATACTACATGATGATGGTAGCTCAAATGATTTTATGCTATAATAACTTGTTAGAAGGCTATAACTAGAAATCGTGTCTTCATTATACAAAGTAAGTTTGCATTCCAAGGGGCTACATACAATGGCACAAAAGAAATTAAGGGACTAGAAGTGAATATGGGTTCATATAGTGAAAAATGAGACTTCTTAGTTGCACCTATGCAATCTTCAAATATCATACTGGGTATGCCTTTTAGAAATCATTATAAGCTAGACATAGTCTATGAATGGCCGATTGACTATAGCCCACCATCAATAGGAGCCTAGATGCAATCACCTACCCCCTTGTCATTTGCATATGTGGTATGCAATGCTTTACATGAGTGTCATGTAGTACATCATTGCAATAAGGCATTGTTCATGTTTAGTTTATGCATTAATTTGACTTAGTGGTCATAGTAGTGTTGGGTTTTTGCATGTGGATGCATCCCTTATGGTTATGGTAGTTTAAATGATTCATGCGTGTGAATCATTATGAGTGAACTAGAATTTCAAAATGTAGATGGCATGAGTATGGTTAAGCAATAGGTGTACATGCTATTTCACTATGATGCTAGCATGTATTTCCAATAGTGTCAACAAATGCTTTTGACAAATTGTAGTGTAATTAAGGGAAATTGCAAGGGTTTCAAGGGAGAGATCACTTTTGATTTTCCAAGTCAATCTATCTCTTTGACCAACAATCCAAAAAAGGAGATATTTTCTTTAAAGAGTCACATCCAAGCTAAAATAACAAAATGCATGCATGATTTATGTTTTTGAGGTAAAGTCTTCACAATCATCTACTTTAACTCATGTGTGGAAGACTTTTCTAGACTCCTTTAAGCACTACTTTGCTCAAGATTATCCACCATAGTTACCATAATCACAAGGAGATTTAGACACAAAATAAAGCTCTTTCCTAGTGTTACTTCTCCCCATAATGCATGCACCCATTTCCCCCTCATTTTTTTGAATCTTGCCTATTATTGCACTATCACCTTGCTCAACCACCTTACTCTCCATAATAGCCCATTCATGCTAGATATTATTTACACCACCTTACTCTCCATATAGTAGTCCATCGATGCTAGATATTATTTTCCCCACCTAGACAAGCATCACCCAAAGATGTGGCATCTAGGACAACATCTTCACCTTTTGGGAGCCCAACACTCTTGTTCATTCTAGGGATCAAGAATTCATTGTGCTCCTTTGTTCACTTTGAGAAGTGTACAACCATGTGGATTTGGAGTTTCTAGAAGGCACATTGTGGAGGATGCACTTTTTAGAGTAATAGGTTGGAGGATTGTTACCCTTTATTCCTAAGCACGAATCCAAGTTTTAATTGACAAGACAAGTATAGAGAGATTCAATATCAAAATATCAATGAGATAGGAATGCCCATTAACCCCCTTCTTTCTTTTATTGTAGTAGAGGCCATGAGTTCTTCCTTGACAAAGACATCTAGTAGTATTACAATCATTAGATTGCTTATCCCTAAGCTCGAGGATCTCCTTGATATGGAGTTCACAACAATATTTATCTATTCAAGGATGAGAAACTTTAGGGCCTTCTAGAGGCAATTGAGATATTTCACATAGCATTAAGTGTCTTCTTAATTAGCACAAGACTTATAGATTTTGGTGAGAGATTCAATGGCCAAAGATTAGTGAGATAGGGATTCCTACTAACCCTCTTTTTGATTTTTTTTTCTAGTAGAGGCCATGAGTTCTTTCTTGAAAAGAGATCCATTAGAATTACAGGCATCATGTTGCTAATCCCTAAGCTTGAGGAGCTCCTTGATATAGAGTATGCAACAATAGTTTATCTATACAAGGATGAGAAACTCTAGGGCCTTATAGAATCCATTAAGATATTTCACATAGCATAAGGTTCCTTAATTAATTATCATGAGTTATAGATTTTGGATAAGTAAATCTAGGTAGTCAAAATGGTGATACACAAGGATTTCACCTAAGTCCCTCGCAAAATCAAGGTGAGATATCTTGGATCTGATGTGGGATTGATATTACCTTAGTGAAGTAATTAGCACCCCTTCTTTTGACCATTGTATAGAAGCTCCTTTCTTGGAGGTTATCAAGACTATCATTAGCAAGGCTAGTATTAGCAAGGAGAGAGTGGTAATCACCAACTAGGTTCTTCTTGAGACGATGACGTACATGCATTTGGCTAGGTGAAGCACCTTATGAACTTTATTTGATTAGGTGCAAACAAGAGCCTGGTTATAGCATAGATGGTTTGGGATGCCATTACAAAACCTAGATCTAGAGGAGGCTTGGAAATCATAGACCCAAACCTAGATCTAGAGGAGGCTTGGAAATCATAGACCCAAACATTCAAAGCAAAGCCTTATTGTTACACTCATTGTCATGGATCTCCTTCCAAGCAAGGATCAATGGAAGAAAATTATACTATGACGGCTTTAATCCATCACATCTACACATGCAAGACCATGGCATCCTAGTATTCATCGGATATTTTAGAACATGAAGACTAGACACTTAGGGGAGTTTTGAGATCCAAGTGTAGTTGCTATCATTTGAAAGAACCTAGTTCTATTTCATGTGGGCTCCACTAGGTAAAAGTAGAGGAGGTAGCAACCACGACTAAGAGAAGAGGAGGCAACTTCTTTTATTCAGTTACTATTTGTGATTGGAGTTGGGCTAGACTATTGGATAAATGACTTACATAGCCTAGGGGAAGTTCTCTATACAAGTTGCTATCTTAGTTGAAGACTAGTTTGCATTTTAGATGTCGTGATAAGAGATCCAAAAGCCATGACTAAAGCACCTTAGGGGCACCAAAGCTATGATTATAGAGGGTATGATAGATAGAGTATCCTCCAAAGCTGAGGAAAAATACAACCACTTTGTAGACCTCTATTGGTTTCTTCTTTAATGGAAACATCTTCTTTGGGGTCACTACAGCTAGGAGTGATATGATATTCACTTAATAGTGGAGGAGGACAATCACTTTTAGGGAGAGGACTTGGATTAGGTAGATTTTACATGATGCTCCAAATAGAGGATCAGATTAGTGGCACACTATAAGAGGAGTTGGTATATTGACCCACACCCAGCCACCTACTTAATAGATGGATGGAGACACTAGACTTATCAAAGGAGGCACCTTCAAAGATTACAATGGGATCCTTAGGAGTGAATTCAAAGGGATCCCTTCTTTGATAAGGCAATGTGATGTGGCCTTCTTTAGCTACATTATCAAGTCAAGGAAGACAATTCAAATGAGGAAGATCAAAGCACAACAAACAACCACTTTCCATTGGCATAGAGAGGGCATCTTTGATCTTTTCTTATCAAAAATTTGGAGGAGGCTAATGATAGATCTAGGACTAGGAAGACCATTATTGTGACTTGAGGGGTCTTATATTGGATAACAAATAGAGGCCAAAAATGTGGATATGAGGATTTTTAGGGGAGCCACTCCTTTCTCATTATTGTTTAACATTTGAATAGGATTCCCACTTCAAATAGATGCTAAAAATGTGGTTCTGAGGATTTTTAGGGGAGTCACTCCTTTCTTGTTATTGTTTAACATTTGAGTAGGATTCCCACTTCAAATTACTTGTAGGCACAATGGACCCAAGGACACTATCATGGATGGGAGTTGATTGTGAGTACTATTTCTTCGTACATTTGGGCTATGAGGTGCAATCATCCACCCAAATGTCTCCACCACACAAACTCTCTCAAGGAATGGAGAGAGATTGTCCATTCTCTCCTCCTCCTCTGTGTAGACATGGGACTCTGATACCTTCTTTCACATAGCTCGTTAGATGATGTGGCATTATAACCCACCCAATTGGTAGTTCACACAACCATTGTATTTATGATGCATTAAGTTACTCCCTACATGGTTCTTTATACCTTGTATTTTATCTTAAGGTGGTTTTCTCCATTGTGTTATTAATAGAATTTTTCTTTTTTCTTTTTAAGTTAGTAAACCCAATAAAACATTTTCCACATGAAATTTGAAGTGACCTTTCAAATGTGCTAGCAAAAAGATGCATGTATAATAACATATTGCAAGTAATTTCAATATAGAAGAGACTTACGCAAGGACCTCTGACATCATAAGTCACTTAGCCCCATTTCAGTAGAAGAGAAGCTCAAAAAAGAAAACTTCAATCTAGTGTAGAGGAGCCGATTGTGTGACATCTTAAGTAAAAATAAGTTTCTCCTTTTTAATCCATGGCAATTCATGATGAGTTTTAATTTAGCAATATCACTAAGTATTGAATGGACAACATCACATTTCTCACTTGGATGCTTTGTCATGCTAAGCCTTAGTAAACGTGAAGGTGAAGGTGAAGGTGAAAATTTTTATAAGGTCATAGTGAGACACTTTAGAAAAACAAGTGCTATCTAGAGGCATGACATTATTTGAACCCAACATTGCTCGCAAGAGTACTTCAATCTCCTTGCATAAGCCATGAAACCAAGTCCTAGTCATATCAGTGGTCCAAGTCAGAACCATAAAGTACTACCTGAGTGGCACTTGTTTTTTTATTAGCTCCTCTACCCTAGACTTTTGGTTGCATTTGGTACTTACAATCTTTTTCTATTGAGATTCTTAATAATTGATGCAAGCTTTGAGTTCCTACAAGTTACATTAGTAATATACCTCCTTCAATGACTCTATTCTTTAGCATGATATGGAAATTAAATCTTTAGAGCAACAATAGAAATCCTTCCATGAAGCCTACTATTAATGGAGATTCTCTTTCAGATTTGAATTGTCAATCTTTGGTTTGGAAAGTAAAGATTTTTGCCTCTTAATTTGAGCAATATTCTCTCCAAAATTTGTTGAAGAAGCTCAAGTTCCTCTTCACTTGCTATATCTTTTTCTTCTATTGGAATAAGTGTAGCTTTTATGCATAATATGTAGTCAAATAATAGTGAAAAGCAAAGTGGTTTCTAAGCATCACAAGTGTGCCTTAAAGAATAGACCATGGTACTTAGTAATTTCCCCAACTTGCTCATGGAAGAACTCTAAACTAGAGAGAGTTGCTCATGAGTTCATTAAAGAAGAAGATTGTCACCCTAAAGATAGAAAAGATCTTGTTTCTCCCCTCCCCCCCCCCCACCCCCCAAATAGTGTGTAGCCGCCGTTTGACTTATTTATTTTTGGTTGGGATGTTGCTCAAGGCTCAATGCCCAACATCCATTTTTGGGTTATACTCATGCATCGACGAAGGTACCCTTCCTAGATACTCAAGTAGGACTTGAACCATTAACCACATGCAACACATGCAATGTCCTTACCGGTAAAAATGAGTAATTCTAACAAGATGCAAGGCAAGTGCAGGTGTGAGTAAAGGGAAGAAGGTATCGACCTTAAAGATGGAAGTAAAATCTTACCAAATGTATTGTATGTCTGGCTTTTTTCAGTGTCACGGTGTCTTAGTCTATGCTGGCTTCTCTCGGGACGCCGAGCTCCTGCAAAGGTGACTAGTTTTTAAGCAACACGCGGGTACGAGCCAGCTCTTTCCCGTATGGAGCGCACTACCATGGCACGACACAGACCCAGAAAAGAGACAGACAGACACCCACACCACACACACACACACACACACACAGATTTTTAATCCTATTAGCTCAGTGGCTCTCTGTCCATAGACAGTAGAATTATACTGCAACACGATTTCATCCCCTTCCCCCATAATCAGTCCCTCCCTCGCCACCTGCAATTTAGCTCTATATATATAAGGCCCCCACTCCCCCTCTTCCCCCACCATCACTGATATCCATCTCGCCACCTTGATCTGTAATAAGGCTTCCATATCCCTCCCTCCCCACCCACTTTTCCCTCTCATAGCTACCATTTCTTCTGATCTCCTCTACTTCCTTAGACATGGCGGCGCGCTCTCTCTCAGTCGCAGCTGCTCTCATTTTCATGGCGGTGCGTTGTAATTCCTTCATTGAGCTATGTGCCTGCATACTGGAGTTGCGAAGCTCACTAAGCTTCTTGACTTATTTTCTTTCCTCCTCAGGTCTTAGCCGCAGTTGCCATGGCCGCTGATCAGCACAAGGATTACAGTGAAGCCTCTGTGGAAACGGGTTTGCAAGCTCGGGTACATCAAAGGCGCCTCCTAACCATGGGTGGGTGAGAGAGAGATTCTTTTGAGTGAGTTTTCTTTCATTAAGGAATGATTAATATTGGTGGTGGTGGGGTGTGTGTACATGTTTATGTGTGAAGTCTTTTCATTCGAAGATTGATTTCTTTTGAGCGAGTGTTTATATCTTTAAAGAGTGGT
Source organism: Lygodium microphyllum (assembly GCF_053477565.2). NCBI lineage: Eukaryota > Viridiplantae > Streptophyta > Polypodiopsida > Schizaeales > Lygodiaceae > Lygodium > Lygodium microphyllum. Next base: position 63,821,389 of record NC_141147.1, on the reverse strand, counting down.
TCATATTGGTGGCTCTGGTGATGGTAGTTTTAGTAGTGGTGGTGGTGGTAGTGTTAGGTTAATGTTTCTTTCCTTAAAGAATGATTACTATTGGTAGTGATAGTGGTAGTGTTTTGCCCTTGATTAATGATAAATATTAGTGGTGATATGGCGTTGGAGTGTTTCTTTTCTTGAATGATTAATTTTGCTAGTGATGATGGTAGTGGTGGTGATAATTCTAGTGGCCGTGGTACATATATGTGTATTCGTACACACACATGTAAACATGTGGATATATACATATTATCATCTTTGCTAATCACTTCTTCTACCCATTGTTGTTTGCAGATTGCCCAAGTGCATGTGATGGAAGGTGCAGTGCAGCAGGTGCACATAAGAGATGCGAGCAATTATGCTTGATTTGTTGTAAGGCATGTCAATGTGTCCCTCCAGGCACCTATGGACATAAGGAAGTCTGCCCTTGCTATGCTAGGCTCAAGAACGATAAAGGAACTGACAAATGCCCTTAAGATAGATCTACATATAATATCTCACATCAAATATCTACAAGCATGAAAGGCAATGTTATTATCATACTTCTCATTTTCTAGTCATGATTTTTCTCAGTACTCAATGTACTTTACTCTAGTGAGTGATTATAAATATGAACAAAAGCTTTTAGAAACTCTTATGTCAAGGTTGAGTCGAGAGAGAGAGAGAGAGAGAGAGAGAGAGAGAGAGAGAGAGAGAGAGAGAGAGAGAGAGAGAGAGAGAGAGAGAGAGAGAGAGAGAGAGAGAGAGAGAGAGAGAGAGAGAGAGTGTGTGTGTGTGTGTGTGTGTGTGTGTGTGTGTGTGTGTGAAACTTGATATAGATAGTGGAAAATGTTCTTTTGGCAAGATCTTATATTTTGAATTTTCTATGAGATCCAATTGTATGGCTGAATATTTGGTATCAAGGGGAACTAAATCAATGTGTACTTTCAGTTCCAATATATTATCTACAATGAGAAAACACACTTTGTTGTTCTGTATGCATGCATGTGTGTGGGAGGGGGATGTGCATCCATATGTATATATGTATTTTCTTAGAAGTGAAACAAACTCTTTGGGGGTTTGATAATATTGCATTTGTAATTCATAATGTGATGCCTATGCATAAACCTTTGTTTGTCACCTCATTAGATCTATAGGCTTGCTCATTTTGTCTCCTTTCTCACTATTGAACCCTTTAAACTACATTTCTTTTTTAATAATAGCAACAAAAAGTTCAATTTTTGCAAGACTTTTTATGTTTCAAAGTGGTTTGCATGTCCTATGATCAATACCATTTAGGAAATAAGGAAAATGTCCATCTCTCATAAAATGAATATGAGAGTAACAAAAGTAAGATTCTTGTCTACAATTGTGTCCTTTTAGACACTAATGTGAATCATCCTTTGGCCTTTCTTCCCTTTATCCTCCAAAATACATGTAACAATTATACAACTCAAAACTTGAATGATGGGGGAACTTACTTTAATTTGAGACATTGAACACACACAATAGATGTAAGGAGGAGCCTACTTAAGAATGGAAGAAAAGAGAGAGGACAAAAAGTTTTTTTGTTGGTTTTTCTTTATTCTTTCTCACATAATAGAATATGCACTTACCGTAGATAATATGTAATATAATGGAAAGTGTCCTATTAAGTTAAATAGCACATGATTGACTATAGTAATTATATTTGATCTTCACTAAGTGTAGCTAAGGATTAAACAAAACCTAACTATATGCATTGATAAGTGCTATAAAGTAGATGTAACTAGCCAAAATATAATCAACAATTGCCAACCATCACTTACTATTTTTAATAGTTACTTTGTATGGCAACCACTACTTCTAAAGATCTCAAAATTAGGTTAATGTCTACCCCCTCCTTGGTATATGCCATTTCCTTGTAACTTGCCATCAAAGGTAGAATGTTGTTGCACAACATATAGCCTGTGGAATGTTGGGACTTAAGTGGTGTAGTTTGATGGAGGAGCAATTGGTTTTATTTGGTAGACATGATGGTAATAGTGAGAAATGTATTGGGGCATGTATTGAGACTTCTTGGGTGGATTACGATTGATGCCAAGGTGGATGACAAGGTATTGTAAAGTATTTGTACTATTGTTGAGAATGATACGCGTGATTTGTTGATTCATCCATGATGATTGTAAGGAGATGAAAGATTCGATAAGCAATCATATTAGTTCAATTAAGGAAAACTTAATGGGTAGATCATCAATATGATCATACTACTTGGTGATGTAGTTAGAAATAATCTTCTTTAATGAAGGTGCCCTTTCTAGCCTTGTTGTTAGTAAGCTCCTTCTATAGCACTAGGTGGTGAGTGCAGTCATCACAAAACAAAGAGTCAAGTCACTTTGAGAGTCAAGTCTACCAATAGAAAAGCAAGAGCTTCCTAGATATGTCCCACCCTTTATTGTGGCTTGAAGATATGTGTGTGGGTAGAGAAGAGGGTCTAGCATGCTAGAGGTAGAGCTAGAGGTGATTGGAGGGTAATTGACAAAAGCCACCCAACACCTCTCACTTGAGAACGCCTAGGTGCGGTGCAATTTTTATGGGTGCTTTTCTTTTCCTCTTTTTTCTAGAAGGATGCTAAATAGCATTATTCCCTTGAGCTTCTAGCCTTGGTAACATGGCACATTAAACTATAAAGGCTGGTAGGGATTAACTGAGATGGTTCTTGAGACTAAAATGCATTCACATGAGTGTATATGAGCTACTGCAAGCCAGGAAGATGATAATGTAGATGGAGAAGCTTGATGATGATTCTATCATTGAAGAACCACCAAGTTCTTAAGGGCGTGTTATCAAGAACGATCATTTGAGCCATTTGGAGAAGCATTATGTGACCCTTTTCAAACGAATTGGTCATTGAAGAGAGCAGGTTTCCAAGGTAGATTTTGCTTGGAGATGCATTGGATTGAGTTGATGGAGACAAAACCATACAAACCATGCCATTTAGTCTTGCAAAGTGTGCTACCCAGACTGCTAAGATATCGCCCAATGAGAAGCCTATTGCCAAGTGCAAAACCACAACACAAAATGTATTGGATGGAGTGTTGTCATGGCTGCGGCAGATATGGACACATTGCAAAGGATTGTTACAAGAAGCAAGGAGACATGAAGGGAAAGGGCAAACAGTATGGGCACTATGCATCTTCTAGTAGTGCTCATGATGAGCAGGTTGACAGATTGTTTTCCATGCAACATATGTCTAAGAATGCATCTAGGCAGAACAAAGATGAGAGATGGTACATTGATTCAAGGGCTTCAAATCATATGGCACCCCATGGAGAATGGTTTGATGAGATGATTGCAAGTTCACATGGTTATGTGTGTACTAGGGATGACACCCAACATGACATTCAGCACACACGAATTGTTCCGTCGTTGATGCATGATGGCAAGAAAAAGAGCCTGCATGATGTACTACATGTACCTACAATAACCAAGAAACTTTTGTCAATTACCCAAATGGTAGAACAGAATTTGCAGGTGAGATTTAATAGAGATGGATGCTTTGTTAAAGAATATGGTAATGGATGCAAATTGATTGCTAGAGGCCGAAGAGATGGCAGAATGTTTACTCTTGATGCGTCAATTCCAAAATTGAAAGCAACCATGTTTGCACATGATGATGGTGCTATACGGGATGTTGAGATATGGCATAAGCGAATTGGCCATGTGAATGTATAAAAGCTGAAATCTATGCAGCAAAAGGAGATTGTGCTTAGCGTGCCTAAGTTCAAGTATCATGACTTTGGACATGTATGTGATGCATGTCAATTTGGAAAGCAAGCACGGTTTCCATTTATGAGACATGTACGGAATAGCTCACGACCCTTGCAATCAGTACATTCAAATGTATGGGGTCCAACTCATAATGCTTCATTTGGTGGTGCTCGTTTCTATGTATCCTTCATTAATGATTTCAATAGGTACACCTAGCTTTACATACTGAAACATAAGGATTATGTGTTTGATGCATTCAAGGACTTCAAGAAGCATGCTGAAAATGAGTTGAGCTATAAAATTTCATATCTTAGATCAGATGGAGGTGGAGAATATGTCTCTAATTACTTTGACAGGTACCTTGCTAAACATGGGATCAAAAGACAGTTAACTTGCAGCTATACACCGCAGCAAAATGGTGTAGCAAAAAGGAAAAATAGGATACTGATGGAATCGGCAAGAGCTATACTGAATGAGAAGAGTTTGCCAAATGTTTATTGGGCTGAAGCAGTAGTGACTGCTATCTATGTGCTGAATAAAACCCCTATAGTAGGGATTCATAATGTAACTCCATATGAGAGATTGTATGGTCATAAGCCTGACATTTCACACTTGAAGGTATTTGGCAGCATTGCATATGTGCATATTCTTGATGAAAAGAGGAAGAAATTGGATCCTACATATGTCAAGAGTGTGTTTCTTGGTTATGCACAAGACTGGAAAGCTTACAAGTGTTATGTACCATCTACACATGAGACATTGATTAGCGGAGATGTTGTTTTTTATGAGCTGGCATCGTTGTATAGTAATCCTGTTGCAGTGGCTACTGATGGATCAGCCAACACTAGTAATGCTGAAATTACACCTACAGTGAGTACATCCATGAGTGGTCCTATAGGTGATAGGTCACCTACAGTAAGTCCTTGGTCAGGACGCTTGCGGAGTCATACTCCTATGTCCACTGACACGAATATGTCAGTGAGGGGGAGATTGGATATAAGGGAAAAGAAAAGATGCTTGAGGATGTGACAGGTCCACTTACATCAGGTTATGAGTCATCTAACTACGACAGTTTGGATAGTGAGTTGGGCATACCATCTATTATGACACCTGGAGTAAGGCAAAGTCGTTATGTACCACCTCATGAGAGGCAAGCTCAAAGTGAGCCATAGTTATGGAGATCTGAGAGAGTCAGAAAACCAGTTGACACGTTTACATACACTGGTTATTCAACCTGCCATTATGCACATATGGCTAGTGTGACAAGTTACAAAGAACCTACAAAGTTTGATGATGCAATTATAGATGATAACTGGTGTGCTACCATGGATGAGGAGTATGCAACCTTGGCTAAAAATGAGACATGGGATTTGGTTGAGTTGCCTGAAGGCAAAGTCTCCATTGGCTGCAAATGGGTGTACAAGGTTAAGTGCAAGTCAAATGGTTCGTTAGAACGCTATAAGGCCAGGCTGGTTGCAAAAGGGTATGCACAGCAATATGGCTTTGACTATGAGGAGACTTTCAGTCCAGTGGCTAAAATGGCAACAGTCAGAACTGCCATTGTTTTGGCAACATGCAAAGGCTGGAAATAATGGCAAATGGATGTCAAGAATGCTTTCTTGAACTACGATTTGGTTGAGTAAATATATATGGAGCAGCCTGAAGTCTATGTTCACCGGACTTTCCTACACATGTATGTAAGCTGAAAAAGGCTTTATATGCACTGAAACAGGCACCTAGAGCATGGAATGCTCAGATCAATAGTTATTTATAACAACGTGGATTTAGATTGGGTGATGCAAATCACAGTCTGTTCATGAAGAAGACAGATCATGGATATGTGTTTCTAGTGGTCTATGTAGATGATCTTATCATCACTGGAGATGATGAAGATGGCATTGTTGAAATTAAATCATGTTTACAAGCTAAATTCAGAGTCAAAGACCTTGGTGAACTAAAGTATTTTCTTGGGATTGAGGTAGTCTCTATGTCTCAAGGTATATGGCTACTACAGAAGCAGTTGTTGAGATATCGAGCTCCACTCGTGATACGCCAGGGTGACCGTTGTGTATTTATGTCACCGACTTGTCAGTTGCAGACGCGGTTGGTACACCGCCCATGAATAATAGCTACATGATAGCTATCCTTATCTACTCTAGTTCGTGGCTCAGTTAGTATGCCACCTTAGTTAGTTGAGTTTGGTTTGAGACCCATATTTAGGGTTCTTCTATTTCTTTGTAAGTGAGTTCTTTTTGGCTTACACAACTAAGAAGAGGAAAACTGTTTTTTCAGCCTCCACCCTTGTGTGTCTTCCCCCATTGTGCAAGCAAGAAAGCTTCAAGCGAGACTCCTTCCTTCTCTCCCACAATCTTGACATGGTATCAGAGCCTTGTTCGTGGTAAGGAGCTCAAGAAAGCAAGCCAAGCTCGCGGTGGTCTGGTAAGAGGAGCAGTGTTGCTTTCATTTTCTGTTTTGGGAGCAGATCTCTGCAGGTAGCACAGCCGGAAATTGCAGGAGTGCATTGTCTCAGGTTGAGACGCCCTTCACGGTGAAGCAAGAGGGCAGTATATGCTGCGGGTGAGGGCTTTAGCCCTATGGCGACCTTGTTTTTTTTATTTGAGGCCATTTCGGGGCCTGTTTTGCAGACGGAAGTTTTCTGCACGCACTCAGGAAAAGGCTCAGTTTTATGCTGTGCAGCCACTGTTCTACAGGTCGGTGAAAAGTTACTGTAGAAATTGCATCGTATGCTTGTGCGCAGAGACATTGGGAGTTTCAGAATCATCCGTGGTTCCTGTTTATGCAAAATCGTCACTAGGAAGTGACTGTGTGGTCAAATACCACTTTCGCCAGTTTTGCAGATTTGCCCTTGTGAGGGTGAAGCTGTGTTCTTTTGCAGTGACAGAATTTTTTGCAGTCTTCTGTAATGGCATCTGATTCTCTTTCACAGATTGTCACTGAAAAGCTTGACAAGAACAACTTCCAAGCATGGAAGTTTAGAATGACGAATTTCCTTATGGGAAAAGGATATTGGGAATTTGTTGCAAGAAATGAAGAAGAACCAGTTCTTCCTGATGTTCCCAATCAACAGCAAATGCAAGCATTTAAAGCATGGCATGAGAGAGCCAGGAAAGTTATGTACTGGCTGTCTATCAGCATTTCAGACTCTATGATTGTGCATATTCAGGATGCAAGTACGCCAAAGGAGGCATGGGATACTTTGTCAAAAATGTATAGCACAAATACGCAAGCCAGGAAAATGCAGCTCAAGCAAGAGTTGCACAATGTGCAAAGAGAAAATATGAGCATCAACGACTACCACATGAAGGTGAAGAAGATTGCAGATGCACTTGCTTCCATTGGGTCGCCAGTGGAAGATGATGATTTAGTTTCTGTGACCTTGAATGGTCTAGGAAAGGATTATGCACAGTTTCGGACGTCCATTTCAGTTCGTGAAAGATTTCCTGATTTTGAGGAGTTGATTGCTCTTCTAATTTCTGAGGAACAGAGAAATGGTGGTGCATCTTCTTCAGGAGGAACTTCAAAAGAAGCTGTCTTCTACTCAAATGCTGGAAGAGGTAGAGGCAGAGGTAGAGGAGGCCGATTTGGAGGCCGTGGCAGAAATCAGAATATGCAGCAGACTCAAGAAAACCAGTCCTATGGAGGAGGACGTGGTAACTCTAGAGGCAGGGGGAGCCAAAGAGGTCGTGGTGGATGGCAAAGAGGCCAAAATGCAAACAGTAATGTTGAATGCTACTACTGTGGTAAAATGGGTCATATGGCTAAAGACTGCTATAAAAAGCAGAATGACATCATGAATGAAAAACTGCAACAAGGAAATTATGCATCTTCTAGTAGACAGGGTGATGACAGAAATGAGCACTTGTTTATGGTGCAGCACATGAACAATTCTATGACAAGTGCAGAAGAAAGCAATGATGTATGGTATGTTGACTCAGGTGCATCAAACCACATGACAGGTCATGCAGAATGGATGGAGGATGCAAGGAAAATGGAAAAACCAGGATTTGTGGAGACTGGTGATGATACTGCACATCCTATTGTGCAGATTGGAAAAATTCCCTTGTCTATGCAGGATGGAAAAAAGAAATACCTGTCCGATATATTTCATGTCCCGAATATCACCAAGAATCTGGTTTCTGTTGATCAAATGGTTGAACAGGGCTTGCAGGTCAGATTTAATCCTCATGGATGCTTTGTTGAGGATATGAAAAATAAAGGTCGCTTGATAGCAAAAGGAAAGAAGAAGGGCAGAATGTTTACATTGGATGCAGACATGCTTGAATTGAGTGCAGCAATGTTTGCACATGGGACCGGTGTAGTTGCAGATATTGATATCTGGCATAAACGCATTGGTCATGTTAATGTACAGCGACTTAAATCAATGCAGGCCCAAAATATTGTTGCAGGTTTGCCGAAATTCAAGGTTGCAGAAATGCATAAGGTATGTGAAGCCTGTCAGTTTGGAAAACAGGCAAGGAAACCATTTCCTAGACATGTTCAAGAGAGTGAGAAGCCATTGGAATTAATCCACTCTGATGTGTGGACAACTAAAGCTGCATCTCTTGGAGGCTGTCATTATTTTGTCACTTTTATTGATGACTATAGCAGAAAAGTTTGGGTGTATTTTATGAAAAAGAAAAGTGAAGTTTTTGGGCATTTTAAAACTCTTAAAGCGATGGTTGAAAAAGAAACAGGCCTGCAGATAAAATGCCTAAGGTCAGATGGAGGGGGAGAGTACCTCTCAAATGAGTTTGCAAGGTTCCTGCAGGAGCATGGCATAAAGCAGCAATATTCATGCAGTCATACCCCACAACAAAATGGAATTGCAGAAAGAAAAAACAGGCATATTGGAGAGGTATCTCGTGCCATGCTAAATGAAAAAGACTTGCCAGATTTTTATTGGGCTGAAGCAGCTGCTACAGCAGTTTACATAATGAACAGGACACCCACTGCAGCAATACATGGAATGACTCCAGAGGAGAGGTATACTGGTAGGAAACCAGATATTTCTCATTTGAAAATTTTTGGTTGCATTGCCTATGTACATGTGCCAGATGAGCTGAGATCCAAGTTGGATCCAAAAGCTGAGAAGTGCATCTTTATTGGTTACTCTCTGCAGCAAAAAGGGTATAGATGCTATAACCCTTCTACTCGTAAGTTTACAGTGAGCAGAGATGTTGTTTTTTATGAGATGAGTAGCTGGTATAAACCAGTAAATGTGATTGATGATGTAGATGCACAAAATGGTAATGCTGCACAGAATTCACAGCAGCAGTCACAAAATATTAGTGGACCTGGAGCATCCTCTAGCAGTGGTTCACATTCTTCGCCATGGACAGGCAGATTGAGATCAGGAGAATCTTCTCAAAGCAATGCAGATAGTGGTATGCAGGTATCACGAAAAGGAAAAGAGAAGGTTGATCAGCCCATGTTTGATGTGAATGCAGGTCACTCTTATGTGGATGGTGAATCCAGTGGCTCAGAACAGAGCATTGATGATGAGTTGGGTATTCCTTCTATTGTTACACCTGGAGTAAGGAAGACCAGGGATGTTTTGAGAGCACCTGGGAGTGAACCTACTTTGCGCAGGTCTACGAGAGCTAGGTATCCTGTGGATAGGCTGAAATATGATGGATTTACAGCCATTCACTATGCATATATGGTTAAAGTAATACAGGAACCAGAACCCACTTCTTTTGAGGAAGCCATGGGAAAAGAAAAATGGGAGAAAGCCATGGATGAAGAAATGGATGCCTTGGAAGCTAATGCTACATGGGAATTGGTACCTTTGCCTAAAGGTAAAAATGCAATTGGCTGTAAGTGGGTTTATAAGGTGAAGCACAATGCAGATGGTTCTGTGAACAGATACAAGGCAAGATTAGTAGTCAAGGAGTATGCACAGACATATGGTATTGACTATGAAGAAACATTCAGTCCGGTTGCAAGGATGGCAACCGTAAGAGCGGTCATTGCTATGGCTACATCAAAGGGATGGTCTTTACATCAGATGGATGTAAAGAATGCCTTCTTGCATGGTGATTTGCAAGAAGAGGTATATATGGAGCAGCCGCCAGGTTATGTGCATGCTGTTCATCCTGAGTTTGTTTGCAGGTTGAAGAAAGCCTTGTATGGCTTAAAGCAAGCACCTAGAGCATGGTCTGACAAGATAGGACAGTATCTTGTCACTATTGGCTTTCAGATTTCCAAGGCAGATTTCTCACTTTATGTGAGGAAAACAGAGAAAGGTATTATGCTACTTGTCATTTATGTTGATGATTTGATTATGACAGGTGACAGTGACGAAGATATCCTTCATGTGAAAATGCTATTGAAGCAGAAGTTTGAGATGAAGGATTTGGGAGAGCTGCGCTATTTCTTGGGCATTGAGGTGATTAGATCACCAAGTGGGATACAGCTCTTGTAGAGGCAGTATGGATTGGACATGCTGTCCAAATATGGGATGACAGGCTGTAAGCCTATTTCAGTTCCTTTGGAGCAGAATGTGAAGCTGAGCACAGATGCAGGTGAGTTTCTAGAAGACCCTACTATGTACAGACGCATAGTAGGAAGTTTGATTTATATGACTATTACCAGGCCAGATTTGAGCTATGCTGTTGGATTGGTAAGTCAGTTTATGCAGGCTCCAAGGAAACCACATTTGGATGCGGCTAGACGCATACTCAGGTATGTGAAGTCCACATTGCAGTATGGACTATTTTATGAGACTGGGGTTCAGATACAGTTGCATGGATACACTGATGCTGATTGGGCTGGTAGCATTTCTGATAGACGATCTACCAGTGGATATGTGTTCTCTTTTGGGAGTGCTGCAGTCACTTGGAGCAGCAAGAAACAGCCTACAGTTGCCTTGTCGAGCACAGAGGCTGAGTACAGAGGTGCAGCAATGGCTGCATGTGAGGTAGCTTGGTTGCATAAGCTACTTTATGATATGCATCAGTCTACAGATGGGCCAGTTGTCATTTATTGTGACAACATGAGTAGTATACACTTGGCAAATAACCCAGTCTATCATGCTAGAACAAAGCACATTGAGGTGCATTATCACTATGTGCGAGAGAGGGTTTTACTAGGTCTTATTGATCTAGTTTATTTCAGCACAGAGGATCAGGTAGCTGACATATTCACGAAGGCATTGGGCTCAGAGAAGCTGCGCAAGTTCAGAGACCTGCTTGGTGTGCAGGAATTGGGATTGAGCTCGAGGGGGAGTGTTGAGATATCGAGCTCCACTTGTGATACGCCAGGGTGACCGTTGTGTATTTATGTCACCGACTTGTCAGTTGCAGACGCGGTTGGTACACCGCCCATGAATAATAGCTACATGATAGCTATCCTTATCTACTCTAGTTCGTGGCTTAGTTAGTATGCCACCTTAGTTAGTTGAGTTTGGTTTGAGACCCATATTTAGGGTTCTTCTATTTCTTTGTAAGTGAGTTCTTTTTGGCTTACACAACTAAGAAGAGGAAAACTGTTTTTTCAGCCTCCACCCTTGTGTGTCTTCCCCCATTGTGCAAGCAAGAAAGCTTCAAGCAAGACTCCTTCCTTCTCTCCCACAATCTTGACAGCAGTATGCTCATGACATGTTACAGAAGGATGCTATGGTTGAATGCAAGCCTATGGAGACACCTCTTGAACAGAATGTCAAGCTGCAAATTGATGTTGGGAATGACATAGAGAATGTGACCATGTATCGACAGATGGTTCTAACTTATGTTATGCAGTGGGGCTGATTAGTCAGTTCATGTAGAAGCATCGCAAACCACATTTAGATGCAGTCATGAGGATCATGAGATATGTAAAGGGTACTACAAATTATGGGTTGTTTTATGCATATGGAAAATCTCTTGACTTAATAAGGTTTACTAATGCTGATTGGGCTAGTTATGCCTATGACAAGAGGTCAACCAGTGGTTATGCATTTCGATTGGGCAACAATATGATTGGTTGGCAGAGTAAGAAATAGCCTACTGTTGCATTGTCTAGTACAGAAGCTAAGTACAGGGGAGCTACCTTAGCGGCTTGTGAAGCAGTTTGGTTGATGAAACTATTGAAAGACTTGGGAATACATCTGGAAAGTAGAGTGAGATTGCATTGTGATAACCTCAACGGTGTTATGTTGGCTAGCAATCATGTCTACCATGCTAGGTCCAAACATATTGAGCTTCACTACCATTTCATCATAGAAATGGTTCTTACAAGGCAGATTGACTTAATTCATGTGAAGATTGAAGACCAGATAGCATACATATTTTTTACCAAGTCTCTTGGTAAAGAAAATTTCATATACTTCAGACAGCTACTTGGAGTTTATCACATGGTTTGAGCTTGAGGGGGAGTGTTAGAATATCAAGCTCTCGTTACTCTTCAGTCAGTCTATCTTTATGTGTGTGACTGACATTAGCTGGATATAGTTGTACACGTGTGTGACATTCAATAAGTCGGTGTAGTCAATGACTTAACCACAGTTAGTCTTGGTTAGTCATACCTATGTGTGTAAGTCTCTTTCAGTTTGTATGATGGAAGAATAATGGTAAACAACAACAATGAGCTGAGGCTCATCTTCCACTCCACTCTGTCTCTCTCCCTCTCTTCCAACAAATTTGACGCTTGGAATCCAATGCAAGTCTCCGTTTGTTGATCGGAGGTCGTTTGACCCCCCATTTAATCCCCACAAGGTTTTACGCGATAAAGCAGCTACAGGATCTGGGAGCCAAAAAAAGTGCAACAAAGGCCACACTGATATATTTTGATGCTAGAAGTCAGCCATTCAGTCAGAGCACAATTTCAAGGCCATTTGCACCCTCAATAAAGACGAAACCACTTACCAGCTAGTGTGAACATGCAAAAACTAAACTAGTTAACTTCTAAGGTTAATGATTAAGCTAAAGGCTTAATTTAAAAAATCATTTTTTCAATGTGGAGAAGGGAGGGGGCATAGTTTTTTAGCGCCTCATCGATTAGAATATTGATGGCTTTTCAACCGGGCCAATTGATTTGAGATGGAAGGCATATCCCCGATCTACGCGTTGAGGGCTTCAATTTGATAGTATGCATGCACGATATGACATTAGGAATGAAAATCTCTGCTTTTAGTCTTTCTCTCTCCTCTCTACACCTTGTTCCATGGCTTAATCTATGTGAGAAAGGGGTGGGCTAATTTGAGAAATTTTGATTGGAAGATGATGCTAAGATATGATGGAGCATAGATCGATGTTTGGAGGAGCGTTAATGTCTCTTAGTTAGCATCATCGGCCTTCCAAATATGAGATGCATGTGAAATAAAGAGTGATTTGATAAGTGATGGATTTCATTGTTTTATGATAAATCTCGATTGCAAATGGTTGAAAATGGTTTTTTTTAATTGTCAATGATATGTTTAATGGAAAACATTATGAAAATTAATAAGAAGTGATCATATATTAATTTTTTTATAAACACGCAAAACCCGTAAATTTGTGGTTTTAAGGCAAATCATGGATTTTGGGGGTTTTGATGCGTTAATGAGTTTGCATGGAATGAAACGAGGGATGAAAATAATTCTCGAAAAATCTAATCAGGTAATATCAGTCTTTATTGATAAATAAATAAAAATAGAGAAAAATAAAAAAATAATATTTTTGTACTTTCAAAATATGAAAAAATAATATTTGTGTCTATGGATGTATGGTCATGGTTCAACCTCAATTTAGCCCTATCTTTATGTTAAAGTGAGTATTTATCTTTTTCTAATGAAGAAAAATACATCAAAAATGCTCTCTAAACCTACCACCGAAAGCACAATCCTAAATGGTAGTGAGAGGAGAGAGTAATAAGTGTTGATTACATGCTGAATCTAATTTCTTCCAATGCACTTTGCATATAGGATACATATGTTTTGAAAATTAAAAGGGTTTAGTAATAGCACGAGCATGCTCAATGTTGACCTTATGCAACGTAGCAATTACACTTAGAATGAAAACATGAAAAGAAATGGTTTCGCACTGTCACGATGCTATTTTAAATGAATAATAATGGTTGAGAACTCCCTAAGAGTGAGGTATCCTAAGCCATAGGGCTAGTTATTCATTTCCTTTGGAGAGTGTTCAGTGAGGATTATCTTTTATCTCCTAGAACGATTGTTTAAAAGACAGGATTATGTATCGTACGCGCTTTATGTGTTCATGTTGCATCTCACGGCCAATCCCTAAGGCATAGGAGAGCCATAGAGAGGCCACGTCAATCAATAGAGGGGTGCTCCCTGTCTCTGTTTTATGTGGTGGACAACACCAATATGTTTAGGGACTCCCTATGAGGAGTTTGGAAAGGGTCATTCGTTGGACTATGAGCCATACAAACACTTATTTAGTTAGATCAGTGTGTAGCCTCCAAACGCTCCTAGTCGTGAGACCATGGGGTATTTTGGTTGAGCATAGAGGCCCGGTTTTACGTGCGAACATGTGGCTTAGGTTGCATATTTACTCTTCAATGATGTATGTCATGTACTGGCTCTCACAAAGAGCCTTATCTCTGATCGCACTTTGGATGATGCAAGTCACGTGGTTTCTTTTGGTGATTTCTCATGGAAGATTATCCATGGAAATCTTGTCATTACATGTGGTGCTAAGCCCAATTTTCTCTACCCCTTGCTTTTATCTGGGTCAATTCACCATATTTTGGCACTAGCTGGATGCAGTTCCATATGTATCTCTTTGGCATTGTCACCTTGGGCATATATCCTTGAAAGAAATGAAAATTCTTACTCATTTGCAATATTTTCTGTCCCTTGACTATAAGTGCTTTGAGTCTTGTGATCGTTGTTTATATGGCAAGAAGACATGCAATACGAATAAAAGTATGATATGACACGCATCGGTGAGCCTTTGACTCTTGTTCGTTTGGATGTATGTGGTCCCATGCCTTGCAAGTTGTTAGGTGGCATGAAGTATTTCATTACCTTCATTGATGACTATATGCATAAGGTTTGGGCATATCCTATTAAGCAAAAATCGAAATTCTTGGGTACATTTCAGCATTGGCTTGCTTTGGTTGAGAACCAGTCTGGGTATAGGCTGAAATGCCTAAGGTTAGATAATGGGGGTGAGTATATCTCTAAAGCCTTTGATTAGATTTGTGACAAGAGGGGTATTAAACATCAATTGGCTACCCCGTACACCCCACCCCCCAAAATGGTATGGATGAGCACATGAATAGGACAATTCAAGAGCGAGTTTGTTGTAGGCTTAGCCAAGCAAGCTTACCATAGCATCTTTGGACTAAGGTAGATACTACTACTATACACCTGATAAATCAGTCTCCATGTACTACTCTTGACTATGAGGTTGCAAAGGAGGTATGGTCTAGAAAACTTCCCTCACATGCTCATTTGCATGTCTTTGGTTATGAGGTTTTCTACCATGTAGCTAAGAATAAGTGCAATAAGTTAGATCCTAAGTCTAAAAAATGCATCTTTCTTGGTTATGGGGATATAGGTGAGATGGGCTATTGCCTATGGGATCCATAGGGCTCGGAAGATTATCTACAACCATGATGTTATTTTTCATGAGGAGAAAATGCATAAGCAACCTGAGTATATCATTGAGGTATGCAGGGTGATATTTCAGGAGGACCCTCCTGCTACTGTACAACCAACTAGATAGCGTGCAGCCCCAGTTGATGCCCTCGTGGCCTAGGTCCCTAATGGTCCATAGGATTTATAGGCTCCACAACTAACCTTGAGGTGGTCTACTAGAGATAGATGATAACTTGTGCAGTTTTAGACCTCTATGGATTATGTTATGGAATTTACAGAACATGGCACTGAACACCTAGTGTACAAATTGAGGAAGATCCTTTATGGCCTTAAGCAGACACCTAGGGAATGGTACCACAAGTTTGATGCTCTTATGCATTCATAGGGATATTCCCATAGTGATTTGGATATGTGTTTATACACAAAGAAGGCTCATGATGGCAACCTTATGATTTTGATCCTCTATGTGGATGATATGTTGATTGTTGCTAGGAGTGCTCATGATGAGCTAGATGCCTTGAAAGGTAAGCTCAACAAGAGCTTTGAGATGAAGGACATGGGATAGGCCTCACATATTCTTGGGATGTGCATACGTGCAATCACTCTAAAGGGCTCCTTTACTTATCGCAGAAGATGATGTCTTTCCTCATCCTATTGTACTTGTGTAGATTTATACTTTGTCACTTTTTCTTGTTCTCTCCTCACTAGGGGTCCATTCGCCTTTAAGTGGAAGGTTGTTGGGGATAAAGGCACTTGTGCCTAGCTTCCCCCATGTATTAGTTACACTGATAGTACCCGCGTACATGCACAACTATACACAATAGGTGGTGGGCACCTATCACTATCACTTCATTCTTTATTCTTTCAATGACATTTGAATAAAGGGAAGGCTAGTCACACATTGTGATTGCTCGACTTCCCACATTGTGTGTGTCTCTCTCTCTCTCTTGCTCTTGCTTCTTTCACCATAGCTCTTACTTTCACTCCATGCTTTCACTTCAAGGCTCACCTCCCTTTAGACATATCATCTGTTCCCATTGTTGGATCTTTGAGGATCATTCTCAATCACAACATTACCCCCATGAAAACCAATGTCTAATAGAACCTTCTCAATAGCCTAATACACCAATATCTATGGTAGGCTTTGTGGTTATGAGGTTCAATTGCTATACCAATTGATTTATTCATTGCTATGAAAATAAGATATCATTGATCTATTTATTATATTTGTGGATTTTCATTTGTCCATTTGTTACATAATTGGGACTTATTACACAAAGTGCTCCATGTTCAACTACTGTGATAATTAATTTATTCATTACTATGAAATTTAGAAATTGTTTTTATATTAATTTTGTGGATTTTCATTTTTCTATTTTGTAATTTTCATGTAAATCGAATGTAGAGATGTACAATTTTCTCTACCATTCTACACAATGCAATGTACACATATGGATGCTTGTTAAAGGGATATCTAGAATGGCTTGAAAGTTTGAACCTTTGGTATGTCTATTAGATGCCTTATTTCAACTACAGAAAATGCAAGGACTCTTAAAAGTAGCATCTCTTAATATGTTGTACATGCATTTCAATGGCTTTGAGTTTGTGACCGTGTGCCACTCCACTTTATATTGTCCAAACAATTCAACACTTAGTTCCTCCTGTGCTTGTTGAGCACTTATCACGATAGGTATAGAAGTTTGTTGAAGCACCTAGTGTAACACGTCAAAATCTTTTGTGTCAACCTGAAATGCTCCCAACCACTAAATGTCTTGCTTTGGTTGCACATTAAAGTGCATTGAGCCCTCCATACCTTCATCACCCTTGCTACCTAGCTAAAGAGCCCTATTCATCAGGGTGATATAAACTCTCTCCATCTCCTTAGCCTTTACAGTATCTATTTCATCCAGTTTAATAACAAAAATAGCAACCCCATTTGCTATTGTATGCTCTAGCATCTAAAACTTTATCATAGTTCTCTAAAAGTCCTAAGTTCAAAGGATATGTTGTTAAAATTGTTGTAATTTAGCACTCTCTTCTTTCCAAGATAGTTAGTTTTCTATGATGTGAAAGGGCTTACTAAAGATTTCCAAGACTCTTTGGTTGATGTTTTGCTTTGTTTGTTGAACTAAGGATGGCTTTGGAAGCATAGATCCAATTGACCCTTTTCTTTTTCAATGTCTCTTGCATAACTTTGAAAAGAATTGAGAAATAACAAATGATGTATGCTCCAGGAAGAGATGTCTTGAATCCCATATGCACAGTGAGGAGAGTGGAGAAGTTGGAAAGCTATAAAGACATGTACTTGGTTTACTTTTTAATGCAATGCTATTATACTTTGTACTTAGAGTTTGTAACTCTATCCACTCAAGATTGTGTTTATGAGTCCAAGCTAATCTATCTTGGAACCTAATTCACTTGAGTGAAAGTCTATGTCTAGTCATCAGTATTCATGTCTCTTGCTTACGAGTTCAAGCCTCCATGGCTAAACTGTGTTCAAGATCCATGTTTGCCAACAAAAAGCTAAGCATAGCTTTGTCTACTAATCCCCACTTTTCCTAGGGTGCTTTGGATGTCCTCTTTGTCCAAGCAAGACCTTTGCAAGAACTTTTTAACACATTGTTCCTTGGCCTTCCTAAACCTCTTTTTGGAGAGCATGTTCCCTATATGAGTAGCCTTGCGATGCTCTCTTCACGTTCCTCATTACTTTGTTGGAATGGAGAATGGCCCTATCAGTTACAAAAAAAAATTGACGACACACGTATGAGCATGGATTTGTAATGCATTCATAGAATGAGCATTTGATTTGGCCTTGATGCTCCTAAAGCACAATAAAAGAATACAACTAGTTTAGGGTGAGTGACCAACTATTATCGTATTATTGTTGTTTTTTTTCTTACAACCTCCACTTCCAAGCTTGAGTGTCTCAATATTCTTCAAACTCCTTTGCTTTTCATGCAACCTGAGTGTTGTTTCTTTCCATCCAATTGCACGTAGTTGGATTCTGAGACTCTTATCTTTCCTTGCCTCTCCTTTAACTATTTGCTCATTGTATCTATTTTTTGGCATAACCATTGGTTCTCCAACTTCAATATGTTTGAATGGCCTACTAGATTCTGAGTATATAAGCTAGAATCCCTTAACAACTATCTTTAACAAATCTCAATAATAAGAACATGAAGATAATGGAGGGATGCTTCTTATCATAGGATCCATAGGATACAGTGTGTCATTAGTCCATAATTCGATATTCTTTCTATGATGTGATCTCATTACTTCCAATGCACTTAGTGTGTTATAGACACCTTGCTTATTTTTTGAACATATACATACTCATTATCCTGATAAATATGGAGGTGGTATGGATGTTTATGGTTATCCATGCTTGCAATCAAGTTACCAAGAAGTGATCCAAGGTTACACTTGGATGTGGTTTACAATCCCATGAAACAAAGTTTGAAAATGAAGAGGGAATATTTTGAGAGAGTCATTGAAGCTTGAAGGAAAGTTTCTACGCAATGACAAGGCATTGAAGGTGATAAGTGCATGCAATGCTTTCAAGGTTCATTGCATAAATGAGTGATAGATAATGAAAGTACCAAGGTATAAAAGGGCAAACATTCCTTGAGATTGCAAAATTTTTTCTAATATTTTTTTATAAATCACATTGCACTTTCTCTCTTCTCAATTTTTCATAGAGCCAAAAAGTGACCTCTTAGTCTTGTGGCATGGACTAATTTTGTAGTAGAGTGTTATTATTACGAGTGTATACATGCTTCACTGTCTGCACCCATATCACCCACTCTGTTTTATTACTACTTGCAGCTCTTGCTCCCATTGTCTATTTCAAGGTTATGAAGAGCCTTTGAATGATACATTAGTAGTGCTAGTACCTAGTGATGCATGCAAACAATGATAATGCAAGTAATACATGTTTTTACATCTCATAACAGATTACTCATTGTTGTTTCGCTCTTTAAACATTTTCCATATAGATAAAGTAAAGAAAGAACTAATTAAAGCTACATTCATTTCACCATTTAAAGGTGTTAGTAATACTTTGCAATACTATTCTACATTCTCCTCTTGAAATATTCAGACAACTTTAATGCTAAATATTATCTCTCTATCATTTATACAATACACTTTCAAGCTAGGTCCTCAAGAAAGCCTACCATTAATAGTGCATACGGTGGGGGAGCATATAAATCTCAGAAAAAAGTTCCCAATACAATAGAGAGTGGCAAGATGCACCACTATATGATAGAGGAATAGGTTTTAAGATCGACACATCTAGTGGGAGGTGGAGAGGATACTATTTTGGAGGAGTTTAGCAAGCAACCTAAGAAGGCAATGCTTGAAGTGAGATAGTACTTGCATGAAAATGAAAAGCACTTACACACTCTGCACCACCATTTGAAAGTGGTCCTTTACCACTTACAATTGGCACCCTACCACTTGCAAGTGGTGCAGTACCACTTGTTATTGGTCCCCTACCACTTATAAGTGGTACACTAAGGCTCCCATATGTTCTCATACAACGTGTACTTGTAGCACAACCACTTCTAGGTGGTGAGCTATAATTTCCATTTTGTTTTCTTCCTCTTACATGTGGTCCCTCACAGTTTAAAGTGATATATAGAACTTACAAGTGGTATACTACCACTTTCTAAGTGCCTTGCTACAACTTACAAGAGCTTTATGTCCACCATGTAAGTGTCTATACCATGTACACACGATCCACCGCCATTGAATGTGGCCCCTTACTACTTGCAAATTAGAAGCCTTCTAGTGGTAGGCACTGCACCACTATTCTTAAGTGGGTTACCACATTCAAAGTGGTTCTCTACCATTTCAAGGTGGTGCATATCACTTCTATTAGGTTTGCTACCATTGAAAAAGTTTTGTCACCACCAAGCAAGAGTAAGACAAGAGGTCTACTATATCATTTGTTTGTGGCTCACTTTTTCTTTTTGTGCTATCATACACAAGCAGGCACAATGGCTAACTTACAAGTTAAAAGTGGCAAATCAACATTTTCAAGCAATAATCACCATGTCCAAGTGGTGGCAAACCACTCTCCAGTGATTATTTTTCACTTACAAAACTAACTGCCATCTCTCTTAAGTGGTACATTTGCAAAATTGAGTGATCGTTCATGTGTTCCTAGCTATTGGTTTCTCACCACTTTGAAGTGGTAGCAACCACTTGGAAGTCCTTGCTTTTTAACTAAGGAGTGGGTCGCCACCAATTGCATATACTTAGTCATATTATTCTACCGATTTATGATGTCCTTCCATTGATTGATGAGCACTTTCATATGATCAAATCACTACTTCTGAACAAAAATATGCTCTTTTTACTTTGAACACCATTATGAAGTGGTCATTATGCAGTTTAACATGTCGATAAACACTGAATATTGATTTTCAGCACCAAGATGTGCTGGCTCTTAAGCATCTACCAATCTTAGGTGCTCATAGACCACTATTTTCTAGCATGCACCCCTATTATTTCCCAACCCTTTGGAGGTCTTGCCCACCTCTATGTTGTCTACATCACTTTTAAGTACTATGATATTGCTTTTAATGTTACCACATCACTCTTATGATGTTGCATCTGTACTTTTTATGTTGTGTAATGTACACATTAAATATTTTTATTGAATGTAGTCCCTTACAGGTGCTGACTTCCTTTAGTTGGTAATCTAGAATTGACTATTGCTAATTTTATTGCTAAGAGTATTGTACTTGTACATTGCAAGTTGAACTCTATATTAGATTCAAGGTAAAGTATACAAACATCCATATTTCTCAACATTCTTTTGAGTCTATGAAACTATTCTTTGTCCAAAAATTGAGGGATCACTACGCGTGTTACTATATTGTGCATGTATAGATGATTTTCCTTAAAGAAGATCTAAGTCACATGTGGGCTCAAAGTTTTGGTCTTCATAGTTCTTACTACACATGCAAATGTTTTTCATGTGGTTGTCATGGAATTCCCAGCAATGGATGTCTTGCATCCAAGAACACAAGTAATAGTATCACTTTTCTTTGGGAGTCTATCATTTGTCCTATTCCTTTTTACCATAGTTTCCATTGTCACAAATTCTTAATGGAAACATGTAATGCATTTGGAGTAACTAAAATCTACTTCTATCCAAGAGAAGATCTTGAGCAAATAAGCAAGTACATATCAAGGTCTTTCAAAATATAGCGAGTACTAGTGGATCTGAAAGTGAAGGCAAGAAGAGCACTATGAAAGACATTGTCCAAAAGAAGATGATGCCTTCAAAACTTCTATAAGTGTATCGATACCACTTGAAGAAGTATATCATTCACAATTTCATATTCATGTGGGAAGCACAACAATTCAAGGACCACATTTCTTTGTTTCCAGATGAGATGGTGGTCTATATCATAGATTTCATAGAGAACTACTTCTTCAAGGAGAAAAATGAGATCCAATCAATGCATTGGTATGCAAATGAAATTTTTGGTGGAGCAGTGAAATGCAAGGTAGGTCATTATTTTGGTTATGATTAATTATTTTCGCATTACATTGCGTGCACTTTTTGGTTTCTGCTGAGAAACCACATGACACCTTGTTTATGCAACATGCTTTTCTTTTACACTCTCAATGGCTAAGAGAGCAAGGGCTTAGCTTTAAAAGACATTATGTTTGGTCAAATGGTACAGTTTCATAAATCAAAGCAAAGAGATTAAAGCCGCCTTGGCTCCGAAACATGTACAAATGGCTGCATGATGCCCAAAGTCGTGGCAGCGCAGGCACTGCCCTGGTCGCCCCATCACAATGACCTGCTGCCCAAAGGAGTGCCCACCTACCTCAATCTCTAGGAACTGTGGGATATTCTTGACCTCTTTCACTCCCACCCGTACCTTTGGGACTCCTGTTGCTGTCACCATATCTGTGAAAGATGTGGGAAGGACAATGCCGAAGAGCCATCCAAAGTCTTCCACCAACTAGGGATACTCTATTGCCAGGAGGGAGAAAAGAAGGGTGATCAGGTGTCGAAGAAACCTATTGTGGAGTACAAATGTCTCCACTGTAAAGCCATTGTACCAAGCTACCATGTACATGACCCCCTTCTTGGAAGCATATGGTGAACTAGCAAGTAACTCGTGAGCTGTGTTTGTCGAACTGAGCCTAACCATGAAGATCCCTTGGCCCATTAGGACCGCCTCCACAATCTGCGATGTGCCAATACACAGCATGGAGTGAAGCTAGTCCCAAAGCTGGGCCCTGGCTAGGGAATGTCCTACTACCTGACCATAAATCATCGTTTCCTTTAGCTCCAGCTCTTAGCTCGGATGGCTAAAAGCTACTCCTTAGAGAGGATGACACTCAAGGTGTTTGATTGGGGGGCACTCGTTGAGTGCATCGGCATCTGACCAGAGGTTTCCATTGCGTGGCCCTTCTGAGAAAACTACCAATCACGTTGCGGTGCTACTTGAGGGGGGGAAAGTTGCTGCAGGAGAGGGAGCAACTGGAGGGTGGGGGGAACAATGGCAAGGGGGGAAGGCTGCTATTTTTGGCAGTTGGGGGGAGGGGGGGAAAGACGAATATGCGGGGCGCCAAGCTATTACGAGCTATCAAGGTGTGGGGGGGCGAGCTAACATAGCGACGTGATCAGAAGTGACAAGGGGGAGCTTATGACGTGACGAGCATGAGCTCATGCTTTTTGGTTTTGCCGTAGCCTATTCACAATATAGCCTTAAGCCTTAAGCTTTAAAGCCTTAAGCTTACTCTTGACTTTGATGCATTCACTTTAACAACTAATGGTGCTGCACCATCCAAGTTTTGTGACCACTGGAAAGTGGTTTTGCACCACTAAAAAGTAGTGTAGGACCATTGGAAATTGGTCAAAAGTGGTATAGTATTGAAGCATTCCACTAGTGTGACACCACTAAAAGGTGATTTTGAACCAATAGAAAGTGGTTCTACATCACTAAAATGTGGTATAACGTTATACATTTCAGTGATGCAACACCACTTGTGAAGAATTAATGTTGCACTACTAAAAAGTGGTCAAAGGTGGTATAATATTGCAGCATTCAAGTGGTGCAACTCCATTGAAAAGTTAGAGCATTACTATTGCAACACTATTTGCAGAGAATCAATGTTGCACCACTAAAAAGGGGATGTGCACCACTTGAATAGAATCAATGTTGCACCATTGAAAAGTGGTCAAATGTGTATAATGTTGCAACATTCAAGTGGTGTAACTCCACTGAAAAGTGGTCAAAAGTTTTGTATTGTTATAGTATTCCACCGTTGCAGCAGCATTTGGAAATAATTAATGTTGTACCACTAAAAAGTGGTGGTGCACAACTTGGAAAGAATCAATGTTAAACCATTGAAAAGTGGTTGTGCATAACTGAAAAGTGGTCAAAAGTGGCTTAGTGTTGCGACATTCTAGTGGTACAACACCAGTTAAAAGTGATTTTGTAGTATTGAAAAGTGGTCAAAAGTGGTATAATGTTACACCATTCCACTAGTGCAACACCATTTGTAAAGAATTAATGTTGCACCACTGAAAAGTGATTATGCAATACTTGGAAATAGTTATTGTTGCATCATTGAAAATTGGTTAGAAGTGGTGTAGCATTGTAGCATTCCACTATTACAATACCCTTTGAAAAGAATTAATATTGTGCCATTGAAAAGTGGATGTGCACCACTTAGAAAGAATTAATATGAACCACTGCAAAGTGGCTGTGCACCACTTGGAAAGAATTAATGTTAAACCATTGAAAAGTGGTTGTGCACCACCATTGAAAAGTGGTCAAAAGTTGTATACTGTTGCAACATTCTAGTGGTACAACACCAATTAAAAGTGGTTGTGTACTCAAAAGTGGTATAGTGTTGCAACATTCTAGTGATGCAACACCCTTTAGAAAAAGTTAATATAGCACTACTAAAAATTGGTACTATATCACTGTAAAGCAATCAAAAATACTAGTGTGTTTAAACTGCCATCACACCACTCAAAAGTAGTGCCTAATAACCCATACGTGGTTTTAAACATTTAACGTATCCTAAACATGGAACAATGCAAAAATTTTAAAGCCTAAAACCAATAGTGTTGAAGCATTCCAATGGTGTAGCACCATTTACAAAACATTAATGTTGCACCACTAAAAAGTGGTATTGTATTATCTAAAAGTGGTAAAAAATACTAATTGCTTGTAAAGTCCTATCACATCACTCAAATGTAGAGTAATGTAGAAACATGTAAAGAGTTGAAAGATGTATATATTCACAGAAAAGTATATTACAGGCTATCCAAATGTCATGGTATATTTTAGCTATTCAAAAGTGCACTCGCAATATTTTATCAATACAAGCTATTCAACCAAGGATTCACAGTCTTTTGTCAATACAGAGTGATTATAGACCAAAGGAGACAATTCATCCTTGGGGTTGTTGCGGGAGTTGCTCCTTGTGTACTGTAGGGAGTGTGGAGCCGTTGTCCATAGACACAACCAATGGTAGAAGCATGTGTATTTTCAATCATCAATTAGCATTACAAGGTCAATATTGTAATGAGGGAACTTTTTTCAAATGCGAGAAAGAGGGTTTAAACAAATTAGCTTATCTTTGATCTCCTTTGGAGCATCAAGAGTTGCCTCAAAAAACTCTCACATCTCACATTGCAACTACGAGAATATATCCAAAAAGTAATAATCCATGTCATCCAAAAACCTTTTGCAAATACAACTTTATGATCAATTCAATGTTACCTAAAGATCAGGAGCTACATATCATAACATTTGCAATTTATCTCAAATTCTACAGTAACTATTGTATATCCTGCCTCTAATAAACCCAGAGCCACCTCGTCAAATTGGTAAATAGAATGAGCTTTGAGATAGAGGGTTCTAAGTTTGTAACAACTCCTATTTCTTTATTTGGAAATTTCTCTTTTGATAAGCAACCCACTTAGATAGAGGATGACAAGTTTCTTGACCTTGCTACAATTTTGAGCTATGTACAGGCATCCCAACCAGGCAAGTGAGATCTCATCATTTGTGGGGTAGTCGGCATCTTGATCCTCCTTCACTTCATCTCCTTGTATGCCTGCATATGTTTGGCTATCAGCCCACTACTTCGCCTACCTCATTGTCATTGTTCTACAATGTACATGTTACATTTGTACAAACTTAGTGTAAACTTAACTATTATCTATTGCATCTAGTTCATGCACTGTGATATCAATAGATGTCCACCTAGGAGACACCCCTCCCCCTTTTGTCTTTAGGTATCATTGTTCCATTATAATTCAAGGTACAAATCAAAAAATAGGTTACAACAGAGCCATAGGCTACAAAAAGGTTGTGGTGCTTTAAGTGCTTTAAAGGAGACTACGATATACAGGAGTTTCTTCTAAGAATTTGGTTTGGGAGGTTTTATATAAGGATCTATGAAGTTAGTGCTTCTTTAAGGTGAACAATCGCTAGTCCCTTTACCTTTGGAGTCTGATGTTGTAGACTCTCTCGTAATCTTTGTCTTCTTCCTTAGACACTAGCATGCTGCACAATGCCTTTCCTCTTCCTCTTCCTCGAAATTTCAATGCAAAACTTAGAGATCATTTTGATTTTTTTCATAAGATATCTCCACAGTTTTTACTTCAACTGGCTCTTGTGCATCTCTCTATTCAATTTCATGTACTTCCTACCTCACCTCATGCACTATAGGCACTTCAAGCACTATCTTCTTTGGCTCATGGCCTAGCTCCCTGCAAAATATTATCCTCTCCCATAGGATCTACTGACCCTGCTATCCATTCCTCTATTATGTGATGGGGCTTCTTCCCACCGTCTGTGGTACCATGGACTTTATCCCCCCCCCCCCCCCCCCCACCGCATGCTCTATCAATGTCTGGCTTTCGAGGGAGCCCCACCTAGGAGTGTGTTGCACAAATGATGAAGCAATAATATCTAGCATTAAAGCTCTCTGAATTGAATTGCAAAACTAGAATTTGTAAGAGGAGATTCTAGAATCAAATTGTAGAGTATTACCAATGCCATCAAACGATGATCTAAATGTAGCTTTAATAGGTTCTTTTTCCACTTTATCTACATGGAAAAAATAAGAAAATATCTAAACATGAAAGAATAATTAGCAATATTTTTTTTAGAGTACAAAAATGTATTACCTGCATTGTGGTCATTTCATGCGTAGCACTAAGTACTAACATTGTTAATGCATCATTCTAAGGCTCTTCGCATCCCTAAAATAAAAAATAGAACCAAGAGGTACAGGCTACCACAAAGCAACATGAATGGTGGGGGTGTAGATACCAAAGCATGTCACACCCATCATAACACTCACATAATCAACATTCCATAATCGACGCAATCACCCAATGGCGCATTGATCTCTTTGAGCTTTGTGATTTTGGCTTTGTTTGGCACTAGCCTAAATTTATGCATTTGAAGCTCCTGCATATCCTTTTTCACCTTCTCAATTATCTTTATGGCTCCACATATCAAGACAACCTTCTCATCTCTGGGAGTTTTCGATGCTTCAAGAGCAGTTTTTACTAAATCGAGGCAATGGCGCTTTGTATCGAGTTTTGCAACAACTATAGCCCTCATGTTACAAATTGTTGCTATATCAACACTTGATGTAGAGTGGGTGGTTGAGGAGATATTCAAGATAGATCCAAAATCATGCTTGTTCAAAAAGTTCACAATATGCCCTAAAAATGTATGTGCACCAGAGTCTATAGGCTAGTCACCAACTATGCCAACTGTATCATTGTAAAGAGATGGATTTTTAGGAGATAATTTCACTTCAACTACTTGGCTTGGCCCATTTTCCAACCTCCATTTCTCCAAATTCCTATCCAGTTTGTTTTACTACCATATCATCTTGACTACACCCTCCACAAAATTGACCAATGCCACAAGACTAGGGCTATCATTTGCTCCTCTGCATTTCTGCCACCTGAATCCATGTGCAAAATATAGGCTCACCTCATTGTTTAAAGGTGTTTCTTAATGTGCCATATGCTATAAAATAATGCACTCCTCAAAGAATTATGGCCTCAAGGCCCTCAAGTGAACCTTCTCCCTCTGATATCATTTATGCAGCTGGACTTTCAACCATTTTAAGAATATAAAATGATCATTGCAATGAAGTTTGGGATCTTGTCCAACTTAGCTCAACCCATATTCTGATTTGAATTCTTCCTTTGTAAAACAAAATCTAGTTTGAATTGGTAATACTATTTGTCATGCTAACCACCTCCCTATGAAAAAAGTACATAAAAACAAGTATGCAATTAGACAAAAAATTAAAAATCTTACAAAAGATTGAAATTTTCATTTTCTAGTGTGTGTAATATTGCAAAGGTGCTTCAATGGTGAACCATTCCAAAGTGGTATTAAACCACTTTTTAGCTTCTCCAGCACTCAATTACCATATATGTGACTACTAAATGTGCAATGGTGGAGCAACACTTTTAAGGTGCTATAGCACCACTTTTCAAGTGGTGAAGTAGTTTAGTTGACTATCACATTCCAGTAGTGGTTTTAAACCACTTTGGAATGCTTTCAAACCACTTCTAAGTGGTGGAGCAAAATCTCAAAGCATTCAATTGGTGCAACAAGAATGTAAAGTGATACTACACAACTCGCAAAAAAGCTAGAATGCTAAACTAGAATAGAACAACCTTAGCTAAGTTAAACCACCACTTTATATCAAATTGGGAGTGGTTGAGAAAACTTTCAAGTAATCAATGTCCACTTTTTATTGACATTTTACCAAAAAAAGTGAAAATTCGCCACAAAAGGCTAGTTAGGAATCACTTTAAACTAGAGTAACATTAACTGTTCCCATTCAAACAAAGGTTGCACAACACTTTTAAATGGTTTTACTCCACTTTATATTGGTGATTACCATAAAAAAGTGGAGTATCACCATGTGAAAGTAGAAATGCAAGATCTATAACACCATTTCTAAAGTGGACATACGATGGAGCACCACTTTTCAATTGGCAAATCAATTCATTTGAACTTTCAAGTGCTCCATCACATTCTAACAGTGGCTATAAACCACTTTGGAATGCTTTTATACCACTTTAAAGTGATGGAGAAAAATTTTAAAGCATTCAATTGGTGCATCAAGAATACAATGTGATATTGCACCACTTTCAAAAATACTAGAACTTAAAACTAGAATAGAGAGATGTTAACTAAGTCAAGCACCACTTTATTTTAGATTGAAAGTGGTTGAAACAACTTTCAAGTGGTTAAAGTCCACTTTTTGTCAACATTTTAACAAAGAAATAGAAATTCACGACCACAACGGACTAGTTTGGAACCATTTTAGACTCTACTTTTTTGTGGTGTGCGCCACTTTTATTGCTTCATTTCACTTTTTAGTAGTAGGAACCACTAAAAAGTTGTAAACACCATCAAAGATGGTTACCCAACACTTTTTAATGGTGAGATGTCACTTTTTAATGGTGGATTACCACTTTTTATTACTGCATGCCACTTTTTTAGTGGTAGAAACCATTAAAATTTTATAAGATATGATCAAGAAGAGGTTGCCCAACACTTTTTAATAGTAAACACCACTTTCTTATGGTGGCTACTACTTTTTATTATTGCATACCAATTTTTAGTGGTGGGCACCACTTTTTCATGGTAGCGCCTACTTTTTCATGGTGTCTTAATAGTAAACACCACTTTCTTATGGTGGCTACTACTTTTTATTATTTCATACCAATTTTTAGTGGTGGGAACCACTTTTTCATGGTAGCGACTACTTTTTCATGGTGTCTTATCACTTTTGAGTTGTGTCTTATCACTTTTCGATGGTCAAACTAGTTTTCTTTGACCACTTTTTAGTAGTAGGTAGAACTTTCTAGTGGTATTCTATAGCTCTACACTAGTACAATACCATTGTTTGAACATGAAGAACCACTTTAGAGTGCTCTTATAAGAAAGATTTGTAATAATATCCAAAATCTATATCTTGGACAACCTTTGCTATATATATAAGAAAGAAAAATTTATGTGTACATATGTATTCTATAGTCTTGACACTAAGCACTATATTTTTCAGGATTTATACCAGATGTAAACACATACTAGTATACTAGTGGGGGTACAAGGAACTTGAGATAAGTCATCATTTGTATCATCAAGTGAAGTCACAATATTCATGTGATTACAATGCAAACCATCAAAATGAACTACATGCATATTCAAAGGCCATATGCCTATGCTCAAAAACCAACCTTAATATTTGCCTTCATTACATAAGAGCTTGAAAGCTCTAACAGCTATGCCAGTAAAAATGACTCTTGAAGCATGATTGTTTTTAGTGCTCTCGCTTTTCAAAGGTGTGGTTTTATGAGTTGAAGACCCTAACATCTAGGGGCTGAAGCTTGTGTGATGTCTACATTGCCAATGTCAGTATGTCCACACCCCATTCAAAAGCCTTTTCAATCTCATTTATGGATACATGACTACCATGTCCAACAAGTATTAATAAGTGCCTATTTGCAAATCCCACACTTTCTTGAATGACATTATAGAAGTCATCTAACCATGTAGTTAACAATTCACCATCATCCATGCCTTCTTTTGCATGGCCATGAAAGCTCCTTGCTCACAATTTTGGATGTAGTTACCCCCAACTCTTTGATCCTTGAAAATGTAGTAGCTAGGAATAGCTTGACCACCAGCATTTACATACCACAAGACAATCATCCACTCTCGTGAGTCAGTGGTCAATCCATATACAACCCTTATCCCTCTACGTGCAAGAGCTTTCATGCCCCTATCTCGTGACCCTTGAAACTTTGGAGTCGCGCCTACCACCCCTTGAAGGTCAGGTTTCCCTCCTAGAAAAGCTACCTAGAATGAAGAAAAAATTTGTGAGCATTCTTTAACCTTATATAGATATCAACATTAACAAGATTAAGTGTAATAAAAGTATGAACAAAAAATGGTTGAGTACATGTTTGTTATAATCTAGTTTCCACTTTAGAGCATCAAGTAGGCATACTCTAACAGAAAAATTCTTCTTTGCTATGGTTGGGATTTGATCTAAAATATATACTTCACTTTTTGTTGTTGCAAGAATTTTAAATGTCACTAATGAAGAGGTAGCAAAAATTCCAGGTGTCACTAATGAAGAGGCAATAGTCACTATTGAATGACATGATTAAAAGTTGGGATCACAATAATTGGGACTCTAGGATCTAGGCAATTATTTTGTGCTTTGATTGTTGATTGACATAAACAAGAGGGATTCACATGGATGCATCAACAATGGCAAGCATAATAACTAGCCTTGTTGATAAGATTATTAGTGTAGAGCAAGCTAGCATCTCTCAACTAAACACCTTTTGCACTCACAAGGTAGTTTCATGGATGACATTGGGAGATTTTATGCTACCTACCATGGAAAAAAACTATAGGATAAGAAGAACAACACACCATGTAGAGATGGTAACTGATAATAGAACATGCACAGAGATGGTTAGGGATAGCTATAGGGTAAGTTGATAATAGTACACAAGATCATTAGGGATATCTCTACAAGAAAAGCTAATACAAAATATGGTTAGGGACAGCCCCACACCAAAATCTGATAATCGCACAGAGATGGTAGCATGAAGAGGTGACTTTTGGGTTAAGTAGTGGTATTATTAGTTGAAATTTGAAACTACCCCATTCACTCAAAGATCAATCCAAGAAGACTTCTGTGATTGGTGAGAAAGGAGGATTACAAGCTAAAACATGATGTTTAATAAGTTTTTAAAATAGTACTTGTATTTCAATTATTACTATTATTTGTGCAAAAATTGATAAGGTGTTGTTTCATTCATGTGTAGGTGAATCTTTAATAATGGAGGATAAGTGCAGATCAAGAGGCAAGACATGAGCTATTGGATAGAGGAAAGAAAGAGGACCAAAAGTAGGACAAGTTTATAGAAAAGAGATTTAAGAGATACATTAGTTGTCTCAATGTCTCCTCAAATAGAAGTGTGGTCTGTAGAAAAGAAATTTGAGAGATGCATCTAGTTTTCTCGATGTCTCCTCAAATTAGAGTGTGATATGGATACCTTTTTTTATTTTCTAAAAAGGCTCTTTTCTTAGAGCATGGTGTAATATCAATGGCTCTCTTTTGGGCCAAAAAAGTATCACCTAACTAGCACTAATTTTTTTATCTAGTTTCCTTGCCATAGTGGACTTCTTTTTTGTGTTGGATATTACTTCTTAGTGGTGTTCTATAGCTCTATAGAGGTACAATACCATGGTCTAAACATGAAGAACCACTTTAGAATGATTTTATAAGCAATATTTAGAATAGTATCTAAGATCTATATTTTAAAAAACCTTTACTTATATGTAACAAAACAAAAAAAAGTACATACATATTCTATAGTCTTGACACCAAGTACTATATTTTTTGGGCTTCACATGTTGCCCCAAATATTCTAGAGAAAAAATGGCCATGACGACCATTTTATGCCAATTGCAAACACAAACTAATTCTAACCTTTTTACATGCATGACTCTTTAAACAAATCTAAATAGACCAATTGATCATGTATGCCTCTTTTGAAGGGCAAGAATACTGATCACGCAAATTTGTATATATGTGACAAACCTGAGTTGATGGGTGACCCTTGTTCGATGTTCTTTCCCTTTCGAAATGTACCCTTCCCCAAGTGTGAGGAAGACCCTTTCTCGTAACCTAGTTCTTCATCCTAAAAATAGTCACAAAATACAATATTTGTAAGATGAATGATGCTTCCTATAAATAATCACAAGTAGAGTATGGTCTTGTAATTTTGTTGGAGAATATTGTTCTCACGTGATAATGATAGCTCTAAGAGATCTGGAGAGACAATATGTTGGGTCACATTGGTACATTCTTACTATCATGCATTGCTCATAAGATGATTGCCTATGTAGACAATTTTATCATTTTTTATACCCTTCTCTCAAAAAGAGTTTTTTGGATTGTGATTCCTATTTAATCTCCTTAATTTCTCCCTTCTTGTAGATCTTTGTGATAGTGGAATAAGGGGAGAAGAGACCTAAGGATCTAGATTCATTTTCAATTATAGTCTTTAAGAACTCATATTGAATTAGGATACTTTTGATATAGACATGTTCATGATCCTCCCACATAATAGACCATAAATACAACCTCAATAATATCATCTAATATGATACCCATGTTTATCATCTCATATGCTCTCATTAGGGCACCAAAGGTTGAGCCAAGTTGAGTGAAACCTTTTGTTGTAGTCATATCTCACTCCGCCACTACATTTTTGACCATTTTATAGATGGTTCATTTGTTATAGTTTGGTTTTGGGGCAACAAAGTGGTTTGGGTTTGAAGGGCTCACTTAATGATACATGTGATCCTTTGGTCCCAAGTACTTATCAAGTTGTTCCCGTATTCTTGTTACATTTGTTAGAGTTCTTTGGTCATAGGTTTTACAACAATGTAGGGTTGTTGCTATAAAAAATCAACTATTGAAGATGCTACAACATTTTTGGATTTGGAAGCTTTAGTTTTGCTTGACGATTAACACTTTCAATAGAAGGGAATGTTGTTGTTTCCATGGATCCTAGGTGGTAGGATTGGCAACTTCACTAGTTTCTATTCTACTTTGAGGTTGCATATTATTGGCAGCAAATTGGGGTTGTACTAGTCTAGATTCTAGATGAGCAAGTCTTTGTGCTGGTTATAGTTATAGGTTTCCAAGGATCAAACTTCTTCAAAGGTGTAGCTTTTTGTGTGTTGGGTTTCATTTTTTTATTTTTTTTTTGGTTAACATGATTAATATCCATCTCTTGTTGCATAGTTTTTTGTGATTACTAGATGGGTTTAAGAATCCACAATCTATGATTTTCTTAGTAGTATCCCCATACCTTAAGGAGTGCTTTAGGCACCCAATTACCTAAGGACCACTAACATGTATGGTTCTGTCATCTCTTGCTTGAGATATATAATGATAAAGTCTCAAAGTTAATCTTAATTGTCACATTTGCATCAATATTGGAAATCTACCTGTCTAGATAGTATTTTTGGTCTATTTTTAGGGCTATGACTTGCTTACTAGTTGTTTCTTCTTATCTTGCACTTCAATGAGGTTTTCCAACAAGTTGTTACCCCCCTCTTAGGTTTTATGGCCAATCATGATGAAATTTTCTTACCTTTCCTTTTTAGGATAAATAAGATTACCTTCACTAAAAGTTATAATGATCTTGGCACCGGGAAGGCTAAGGTGTGTGCATTGTGTATCAAAGTTAATGTTACCCATATTTGCTTGCTTGAAGGTTCTTCCAAGTAAGGTCTATTTCCCAATATACTTGCAACTTGGGAGTACATAAAACATTAGTGGTATGCTTTTAGTCTTTACCAACATTAGGATATGTTACATCGCTAGAAAGGAGTATAGAGATCCCCATATTGATTGAAAGATGCACTTATTAGCACAAGTTAGAGCTACCAATTTTAGTGCATGTATGATTGGTCAAAATAGTTAGAGTGGATCCATCAATGAGAGCATCCATGATGTGCTCTCTTTTTGCTCTCAATTTGACCCTAAGATATACAAGTGGTACTAGCTTATCATCTTTGGGATCAATATCAATGACCTTAACCTTTCTAACAAAAATGATTGGCCCTATAGATTCAATAACTATGCCAAAGGACGCCTTGCATTTAGGATTATTATGATACATGTGAAGATTTTAGCTTCTGCCCAAAAATTCACTAAGGAAATCTTTCCGACCCCAATAACTTACTTATAAGTTGAAGCAAGATTAGATAGCTCATGACATGCCAATGAATAAAGTCTATATCAGTAAAAAGACAATGATTATAACAACTGAGAATGGAGACTAGGAATAACTCAAATTTGGTACGATAATGAATATCAATATACACCATGCTATCATTGGTGCTTCGAGGTTATGTCCTTCATCATTGACTAAAACACCATTTTCTTTTGGCAATAACAATAGATCCACCCAAAATCCCACGTCCGTTGCACCTCCATTATAAAAATTACATTGTACAACAAGCAAAATTTGAGCAAGTAATAGAGAGGACATAGCAAACATGAGAAGAATAAAAACTTCTTTTATTCTAAACAAACTGGTGCATAAAGATAGCTCCATC
Source organism: Lygodium microphyllum (assembly GCF_053477565.2). Taxonomy (NCBI): domain Eukaryota; kingdom Viridiplantae; phylum Streptophyta; class Polypodiopsida; order Schizaeales; family Lygodiaceae; genus Lygodium; species Lygodium microphyllum. The sequence goes on along the minus strand of NC_141147.1, from coordinate 63,786,883 downwards.
CACAATATGGTATTCTAGATGGATAATAAGTGAAGAGTTGAAGGCTAACTAGAAGAACTCTGACTAAGTGAAAGGTAGATTGATAATGGCATGAAAGTGGTATCCCTTTTATAGCTTGGAAAGGTGGTCTGGTCAACATGTCCAACCATGAACTACTCCATCTAAGCCAAAGACTAGACCTACAAAAGAATCATTTTTTCAATCCAATCACATAGACCTCATCTAACACACATATTAAGATCCAATCAATATATGGGCTCATGCATGGCTTATTCTCACAATGGAGGCTTTACAACTTTCAATACCATGGATCATTGGTGGTACCTTATGATGGTGGGGTATTGAATATATCTAGCACCCCCTCAACGTCCACCCAAGCATGAACCACATCTTTGGCCCAATGTTGAGTCTTTCAAGATAAACTCGAAGCAGATCCTTTATAAGAGATTTGGTGAAGATATCTACTCCATTCTCCTATGTTGGATAGTAGACAAGCTCTACTAGCCCATCCTCGATCAAATCACACACATAATAATATTGAATCTTAATAGTCAGTACATGTATCAAACACTAGATTTTTAAAAATAGTGATACAACTCTAATTGTCACATCTTAACAATATTGGATCTTCATCCTATACTCCCATTTGCCATAGGATCCTCCTTGAGCATACTACTTCACTTGCAACAAAACAAGTTACCTAAGTACTTTGATAGAAGACAAACAATGCTAGTATCGGTTGCTTCTTACTAATCCAATAGAAGTTTCCTAAACCTAAAGAGAAACAATATGTAAAAACTAACTTCCTAGAATCACTTTCACTTGCCAAATCTAAGTCGCAATTTCCCATAAGAGGACTTTTGGAACTATGTGTGATATCATAGTGAAGAGTGTCCTTCAAGTATCTAGCAATTGTATCCTGGCCTTCCAATGACTTTGAAATGGTTTTTTTGAGAACATGCTCAAAATTCCAACATCAAAATCGATATCTAGGCTAGTGCTGCACAAGTAGATGAGACTACCAACTAGCCTTGTGTGTCTCCCATTGTCTACTAATATTGATGTATCATCAATCGATAACTTTTGATTGATCTCCATAGGTGCAGGTATCTCCTTGCACTTGGTCATGCCAAATGAGTGCCAAATTCTTTCAAGATCTCCCATGCATACTTCTTTTGAGGGATAAACATTTTGCCTCAATCCCCAAACAATAGCAAGACTCAAGTCTATCATTTCAAATTAGAGGTCATAAGCTCGATGGATCATATATTCATATTTACATGTGATAAGAAGGTCATCAACATATAGAGCAATCACGATAGAGACTTTCCACCATCCCTATCGACGTAAAATATAGAATCTAGGGAATATTTATGGAAGTCTAAGCTCTCAAAGAACTTATTTATTCATCAATCGTACCATAATATGCTCTAGGGGTTTCAACCCATACAATATCTTTTTCAACTTAAAACCTTTATTCTCAAAATGGGGGACCTTAAACCCCAGTGGTTGAGCCATGTACACCTCCTCTTTAACATCATTTGGTAAATTGGTCACTTCTTGTGAGCAGCCACTATAAGCATTATGCAAATAGTCGTCATACTAGCAATTGGAGCAAATGATTTTGTGAGCAATCACTATGAGTACTATGTATACAGTGGTCATACTAGTAGTTGAAGGAAATGATTCTTGAAAATAAAGTTTGCTAAATTGGCCACTTCTTGTGAGTGGCCACTACAAGTACAATGCAGATAGTGGTTATTCTAGCAATTGGAGCCAATGTTTCTTAAAAATCAAACCCTTCAACTTGTGAAAATCGATGTGCAACTAACTAATTTTTGAGTTTTTCTAAGATATCATTAACCTTGTACTTTACCTTCTCAATCCACTTGATGGAAAAAACCTTTTTCTTCTCTAGCCAATCCACTAGTTCCCAAGATGCATTCTTCATTATGCTATCATAGCTTGCATAACTATGCTCCATGTTGAATCTAGAAGTGCTCCTTCCAAGTCTATTGGATCCTTTACTTCTCCCATAGTCTCAACCATCAAATCGATATTAACTATGTAAGCAGAAGCCATTCTTTACTCCTCTATTCTTTGAGACCTCCTTGATCCATCTACCTTTTCCTCAATAGTTATATTTATAAGATTATTTCAATTATAAGTTGCTTAATCCATAGCAGTAATGGATTTTTTTATGGTATGACTATAGCTTGGAGAAGAAAAGCTTAGTGAATTTTCTTCTCATCATTTCAAAATAAATATTCCTCCCCTTAGTAAGAATAGGGAGAGGTTTTGGGATAGTTTAGAGTGGCTACTTTGCTTGATGATAAAATGAAAGAACTTTCCTTTTCCTCCTCCATTGTATGTGGCTACTTCTTGAACACCACATTATGGCTTAATATAATTTTCTTTGCCCTCTTTGTCATATAACTTTTAAGTATTTTTCTCATCACTATAATGTAATAATATAAACATTGGGTACTATTTGGTTTTAACTTGTCTCTCTTATCCTTTGGAACATATGCATAACATTCACATCCAAAAGTTTTGAAGTGGTTTACATATGGTTTCTTGCCAGTGTAAGCCTCATGATGAGTTTTTCCCTTGAGAGCCTTTGTGGAGCTCCAATCAAGAATGTAGATTGTAGTAATAATAGCTTCAATGTAGAACTACTTTTAGGTAATCCCTTGCCCTTAAGTAGCATGAACCTTGCCATTTCCACAATTATCTGACTTCAGCATTCAACAATGCCATTCTGTTGAGGTGTATGAGGTGTTGTCAACAACTAATGCTTAATCCCTTTACTCTTGCAAAAATCTTCAAACTCATTTGAGTTGAACTCACCATTGCCATATTTTCTAAGTTACTTCACACTTTTTTTCTATTAACCATTTTAGCCATTCTTTAACTTAACAAAAGCTTGAGCCTTATGACAAAGGAAGTATACCCACATCTTTCTACCATAATCATAGACAATCAACATAAAATAAAAATATCTCCCCAGGGCTTATGTAGGCATTTTATTGCACAAGTCTACATGCACCAACTGTAGAGGAGACTTTGCTTTGTTTTTGCTTTCTCATGGAAATAACTTTCTTTGTTGCTTGCACATTATACAAGCTTCCTATAGTTTATTCATTTAAGTACATTGCAAATAGGTGAGCAACTATACCTTGCTTATGCATCTCCTTTAATACTACAAATCCAATGTGATCAGACCTATCATGCCAAAGTTTAATTGTGTCCATGCTAGTAGTGGTTGTAAGAGTTCTTATATCATACATGTTGTTCCTTCTTTCTTCCCTCCGAACAACTTTGCTAGCACTGTTGACGATTTCTACACCTATTTTAGTAAACCTTACTTCATGGCCAAGATTAGTTGTGGAAGAAATTGATAACAAAAATTCTCTTAATCTTCAATACATATAATACATGAAAGCTTTTTGAGTTCACTATTTTCAACAACAAAGGAAACAACACACATGCCCTCAATAGGGCAATTTGTATTATTCCAAACTGTCACAATGATGGATTCTTGTAGAGGCTGCATAAAACACTATCAACCTTTCTTGTTGGACATTGTGATGGGTGGTATCTCATCTAATACCCATGAGTCAATGGTAGATACTTTTTGTGCCAAGGAAAACACTTCTTCAATGGTCACCATAAATAAGTCCAACTCTACTTCAGTTGTATTGACTATCTCCTTCCCTTTACTTTTTAGTTGCCATTATTCTCGTTGCCTTCTCAACACAACAAATTGCAATTGCATATCCTTTATTCATGTAGTAATAGCATTTTCTTGAAGCTTTTTCTTACCACTCTTGTTCTTTTTGTCACCATTACTTTTGGTGAAGAGACCCCCTTTTTCTTTTGTATTAGTAGAGAATGGAGAATCCCCACCACTACTTCCTTCTCATGCTTTAAGACATAATTCATCCTCCATTAGCAATGCACAAATTTTCTCAAATATCACTGCTTCATGTCTCACTTAAGTGTTAAAGACGATTACAAGTCCATCAAACTTTGGTGGACAAATCCAAAGACACTTCTAAGCTAGCTCCTTGCTAGTCTTTTATATCCCCGTGCCAACCATTTGGTCATACAAATTCTTGATCCAAGTGATAATGCTTTTGCCATCTCTCCTTTGGCAGACTTCTTTGCTATTAATTGACCCTTCAAGTTCTAAACCAAGGTCAATACACTATCACAATAGCTTATAGCTAAGGTACACATTGCATCTACATTCCTTCCTTTCCAAGCCCATAGAAGATATGCATTTGGAGACATCATAACACTTGAATTTGATGGGTTGGGGATGGATTGTGGTTCCTAGTTAATCCCTAGCACCATCTCCAAGAACTCATAAGAATCGAGGATAGTTGTAACTTCAAACTTTCACAAAGTATAGTTTGTACCATCTAACTTGCTTCACTGAAGGTTCATGGACAAATCCTCAATGTTTAAATCATTCATAAGTGTAGTTTGTACTATCTAACTTGCTTTGTTGAAGGTTCATGGACAAATACTCATCAATGTTTAAATTTTGGTAAAGATATAGCATTTCTTAATGCACTAAAACTTTTTTCTAATGCGTTAGAGTCACTTGTAGATATCAGCATTGCTTCTCTTTGCTAGAAGCCCATTTCTCTTGCGTACTCTTCCCTCCTTAGAGCCCCATGGGTTTTGATACCATGTAAAAATTAAATGTTATAGTAAATAGAATTTGAGCAAGCAATAGAGATTTCATAGAAAATATGAGAAGATCATAAACTTATTTAATTCTAAATAAACTAATACACAAAAACATATCTCTTTCCATGTACACTCTCAATTGTGAAGCTTAGATAGAGATCTAAATAGATAATAGGTGAATAGATTAAGGCTAACTAAAGAACTTTGACTCCATGAAAGATAGATTGATGATGGCTTGGGAGAGGTCTTCCTCTTATAGCCTAAAAAGATGGTATAGTTGGCTAATTTGACCATGTTGTGAACCTTCCCAAGTCGACCAATGAATATTTCCTTCACTATTGGACTGGCGGCACTATCCTTAGACCCCTATCAGCAGAGCCACTAGCCCCTAAGACCCCCCCCCCCCCCCATAGATAGAAGCCAATTTTGGGGCCCCCAAATCCCAAAATAGGGGTCCTCAATAACTTCCACACACATGCAACTCAATGCAGTATGCCTAGAGTTGCTAATAGCTTATCTAATATATTTAACCCAAAGGCTAGGCCCACAAAGGTTACCTTTTTGCTTCTCCTCATAACGAGGGCCTTTCAACTTTGAGAAAAATAGATCATTGGTGGTACCTTACAAGGGTGGGGTATTGAGAAAAATAGATCATTGGTGGTAGCTTACAAGGGTGGGGTATTGAGCACATTTAGCATCCTCTTCATTTCTTTGTACGACTAGCCATGGGGAAGGTTAAGAAGTGAGTTTTTCGAGCATTTTTTTGCAACTTCTCTACTTTTATTCCACATAGTTTACTATTCTACTCTTAGTTGTAGCCACCTCCACTTCCACGGTCACCACGACTAACTCCACTATTACCATTGCCATCACTACCACCTTCACCTCCACCACCCCCACCTTCCCTCCCTCCCTCCCTCCCTCCCTCCCTCCCTCCCTCCCTCCCTCCCTCCCTCCCTCCCTCCCTCCCTCCCTCCCTCCCTCCCTCCCTCTCTCTCTCTCTCTCTCTCTCTCTCTCTCTCTCTCTCTCTCTCTCTCTCTCTCTCTCTCTCTCTCTCTCTCTCTCTCTCTCTCTCTCTCTCTCTCTCTCTCTTTTGGATTGGTATAGGAAAGAGAGAGATAATTGGATGAAATGCACCATTTAGAAATGGGATTGTGCAAGAAACATCCTGGGCCATACTACAAGATGGTGGAAAAAGATTATTGTCTAGTTGAAAGGACTACTTCAATGTCCAAGTTAATAGTGATTTGTTCTTTTAGTTCACACAAGAGATAATGCGAAAGCATGGAGATAACATGTTGCAAAATGCATTGTATGATTTAAAACCAAACAATGACTTCAAGTCTGAAAAGACATGCAAGTTAGTGGCATAAAGACTTCTATACACATACAACATGAGATCCTTTTTAAAAGGAATATTTGGAATGCTCTCTTGTTTTTGTGTTTTTCGTAAGTACCTAAACCATGTATAGAAAATTCATGTATGGGCAATTGGAGAAGGGGTTGCTACAAACTTTGCCAAGGAAATGTGTGGATTGGGTGGACTTGGAGGAGGATCATTGCATGTACGAGGATTGCCATATTGAGCAATAGTGGGGCTCCTTATCTTCCTTAACTACCCTAAAGGTGAATTTATTTTCAATGAAAAAGCACTATATCTAGAATATTTGAAGAGAAGACAAGTGTAGGAGACACAAATATGCAAACCCATAATAAGTATTTTTGCATGTATTCTTTTATAATGTGTCATACTTGTATGTCCCCTTCTAATGAGAGTGTGGTTGGTCGCAACAAAGTAAGATCAATTGTTCAATTGTTGAAAAACAGGGAAAGAACAACATCATCAAATGTTGGAACATTCATTGAGGAAATTGAAATTATAACCTCAATCTCAAGAGTAAGAGTGGAAACCCAGATCCTTATATATTAGGTGACCATATAACACTCAAAAGAAAGCTTGGTAAGGACCAAAGTAGATAATTCAAAGGAGGAAGTAAAACTTACCCCCATGGGAAATAACTAATCATAGATAATATTGATCATTCAATAGATATGATCGGAAATGTTTGCATAATTTAGAAATTTCTACAAATAATGGCTTCCATAAAAAGCACTAGTGAAAATAATAAGTGATGGTGGTATGTACATGAAATTAGCAAGAAAAGACTAAGGCAAGGCCTAGAAAAGTAGCATAGAAATTATTAGAGATACTTAGGGACACAACATCTCTTTAAATTTTATATGTATTCATTTTTCCACTCTTGAGACTAATCCACTATATTCTAGAGATAGTTATAAAATGCTCATAACATGTGAAGAATGGTTATTAAAAGAATGAGCATCAGGCTTACTCCTATGCAAACTATAATGTCTAGCAGACATGTATGCACCAAATATCTCAAAGTCTAAATAGGAAAAGGTTGTGTGTGTATTTAAATATCCCACAAGCAAGCTACAAAGGCCTAGTTTAAAGAAGCTAAGCATTATAAGTGGACAAGAGAAGGACCAAAAGGTTATGTCCACCCAAAATGAAGACCTATATATATAATGTGTAATAATAAATAGAGAGCTCATTCTAGTATGTGCAAACTTGAGTCTCTTCTTCTCTATCTTCTCTTTTGCTACCTTGCAACTCCATGACTTAAGAACGAGTGAGGCATCGAGAGTGAGAGACTAGTGAGAGAGAAGTCGTATCTTCTCTTTTTCCCTTTGTAGCTTGAGAGGATTAGAGATCAAGAGAGAGATTGTGTGTGAGGGAGAGAGTGAGGGACCAATTGTTGGAGAAGCTTAGTCTCCTTCTCCTCCTCATCCTCCTATTCTCCTCTATTCTCTTCTCTTATCTTGAAGCAATAACAATTTGCAAATTGAAGAATAGTAGCACCTAGAGGATCTCATCACTTGGATTGTGAGGCCATCAACACCCTTTCTTCCATTTGGATCACAACCATGCTATGACTAACATATCCATGACAATTGGCTACCAGTAATGATGACATGCTTTAAAATAATTCCAAGACCGTAGATTAATCATGATGTCCACAACTACTGGTAATAATTCCACTAACTTATCCAAGTTTTCATCTCCACACCTAATGGCATATTTTTTCATCACAACTGCTTGATATGAGTCCTTTATGACTATCAAGAAAGGCTTCTCCACAATTGAATGCAAAAGCCTATCCACAAATGCCTACTTTTCTTCATCACAATTACTCTCACTTCTCCAAGAATGCTCAAGAAAGGTACACTTATATGCTTACCAACCAAGAGGAATACCTAATTTATTATCATGGTTATTAAGAGAGAGCAAGAGTAAGAGTATGAAGGATATTAAGATATGAGCAAGGGTTAATAGAAGGATCATGCTCCATAACCATAAATTGACAAGAAGGGGAGTATGGACTAGCATCCACCTCTGCATAGCAAATCCACCACCACACACTACATATGATTCTCAAGGTAAGCTTTGGTACTATCTCTAGAGGACTTTCTTTTGGTGATTTGTGTACTTTCAATTAGGGTTGCTATATGACACTCTTAACTTCACCTTTTATGCATTGTCATCATAGTCTTTTCTACACCATTTTCACCCTCACCTGCTCTCTCTACAACTAGACATTGAGTGAAATCTCCACAATTTCTTGATAATTAACATCTCCAAAATTGCTAAAATTATGTTTGCTTGATTGATTGAATGCCCGTGACTACTCAAGTTGGAACTTTCATTGTGGTTTTTGTGCTTTGTGATCTCTAAGATTGTCTATTTGCATCTAGAAAGGGATCAAAATGAGTTGCTTACATCTCCACAACTACCCAAAGTCCCTTACAACCATAAGAAACCAACATATTCATAGATGTTTGCCATCACATCTCCATGACTAGGCTCTCCCTTATCATGACTCTGTGAGCTACATATTTAGCTAATATACTGAAAAAATATAGATTGTTGATAAGATCTCTTTGAGAGCATTGAAACCCTTGTAATATCTACTGAGCTCATTAGCTTATTTAAGTTTCAACTAATATGTTGTTATAACGAATTAGCTCATTATATAGTCTGGTAGATTGCGGATGGAATTCTTCATTATCATAGTATATTTGAGTATTTTGTTGTCTCAACTCTTGTTTGTTATCATTATTGTCTACTAATCTACTCTTTAATCACTTGCTTATTGTGAGCTATCCAATCTTGCTTTAGCTTACTTACCAAAAAACACTTTAGGCAAGTTAGTTCTTTGGGCTAGAAAGATTTTCTTAGTGCATTTTGAAGCAATTCACATGCTATCATTGCTATTCAAACTCTTAATAGCCTTATTTCTATCCATATTCCTATCATAAATTTCTTGAGCAATCAGTGAGGTCTAAACCACTATTTTCATAAAAGTATAGTCTACTTGAAGGAAGCACAAGCTTTGCTATTCTTCACTATTTGGTCTTGAGTGTTAGGGTTGTCAATGCTTCCAAAGGATTGGGTCTTTGGATAGCCCAAATTCTCATGTCTTCTAGAGCCACACATGAAAGTTCTCTTTCACTTTTTGTGCTTTTGGGACTATTGGCGCATATGGACTATGTGGAATGCATTCACTTTGGATTTTTCTTCTAAAGTGCAAAGTTATATCGTTTGTCCAAGAGACCTTCTCCATTAGTAGCTTGACATCATTGAGATAGCAAATATTCTTCCTAGATAGGATTTGCTTTCTTGGCATGTCGTAGCTTCTTCAATTCCCTTGTCAATTATATAGAGAGACTGTGTTGTACTTGTAAATTCTGTAGCAAAACAAAATTACAACACGAGAGAGAGAGAGAGAGAGAGAGAGAGAGAGATCACCAACCTGAATAATAGTGGTGCACAAATTGGATGTTGGATGCGTACGTAGCGAGCACCGGAAGGTCCCTAAGAACAAAAGAACTCTACTAAAGCTCATAAAAACAAAAAGGAAGATTTGCACGACATGAAGAAAAGAGACAAATTGGGTACAATCTCCCCCCATGCCTTGTGTGAGCGCTCCACAAGGCATATATTTATAAATTTATTAATCTCCAAGCTCAAAAATAGCCCAATTTTACAATTAGCAAGCTTTGACTTTTGTGTTTGCTTTTGTCCAAATAAAGAATAAAGCAGTTGGGTGGCCCAAAAGTCGGGCTATGCCTAAATACAATGTCCAATAATGAAATATTTAAACCGAGTACTTATGCGCATACAAAATAATAAATATTTTTTAAGTGATTCTATAAATAAGAGTGCTTAAATAAATATTAGCGCCACGTCTTTAATCATAAGGCACGTGCTCATAAAAAATGATAATTTATTCTAGATAATCTGAATATACGAGGTTTTTCGATGGATTTCGTAAAACTATATGTATTTGCTGGGGCTCGTACACAAGGTGGATTTCTTGTGCGAGAAGTTAACAGGGACACCTATCCTTTTTGGGCGTCATATTAATTTAATATGCATGTGGGTAATTCCATAGTGGGTGATTCCACAAAATACATATCAAATTAATAGACGTTTATGAGTTTAGAGTGTACTCAAATTAAATTAAGGTTAGGATAGAGTTCCAACCTATTTAATTATTTTGTAGTTGAAGACTGCTAGGTATTCACTTTTATGGGTTTTATCTTATTATTTTCTAATAATTATGAATGTTTCAGTTGATGTGTAGAGCAGGTAGCAGTGGCTTTGGGTAGCATTAGACATTAGTGTAAGTCCAAGTGTAAATTTTATAATTATAATTAGTTATCTTAAGTATAATATATAATATTATATATTTATATGATATTATATTATTAAAATTATTAATCTATTTATAAGTTATAAGTTTAAACTTCTTTAGTAATAATTATATCATTGTCCTTAGTACTATTAATTAATTTATTTTTAATATAGATTATTTTAAAATGTGATATTTAATATATGCTTTTATTGAAATAAGCTTTCTCTATGGAATATCTTGCTATTTTCTTAACGTGGTTAAGTTTAGAAGGCTTTTCTAGTTTTCTTTATAAAATCAACAAGATCGCGTGCAAAACAAGAGAAGAGAGGAAAAACTGAGTTTTTGCGTTGCTCTTTTATCCGGAATCGGAATTCAGAGCTTCAAGAGTCATTTTGGGAATTTTGGCACACTCCGGACGCGATTGTGATGTCAAAATGTCAAGATTCAAAGCACAAAATTTTATGTAGTAACTACAGCATGTTACATGATACCTCTTGACTCTTAAAACTCTATATTTCAATTGATATTTATACTTTCTTTGTAATTATATGTAAGATATGAATGCAATAATCTATGTAAAACTATAATATATAATTAAGGATGGCAAACCATGGCTTTTGCCATGGGGAAGATTGGGCCCAATCGTGTGTTTTTCTCTTGTCTTTCTCAATCTATTGAGTTACTCAAATCCTCTTATGTATTATAATGTTGTTTATATTTAATAGTTGAGATGTTTGACTTGTTAGATGTACCACATGTTTCGCTTCATACCATTGGACAATTGCTATCCCACCCGAGGGGTATGATGCCAGGAGGCATATTTCACGGGATTCCATGAGGTTTTGTAGTGGATTCTCTAAAAATATATTTATTTGCCAAGGCTCGTACACAAGGTGGATTCCTTATGCGAGAAGTTAACAGGGACGCCTGTCCTTTTCAGGTGTCATGTTAATTTAATGTGCACATGGGTGATTCCACAATGAGTGATTCCACAAAATCTATATTTAAATTAATTGACGTTTATGAGTTTAGAGTGCACTCGTATTGAATTAAGGTTAGAAGAGAGTTCCAACCTATTTATTTATTTTGTAGTTGAAGATTGCTGGGTATTCACTTTTGTCGGTTTAATTTTATTAATGTTCTAACAATTGTGAATGCTTCAATTGATGTATAAAGCATGCAACGGTGGCATTGAGAAGCATTGGGCGATAGCGTATATTTAGATTATCTAGAATAAATTATCATTTTTGATAGGCACGTGCCTTATCATTAAAGACATGGCGCTAATATTTATTTAGGTGCCCTTATTTATAGAATCACTTAACAAATATTTATTATTTTGTATGCACATAGGCATCAGTTTAAATATTTCATTATTGGACATTGTATTTGGGCACGGCTCGACTTTTGGGCCACCCAACCGCTTTATTCTTTATTTGAACAAAAGCAAACACAAAAGCCAAAGCACGCTAATTGTAAAATTGTGCTATTTTTTAGCTTGGAGATTAATAAATTTATAAATACATACCTTGTGGAGCACTCACACAAGGCATGGGGGGAGATTGTACCCAATTTGTCTCTTTTCTTCGTGTCATGTAAATCTTCCTTATTCTTTTATGAGCTTTAGTAGAGTTCTTTTGTTCTTGGGGACCTTCCGACCCTCGCTACGTACACATCCAACATCCGATTTACATATCAGCGGGGGATAGGAGGCATATTCCACGATGGATTATGTCTCCTGGCATCAAATAGTCATCAAAAACTTCCCCAGCGACTAATCCCGCAAACAAAATTGTACCAAGCAAACCAAAACACTGATAAATTAAACTGCACCAAGCAAATAAACCTCTCTCTCTCTCTCTCTCTCTCTCTCTCTCTCTCTCTCTCTAACTAAACAAACTAAAAAATGCAAACCAAACATGTATAAACTTACTATATAACATAATAAACTAAAATAACTAATAGGTAATTTATAAAAATTTAAACTAATCCTAAACAACTAACGTAAACAAAAAAATTCAATAATATAAACTTACTAATAACTAAACTATCTAATAGATAATAATAAAGTAAATAACAAAACTAACCAACTAACCAATCAATAAAAATTTAAAATAACCCTAGACGAAATCTTTAAACTCACCCTAAACTCACACACATAATCGTACTAACTAATTACATAAGATAAACAATTAACTAACTAACCAATTGAAAAAAAGATTAACTAACCCTAAACAATTAAAGTAAACTTACTAACCCTAAATAATTAAAGTAAATTTAAATAATATTAACTTACTAACTTACTAAGTAAACTAACTAACCAACCCTAAACCAAATAAACAAACCAATATCTAAACTAACTAACTAACTAAATAAACAATTAAAATAACATGTTGTCTCTGTCTTTCTCTCTCTCTCTCTCTAGCAAAACTCACCCTAAACTTACACACATAAAATGAATAATTAACTAAATAACTAAACTAACCAAGTAACCCTAAACTAAATAAACAAAGCAATATCTAAACCGACTAACGGACCAACACACACACACACACACACGAGATGAACAATTAACTAATATTAATATTAATATAAACTAACTAAATAACCAAATATTAATAGACAATAATAAAGTAAATATCTAAACTAACCAACTAACCCTAAACTAACTAACCAACTAAACAAACGATTAAAATAACTTAAACTTGCATACCTAATTTAATCCTAGACTAATCCTAAACTAACCCTAAACTTTCTCTCCCCCTCTCTCTCTCTCTCTCTCTCTCTCTCTCTCTCTCTCTCTCTCTCTTTCTAAAAAAACTCACTTATTTGTAGTAGAAAGAGAGAGAGAGAGAGAGAGAGAGAGCGAGTGAGAGAGAGGAGGTGGTGGAAAGAGACCACATATGTTTCTCTACCCCCAATCACGAGCAATCAATGAGCACCTTGGTTTGGTTTGGGAGCTCTTTGGTGCTTCGACACCTCTTGAATCTCTAGCTCAAATAATAAAGTAGTATAGATTGAGGATAACAATGAAAATGAAATGAATAAAACCAATTTTATTGATGTTCATATTCCTAAGGGCTGCCAATGTAGGCTACTATCATGTACCAAAATAATGATAGATATGCATCTCAAAAAATGGTATACTCTCCTCAAAGTGAGAATTTCTATAATGGAGTGATCCAAGATAGTCCACTAAGAGAAGGTACTTGTCTTTGATGGAGAGCGATGATGGCTAGAATTTGCCAAAGATAAGTATATCAAGCATGATGATGGGATGGTGGGCACCATGCTCTTCGAAGTGTGACTACTTGATTTGTTGTGATCTCTCCAACATGTTTATGGTATTTCAATGTTGCTATAATGGCAGTGTTTGGCAAGCTAGCTCTAGAACTAGTATCAAAGAAATATGTAAGAACTTGCTGGCTCATTGGCTCAACCTTTGTCTCTCTTTTACTCCTCACAAGTTTCTCTCTTTGTTGTTGAAGCTTTAGTAGAAACAATCCCAAGCATCTTTGATCCTTGTACTCCATCACACTACAAAGAGACCCAAACCACTCTTGAAAAAGGCAACAAAATCTTCCTTTGATCTCATAGTAAATAGTACATTTGCTCCTTGGACTCAACCTACTAGTGGTATAGATGGCAAATGTGTGCATCCTCATACTACATGTGTATATATCCTCCTATTGGTCTCAATCCTTGGTTCATGTGGTGATGTTTATATTTGTCTAATAACACTATGCACTCGATAGGACAGTGGCACATCCATATATGTTGGCTTGACAATGAATTCCTTTAATGTCACATGTAAGAAATGATGCTCGTGTAGTGCCATTTTGGTAGAGGTTTTGGGGGGTGTATCCATGTATGACTTGTATTAATATTGACAATATCTAACATCATGACTAAGCTTTGTTTTGTACGAGTGAGATCTAAATATGGACAATCCAAACTATAGTTGGTGGTGGGAGTGCATCCGTCTATAATCCATGTATCCTAAAGCATGACTACATCTCTACGTACTAGCAATGTGTCTCCACTCTTTGCTAACTGTTTGGAGGAAGTGCCAAGCGTGGATGTTTATGTCTAGGAGCTCTCATCCTCTATAGGCAACTCACTAACAAAAATAGGGCCTCTATAAAATTGCAGGTGTTGCTCCTATCTTTGATGCTAGGAGGCATATTCCACGGTGGATTCCGTAAGATTTTATTACCAGGGCTTATACACAAAGCGGATTCTTTGTGCGAGAAGTCCATGGGGACACCTATCCTTTTCGGGCGTTTTATTAATTTTATGTGTACATGGGTGATTCCATAGCGGGTGGTTTCGCAAAATACATACTTAAATTAATAAACGTTTATGAGTTTAGAGTGCGCACTCATGATAAATTAAGGTTAGGATTGATTTCTAACCAATTTATTTATGTAGTTGAAGACTGCTAGGTATTCATTTTTGTCGGTTTAATTGTATTATTTTTCTAACAATTGTGAATGCTTCAGTTGATGTGTAGAGCAAGCAACGGTGGTAGTGGAAAGCATTGGAGGATAGCGTGTATTCAAGTTATCGCCAATATTTTGATGGGCACGTATCTTAGACATGGCGCCTATATTTTGTCGCGCTTATTTATCAAAGCACTTGATAAATAATAAATAAATATCAAAGCGCTTGATATTTATTTATTATTTTTGTATGCGCATGGGCGCACGATTTAGATATTTGTATTGGACATTGTATTTGGGTATGCTTGACTTCTTGGGCTCCCATTAGCTTTAATTCTATTTGGCACAAAAGCAAACTCAAAAGTTAAAGCGTGCTATTTTGTAATTTGGGCTATTATTTAAGCTTGAAGATGATTAATATATGAAATACATGCTTTGTGGAGAGCTCACACAAGGCATGGGGGGAGATTGCACCCAATTGGTCTCTTGTTCATGTCGTGCAAGCTTTCTACATTGATTTGTATGCAAAAAGTAGAGTTCTTTTGTTCTTGGGGACCTTCTGACGCTCACTACACGCGCATATGGCGACCGATCTGTGCACCAATCTCTGCTTTAACAATCTCATGGGGCACCAATGGTTTGCTTTATATCATGCATGTGGTCATCACCACTAGTGACCTTGGCCATATTGGGGATCCATATGATAAGGTTGGAGTAACCATTGTATCAAACAACCATAATTTAGTCCGTGGTTCCTAGAATTGATCATATACACATTTTTTGTCAACTGCTACATAACCTTTAACCAAACCAACAATAGCAACATCTCATGACCAAAATGTAGGTCTTGCGAATTTGATCCTCAATATGAATACATAAGATTTGGCATACTCAACCATATCCTCTACAAGGGTAAATTGATGACCCTTTCAAGTCACCCAAGCTTGTGTGGTATTGAATACAATTGCCTTGGACTTCCCAAGGTTCACTCTCACTACACTAAGATGGGTATTACTATGCCAACGAAGCTTGCATCTGGTCTCTCTAACCTATGATCCACATAATTTGAGAGCTCAATCAACAAAAACACCAAATAGAGGAGATGAGAGCTCATTAATATAAGAGAGAGAGAGAGAGAGAGAGAGAGAGAGAGAGAGAGAGAGAGAGAGAGAGAGAGAGAGAGAGAGAGAGAGAGAGAGAGAGAGAGAGAGAGAGAGAGAGAGAGAGAGAGAGAGAGAGAGAGAGCCATGTGGCATGACAAAACTTTCACAATGCATAGATTCAATCACTTGGGTTAATGCTATGTTAGATCTATTGCAAAGTACTTTGTTTAACACGTGCAAAAAGCTATGTGGCTAGTTGTCTATCTTGTGTGCAATGTCTACAATTAAAGCATGCATGATTCCTCAACACCAAATATCCTTGAAATGTAGCCAAGAGCATATACTTGGAGCATTCCAACATAGCCATAGAAGTTAGAGGGGTTTTATTGATATAGTTGTTTAGATCTTAGGTGGCAAAAAAGTGCCTTGACTAGGTCTAGGTTATATAAAGTGAAAAAGATTGTAAGAGACTATATAGAGTGAGAAAACATCACAAGAGGGCCTTTGCATTGGAGTTTCGTTTGTCATGAAATGATTCTCCTAAACCATTCTTCTTATGTTCAACATTGCTATATTGATTTGTGAGAATGGAGAAAAACCTATAACATTAGGTGTTGTGTCACATTGAATGTTAGTGGGGGAGTGGAATGCCACTCCTCCACCAACTTTATGATGTCGCCTCGTAGGTTGGGGGGAGCAGTGTCACCTTAATCCTCGCCTTATCTTGCTAGGACTCCCTCAAAATTTAATAAGGGTGCTAAGACAACACTAGTAAAGCTAAGCCAATTTGTCCTCTTGAATTGGTGATCCAATTGGATATGCTATTTTTTTCTTGATTTGCAATAATAAATGTCTCTCATTGAAGCCTTTTTCATGAATTCCTTGTCTTATAGCAAGGCTGGGCAATCTTGGTGAAAGCTTGAAACCCTGTGTAGATGCGGTACTATGGGGGGGGGGGGGTGCAAAGCCATACTTAGCTTATTATTTTGAGATGCGTCATGTTTCTCTAAGTTAGAACTGGGGTCTCCTCGAAACTATGAGGAGATCTTGTGTTATTCAAAGAAAGCGCGAAACACGTGTTTAAAAAACTGCTCTAAAAAGCAACCTTAAAGACCTTGTTGGATAGACCCCCCTATGTCATGTTTGCTCATGAGTCATGTGGAGAGGGTATGAAGGGGAGCATTTTTGTCATTTCTTTATGCTCATCACGGTAGGTTTCGGTGTTTAAAACTTACGTGGCAAAAAAGTGCGCTGACTAGACCTAGCCTATATACATATATAGAGAGAAAAAGGTGGCAAAGTTATAACAACATTTCGCCTTTTGGAAAAATCATACGGCCAAGCAAAGGGAGCAACAATGAGGCCGCGCTTCTGGCTCGGCCTCTTCCATCGAGCTCGCATCATCAACAGCAACGACAATCGCATTCCCCCATGGCGCCACTACTCGAGCACAGGTGAGAAGAACCTGCAACTATATGGTCATCTGTCTTTCATTTCGTCTTTTTCATATTCTTACTGTCCTTCGCGTTTCAAGCAGCCCGGCTGCTTCCCATCTCGGAAGAAACGGCGAGAGTTCTCAATAGCAGAGCGCTAGCCATAGAGTCTCGTCACGCTGGATTGATGAAGGCTGCATCTCAGGCAAGCGCGAGTTAAGATATTCATACGGGAGAAAATCTGAGTATCGTGACACCCTAGTATTGTTTGGGGAATTTTAATACTATAATGTTCGAGGAGGAGTTGAATAAGGTTATTACGGTTTTTATCTATCATGCGGACATTGGAGGGCAAGTGTTTCAAGGCCTACATGTGCACGAGCTGAATATTTTTTGTAAATGTCACTTGGAGGACTATGCGCAACTTTCTATCCATTAGCTGTTATCAAAGGTATAGGAGACTTTTAGCAAGCTGAAGATGATCTACTCCTCATCTCGGAGCTCCAAAGCTGCCTATTCGAATGGGGTATTTTTTATCATTTGCGATGCCTATTCTGATTGTAGCCAAGGCGACCAAATGGTAATTGTTTGTGTTATTACCAAAAGTGTCTTTGCACATGTCCAACTTGGGAGCTTAGACAAATTCCGTGGCAATAAGCATGGATTTGTCCTTGCCAAGGTTCCACCAGCCCTACACTTGGTCTTACATGCCCTTTGACACCAAAGTCCTTCCTCCTAGAATATAGTAATAAGTTTGATTGTGCCTGACAAAATCTACTTTCTCATGCATGGTGTCTCCTCAATGGAAGTAGGCTCCTTGTTCTCCATGATCACGTGTTTAAGGGTATAGCTGTTAGATTAGCATCTATCACGGGTTTTAGGGACAGTCTCTAGCCTATAGTTTGGTGCCTCTCATAGAGGCAACCGGGTGGCTTATTTTAGGGTTTCTCTGATTGTCTTGTGGCTTGTCCTAAGGCTTCTATACATACTCCACTCCACTCTCCTTGTATTATTGCATCATCTTGCATCCTTATAGAGAGGGAGACTGGGGTCACTGCTGCTGGTCATTATTGTGCCACTACCTTTATGGTATTGTATTGTGCATTTTATACTTCATATTATGGATTCCATCACCTGTACATTTTGAGGTTCTTGTATTCATGTCTCCTTTCTTTCTATCAGTGTACATGCTTTCTCTTTTGTGCTTTTGTATCATTTCTGCATTACATGGTATTAGAGGAGCAATGTTGCTGATTTGCTGGTTTTTTTGTGTGCTGCTGTTAGATATGATCAATGCCCCCACCCTCATTAGGTGCTACCAATGATCCATGGTGCTCAAAGTTGTAAGGCCCCCATTATGAGGAGAAGCCAAATGTGAGCCCGGACATTGGTTGAGTCCTGACTTGTATATCAGATGAGGTCTATGTGACCGGATGGCAAAAAGGTGACTGTTGTGGGTCTAATCTTTGGGTTAGACGGAGTGGTTAAGCTGGTAGCAACTCGAGGCACATTGCATTGAGTTGCGTGGTAAGGGAGTTAAAAGGGGCCCCTATTGTGGGGTCCGGGGGCCGCGGAAGCGGCCCCTGGCTGGGGGGTCCCAGGGGGGCCAGCGGCCCCCCTGGCGGGGGTCCGGGGGCAGCGCCCCCGGCCCGATGGTAAAGGGAATATTCCCTGGAATATTCCTTGGCCGACTAGTGGAGGCTCATATGGTAGGTCGGTCAGCAGGCCGACCTAACGACCTTCGCGGGCTATAAAAGCTAAACCCCTTCGCGGCCATCATTCACTCATCTTTCACCCAGTCAGAGTTGTTGTTCCAGCTAGCCTTAAGCTCTTCGCCTATCTTCTGTCTAGATCGCCATCTAAGCTTCACTCAGTGGAAGCGCACGGGTGGACAGAGCCATCTTTGTATCAGTTGTTTGGAGTTAAAGAATTTTACTGATTCTCCTCTTATCTGTTGTGTACTCTCTATCTCTTTCTCAGATTCTGTTCGCTGCGCCGTGTAATATTTTACATGGTATCAGAGCCCAGGGGGCTCTAGAGATCGGAGAGCGTGCAAGAGGCAAAGGCTTCAACAGCAAAGAGAAACGATGTCGACTCCGGGAAGCAGTTCTGGCGCATCAGGAAGCGGTGCAGGAGGTGGTGCTGCTGTACCGGCTATTCAAACACTGAGGATTCGTCCACCAACCTTCAGCGAAGGCAAGTTAGATGGTACAAACTACACCTTGTGGAAGTTCAAAATTACAACTATCCTTGATTCTTATGAGCTTCTGGAGACTGTGCTGGGGACTGACGCAGAACCACAGCCTATCCCCGACCCATCAAATCCTAGTGTGATGATTCCTCCGAATGCAGATCTTCTACGAGCTTGGAAACGAAGGAATGCAGATGCATTGTGTGCCTTAGTTACAAGCTGTTCTGACAGTGTTTTGACTCTGATTCAGCATACAACCAAAGCGTCAGAGGCTTGGAATGTACTAAGGAGTCAGTATGAAACACGAAACCAAACAAGGATTCAAAACTTAGAGAATCAACTAGCAGCGGAGAAGTTTGCTGAAGGAGAGACGGTTGAAGCATTCATCACTCGGATTAAGAATCTGCGCGACCAGATGGCTGGCGCTGGGATACAAAAGACTAGCGAAGAGCTAGCTCGGAGGTGTCTTCGGATTTGTCCACAAAAGTTTGATGGACTAGTAACTGCCCTTAATACTCAGGTGAGACCTCAAGCTTTGACTTTTGAGGAGTTTTGTGCATTATTAATGGAGGAGGAGTTGAGGCTGAAAGCCCGAGAAGGAAGCAACAATGGAGATGCTGCATTCTCTGCCAATGCAAAAGGCAAAGGTGTTTCCTCCACCAAAAATGATGGTGACAAAAAGAAAAAGGGCGGCAAGAAGAGGTTTCAAGGAGAGTGCTTCTACTGTAAGAAGAAAGGACATGCAATTGCAGATTGTCGTGTCAAGAAGGCAGATGAAAAGAATGGTACCCTTAAAACTAAAGGGAAAGAGACAGCCAATACGGCTGAAGCAGAGTTGGAATTATTCATGGTGACCATTGAGGAAGTGTGCTCCTCGGCGCAAGAAGAATCTACCACTGACTCTTGGGTGTTGGATAGTGGGGCCTCCCGTCACATGACCAACAAGAAAGGTCTATACAGTTCTATGCAGCCTCTACAAGAATCCATCACTGTGACGGTTGGAAATGATGCTAAATGCCCTGCTGCGGGCACAGGTACTATTTCTTTTGTTGCTGCAAATGGTGAAGTCAAAAAGCTTTCAAATGTGTTGTATGTTCCCGAAATCAGGAGAAATCTCTTATCAGTTGCTGCCATAACTGATCTTGGTCATGAAGTGAGGTTCAAGAAGACAGGTGCAGAAATTATTGATAGTGCTGGCACAATTGTTGGCAAAGGAGAAAGAAGGAACAACCTGTATGAGCTAAGTGCTCTTACAGCCACCGCTGGAGTGGGCACAAGTAAGCTTTGGCATGAAAGGTTTGGACACATCGGATTTGCAGTATTGAAGGAGATGCAAAAGCAAGGTATGGTTGCTCACCTACCTACAATAACTGAATTGAAGGAACCATGTGAAGCTTGTATGATGGGCAAGCAACAGAGAAAGGCATTTTCACAAGAAAGCAAGAATAGAGCACATGCTCCTCTAGAGTTGGTGCATGCTGACTTGTGTGGTAAGTTGCCTACACAGGCCTTGGGGGGATCTTCTTATTTTATGTTGATTGTCGACGACTACAGTAGGAAGATGTGGGTGTACTTCCTTCGTGATAAGGCTCAAGCTTTTGGTAAGTTTAAAGAATGGCTAATACTTGTTGAGAATGAAACAGGGAAAAGTGTGAAGAAATTTAGAACAGATGGTGGTGGGGAGTTCAACTCAAAGGAGTTTGAAGGCTTTTGCAAGAGCAAAGGGATCAAGCGTCAATTGACGACGCCTCACACACCTCAGCAGAATGGTGTTGTGGAACGCAGGAATCGTACCATTGTGGAGATGGCAAGATGCATGCTAAAGGGCAAGGGATTGCCTAACCATTTTTGGGCTGAAGCTGTTAATACTGCAGTCTACATTCTAAATCGGAGCTACACAAAGGCTCTCAAGGGAAAAACACCTCATGAGGCTTACACTGGTAAGAAACCATCTGTTTCACATTTCAGAATTTTTGGATGTGAATGTTATGCACATGTTCCAGATGAGAAGAGAAACAAGTTACAACCAAAAAGCAGAAAATGTATCTTCTTGGGTTATAGTGATGAGCAGAAGGCTTACAAGTTATATGACCAAGAGGCAAAGAAGATCATTGCGAGCCGTGATGTGGTGTTCAAGGAGGAGCCGCATACAGTGGAGGAGGAGAAGGCAAGGTCTTCCACTTTATCATCAAGCGAAGAAGTAGTCCACTATGAACCTGTCCCGAGAGCTATCCCTATCCTTAAGGAGGAGGAAGCATCATCTTCAGATGATGAGGAAAAAGTTCACCAACCTGACATCACCCCACCGGAAAAGCCATTGCCGCGCTGGGTGAAGCAGCTCTATGACCACAATAATCCTATGCCTGCATCTGTTGAGGAGAAGGCAGACGGACCAAGGAGGTCTCAGAGAATAGAGGAGCAAAGGAGGGCTTCTGCTCACATAGTCAACATGGCCTTGATGGTTGAGATTATGAGAGAAGTAAAGGAGCCAACTGACCTAGAAGAAGCACTTGCAGATCCATCATGGAAGGATGCTATGCACGCGGAGTATGACAGCATAATGAAGAATGACACTTGGGTGCTAGTGGATCGACCAGCAAAGCGGAAGGTTATTGGCACCAAGTGGATCTGGAAGGTAAAGTACAAGGCTGATGGTACCTTAGAAAAGTACAAAGCTAGACTGGTTGCCCAAGGATTTTCACAAGTTGAAGGGTTTGATTTTCAAGAGTCATTTGCCCCAACTGCCAGAATGACCACTATTCGCACGGTACTTGCAGTGGCTGCCCACAAGAAGTGGCCAGTGTACCAAATGGATGTTAAGTCAGCGTTCTTAAATGGTGACCTCAAGGAGGAGGTGTACGTGGCTCAGCCACCAGGGTTTGAGGCCCCCCATTCTGAGAACAAAGTGTGTAAACTGAAGAAGGCATTGTATGGGCTGAAACAAGCCCCCAGAGCATGGTACCAGCGGATAGATAGGTTCTTTTTAAACCTAAACTTCAACAGATGTGCCTCAGATGCTAACTTGTATGTTTACAGGGATGGTAAAAAGTCTGTAGTGATTGTCCTATATGTGGACGACCTTCTTATTACAGGTGACTATGAAGATATGATCAACCAAACTCGAAAGGCTTTGAGTTCTGAGTTTGAAATGACAGACTTGGGCTTGCTGCACTATTGTTTGGGGATTGAAGTCTGGCAAGAGCCAGGAAAGATCTTCATCTCTCAGAAGAAGTATGCATGGGAGATCTTGAAGGCATTTGGCATGACCGAGTGCAAGGAGATAGCTACACCTATGGAGGTGAATGCAAAGTTATCCGTCGAGGATACATCAGCATTAGCAGACATTGGGAGGTATAGGAGGTTGGTCGGCAGTCTGATCTACTTGTGTAACACCAGACCGGATATCAGTTTTGCCGTTGGTGTTTTGAGCAGGTTCTCAAACAAACCTCATGAGAGTCATTGGAAGGCTGGGATGCGGGTGCTCAGATACTTGAAGAAAACTCTTGACTATGGTATCACATACAGTTTCGGAACTTCTCTTGTGGGGAACTGTGACTCAGATTGGGCAGGAGACATTGATTCCAGGAAGTCAGTTTCTGGTTATTGTTTCTCTTTGGGTTCAGGAATTTTCTCTTGGATTAGTAAGAAGCAACCAACAGTGGCATTGTCTTCTACCGAAGCAGAGTACAAGGCAGCTTGTTTTGCTGCATGTGAGGCCGTATGGTTGAGAAGGATTCTATAGCATATGGGAGTGCAGGATGAAGAACCAACTGTGCTGAGATGTGACAATCAGAGTTGCATCGCCATTGCCAAAAATCCAGTGTTTCATGCACGCACCAAACATATAGAGATCCAGTATCACTATGTGCGTGATTTGATGGAGGATGGGATAGTGGAACTGGTCTACTGTCCAACAGAGGAGAATGGAGCAGATATCTTCACCAAAGCACTTACGAAGGATCTGCTTCAAGTTCATCTTCAGAGACTCGGCATTGGGCCGAGGAGATAGTTCACCTATGGGTGGACATTGAGGGGGGGTGTTAGATATGATCAATGCCCCCACCCTCATTAGGTGCTACCAATGATCCATGGTGCTCAAAGTTGTAAGGCCCCCATTATGAGGAGAAGCCAAATGTGAGCCCGGACATTGGTTGAGTCCTGACTTGTATATCAGATGAGGTCTATGTGACCGGATGGCAAAAAGGTGACTGTTGTGGGTCTAATCTTTGGGTTAGACGGAGTGGTTAAGCTGGTAGCAACTCGAGGCACATTGCATTGAGTTGCGTGGTAAGGGAGTTAAAAGGGGCCCCTATTGTGGGGTCCGGGGGCCGCGGAAGCGGCCCCTGGCTGGGGGGTCCCAGGGGGGCCAGCGGCCCCCCTGGCGGGGGTCCGGGGGCAGCGCCCCCGGCCCGATGGTAAAGGGAATATTCCCTGGAATATTCCTTGGCCGACTAGTGGAGGCTCATATGGTAGGTCGGTCAGCAGGCCGACCTAACGACCTTCGCGGGCTATAAAAGCTAAACCCCTTCGCGGCCATCATTCACTCATCTTTCACCCAGTCAGAGTTGTTGTTCCAGCTAGCCTTAAGCTCTTCGCCTATCTTCTGTCTAGATCGCCATCTAAGCTTCACTCAGTGGAAGCGCACGGGTGGACAGAGCCATCTTTGTATCAGTTGTTTGGAGTTAAAGAATTTTACTGATTCTCCTCTTATCTGTTGTGTACTCTCTATCTCTTTCTCAGATTCTGTTCGCTGCGCCGTGTAATATTTTACAGCTGCAGCTAACAATTTTCAGGTCTGAAAGCCTGCGATTTCTATTGTTGGAGCCTTCCTACCTTGCATTTCAGCTTCCTACCTCTTTCTCTCCTTGGTGACCTATGTTGTTGCTGGGCGATTTGTTTCTGGAGCTGAGTGACCTGTTTTTCCTGCATTTGAAGCTGTAAACCCTGCATTTTGGGCTGCTGCATTGTCATGGAGGTTGGATCTGCTGTTGGAAAGGCTGATTTCGCTGTTGCCTGCTGTGTTGCAACCTTAGTCACTTTGCATTTCTGGGATGACTGCTCCCATGGCTGCTGAAACCTGCATTTTACTGATTTGAACCCCTCAGATTTGCTTTTTTCTGTTTTCAGCTTTAGAGAGGGTGTGATGCGTTGGTTGTTGTGATTCTTCACTACATTCACGTCATTGTTGATCCACTCTGAGTCTTCTCTTGGTTGCTTGTGGAGTGCTGTTTTAGAGACTTGGTTTGTGTAGTTATAGGGGAGGTTGCTGTCTCAAGCTGGTACTCTGCACATTTGAGCTTATGCAGCTGCTGAGGTGTGTGACAAGAAGAAGAAGGCGAACTGCTCTTGCAGCAAGAAGGGGCATCTTCGGAAGGATGGGCTCTATGCACAGTGTCCAGCCTATAGTTGGCTGCCTGACAGAGGCAATTGGGCACCTCATTCAGGGTTTCTCTAGTTGTCTCATGTCTCATCTTGAGGCTTCTATGTGTACTCCACTCCACTCTCATTCTTGTATCATCACATCATCTTGCATCCTTGAAGAAAGGGAGATTGGAGGCATTGTTGCAATGCATCATTGCACAACGCCCTGTTGTTGTTGTACTATACATCTTATGCTTCATTTGATGGATTCCATTGCTCAGATATTTGGAGTCCTTGTGTTTATGTGTTCTTTTTCCTATTAGCATTTATGATTTATCTTTCTTACTTTCGATCATTTGTGGATTCTCACAATAGCTTACATCAAGTGAAACAACATGTTGTTGCTTTGATGATAATGTTGTAACCTCTAAAATGTCCAAGTACATTTGGGTGGGGGCTTTGAAAGGAATGAGCATTGGACTCCTACAATGTCCTCAACCACATGGTACTTTGTTGGGAATAAAGGCCTCGTGTCTTTAAATGTGCTCGGGTGTGAACACATCCTTAGCACTTGTACTTACACATATATATCTATCTAAAAACCTAAAGGTACACTCTCGTCATTGTACCTAAAAACGTGCTCTCTCTCTACTCTGCTCTATCTCACTCTTTGTCTCTCACTGCGCGTACGACTATCTGTCTCGATCTCCGTGCCTAACTTGTCACTACATACTTCGGCAATGAGATTTCTAAGGAGGCTCTCTAGTATGTGTAAAGAAATGCGGGTCTACAGATAACAAACACAATCATATGACATAGCATAGATTGATGTAGAACACATGGTTAGGATATATATATATATATATATATATATATATATATATATATATATATATATATATATGATGCTCAATGTAGCAAACACACTATGCAATGTTGAAATATTGACCCCCGAACTCCATGTCTCTAGGACAAGGGTAGAGAGTATGAGTTGGAGAGTGTGTCATACTTTGATGGATCTTGAAACACAACAAATAGCCTCTAAGTATGTGGTAGGCTTTATGAATTGCCTTGATAGTAAATGCAGCAATAAATGTTGACACAAATTGCTGGGGATAGTAGTAGATGATCAAACATAGGCAGCAGATGATGGACGGCAGCGAAATGCAGCTTCCAGAAGACGCTTGCTAGTGTAGACTTGTTGGAAACAGTGGCCAACAGCAGTAGGAGGGTTGAATGCAGGTACAACAGTGGCCAACAGCAGTAGGAGGGTTGAATGCAGGTACCAATTGGTGGACAACAACAATTGAGATATCCTGCGGATGACGGGGTGTGGACAATGGAGATAGGGCATCAACAATCTACAAAATGAGATAGGGCTGAGTGGTGGGGAGTTTGTCTATTTATAGATGGATGGGTCCTACGGAATTAGGGTTGGGCTTACGGGACACATACACTCTCTAGGATTGCGTTTCTCTATAAATAAAGTTTGGTAATTTTGAGGTTTGGGGCCATAATTAAGAGCTAATCAAGTAGTAATGCAAATTTTAGCTTAATAATATGTGGCTCCTCTTGTTCACCTACATTATGGAACTCCAACTCACTGTCCTCTCTCACATCATTCCCCTTTGGCTTCCGCACATTCTCAACAATTGATTCTCTTGGTGAAGGAGGTGGATGAGTTCTTGAGGGTGAGAGCGTCAGTGGGTGTGGGTAGGTAGCCTTTGTGGAGAAGGATGCAGCCGACCTGCTGCAGTTATTTCCTATTTTTTGGCTATTTATAGCCGGTTTGTGGCACATTTCAGCATTTATTATTTCAGATTCTGATCTTGAGATCTGTTGGCTGAGACAGACTGTGCTCGGGCTGACGGAGATCGAGGTCATCAAGTCACAGACATATGCAAATATTTCCTCTGCCCCCTTGTGTATTTCTGCACTCTTATACATCATACTACACTGCAGATTTTCTGCGTTTACAGTTTCTTTTCTCTCTCCTCTCTGTGTTCACTCTCTCAGTCTTTGTCCTACGCTTCCGCATCGTTGCACTCTAACATGGTATCAGAGCAGTGAAGATGGACTGACTGAGGGCTGAACCTATCCGAAGAAGAGATTTCAGCGTGACACAAGGCTGTGTTTCTAGGATTCGAGGGCGAGTGGGAGGGCTGCGCATTGGATCAAGGCTGAAGCGAGCGTGGGCATGTGGGAAAGGAGTCTAATTGGTGAATTTGCTGCAGGTTATTGCTGTTCGAAGGGGAGGAAGGCTGCGTTTGAGGCCTTCCATTGCAGATTTTACCTTTTCATCGCCCAGCGGGTGAAGAATGTTTGGGCAGCGGAGGAACCAGCCCTAGAAGGCTGTATTTTCACAGTCAGAGAGGGATATTTTTGCGTTTGTGCAGCTATTGCGGGTTAACATGTCTACAGAGACTGATTTGGAGTTCCAGGTGATCATGGACAGGAAGGTGCCTGTCCTACCAGCTCTTCCATCGGATCAAAAGCTTGATGGTGACAATTACTGCATTTGGCGGGTGATGATGTTGGCCATTTTGGAGTCTTATGATTTGGCGGAACTGGTGATGGAGGAGATTAACAGGCCCTCGGTGAGGGATGAGTCCAAACTCTCTTCCAATGCTCATGCGGAGTTGACCAAGGCCCAATCTCATTGGGACAAACTGAATGCCAGGATTCGATCTTTTTTGTTTATGTCTTGCACTATAGCCATGATAGCTCACATCGAGCACTTGACGGTAGCTCGAGAGATATGGCTGGAGCTCGATCAGATGTACAACCGGATGACCTTGATGAAGAGGGTTTCTTTGGAGATGCAGATGCGGACTTTGTCCGTGAATAAGTCTTCTTCGCTTCGGGAACACATCAACAAGCTTCGGCAGCTTCAGATGCAGGTTCAAAATGTGGGGAAGCCTATTTCCTTCGAAGACATGGCGATCACTTTACTATCCCAGTTGTTGCTACGATTTGGTACTTTTTATTCCTTTCTTATTGCATCAGGGCGGGAGTTGACTCTTCGGTGGGAAGAGTTGGTTCCTATGGTCTTGGATCAGGAGGAACAATTGAAGGGACAGAATGCTTCCAAATCGAAGGCATTGGTTGGTCAAGTCTCTCAAAAGAAGGGGAAGGATCAAACGAAGAAGAAGGAGGACAACAAATCCAAGAAGGACAAGGAGAAGGAATCAACTTGCCATATTTGTGGAAAGACCAGTCTCATTGGAAGAATGATTGCCTCGTTAAAGACAATAAGGATACCAAGAAGAAGGACACGAAGGATTTCGGAGCGGTGGCTGCACCCTCGTTAGCTGCTTTTCTACACTTAGCAGTCATTGAGGACTCTACATCAAAGACTTCTGATGCTGCGATGACAGCTCCCTAGGCTCGAGAGTGGATTGTGGCCAGTGGTGTCTCACGGCACATGACTCCTTCCGTTGGTGTTGCCCATTTGCGACCTTCGCGTGGGCAGATTCTCATTGGAGATAGCTCTTCTGTGTCTATTGCTGTGGGGGGGTGAGATGCAGCTTATTCCAGATGGACGTGGTAGTACCCACACCTCTGAGGTGTTGCATGTGCCAGGTTTGGGGTATCATTTACTTTCGGTCCATAAGATTTGTGCTCTTGGCCTCTTGATGGAGTTTGACAGTGATACTGTTCGAGTCCTTGATTATGGATCGAGGAAGGTTCTCTCTGCAGGGTATGAGGAGAATGGCGTCTACAAATTGAAGTCTTCTTCAGCTCTTACTTCTCTTCTTCTTACTTCTCAAACATAGTCTGAGTTATGGCATGCTCGGTTTGGCCACCTGAACTATGAGTATCTTCGGAAGGCGTCGCGAGGGTCGTTGTCCGAGGATTGCCAAACATAGTGGTGAGCCATCAGCCATGTGTCTCCTGCATTCGTGGGAAACTGCATCGGGATGTGATTTTCAACAAAGCTTCGGTGGTCTACTTCACCCATGGAGCTTGTATCTACGGATCTTTGTGGCCCGATGACGACTGAGTCCTTGAAGGGGAGCTTGTACCTCATGTTGATCGTAGATGACTACAATAGGATGACTTGGGTCTATTTTTTGACTTTGAAGTCGAAGGCTTTCTCTCACTTCAAGGATTGACTTCTCTTTGAGAAGAACTGTTCTGATCGGCGACTGAAGACCTTGCGTTCAGACAAGGGAGGTGAATTTATGTCTAATGAGTTTGCTCGTTTTTGTGCGGATAGGGACATTCACCAGGAGTTTGCTAATATCAATACTCCCCAAGAGAATGGCATTTTGGAGCGAAAGAACCGAAGTGTGATCGAGATGGCACACACCATGATGGAGCACCGACAGACACCTTAGTTTTTGTGGGCCGAGGCAATGGCTACCGCAGTTCACATCCTCAATCGATCTCCCACTTCGGCCATTGACAAGATGATACCTTTTGAGGCTTACTTCGAGACTAAGCCTGATGTCTCTTATTTCAGAATCTTTGGGTGTGACGCTTATGTGCACATTCCGAAGACGCAGCGTGATAAGTTCGAGGCGGCTTCTCAACGAAAGGTTTTTGTTGGCTATAGCGTCCAGTCCCCAAGGTTATCGTTTATTTGATCCTGTCAAGCGGGATGTCTACATGAGCCGAGATGTGCGGTTCGTGGAAGTACCGGCCACAGAGAGGGGTGAGGAGCACATCGTCCTTGGAGATCCGACAGACACCTTAGTTTCTGTGGGCCGAGGTAGTGGCTACCGTAGTTCACATCCTCAATTGATCTCCCACTTCGGCCGTTGATAGGATGACACCTTTTGAGGCTTACTTCGGGACTAAGCCTGATGTCTCTTATTTCAGGATCTTTGGGTGTGACGCTTATGTGCACATTCCGAAGACGCAGCGTGATAAGTTCGAGGCGGCTTCCCGACGACAGGTTTTTGTTGTCTATAGCTTCCAGTCCCAAGGTTATCGTTTGTTTGATCCCGTCAAGCGGGATGTCTACACGAGCCAAGATGTGCGGTTCGTGGAAGTACTGGCCATAGAGGGGGGTAAGGAGCACCCCGTCCTTGGAGATCCCGGGGAGAGTTGGGCTCGCGAGACAGTTCCTTTGGAGCTAGAGCCTCTTGATGGAGATTCTTTTTCTCATTCAGAGTCTTTTCTTCCATCGGCAACCCCCGAGGAGCTTTCGCCAATGGATGTTTTTGAGTCTTCAGCAGATGGAGAGCGACGGGGAGTGGCTCGTCCTCCTCCTTGTTGGGCCCGTGACACCCTTTGAGATTCAGGGATGGAGGGATCCCTGAGGAGTGGGAACCGCAGGATGGACCGTGGAGGTCACCGATGACCCATGCACATTCTTCGGAGCTTGTTTGATCCAACTATTGTTTGCTGACATGTGTTATACAAGATCGTGAGTCCACTTCAGCAAAGGAGGCTTTGCAGTCTGATCATTTGCGGAAGGCCATGGAAGCCTAGTTGGAGGCTATTGAGAGGAATGGCACTTGGTCTCTTGTGCCTCGTCCCTCTCACAAGAAGGCGATTGGTGTCAAGTAGGTCTTCAAGACAAAGTACCTTAGCGATGGTTCTTTGGACAAGCACAAGGCTCGCCTTGTTGCTAAAGGTTTTACTCAGTACCAGGCATTGATTTCCATGATACTTTTGTCCCCACTATTCATATGGCGACTATTCGAGCTATTTTTGCCTTGGCTGGCCATAAGAGATGGCCTGTTTATCAGTTGGATGTAAAGTCGGCATTTCTTAATGGTGACTTGCAGGAGGAGATCTATGTTGAGCAACCTCCTGGCTTTGGATCCTCGGATGGGAAAGTTTACAGGTTGAAGAAGGCCTTGTATGGCCTCAAGCAGACTCCGCGTGCATGGAACGAGAAGATTGACTCATTTCTTCAGTCGAAGTTGGGATATCGGTGCTCTGAGGCCAATCCGTAGCTTTATGTGCATACTTCTGAGGTTGGTCATGTGTTGTTTGTGTTATATGTTGATGATTTGATTTTGGCAGGGGGATCATGCACAGAAGGTCCGAGAGACCAAGACAGCTTTACATCAGGCATTCGAGATGACGGATTTGGGGCTTCTTCATTTCTTCTTGGGTTACGAGATTTATCAGTCTCAGAGGGGGATTTTCATCTCTCAGCAGAGGTACATTCAGGAGCTCCTGGTGACTTTTGAGATGGAGACTTGTCGGCCCATTACTATTCCTATGGATCTGAATTGGAAGGCCACTTCACACAGATTCTCTCATGATGGATGCTTCACGCTACCGTCAACTGATTGGATCCTTGATTTGGCTTCTCAACACTCGTGTTGATCTTTGTTTTGATGTGGGTCTTTTGGCAGGGTTCATGACTGAACCCAAGTAGGTGCATTGGCAAGCTGCCCTGAGGATTTTTCAGTATTTGAGGGGGACCTCTGACTTCGGGATTTCTTATCCCGCAGGTTCAGATGCTTCAGATCTGGTTATTGCAGGTTGGAGTGACTCGGATTGGGCTGGCGATGTGGACCACCGACGGTCTACTACAGGCTGTTGTTTTACCTTGGGTACAGGTGTTATCTCTTGGAGTAGCAAGAAGCAGCCCACGGTATCCCTTTCTTCTACTGAGGCGGAGTATCGGGCTGCGTCTTTTACCACATGTGAGGTTGTGTGGCTTCAGAGATTATTGGAGGAGCTTGGCTGCCCCAGACTCGTCCTACACTTCTGCGGCGCGACAATGAGAGTTGCATTGCCTTGGTACAGAATCCTGTATTCCATGCTCGGACGAAGTACGTTGAGATCTAGTATCACTTCATTCGGGAGAAGCTTCTAGATGGGACCATTGATGTGGAGTATTGCAAGACGGAGGATAATATTGCAGATTTATTTTCAAAGGCGCTTCCCTAGGCTCTTCTTCGTCAGCATTCCAGCTCCCTTAGTCTTTTGACCCATCCAGGATCTGAGAGGGGGTGTCAGCCAATCATTTCTTGGACAGTGTGTATGGCAGTGCCACGTCAACACCTGCAGTCGGACAGTTTACTGCAGTCGATTGCATTTAATGCAGCCAACCTGCTGCAGTTATTTCCTATTTTTTGGCTATTTATAGCCGGTTTGTGGCACACTCCAGTATTCATTATTTCAGATTCTGATCTTGAGATCTGTTGGCTGAGACAGACTGTGCTCGGGCTGACCGAGATCGAGGTCATCAAGTCGGAGACATACGCAGATATTTCCTCTGTCCCCTTGTGTATTTCTGCACTCTTATACAACATACTACACCGCAGATTTTCTGCGTTTACACTGTCTCGTTCTCTCTCTCTCTCTCTCTCTCATCTCTCTCTGTTCACTCTCTCTCAGTCTTTGTCCTACGCTTCCGCATTGCTGCACTTTGATAGGCTGATGCATAAGGGATCTTGGCCATCTCGGCCCTCTGCTCATTTGTCTGCGGACAATCGGCTTATAAGACCTTCACATAAGAAGGTAATAGACCAATAGGCTTTACGTGCTGCATGCGGAAACGCTCAAGGACTCTATGAATGTACTCTCTCTATGAGAGATAGAGTAGTCCCTGATGCCTGTCGTGCTTAATGCACATATCAAGAATGTGAGAGGCATGTCCCAAATCCTTCATCTCAAAGCTCTTATTTAGCTGAGATTTAAGAGCATCCAGCTCATTATGAGCTTTTCTTGCTATCAGCATATTATCCGCATAAAGTACCAAAATAAGCAATGAGCCATCGCGGGCTTTCTTCGTGTAAAGACACGGATCCATAGCACTCATGCTGTAGCCCTGTGATTGCATAAAGGTATTAAACTTATGATACTACTCTCTAGGTGCCTACTTTAAGCCATAAAGACTTTTCTTTAACTTACACACTAGGTGCTTCCTGCCCGGTTATGCAAAGCCCCTAGACTGCTCCATGTATATCTCATCATGCAAATCTCTATGCAAGAATGGAATCTTGACATCCATTTGATACATGTCCAAGTTAAGCTGTGCGACTAAGGCCAAAATCAAGCGTAGGGTGGTTATCTTGACCACATGAGAAAAGACTTTATCAGAGTCAACTCCATGCTCCTGTTTAAAACCCTTAGCGACAAGTCTTGCATTATAAGCCAGCTTGGGGTTTCCAGGGGTACTTTTTAGTTTGTACACCCATTCGTATGGCAAAGCCTTCTTGCCCTGAGGCAACGCAACCAAATCCCAAGTCATATTCTTATGCAGGGAGTCCATCTCAGACTACATAGCCCTCTCCCAAGAGTGACTATCACCCCTGCGCATAACCTTATCATAGGTGAGAGGCTCTCCTGTATTTGTAAACAAGACATAATGTATTGAGGGCTCAAATCTATCAGGTGGATGTCTAGCTCTAGTAGATCGTCTCAGTGCAGGCTTTGCTACATGTGTAGCATCTTGTTCAATACCCTAGCCATGTGTACCAACGGTTGCTGCAGGCTGTCCAAGTGGTTGTGCAGGAGCACGTGGCTCCTCTTGGAATATAACCCTACGTATCTCTACCACTTTCTCAGGCTGCCTATGCATCTTGTCTTCGTGGAAGACTACATCATGGCTGCAAATGACTTTCTGTACTTGCAGATCCTAGAGTCGGTAACCCATCTCGCCTACATTTCCATAGCCAAGGAAAATGCATTTGAGACTCTTAGGATCCAGCTTACTATGCTTGTCCTTGGGAACATGGTAATATGCCTCACATCCAAAGACTCGTAGATGCGCATAAGATGAGGTTTCCCAGTCCATACCTCCTCTGCAACCTAGAAATCTAAACCACTGGAAGGTGATCTATTTATGATATGCATTGTTGTGTTGACTGCTTCAGTCCAAAAGCTCTGTGGTAGGCCTGCAGGGCTAAGCATACTGTATACACGCTCCTGGATGGTTCTATTCATTCGCTCAGCCAAACCATTGTGGGGTGGTGTATAAGGGGCAGTCAACTGACGCTTAATATCTCTCTCGTTACATAGCTGCTCAAAGGTACATGACACATATTCTCCCCCATTGTTAGTCCTAAGGTATTTTAGTCTATGCCTAGTCTGGTTCTCAATCAATGCAAGCCATCTTTGAAACA
The DNA here is from genome assembly GCF_053477565.2 of Lygodium microphyllum. Taxonomy (NCBI): domain Eukaryota; kingdom Viridiplantae; phylum Streptophyta; class Polypodiopsida; order Schizaeales; family Lygodiaceae; genus Lygodium; species Lygodium microphyllum. The sequence continues at coordinate 63,752,896 of NC_141147.1, read as the reverse complement.
CAGTTAAGATATCTGACTTAAGCTTAATGGGGTAAGCCCAGACTTTATGTGAAAAATTGTCAATGAACGTCACAAAATACTTTGCACCACCCATAGACTGACAGGACATGGGCCCACAGACATCCAAATGTACCAATGCCAGGGGCTCACTCATGCGTGTTCTACTAGACTTCTTATGCGTATTCCTAGTTTGTCTGCCATAAAGACAATGCTCACATGAATCAAAACATGCATAGTCAAGGGAGGGTAAGTATTGTAAACCAGAAAGCATTTTCATTCTCTTCAAGGACATATAGCCCAAACGAGTATGCTAAAGAGATACATGTGGGATGGAGCCCACTGACAAAACATGATCAACAAAGGATCCATAAACTACAACAGCATAGAGGCTGCTAGCCTTGGCACTTCTAGTAAGCACAAGTCTACCATGGGTGATCTTCCGGGCAGAATCCCCAAATGAAACATGAAACGTGAAACTCAGCATCATCAAGCTGCCCTGTAGACATAAGACTGCGTGTAAGTGCAGGTACACGACGTACATCCTGTAACAGAAAAGTATTGCCAATAGAGAACTACAGCTGTACATCCCCAATGCCAACAATAGCAAGTGACCTGTCATCATCCAAGCGAATTGAACAAGAGACAGTGCGGTAGGAATGGAATCACTCACGGCATGGTGTAACATGAAATGAAGCACCGGAATCCAAAAGCCAGCACTGCGTATACATAGAGTGAACATCGGTCAATGACGTAGCATCACAAGAACTAGCTGTAAGTATATACTCCCCATCGGAGTTATCAGTCTGCATGACATTTATCTCCTCGATTTTCACACTGGATTTCGTAGCATAATGCTATGGTCAGAGGACTTTTCTTGTACTTTGTCTTTCTCCTTCTCTTTGTACTTCTCATTTCGCAACTCATGATATTGTGGATGTATATGACTCTTCTTGCCACAATGATGACATGTTACATTAGCATTTCTCCCAGAGACTTGCTGCGTGACTTACTACGCGACTTAGACCTAGACTTTTGTGAGTCTCTACCATGGCCATTTCCACGGTCATTCTTGCCTTTACCATCTCTGCCTCTAACAGTCAAAGCATGCGACACACAAGAGGCATCCAAGTTCTTACGGTTGATCTCTTTTTGCAGAAGAGTACTCTCTACATCAGGCAAGTTCAAAATAGTAGCAGGAGGACATAAGGCAGTGCGGAATACATCCCATGACTCACTCAAAGTCCCAAGCAAAAACAATGGAGTAACCTTATCATTAAAGGTAATACCTTGCGAAGTCAAGTTCTTGAGAATAGCATGGAACTGGCTCAAATGAGCAGATATTGACATATTCTCCTTCATGCGCAGATCCATAAGCTGCTTCAGCCAATACATCTGACTTGTTGGATGTTTCTTATCATAGAGGTTTTTAATTTTATCCTGAAGCTGCCAAGCACTCTGTGCTTCCTCAACCACATTGTAATGCACTTGTTCAGTGAGAACATAACTCATCAAGCTCATCCCATTCGTCATCAGTCATAGTTTCAGGCTGCTCTCCATGCATCCTTAGTGGCTTGATCTGAGATTTCTGCACCAATACCTGCCAAACTTGGCTTTTCCAATAGGCACAATTCATACCATCAAACTTAGTGATGTTGAAGATAGCACTGTCAGTGGAAGAAGATGCCATACTGCAATCCAAATGGTGCAGACAATTCAAAACTGCTTGCTGTTTTCTGTTATAAACAGTCAAAATACTACCAAAACTAAGGCAAAATGACCATGAACTGATAGCTAATGATGCTGCCCACCAAGTGCCATCAAAAGTACATAAAATCAGGATGATTTAGCATGAAAATTCCACATCAATTCATGCATAACTGCTTGCTGTAATAAATTATTGATGTCACATAGGCGACTGAATAGCTTATCTAGCTCTAATTTGAAATTCGGCAAAAGTATGTAACAGGCTTGAACCCTCAAATGTGATGTTTAAGCGTGGTCTCTGCATGTCCAGAAAGGATTGTCTTCTTACTAGTAAGGTAGTTTGGTTTCTTACTAACTTAGTAGTAAGTAGTCCATCCCTCTTGAATTATCTTACTTCATGGTCAACTTTTCTTCTGTAGGGTAACTCAAGTGTTGCAGTTTTGCATTTATGAAGAGTTTGTAATATGGTGCACTCCATTTTCTTCTTTAATGTTTAATGTTTGTTTGAAGGCAGCCAGATGCATTACCTGATGAGATAGTGAAAATAAACAAAGAGCTAAGTAGACTTGAAGGAGTCATGAGTTGTATCCAAGAGATGAGGGCAAAACAAAAGGTACAGGTTGTTCTATTAAAAACATGCGTCTGCTTTTTTCTCTTCTTGTGTATTGTTTTAGAATGCACCAGCAGCTTCTATATACAACTCGGCAGATATTTGGGACATGTTTTTTGTCTTTGTGTTTGATTTTACCTCCAACAAGTGGAAGCCATTGTCTACAATGTTGAGCCAGGAGATAGAAAATCTGAAAGATCTTCTAAAAGAATCCTCAAATGAGCCAGAAATTTGCAAAATGGCCAAAGAAGAACTTCACTCTGCATCCATTGAAGAAAAGGATATACAACAAAAGTTGCTGCTGAAGATGCTTCCAAAGGATGAGGCTGACACCAGAAGTTGCATTCTTGAGGTTAGAGCAGGTGATTCAGTCTTTGAAATTCATTTATGAGAATTCCTGTTGTGAATTATCTTCAGGGGGATCGTGTTATGTATCAAGCCTGCTACTTCTATGTTTTGTAGGAGTACTGTCTTTCTTTTACCATGGAAAATTTGTGCACATAAACGTTGTTGCTTGTGATTACCCTGTCGAGATTGTGAAGGGATCCAAGCTCACTTTCACTTGTCCTGTGGATTCTGAACAGGCACTGGAGGAGAAGAGGCCTCTTTGTTTGCTGTGGACCTTTTTAGGATGTATGCCACATTTATTGTTTTTAAAGGTCTTTCTGAGGTATTTGCTAACATACTAAGGGAAAGAAAATTCTAAATGCTGCTTCTTCTCTCCTTTTGATCAGGTATGAGCGATATGCTGAAAACAACTCATGGAAGTTTGAAGTCATCGATGTTTCAGAGACAAGCTTTCGGGGATATAAGGTGGCTGGTTAACTGCTTTTAATTGTTTGTGTAGAAAATTATTGTATATTCTAATTGGCTCATGTTGTACATTTGGGTTTTGGTTAGTGGTAGCTTCCATATGCACGTGGCAAATGCTAATTGAGTTTTTCAATTGTTAAGGGGGGTGTCCACACAGCTGATATACAAATATTGATCGGAACACTCACAAACCTATTTCAAAGTTGAATGTACAGTACAACTGCATTGAACCTAAGCACCAAACTCATACTCAAATGAAACAAAGGATGAAGGATTATCTTGTGGAACATCTTTAAACATAGAGTTTTCTTCAAAACCATACTTGTACCAATGTGGATCTCCATGGTAACTTACAATCGGTTCTTGCATAATTAAAGGAGTAGTATAGACAAAATCAGACTCATATAAAAATGGATTGTACGAACTTGCCATTGGGCTTGACTGTGAAGAGTTAGAACTTTTGACTATGTCCCAAGTGGATAACCTTTCCTCAATTGAGAGGTGATTCGTCTTGTCAGTGGAGTGCTCCAATTGAGATGTACCTTGTGAAGGTATGAGATGAAGAGGAGTTGGATTGTTGTGAACAATTGCTAAAAGAAGAGTTAGTAGATGGAGTGTTGTCCTCCAAATCAAGACCATAATACCTCCTTAGGGCCTCCATTGAAGAAGTAGCTGGGGAAAGTATTAGAGGATCCAAAGATGGAGTTATTTGAGCCATAGTATATAAATTACGTGTTGTTCATGTATCTTGCAGAGAACCAAGCTCTCCAACAACAGCCACAAGATACTATTTAAAAGAGCAGTCTGATACCGCGTGAAGATATGCTAGGATTTGCACAGGGGAAAACACAAAATGTAGGAACATAGCGGAAACACAATAACTCAGATAGTAATGCAATAAATGCAAGTTCTAAGCGCAAAACATGAAACACAAAATGCAAAAACACAAACACAAACAAAGAAGAAAGAGAACTTTGAAGTGAAGGAATCAATGTTGTAAATGAATGAGAGAATGTATGGAATGCTCAAGGGCAGAGCTATCCAATAGCTAGTGGCTCTTGTGGGAGTAGACTTAGGGGTAGGGTAACTCAAGAACAATGAACATAGAGAATAAGAAATTGAATGAATCTGAATAGAATACAATGCTTATGCAACAAACACACTATATAGTGAAGGAATATTGACCCTTAAACTCTCATGTCTTGAGCACCAAGACAGAGTATGAGTTGGAGAGTGTGTTGTACTCTTGATGAATCCTGAAACGTAACAAGGCAACCTTTGTAGGTGCTTGGGGGCAGCAAACATAGTTGTGGGTAGCTAGATTAGTGGGGACAGATGGACAAAGGAGAGAGAATCTGCAAATGCAATAGTAGGACTTTGACAATGTAGCAACAGTAGGAGTGAAAACGCAACATTTGGGTGGCCAGAAAGTAGCAGGCGGCAGTTGATCAGTCAAAATCCAGCATGGGAAAGAGTTGTCAGCAGCATACAATGCCTCTAGTGCAGCAAATGCAGCCCCCAAGGTGACGACGAGTAGTAAATGCAGCCTCTGAGAAAAAATGAACAGTTGGTGACAATTGGGAAGAGGAGAAATTATCAAGACGAAGACTACAAATAGCCGCTGAATGATGGTAGATAGTGTGGGGCAGCTTTTGTTGAGATGCCATTTGTGAATGGAGTGTGAGTAGTAAAGCTCTAGCACTTGCAATTTGCAAAAACGAGGTTGATTAAATGGGAGGGCAGCCTGTCTATTTATAGAAAGTTTGGGGCCTCCTAAATTAGGGTTTGCACATGGTACATTGTTTTAAATAAAAGGTTTAAATTCATTAATTAATTTGAGTATTGGGGTAGTTTAATGAAAGCTAATGTATTTTTAGCCTCAACAAGGGGTCGATGTGTGTGTTGTTCACCAGAGACGGATCCGGAGTGTAATAACCACTAGTTGGAGCAATGTGGCTAATGAAGAAAAGTATTGAAAACACAAAAACAACTTGCTGTAGATGCAAATGCAAATCAGGCCAATGCTAGAAATGGAAGGGTAGCAGGTTGGAAACTAGAATGCAGCAGTCTCTAGGGCTGGAACTAGTAGATGCAGCAATGTAATTGCATGAAGATGATGGCAACTGGTAGTGGGAGGTTGAGCGATAGTTGTACACCATGTAGTAGCAATCGCTCCAGGTTGGGTAGCTAGTGGAAGGGAGCTGATGGTTGAGACTTGCAAGACAAGGATAGGTTGAATGGTCGGTAGCTTGTCTATTTATAGATTTGGAAGGACCCCTTGAAATTAGGGTTTTGCTTATGGGACACAGAAACTCTCTAGGACCATGCACCATTTGATGAAAATTTTGATAATTTACATGTTTTGGGGCTGTTTTAAAGTGCTAATCAGTTTGTAATGCATTTTTAGCTCAAGATTATCTTCTTTGAGCAACACTTCCTTCTTGCTAGCATGCCCATTTTGTGCCCTTTGGTCCTTGGTGTCTATCTTTAATAGGAGTGTTTTCTAATGGCTTTGATACTACTCTCTATCGTGTTTTGTCTAGATTGTTTTGGCTAGATCAAAGAATTGGCTTCTTTGTTTGTTGCTTAACAGTACCACCACCCATCTACCCTTTGCCCACCATTGTTGCTGCACAGTGATAGCAGACAGTCCGCCACCATAGCACTGCCCTTGTGTTTACCCTGCAATCTGCAGCTCTTGGATCAATCGACACACTTCTTAGAAGGTAAAAACACCCAAAAATTTGGGGCTTTTGCCCGATTGGAAGTCCCGTGTGCGCATCTTCACTAAAATCGCAACATTGAGCAATTTTTGACATTTTTGCAAGCAATTTGGGCCTCTTGCGATTTTTGGGTCCAACATGCACCCAAAGAAGCAATGCACTTGCTGATTGCTCTCAATGTGCGTCCCATGGCAACATTTCATTGAATCCTAAGGCTGTAAAGTATAATAGTATAACATTTAGTTGCTGCTTGATACACATTTGACATGGGAATTGCTGAAATTTAGGGGATTTACAGCATTAAATTGCTGAGATTGACTTTTTGGGCATGCATTTCGAGGTACAGTAATATATTGCTGATTGCTGTCAACATGCATCCTATGGCATTCATTGAATCCTAAGGTTGTAAGTATAATAGTGTAAGTTATAACATTTAGTTGTTGTTTGATACACATTTGGCACAGAAATTGGTGAAATTTAGGGGATTTACAGCATTAAATTGCTGAGATTGACTTTTTGGGCTTGCATTTCGAAGTACAGTAGTATATTGCTGTTTTGAACAGTTTTGGCATGTTTCTTATGGCATTTATAGGCAGATTTTACTTTGAGACAGTTTTGGACAGTTTTGTGATTGCATTGTCTATTGTACTTGCACGAGTACATTTTGCACTTCAGCTTGGAAGTGTTTAGGCTTAGTTTGTTCACTTTATTGCAGCAATGGCTTAGCAAGGTCATAGTCATCATAGCAACATTTTGGGTGTGTCCTCACTTAGGAGGACGAATTCGATGGCACCAATTACTCCTTATGGAGTTTCATGGTGCGCAATTTGCTTGTTGCCAAGGTCTTTGGGATTTTGTGAGTTAGCAATTCAACTAGACCAGGAGGGTTTGCACCTTAAACACCTCACAGAGGGGCTAGAGGGCAAGAAGCTGCCCATGCTGTTGCCCACAGTCCTCCTACAAAACAAAAGGAAATGGGGCTCTAAAGATACATAGGCCTTATCTTTGATTGCTCTTTCAGTCAAGAGGGCAATAATACCTCATATTCACTCTTGTAAGACCTCAAAGGTAGCTTGGAATATCCTTCAGTGGATATTTGCAGCGCGAAATAAAGATAGAATCTCTTACTTGAGAAGAGAATTGGCAAATGCACACATGAATGAGGGAGATGCCATGATAGACCACCTAACTTATATTCAAGATTTGAGAGAGTAGCTGTTGAATATTGATGAGGTGATGATCAATGAGGAGATGGTCAACATCACCCTAAACTCTCTTCTAGAGTCTTATTTTGGTTTTGAATTTGTGTTTGAGGAGAGCAAAATAGACCCTCACATTTGGGGAGTTAACTGGCCTCTTGTTGTAGGAGAAACAAACCTGGAAGAATGTTGCTATGATGAGAAATGTTTATGTATCATAACCTCTAGGGTTTGTGCCATGTGGTTAAAGGCAAAGAGCGCTTGGTTTGCAAATTAAACAAGGCTTTGTATGGCTTGAAACAAGTTCCTCGTAGATGGAATTTGAAGATAGATGCTTATTTGAATAACAATGGATTCAAGAACAATCCAATCGCTCCTAATTTATACATTAAGAATGAAGGGGGGACTTGTTGGTCATCATTCTTTATGCAAATGACATGCTGGTCACTGGACCTAAAGAGGATAAAATTGCAGATTTTAAAGCTGAATTGAAAAATACATTTCCTTTGTCAAATATTGGCATCTTACATTACTATTTGGGATTCTATTCACCCAAAATCAGCATGGTATCATCATGTCATAGTCACAGTGTGTGGAAAAGCTTCTACATAGGTTTAACATGCAGGATTGTAAACCTGTGAGTACTTTGATGGAGCCAGGGTTGAAGCTTTCTATGCATGATGGTGTCAAAAGTGATGCAGCAATAGGAGCATAAACGAGTGCTGAAATAAATTGCTGAACACAAGATAGAAAATAAAGAAAAAGAGAGAATACTACAAAAGAAGAGAACTCATAAGAAGACTTTGAAAATGGAATCCATATACCAAACACAAGATAGTCATACAACAGTCAGCCATTGGCTGCATGGGCATTGGCATTGGCTCCTCTCTCCAATAGAAAGTCCATATGGTGAATGATGATAATTGAGGAGGAGGAGCCCTAATATATATAGGCATAAAATAGGGCTCAAATAAATGTTGGTCGACCAACATTAAAGCTGGTTGACTTGCATCATAAACTAGCATAAAATGACCATAACAAAAATGCCTAAAATAAGTACTATGTGCCCAGCCCTAAATGGCATGCACAGACTCACACATGAGCTGATAATATTGCTAACATCCTCTCAGATAATGGGTGATGTGATACAATGATACCAGGAGAATGAGTTATCATAGTCCATACAATATAGAACCACTAGAGTAGAACCATGGATACCCAAGCAGTGGGTGATCAAGCCACCACCAAGGTGCCTTGCAGAGAGCTTGGTGTCAAAGGCAATCGTACCAACTTCTAAAAATAGAGAAGAACCATAGCATATCTTTGTGTTCCTCATCAATGTCTTGCAGTAGCAAACAAGGCTATCCTGTCAAAAATGCCTCTAATCATACGTGACCATGGATTCCTTGCCTTTGGCTAGGCATTTTAGTTTATGTTCATTTGCTAATTGCTGCAATTAAGTGCTTAATCAGGTTAAACCACCCTATCCGAGAAGGAAGGCTGGTTTCATGATCCTTGTGCTACTGGTGCACACATATAGATTTGGATCATAGGGGGTAGAATGGTATCCATGAGTCTATAAGAACTTGTTCATCTTGTGGTACCAAGACCTTGGTGCTTGCTTCAGTCCATAAAGAGCTTTCCACAAGTAAAATACCTTGTCAGTCCGGTTGGCAAAAGAAAACCCGAGAGGTTGCTTCACATAGGCTTCCTTCTCCAAATAACCATTTAAAAAGGCACTTTTGATGTCTATCTAGTAGATTGACCAATTGTGGTGAGCAGCGAGTGCAATCAACATACAAAATGATGTCAACCGAGTAATAGGTGCAAAGGTTTCATTATAGTCAATGCTGTGCTTTTGCTTGAAACCTTGCACTACAAGACGAGCCTTGTATTTGTCTAAAGTACTATTAGCCTTTAGCTTTTGGTCCTAAAAATCCACTTCATCCTGATGACCGGCTTGTGATGAGGACGATTCACCAATGTCCAAGTCCCATTTCGATCAATACTATCCAGTTTCTTCTCCATAGTCTCACGCCATAGAGAACTTGAAGAGCCTCCAACCAACTTTCTAGCTTAGAATGTGCAATGTAATTAGCTATATAAATAGTGATGCATATGAATCTTGAGAGGTGAGCCAAGCAAACCTTCTAGGGCCATCCAAAGTGGAATCCAGTGGAAGATCCCTGAATCCCATATGGTTTATTGGTACGAGCGAGGTAATGGATCTCATGGAGGAGGCCTGGGAGCCGAAGTATCTGTAGAAAGATAAGGAGTGGGCAGTAGACTTGGCTTAGTAGGCACGATCTCAAATGATATGAGCGGAGATGAGGACGAAGAGTCCAGTGCAGAAGACTATATGATGTCTCTCTCATCAAACATGACATCTCGCCTAACGATTACCTTGTTCTTTTGAGGATCGAACAAACAATAGGCTTTCTCTTCGAAAGAATAGCCCACAAAGATCAAGAGATTTGGTCGAGGGGTGAGCTTTTCAATCTCGTCATTAGGAGTGTGCGTATAAGCGCGACTACTGAAAACTTTGAAGTGAGAAATAACAAGCCAAGAGCCAAAAAATGCCTTGTACAGAGTCTTTTAGGGATCGCCGCAGTCCGGTATTGATTGACGATGTATATTGAAGTGTTAACAGCCTCGATCCAAAGGCTCTCAGAGAGCTTTGCTACGAACAACATAGAGTGTGCCATATTCAGGATTGTTCGATTTCTACACTCTATGACTCCATTTTGTGCGGAAAAGTTGGTAGAGGTGATCTAGTGTGCAATGCCCTGCTTCTATAGAAACTTAGAAAACTCGTGGAAAGTAAACTCGCTACTAGAATCACTTCTCATAGTATCCACACAACGACTAGTTTGGTTATGAATTAGCAGCACTCAAGTGTTGAAATAAGTGAAAGCATTGGACTTGTACTTTAGGAAGTACATTCACATGTATCTAGAGAAATCATCCACTGAGAAAAAGAAGTACAATGTGCCATTTAAGACAGTAGTGGATGTGAGACTACAAAGATCTACATGAATGAGCCCAAGGGGTTCCGCAATACGAGTGATAGATTGTTGAGGAAAGGGTGTATAATGTTGCTTACCTACTTGATATGCTTTACAGACCTCTCGAGATAGTTTTAGGTGTGAAAGGCTCTTAACCATCCCTTGACGCAACAACTCATAAAGAGAGTCATGGCCAAGATGTTCTTAGAGAAAAGGCCAAAGATGCTAAGAGCCTGTGAGCTTCTGTGCAGTGACCAAAGCCTAGAAGCGATGAAACTCCAAATCATTGATAGTTGGCTCGGTAAGAAAATGTGCCATGTAATAAAGGCCATTAGGTTGTGCCTTGCCTTGAGCAATCACTAAACTAGTCTAAGAGTCTAGGATCTCGATTGTGGTTGTGGTGAAGAAAATTACTTTCCCCAATTGGCAAAGCTCCAAGAGGGTATTTTGCCCACCAAGATTCCACCCTTGTAACTAGTATTTAGGGTTTCAGGATCCCATCCTGGGCTACGAAGGGGCTTGTTAGATTCTAGGAACAATGTAGGATTTACGGCCAGAGTTCCCCTTGGCATCCACGTTTCCTATTGCTCGAGTTTATCCCTATGGACAGACCTTTGCTACGGAGCCGGTCTAAACCTCTCGAGGCAATAACCATAATTCCCTTGGAGTAGGGTCTTGCAGCTAGCTTGGGGGTAGCCTAGTGCGATCCTTTCTTTTATCCAGTTTGTTAATGTTTTCAATCGGAGATCTAGATTCTAGCAAACACAAATAGTCCTTTCAAATGTATATCAAATGATGCAATGACAATCACACCATCATGCAACTCACAGCTTCACATAGCCAAGGTAGACCTTATTCTAAGGTAACTTTACATTCTAATGAGGATTCTCCTCCCCATAAAGAAATATTGAGTATATCTCTTACAACATTTGAGCAATGCATGAATTTTTTGTTTGGGACTATCTTACCCAATATAAGCGAAACTCCTCAAAGAACTATATTGTGTCAATAACTTACAGATCTCTTTAAATAGAGTTTTACTTTTTAAGGGTTAGTCAACACTTAACCTTGTCGCGTTTGACAATAATTATATCGAGTAATTGCTCCTCATGCCTCTTATTCATAGCTGAATTAGAGAAGAAGGGTTGTGGCTGAGAAAAATAGCTCTTTATGGAGGGGATCTTGGCAAAATCAGTGATCTGAAACTTCGAAGATGCAATCTGATGCTCAAATCACAAATCTGATAGTTTCGTTGGCTCCGAAAGGGGGATAAAACATCAAGACACCTGGTTAGAAATTTTCCAGATCACTGTTTCTTCTCCTCGTTGTTCGAAGTGTTGTTTGTTGCCTGTAAATTGTGATTGTGACGCGTGTGATTTTGCCAATCCTTCTTTTTTTCATTAGATCTCCAAAACAGGCTTAAAAAACCACTTGCTTGTTTTACATGACATCTTGTTCTAGAAATTATCATAGCTTTCTAGGATATTTACAACAAATAATATCCAAAATATAAAAAATATACTAGTTTTGTGCAAAAATCTAGTATTTTTGGACCATCCATACTATACACATTGACATTAATGACTAATACGGCTCATAACTCTTGTTCATGTTGTAACTTCCGTGAGATGGGTGGCTATGGTCCTTGTCAATCCGGAAAAAATATCGGGTTATGACTCTCGGGTTTTTTATATTTTTAATTAAATAAAAATTTTAAGTTATTAACGTTAGTTAGTCTTTAGTTAGTAATCTTACTAACTTATTAATTGACTAACTAACTTTCGAACTAACTAACTAACTTTTAATTGCGTGGAAGTATTACATCTATTGAGGACGTGTTATGAAACTGATCGAACAACTGTGCATAACACAACAACTAATACTCAAACTCATAAAATGTGGGCATGTGAGGTTATGAAATCACTTGTTGCACAAAATGGAAATATTTTCTTGGCAACTTGTTAAGGAACATGATAACCTGATTGTTTGAGGACTTAAGGGCCCTAGTGGTTGAGAACTTTGTGAGGAGACATTGATACTCAATCAACTTGACTTTCAAGGCCAGTTAAGTGTGCCCAACGCTTGTTTTTTAAGTTGAAATGTTGAAGCTGAGAGTGAAACTCAGAAAATAAGCTCTGCATAAGCTTAACAATAGCGGAGGCATTACGAGCCTTTCATGAGCGGATGATCTCATATGGAACAAGGATGGGATTAGGTTAGGGTTTTCTTGCACAACATAATGATCGGATGATCTTCTAGGTAATGCCATAGAGACAAACTGTGATACCAAACGATCCACACTCGAATATGTCTGGGATGCACTCCCAGAGGATAACCCGAAAGTGTGTGTGGGAGGTCGAGTCTCCGTCATAGGTACACGACTCGAAAACAAGTATGTAGAGGTCTTAAAGGCCGTGCCTAAATGTGTAGAACCCCTCGATGTAGTGTGTGGTGGATAATGTGGTGCACTTAATGGAAGCATAAAGGAAGGTGTAGTGGAAGATGAGGGAGGGATGAGTGGAAGCCCAAATGCATTTGTGATGGATGTTGTGGGAAACATGGTGGGTTTTTTTTGTCCATTAAATGCATTAGATGAAGATGCACTTACTCTATATTGACCATGAGAAATAAAATCATTTGAAGAAAAAGAAAGGGACAGAATACTTACAAGTTCTTTTTTCAGCTTCTTACCTAGTTTGAATTCATAAAGAAATATCTGTCTTTCTCATTACTCACAAACCAAAGTTTGTTTTGAAGAGTTCCTTCTTGACAAGCATTCCCTAGGGCTTGATCCAACAGAAGATATAGAATCAGTTGGTATAGAATCTGAAATAGGGTTCATACTTTGCATTGGAGAAAAGTACCATGGAAGTGATGTGTAATTTGAGCCAGGTTCCACTTGCGGATGGCTAGTCCATAGTGGAGATTGTGAAGGTCTTGCAAGATCATTAGTTCTGTGTACCAAATCTAAAGGAGAAAACTTAAGCTTATCGTCAACCTCTTGTTGAGCCTTATAAGATTAGACTCAACAAACAAAAATTTGATATGGTTTGTGGACTCCATGGTATCCAATGGTTTTTCGCCCATAGGTAGTACCAAGCTGAGAGGGCATTCTTGATCGTTTCTATCCATGTTTGGTTGTGGAGATTGAAGTAGTATTGTGAATGTGTTCGAAGTCATCTGACTCTTTTGTTGTTACTGCTTTTGCGAATAATCTTTTTGATCAAAGGCCAAGGTTTCTCAGAGAGTACCTAGCTTTGATACCATGTGAAGAAATGCTCTAAACGCAAAAAACACAAAGACAATCATATGACAAAGCACAAATTGATAAACATAGAACATAGTTAGGGTTAGGGTTAGGGTAGCTCAAAGACAATGAACACAATGAATAATGAAGTGAATGAATAATGAATATAAAGTGGTCATGCAGTAAACACACTATACAATGAATATTGAACCTTGAACTCTTGTATATTTGGGATCAAGGCAGAGGTTATGAGTTGTAGAATGTGCTGTACTCTGAACGGATCTCTGAGTGTTGAACACCAGTAAATGCAGCCAAGGAAGGCTAGATTTGATGCAAATGGCAATGTAGGAGAGAAAAACTAAAAACGCAGGTACTTGAGGAGAGAGAAAAACTGGCGACAACTACTAGGTGCAACGCAGCTTGTGAAGGAGAGAGAAGGTTAGGGCAGTAGCTAGAAATTGTAAACGCAGCTTGTGGAGGAGAGAGAAGGTCAAGGCGGTAGCTAGAAATTGTAAACACAGCTTGTGGAGGAGAGAGAAGATCAGGGCAGCAGATCCAGACGGCTAGCGATAGCACCAGATGCTGACATTAACATCAAATGCAGCAGGCAAATGACAAGCGATAGCTCCAGGGTACCAAGTGATAGTTGTAGATAAGTGATGAAGGTTGGAATCAAGTGCTAGATGGTAGCATATGGTTGGAGAAGCTCTGATCGTGATGTCCTCCACGAACGGGGTGTGGGTAGTAGAGGTACAACTCTTAAAACCTGCAAAAACGAGATTAAGGGAGAGTGGTGGGCTACATGCCTATTTATAGAAAGTTTGGGGCACCCAAATTAGGGTTTTGTATGTGGGACACAAAAACTCTCTAGGATCACGTTTCTTTTTAAATCAAGAGGTTTTCTTCATTAATTAAGTGTGTTTTTGGGTTGTTTAAGTCAAGCTAATGCATTTTTAGCTCGACAACTGGGTCTCCTGGACACACCTTGTCTCACATGGCGTCTCATATGGCATCTCACATGGTATCTAGGAAACCTTGTGTTTGGTATTCTTAAAATCTTTGACGGATTCATTTTTAACTTTTCCTTTTCTTGAATCTGTCATGGCTTTTCTTTCACATACCACCAATGCGATCTTGCCACTTTTCAGCATGAGAATCCATGCTAGGCTAAGCAAGCAATCAGCAAAGGGGCTATTTGCCAGCTCCATTGCTATTGTGCTGTTGATTGGATCATATCAAGGTTCATTGTCTCTCTCTCTCTCTCTCTCTCTCTCTCTCTCTCTCTCTTTTGGCGCTAAATTTGGGTTGATTAGGGTTACATGCTACAATGAAATCTTGTTTGTGGGTACATATAAGCTTGAAAGAGATTGCATCAATTTGCTGCTGTGCAGATGCTCAAAGTTGAGAAGGACATGCACAAAGTGTTTTTAGGCCATGCATACTGGTGCCTGACAGATTGGCTTAAAGATTGCGATTGGGACAGTTGCTGGCACAAACAATGTATAACCATAAACTGTATTAAAGCCAAGCTAATGAAGATAGGAGCAATAAAGTAGAATTATAAGACTCATGAACAAAGTAGAATTATAAGACTCATGAACAAGTGCCAAGCCTCCAAGGGTATACATCTAAAATGATAGATGCACTGCAGCTGCTTTGGAAGTACTGGCCTCGTAATTATGAGCTCCAACATGTGGTGCGCGCTCCATCTGAACAATGCATTTACAGAATAGTTTGCCTCCTTAGGCACAAACATGCATGTAAGATAAAAACTCATCACATAGCAAAACTCACTTAATTTCCTTTTTAATCTCTCTTTAGTTTTACAGTTTTTGGTTTGCTTTTCTAATACATTCTGAGTGTAAATTCCAAATGTCCATCTCATCTATCTTCAAAAAGCAGGCCTTGGTGATTAAATCATGTTGTTTGTTTGGTGTTTTATTAGTATCTGATGGGATGCAATTATTTTGAAGCCATAAGATTGGCGTGCTCCGTTAACCAATATGCTAAGCTTGTATATAGCTTCTCATTGATGTATGGCATCCCTTGCTTTTGTGTCTGTAAATTGACTGATAACGAGGCTTAATGATGTTGGTTCCAGGAAGCAAGTGCATCCATAACTGGAATTGGAGCATATGGTAAACTGAAATTCGAGAGTGGAATACACAGGGTTCAGGTAGTAGTCTTAGAAAGCTTGGTGTCAGAGTGTTTAAGAACACAACTTCTTAATCCAGTTGCTATATGCGATTCTCCTGTGTTGGTTTTCATGGAAAATACGTATGCTGTAAAACCTGTGGCAGCCTTATCACAGTTGAATAAACGGACAAGGCATAGCAGGTTTACTGGCAAACAGTCTGTTTTTCTGATCTCTTCTTTTTTCGTTGTAGCGTGTGCCTGTCACCGAGAAGAGTGGGCGTGTCCACACCAGTGCTGCATCTATTGCCATTCTACCACAAGCTGATGAGGTGTTCTTAACATTATGCATTAGTTATCTAATATGCACTTAGCTATCTTTTACTCATGTATACTGTTAATGATTTCTTGGAGTATGTTTTGGACAGTAAGGCACAAGTTTTCCTTTCCAATGCAAGAGGCACTGATTTGTGTATTCGGATTGTTCAATGGATTCTGATTGTTTTCAGGGGCAGTTGCTTATTGACTTATGCATTTAGTGACTTTAGCAGCTTTCGTACAATTCCTTGCCCAAGCTATATCCATCTCCCCTATTCCTGCACAACCCTTGCATGCCTTGAATGAAAGCTGAATATAGACTAGAATTTACAGCTACATTAAAATATGTATGGTTCAGATGCCTTTTGGTCGATCTTAGTGTGTGGGGACAATCACCCACTGCTACCTAAACTGACAATCAAAGTGCCATGACAATTGTAAGGAATCCAGCTTTTCATGCTCACACTAAGCACATGGAAGTGCATTATCATTATGTCAAAGGCTCCATGTAGGGGAGATTGACTTGGTTTATGTCCCTACATAGGGCAACTTGGTAGATGTATTTACAAAAGCTCTCTTTACAGAGTTTGAAGCCTATTTGCAAGGCTTTAGGCTTACTATCATTTGGTGATTGATCTCTCGATTCCTAATATGCATTCGCATTATTCTGAGGGACTTTGTTACACTTATCGTGCTCCTCCTTAGCTCTAGTGTGAATGCTCCCTTATCCATTGGTACTTTTTACCTCGAAGTTGGAGGTCTTTTTCCGTATGTGAACACTCATCAATGGGTGTGATACTTTAGCACCTTAGGGGTTGTACTTTCATTATCATTCTCACATAGTGGATGTGACCTTCCAACAACCCTCCTCTCTCATTGTTCACTTGTTCACTACAAGTGTGTGTGCTGCTAAATCCTAACCCAACAAGGACCTACAAGCTCACTGGCTTTGCCTCTATGTTTGCCCTACTCCTCAAAAAGTTTCTCTTTGTGCCTCTAGAGCTTCAATAAAAGCATTCCTAGGCATCTCTAATCCTTGTACTCCATCACCCTACAAAGAGGCCCAAACCCCAAAATCTCCCTTTGATCTCAAAATAAACAATACATCTGCAAATAAAGTACTCACTAGATTCAACCTCTTGATGGCATAACTAGCAAATGTGTGCATCCTCAAACATGTGTATCATCTTGTCTCAATCCTTAGCTGGTGTGATAATGTTCGGTCCAATAACATTATGTATCCCATAGGAGAGGTGTGCATCCATATATGGTGACCTAATAGTGAATCCCTCTGTTGACATATGCAAGAAACGGTGCTGATATTGATAGTGCCAATTGTACCAAGAGGTTCTAGTGGGCCTAACCATATACGATTTGTATCAATCTTGATAATATCTAACTTGATAACTTAATTTGGCTATTTTTGTACCGAGAGGTTGTGGGGGGTGTATCCATGTACAATTTGTATCAATCTTGATAATATTTGACCTGATGACTCAATTCCTCTCTATATGAGTGCGATCTTAATTATGGGCACTCCAAATTGTACTATGGCAATGAGAGTGCATCCTTGTGTCCTAAATTACGAGTCATGACTGCATCTCTGCATACCAGCAAGGTTTTTCTCCACTCTTTGCTACTATGCCAAAAGTGGATATCTATACCTATGGAACTTGCAAATCCTCTATAAGCAAGTCACTAACTGAAATAAGGCCTTCATGACCACAGGTCCTGCTCCTATCTTTGCTCTAATAATCTCATGGGATACTGATGGGTTCATTTGTATCATGCGAGTGATCATGATCACTAGTGGCCTCTCAATATTCGTCCAGGTCCTTCTACAAAGACTTTAGACCCCATATTGGGGTTCCATATAACGAGGCCGGGGTAATCAATGTATCAATAGCCACAATTTAGTTTGGGGTTTTTGGAATTGAACATATGCACATTTCCACTCAACTGCTGCATAAACTCTGTACAAACATCTCATTCAATATTGGAGAATACTTTGATTCTACTATCCAAACTTCCTTTTGCAAAATAAATGTGGCTAATTATACCTTGAGAAGAAATACAACAAATTGTAATTGCTCAACAGTCTAGTTGGAGCTAAATGGCAATCAACTCAAATATGTACAAGGCTTCTCAGGGTTGCTTGGGGGGATGGAAGAAAGAAGCCCTGGTAGAGGACTGGCCATTTTCTGTTTTAGTTTCTAAAATATTTACTATATAGAAATTTACCCCTTGGCATTCTCTTCTTCTAGAGGTAGGGGTTTGTAAAAATTTTGCCTTTTTACTTACATCAGGAGATGAGGTGCTGCTAAGACTTTGACAGTCAAGGGCATTCAGCTATTAGGTTCCATGATAGATTTCTTCTGCTGTGCAAAAAGTTAAAGACTTGCATATAATATAATTTATCTGCACCATGACATTAAACCAACTCCTGACTTATTGCAGTGATAGCATCTGATGCTGTTCATGTCTTATAACTGAAGATGCTTATTTATTTTGATTTCAGGTAGATGTACAGTTACGCAATGAGGACCTGCGGATAGACACATATCGTGCAGGCGGAGCTGGAGGGCAGCATGTGAACACCACCAGCAGTGCTGTGCGGATTACTCACATCCCAAGTGGAATATCAGTAGCTATTCAAGATGAACGCTCTCAGCATCAGGCAGATACATTCTAGTCACAATCAGCTTTCTGTTAGCTTCTGCTGCTTGACTTCATATGTGTAAAAGGGCAAAGAATACTTTGAAAAAGTGGAGTATACTTCAAACACAAAAAAATCAAGTTTGGCTTTATAGCATTTACTTTTCCCTAAACTTGAACTATCTTTGTGATTCTTTGTTCCTTTGGTGCTGTATGGCTAACTGATTGATTTAGTTGATCTCAGAATAAAGCGAAGGCTATGAATATACTACGTGCCAAAATTTTTGAAGCAGAGAGGAGGAGAATAAGTGCCAGTCGTGCTGAATTACGGCAGCTACAGGTATAGCTCTCTTTGAACTGCAGTTAATTGAGTAGGTTCTTTCCAAAGTAGCAAGTCTTTTTTCCACTGTCAAAGTTTGCATGCTATTAGAACTGTTAGTCCAGGTACTTCTGGGCTTTCTAAATTCTATATTGGCCTAGATTGGGAGTGGGGATAGATCAGAGCGGATTCGGACTTACAATTTTCCCCAAGGGCGGGTAACTGATCATCGAGTTGGTATCACAATGCATTCAATTGAGCGTTTCATGGAAGGAGAGGGACTTGACATTTTTATTGATGCACTTTCAACAAAGGAGGAGGTCAACGCACTTGCATCATTGACAATGGAAAGCTGACCCAATAATTCTGCTGATGTAGCATCATTGAAGATGTGGTTATGTGATCTAAGAGCGTCCTTCTTCCTCTGAGCATGTGTGCATATACATATGTGACAAGGTCATGAGGTCCTGGAAAGTGATTGTAATTGTTATCATCATTATATGAAGGCAAAGATAGTCCCAAGTTTGTAGCATGAACCAAGATCAAAGATAGTTTAATTTCCACATACCATGTTATGCACTATTGCATATGACAGGTAGTGTGCAGTTTTGGTATTATAAGAGAGTTGAATGTTGCGACCTCAATTTTTTCCGAAGTAGGGTCAATCAGGGGTACCTTCCAATAATATTGACTGAAATGTCTTGGTGGAGGCTACCGAAGGCTGTCTGTGTTCTAAAGGGCAAATCCAGCAAGGTATAGTATTGCTGCAAAAGAGCTGGACTGATGTTACTAATTTCTGTCATTTCCATTTTGCCTGCATTTCTGAAGCTTCAGCGGTGGATTGAGCTTTACATGCTATTTTGTATCATGAAAGCAGTTTTCAGGGGGTTTGGACCGAGTGCCACAGATTTAGGGTAAGGTGGCCAATAAACTGATGGTGTGCTGCTGTAGTTGGAGATCAAGGGTTCCTTCCATCATTTAACTCGTGTCAGGATGATTTTTTCCTTTCTTGCTGTTGTGTCATCTTCTGCAGCTCCTTTTTCCTGAATGAAGGTAAGACTCAACCACATTGATCTTCAGGTTCATTACATTGTGAGGTCTCAAAATTTTTCTTCAGCTTACCTTGGGCTGACAGACAAGCTTAGGTATCACTAAAACCTCTCACGCTCACCTTTTTGGTCCTGCCATCAGTCACGGCCATATGCATTGCACACACCTTATTTAGCCAAAGCTGTTCAGGCTAATCGATGTTGGTCTTCTAATGCTTACATGGAAGTACTTCTTCAGTTGTGAGCAAAAGGCTGATCTGTATTAGCTAGGCTAATAGTGATCAGTCTTCCAACACTTACATGGCAGTATTTGGTTGGTTGCGAGGAACATATCAACAGCTATAGATTTTTGGGTGCTTTTGTGGTTTTGGCTTGAACTGCTTGGTCACTGCATTACTCTTACATCTAAAATTCTTGCCAATTCAAATGCTCTAACATGCAGTGTCTTATTTTGTCTTCTTAGTCAGTTTCTTTTCCATTCAATGCTTCTTTGATTTGTAATTATGTATTAGATTTCCATCCACGTCTCGGAAGGTTTACGTAGTTCTTCTCCGTGTGATATTGTTATGCCCTTTATATATATATATATATATATATATATATATATATATATATATATATATAGATAGAGAGAGAGAGAGAGAGAGATCTTGGCCGACCTTTGACTCGTCCTTGTGATCAATCGGGTTTTAATAGCCTTCCTTAAGTTGTAATAGTATCAAATGTGAGAGTGCTCTGCCAAGTAATTGTATCTGTGCCTTACGTATTTTTTCTCAGCAGGTAAGCGCATTTCTTAGGATTGTTTTTCAGAGAGAAATTTTAGAGATGGTCGCATAGCCCCAATGATAATTACATATGGTTATCTTAATTTGTACACTAAAAAGCATGCTCCCTCGTTTTTTCATAATGAGTGATTATGTTAATCACATGAGAAATATAAGAGTTATGGCAAAGTAGCTAAAGAAACTGCCATATAACAAGAAACTAAATCCTCCCTAGGGAGAGGTGATCACGTATGCAACTTATCCCAAACTAAAGCGGTCGTGTCACACTTGGTTCAAAGAGTGAGAAATGAGGGGGAGACAATGTGTCAACCCCACTACTTATGAGGCAAAGTCCCCTCCACCTCCCCCCCCCCCCCCCCCCCCCCCCCCCAAAAAAAAAAAACGACACAAGGTCGAGCTCTAGAACATTTCTTAGGATGCTCATTGTGTTAGCTCTTCCTAGTCTATTGACCTAATGTTTGCGGAAAACCTCTTGGCTTATCGAGATGGTCCCTTGGGAATCCTCCCTCCCACTTCCCATTCCAATTGGAGGTTCCTAGTTACCCAATACATTTAACATAATATACAAAAACACTTTCTTAATTAATCCCATTAGCACAAGGTTCTTTCATGTAATCTTAGTATGGACATAGAGACACATTGAAAACAATCTGTCAATTAAAAATAATTATTTATTTCAATTGAGCACTGTACCTTTATTTATATCAATACATCTATTCAAGATAAGACTTGCTCGAAGACATTACTACCAAGTTCTTGCCCTTAGCTATCATTAGGGCCTTCTAAGAAGCCATCTCAAGCTCACACGAGGTTAGGCTAGTCTTTGATGCTCTAGGGATTTACGGTTAGAGCCCCCTAGCACACTTGCCATCTCCTAGTAAATTGTACTCCCTATGGAGAGACCTCTTGCTCATGGAGTTGGTCCTAACATTTGGAGCGGCAAATATAGGCCTATGGTGAAGGCTCTTGCAACTATCCTTGGGCCAAGCATAATGTGTCTTTGAATTTATTTTGATTTTTAAATACAAGTCCTAAATTACAAGTTCAATCATAAAGAGTCTTGCTAATGCATCATTTCCTATATATTAAACAGTTATTGGATGCAATTCAAAATAGCTTGATTATATCCTCCCAATATTAGGTTCCACTTAATTATTGAGTGTTGATCTCATTCAGTCTCATTGAGTTTTGTGCTAGCAAAGCTCATTAGATAATCGAGATTGTGCTCACCAGGTTGGCACAACACAGCTCCTACGGTGAATTTCGAAGCATTGATGTGCACATGGAATGTGAGTGTCCAGTCTGGGGCTCGTAGTATCAGAGCAGTGGTTAGAGCCTTTTTTAGTTCTTCATATCCGCGTTGGCATTTTTCTGTACATTCAAATAAAATTAACAGCTTGTATATAGAGGCCTAGCAATCAATGCATATTTTAACACAAATCGTTGATAGTATTCGGTATGTCCTAAGAAGCATTGAACACCCTTGTAATCAGCTAGGGGTGGAAGATAGTCAATGACATTGATCTTTAAAAAATCTGTGGCAATGCCATTCTTACACCATGTGTCCTAGGATACATCCATGTTTGACCTAAAACTAGCAATTCAAGGGGTTTAATGAGAGACCGTATAATCGACACCTTTCAAAAACTGCTCGGAGTCTATCTAGGTGTTCTCGTCGAGTGGAGTGAACACACAAGTCGTCCACACGAAGGCTTCTAACTCCTTCCTCAGCATGTGTTTGAATATTGTGCACATCAATCATTGGCAATCCAAAAGGCATGACTATGTAGGCAAAGATTGCCCATTCGGTGGCGAATGTAGTCTTATGCCTATCGTTAGGATGCACTTGCACCTGGTTGTATCCAAAGAAACCGTCTAGAAAACTATAGGCCTCCTTGTCAGCTACACTCTTAAGCATATGCTCGGTGTATGGTAGTGGGTAATTATCTCTCTTAGTAGCTGCATTTACCTTCTTGTAACCTCCATTTTCTCCTCCCTCTCCACCCTCTTCTCCATCCCCTCCTCTTCCCCTCCTTTCCCTCCCCCTTCTCTTGCGCCTTTGCCCGCCCTCCAACCCGCCGTGACGCCCTGTACTAGCCCTGCCTGTCCGCCGTGGAGTTGTGGCCCTGCCTGTGGCCCCGTGGGCCGTCGCCATGTCGCCAGTGCCCACCTCGTCGCCACGTCGCCAGCGCCCTCGCTCGCTGACGACGCCAGCCCTATCTCGCGCCACCCACGCTGTGTCTGCAGCCCCGCCTGAGTCGCCTCTCGTCCTCGACGTCGCCCCCGCTCGTACCGTTTGCTCGCCCTCCAGGCCGACTTCGACAATGCCGCCCGCATCTCGTGCGCCCGCTCCACCTGTCGTCGCCAGCCGCTCGAGTCCGTCGTCCCATCTCGTCGTGCAGCCTCCCGCCTTCCCACCTCCTTGCCATGTGTCTCCCACCATCCCACACCCACTAAACCCCCTTTCCCACCTTTCTACCATCCCACACCCACTAACCCACTTACCCACTAAACCCCCTTTCCCACCTTCCCAGCATCCCACACCCACTAACCCACTTACCCACTAAACCCTCTTTTCCACCATCCCACACCCACTAACCCACTTACCCCTTTCAAACCCCCTTTCCCACCTTCCCACCATCCCACATCCACTAACCTACTTACCCACCAAACCCCCTTTCCCACCTTCCCACCATCCCACAACCACTAACCCACTTACCCCTTCTAAACCCCCTTTCCCTCCCCGTCACACCTATTCCCTTCCCCCACCTAAGCACTCCAAACTCCCACTATCTCCCCTCCATTACCCGTGTTCCCCCGCAGCTAACCCACTAAACCCCCTCAAGCTCCTGTTCCCCCCCCCCACAGGCACACTCGCACCAGCCAACCCCTTCGTCAACCCTGTTTCCCCCAGCAAACCCGCAGCAGCTCACTACACCCCCTCCATAAACCCCCGTCCAAGTCGTCGACATCCTCGTGGCCTCGACACATGTGTAGGTGTGTACGCACGCGTGGGTTCTTGCGATTGATTGCTCGTAATCGTGCGCGGGTGCGGGAGCTTGTTCGTTGGTTGCGGACACTTAACTGCCATGCAGCTTATTTTCGGGTATTTTCTCAGATTTTTAATTCAAACACTCGAAATCTTTAAAACACCAATAAATAAATAAATAAATAAATAAATAAAAACAACCTTTAAAATTTTAAAAAAATTCCAAAAAAATTTAGAAAACTTCCTTTTATTTCTGCAACCAATTGCCTATTTTTTTAAACCTGTAAATTTCAAGAAAAAAATTTAAAATATTTTTAAATTACATATTCTTTTAAAAATACCTAAACAAATGAAATAATTCATTAAAAATGTTAAAAAATTTCAAATTAATTTTTGAAAAATTCCAAACACTTCCATTAACATTTTTACTTATTTTTGACATATTTTTCTAAGCTGTTACAATATTTCATTTCACACTTAAATTCCTTAAAAATACAAAAAAAAAACTTTTTAATCCAAACACAAACTAAACATTCAGAAAAAAAAATCCAGATATTTTTGGATTGAGATGAGCGTATTCTTTGCATTTACATACATCCACTATCAGGTATTTTTCCTTTTATTTGTTATTTTTTCAGTTATCTCAAAACCCACGGTTAATTTAAAAATTAAAAACAAAAAAAACCACAAAAAAAAAACAAACAAATAATAAAAAATATGAAACTTAAACACCACCATGGCACGCGTATTTGTGCTAAATACATCATTTTTTAAATAAAAATAAATCCGTCGTTCACTTAGCACATGTTAAGTGTGCTAAAGAGACACTTTAATATTTTTTAATTAAAAAAAACCAGTCGTCACAAGAGCACGCGCTGGCAAAAAAACGTTTCACATCACCCTAATTTTTTTAAAAATAAACTTGCATTTAGAGACTCAATCTGGATATCGAAGTCCGGGATTCGGATTAAAGCACCGTTTTCATCTAATAATTGATAATTAAATTTTAAGAAGGAACCGCTATTTTCTTGTTAAGGTTTATCACTTAATAAAAATTCACACATTCTTAATAATTTATTAAAATAAACATTTCATTAAATTAATTCTCTCTCACTGCATTAATTGTCCTTTTTAATAAACTCGGTTTTGTGGGATGGGTATGTGCAGTCTTTGGAGTTATTTCCATGGTCAAACACTGGTTTATCAAAGTTGTGGTCTTGATATGTGTAGGTTGTTGTGATATTTTGATTCGGTGTCTTTGTTACGGTTAAGGGTACGGTGTGTAGTTTTTTTTTTAAATTACCTAATACGGGGATTTAGGTGTTTGTATGTTGCATAGTATGAAGCTTTCGGTTGCATATGTTTAGATGTCATGTCGAATTTTTTCTAGGCTGTGGTTTGCTTGGGGATAGTTGGTCGAGTCACGTTTTATCGTTTTGGTTGTTATCTTATCCTTGGTTTTTTTTTGTTTATTGCTTTGTAGGCATTTTCCTTGATTGTCTGTGTTTGTGGTGTGTGTGTAACCATCTAAATGGCGCCTTCTCACGGTTCTCCCCCTATCCAGTATGTCCCACTAGTCAGTCGGGATTACTCTTCCCTACTCACTTTTGAGCCTCTCACGAAGGCGGGACTCGCTGCTTTTGTGGCTACTTCCTTTCCATTGCTTCTAGAGGATCCGTCGATTTATGACGAGTTTTTGGCCTCCTACAACAAGAAGTCGGGACTGTTCCAGGGTATTTCTATGACTTTAACACCTTGAGGCCTAGGGAAGGCTCTTTCTCTTCCCTCCAAAGGTGAACCTTTTGTTACAACTCGTTAGCTTTTCTCTAATGAAGAGATTTTGAAGCTGTTACAAAAACAGACAAGGAAAATGCTGGATGTTAAGAAGGCGATAAACTCTTCAGGAGTTTCCTTTTTCATAATCACTGATCTTGTGTGGAAGATGGTCTGTCAGTTTCTCCAAGACAGTTTTATGCCTACAAAAACGCCATCCCAGTACTTGTCCAAAGAGTTTTTCACAGCTTCAAGGATGGTGTTGAAAGGAGTCGCTATTGAATGGAGCACTTACCTCCTCACTAAAATGGATCAATATTTCGTCAAAGTCACCAAGGGCAATGTTACCAATGTCACCTATGGATCGTATTTGTCTGTCTTCTTGATCTACTCAGGTTTACAGAAGAGTGTGCCTCCACCTCCTTCATCAGATTTAGTACATCCTCCTCCACCTTCCGATGAGTCAAAACCCATTGATATAGAGGATGATGATTCTCCGTCTCCCCTGATCATACAACGCAAACGCTTGAAGCGGGTAGCGGATAAAGCTCCTTCAGTTCTTCCTTTAGTGCCCATTCCTGCTACCTCTGGCAGTGATCTCCCTGGGTATCTCACATGTAATAACCTGTTCAGAGTACATCGAGAAGGTTCGTTGGATATATCATTCCCCTCAACACTGAACAGTCTAGTCTCGGGAGATGCAATTCCTTTCCTCTGTAAAGACATTCAGAGTTCCATTGAATTGTCAGTGACAGCCTGTGTTCAATAGCTATACGCTTCCTTTTATGAAGAGCTGATGCAGTCTAAGGACCAGTTGCATAAGGCAACATCCGAGTTAGCTTCTGCTAAGGATACCCTAGCAGATTTGTTTAAGCAAATGGAGCAACAAACCCAACTGGTTGCAACCCAACGAGATGAGATATCTTCTTTGAAGATTCAATTAACAGAGGCTCAATCAGAGGTTACCAGCCTTTCAGAGGACGCAGGAGTTCCAAACTCTCTTAGATGGCAAACTTTATGTCTTACAGACTGCTAATGATACAGTGGAATCACAAGCTTCCCAAATCAAGCAGTTGCAAGATCAACTGGTAAAGTCACGGTCTATTCCTCCAAGCCCTAATGTTTCCTTGATCCCTTCTCTCTCACAGCAGGACTTGGTGGCTCTTCAGAGACAGGCTATCTTGTGTCTTCTATTCCAAGATAAAGTGGAAAGATTGCAGTCTAGGATGGATTTGTTATGGTCTTTATTTGAGCAGTTTCAGGAATATGTTCCACCAGACCATTCTTTCTTTGTCCACTACCACTTACAGAAGTTGGCCTTCTACATGAAGCTTTCCACAATGGATTTACCTCTACTTGAGGATGGATGGAGTGGGGCTTGGTCTGCTGAGTTGCTGACAGAGATGGTAAGGATGGTGTTTGAAGATTCTGTCACGACAGATACCATGTTGATGTCATACATGTATCTACGAGGAGACTTGTTAATTCTAAATGAGGTGGATATGGCATGGTATGTAGGGGACGTGGTTCTACAAGCTGTTTTGTATGTTAACCATTTGGAGTTGCGCATAGCTGATATGTTTCAGAGTTACTCTTCTAAAGTGGCTAATTGCCCTGATAATTCGTGGCATACCATGATTGATTCTGTGGTCCTGAATCAAAGACAGAACATAGCTCCTCCCTATGCCCAGAGTACTAATCAACTGAGGGTGGATCTCTTAGCTTATCTTTCAAAACATAATCCGTTTGATTCTACCTTTTTTGATGCCTATCATAAAAGATCTCTCTTAGGATCTTTTGTTCCTACTCTCTTGTATTACCAACAAATGGCTCACCGATATCATATATCTCTTTCCCTTTGTCAATCCAATTCCACAACTATTTTAGCCATTCTTTTCCAACCTTCATCTTTCCCTCAAATTCCTATCTTTACATACTGTTCTTTTATTGAGGATAGAGTATTTTCCCCTTCTTCACCATGTCCTCCATCCATTCATGTACCTTTCACCTTTCCTATTTATCAGTTAACACCCTTCTTAACTGATTCTCTACAAATTTCAACGACTCCTTCTTTAAACTCTTTTTCCTTTTATGATTTTATCTACTCCTTACTTCATCCACTTTTCCTTATTCCACTTTCATCTCCTAACACTTCTATATCTCAACCACCTCAGTTGGTTAGTGACTATAACGGGTTTGATCATCAGATTTTCAGAAGATGGGGATGGAGCTCGAATGATTCCCTTACAGGACCTCAGATCAACTGGCCAGTAATTCCAGGAGAATGGATAGCTGCCAGTCAAGCTTACCAGGACTATATTCATTTTGCTCAACAGTATTCACAGTCTGCAGATCCTTCAGTGAGATTAACTGCTCACTTTGCTTGGTACTTGACATATATGCATAGGCACTCTCATAATGATTCCAAGTCTATTCCAAAGTTGTGCATGAATATCAATGTGAGCATTGATTCCCATCAGCTGGATATATTGTATTTTCATGCCCTTTGTTTGCCTAGCAGATAGCTTGTCCTGTTGGAAAGGATGTGCTGTCTTCAGTTTTTTCAGAATCCTCCCAAAACATTTGTAGATGAATCCTTGTCTATGAATCGTTTTCAAAATCATCAATCTTTCAAGAGGGATCATCTTCATTGATACATTTTCCAATGTATGGTGGACGTTTTTTAATGAAAATATCTCTTTTTGGAGGAGTCATTTAGATGGTTGTGTTGTGTGTAGTATTTGTGTTGTGAGTTACTTTATGTAAAAAGAATGTGGTGGTTTCCTATTGGATTGGATTTCGTGCGAGCTACATTTTGGAGAATTGTGGTGATGGGGTCGTGGTTGGAGAGTTGACGATGCTGATGAAGAAGAACAAGACAACCTCTTATATCCTTTACAAGTTTGCTGTGCTTTTCACTTTGATAAGAAGTATTAATGTATAAAGGGTTTTCCTTTCGTTGTATTTTTATATTAGATACATGTTATAAGTTGGGGTCATGGTTGGATGGATTGTTTTTGAAGAAATATTGAAGATCAAAGTTGAGCTTTTAAATGAACTTGTATTCCCTTTTTCCTGAGTCGCGAGGACGCTTCCTTATTAAGTGTGGGGATATGTTGAGTGTTGAAATGACTTGTTTTTTGGCTGATTTTTGTTGTTTTTGAGAGCTGAATGGTTGATTTTATGAGATGATTGATTGGTTTGGAAGTGGTTTGAGAGTGTTTTGGATGATATTGATTGTGTTTTGGAAGTTCATGATGCTTATTAGTGGAGATATGAGGTTCTGTAATGTTCTGATAGATTCTGATTGGTTCTGTATACCTTCTGTATAGCTTCTGTTTTGTTCTGTTTTGTTCTGATTGTCTTCTGTAAGGAGGGATGGAGTATTGATTGATGAAGATTAAGATATTGTGAAAGCTTATTGAATAGTTTGTGAGAGTTTGGAATGGTTTGAGTATGAGTTATGTGGTTTTGATGACCTTCTGTAACCTTCTGTAGGTCTTCTGTAGACTGTTCTGTACTGTAGCTGTTCTGGTACTGTTCTGTAGACTGTTCTGTGTGCTTCTGTATGTGTTCTGTTGGATGAGAGTGTAGCTTGGGAAGGTTTTCTAGCCTTGGAAAGAGGTGAATACAAGTGCAAAAGAGCTGAAAGAAGTAGCTGCTGAAGACTTCAAGTGAAGACTAGAGTAAAGTGACAGTGGTGAGCTATGAAAAGACACTGTAGTGGCTCTGGTGACTCTTCATATCAGACATACCTCTTGGGAGGGGTATCCACGACCTAAGAAGGATTATTATGAGTGATTATGAGAAATTGTAGTGAGGAGATTATGTATTGTTGATGGAGAGAGAGAGTCAGAGATAGCCAATTCTACTAAAATAGAGTGATTATATATGAGAGATTGAGAGAGAAGACTATGAGGATATTGAAGATGAATACTATGTGATGTATTTCCATTCAAAGATGGTGTATTCCTTTGCTTTCTTTGTTATGTTGATGGATTTTATGAAGATATTGAAGAATATGGTTAATTCTATCAAATCTGTGGGAGATCTATATGATGCTGCATGAAGATTTGTTGTGCCTGGTGTTCTTTTATTCATTGTGATCATATGAAACCTAATAAACAAGCTTGTTGATGTTACAAGATAGATTTTCTTGCAAGAGAATTCTCTTTTCCTTGGTGTTCCTCTTGGGGCTCCAGGGTGGAATCTTGGACAGAATATCCTTATGGAATTTTGTGTATCTTTCGTTGGGACGGAATGATGGAAATTGTAATAAACTTTTAATATAATAAAGAAGTTTGCTTTACTGTTCGAATTGTATGCGTGTTGGTGAGATAAATTATGTGAAGGAACCTGTGACTTAATGGACTAATTAAGGAAGCTGGTTGTATATGTTCTAATAAATGTGTTGTAGGTAATTAAAAAACTAAAGATGACCCATCATCAGAGGAAAGCGGGTGGGTATAATCCCCGACGGGTACATCCAATGGTAGGGTGGTCCTGGTTAGCTGGGAGCTTTTCTAAATCGGAAATAGAAATAGAAAGACAGTAAATTGACCAACTAGTCATTAGGTAGAACCGACTTGTATTGTTTTCGGGGGCCAGAATGGGATTTTGCCTTATAGGCAGGAGGGTTGACGTACCGCACTCCCCTCCGTCTCCCATTCTCTTTGAACCAAGTGCAATGGCAAGTCTGCTTCAGATCGAGTAATCCTCTAAAAAGTGGGACTCGAAATTTTTGATGCTAGCCGGTTGCTAGGAGACCCATCCAATTTTAGAAACCCAAATCTTCAGGTTGATCCTAGTGGGTTCAGCTGGAACTCTTCCGTTGCAAAGTGGACTCGGTAGGGCCTAAGTGACAAACCCCGTGATGTTCCAAGGGAGCACCGGGTGGCATCAACTACGGGAAAACCTACTGATGGTCTACTAAAAGGTGTATCGTGGATTGAAACTAGTAGACACCTCACAACACCCATGGGTGGTCTTACAAGGGCTAATGTTGAGAGCATGTTGCTCTCTATTGAGAAGGTGAATAGAAAGAATAATGCAGGCTCAAAGAGCTCCATTGTAGTTATGTTGAGAGGAAGGTCAAATTCAAAGGGGAACTCTCATGAGAAAGGAAAATCAAGAAGGAAGTCACGTAGCTAAAAGATGTAGGATGCTACTTTTGTAAATGCAAAGAATCAGTTAGGAAAGAAGAATAAGTGCCTGATAACTGACACGTTTGGAGAGCACACCAAACCTCACATACCTTTACAAACTTTTATGCAAGGTGTGGTATCAAGAGAGAGTTGATCTCCTAAGAATCTTGCTTAAAATGGTGTGGTTAAGAAGATGAACAAGACGATTCAAGAAAGGGTTTGTAGTATGCTCTCTAATGTTGATCTTGCTAATGGATTTTTGGTTGAAGTTGTAAAGTTAGAAGTTTATTTAATAAATAGGTTTCCTAGCAAGAAATTAGGTGGCAAGATACCAAAGGAGTTCATTTAATCAATAGGTCTCCTAGCAAGAAATTAGGTAGCAAGATACCAGAGGAGTTATAGTCTAGAATGAGACCTAATTATGATCACTTATGTGTTTTGGATTGAGGCATTTATGTAAATACCTAGGGATAGGAAAAGTAAGCTTGATCTTAAGTCTAAGAAATGTATTATTCTTAGCCATGGAGGATTAAATTAAATAGACTATTGCTTGTGGGATCTTGAATCAAAGAAGGTAATACACAATCATGATGTTATCTTAATGAGGATAAAATGCATAAGCAACCCATTAAAATAATTGAGATCCATCAAGCCTCATGCTTTACAAGATATATAGATGGGATAGCTAGAGGCTCTTGTTGAGCCAATTTTATGCGTGTGTATGAGTGTTTTTGGATGACCCATAGATATAGTCCGGCTCAAGACTATGTCATGGATGGGGATGATAGTCAAAAGTGGAAGAGAGCTGTGCAATCAAAGATGGATTCTTTGGAAAAGAATGTTACTTGGGAGTTAGTTCCTTTGTTTAAGAGTAAGCATGGATCGGCATGTAAGTGAGTCAACAAGTTTAAGGTATCTCCATCTAATGCATTACCTAAATACAATGAAAGCTTGATGGCCAAAGGATTTCATCTAGAGAAGGGGATTGACTTTGATGAGATCTTTTCACTAATAGTCAAGATGACCAATCTTTGTACATGTCTTGCTTTGGTTTCTAGGGAGGATATGGAGTTGGTTCAGATAGATGTAAATATTACTCTCTTGCAAGGGGACTTTTTTGGTGCTTTCCTTAGCAACACCACCGAGCCTACCAACTACTTATTGATTCAAGCATTTCAAGAAACCGAGCTATGGTTACCTCTCACATGGCCAATGTGTATCGCAATCGTAGTTTACATGCAGCAAACAACACTCCAAACAAGGAGAAGAAGAAGGAGTGATATGGAAGATTTCTGACCAGATGTCCTACTATTTTACTCCCCTTTTGAAGCTAATAGAACCATTAGATTTGCAATTTGAGCATTAAATTGCATCTTAGAAGTTTCAGATTGCCGATCCAAGTTTCACATGGTGTGAGTTGGAATTGAAGTAGTTCTTGCTTTTCTTCCTACCTATTTAGCAGGGTGGTCGGCAAACTAGAGATGCCAACAATGCTTGTGACTGCCTATGTTAGCACAATAAGAGAAATGTATGCATCAATCTCTTTAGCACCAATGCAATAAGAGCATTAAGTAGAGTGATCCCAACCATGTTCATAGCCACAAATAGTACTAGATCTGGAATGGTGTGCTTTCCACCCAATACAACCTAGGGTTATAAAGACTTGATATGAGTACTTCCATGATGTGGACAAAGAATCATGGCGAGCCTTATGCAGGGGATGGACAATATTCTTAATTTTTCATAGGTCTAGATGACCCAACATGAGGAGAGGAGACATGATGTATGTAGAGCAGTGGAAGGCTTTTTGAGCATAATGAAGAGAAGAACTC
Source organism: Lygodium microphyllum (assembly GCF_053477565.2). Taxonomy (NCBI): domain Eukaryota; kingdom Viridiplantae; phylum Streptophyta; class Polypodiopsida; order Schizaeales; family Lygodiaceae; genus Lygodium; species Lygodium microphyllum. Next base: position 63,720,598 of record NC_141147.1, on the reverse strand, counting down.
TCTTTTTGAAAAGTAACTATAGCCAAAACTATCTCCCATTTCTATAAGTCTTCTTCACCCAAGAACCCCTAAAACTTTCACTCAAAGTTGATGATGAGTTGCTAAGTTTGACCTAAGCAAATCCAACTTGTCCATGGCTCTTGTGAGATCTCCAAGAAAAGCTGCTAGCATCCTATGGTACTCCATGATTGCTCCTTATAGGTCTTGCCCCTATTGCGCATGTCTCACTAGCATTTTCTTTGTAAAATATAACTGGATATGAGGAAAGAGAAAGAAGAAGGGACCAAAGATTGAGGCTTTGATACCAATTGTAATGAAGGAGACCTATGAGAGAGAAGGAGAGAAGGGAGAGGCTATAGAGAGGAGAGAAAAAGAAGGAGAAAAAGAGAGAGAAAGACTATTTGAAGAGAGAGAGAAGACAAGAAAAGTGAGAGAAAGAGAAGGGAGGCCATGAAAGCTAGAAGGAAGGGTAAAAAGATACTAGATTATTGATAATTACTTCCTAATATGGTCTATCAACACCTTAAATGCCTCAGAATGTAACCAGGTATTCTCGTGCTAACTTGTTCTACCCATAGAAAATGGTCATCTAGGTATGTGAGTGAGCTTGTGTTGAGCTTGACATCTCAATACTCCCCCTCAAGCTCAACTCCATGACTTGTACTCTAAGTAAGCTTCAAAATAATCGAAGTCTTTCAACTCAATGTGTTTTATGCATGCATGAAGCACTGGGTTCCTCACCAACTATATGCTACTCATGTTGTCACAATAAATGACAATTCTCCTATTTATTAGTATCCCTGAATCATCAAGTAGCTTTCACATCCAAGCTACCTCACATGATGCCATAGCAACATCCCTCTACTCTACCTCTGTACTTGATAATACACTAGAGGGTTGTTTCTTACTACAAGTTACAACCCTACTCCAAAGAAAAATACATACCCATTGGTGGACTTCCTATATGACACATTATCTGCCCAATCTGCATTAGTATAATCAAATAGCTACACCATGAGTGAGCCTCATAAAAGACACCACAATCTAATGTGGCCTTACATTACTATAAGGAATGAGGCACCTACATAAGCCAACTCTTGAAGCCAACTATGTAGTTACAATATAGCCTAGTGATAGTGGTGAAGATCAAACTTCCCACCATCTTTGTGTACATCATGGGATCCTCCAATGTCTCACCCACATCAGCACTTAGCTTCACATTTTGATCCAATGGCACTAATATTGCTTACAATTAACCATGCCATATTTTGTCAACATATCCAAGATATGATGCCTCTGTGAGCCCAAATGGGGCCCAAATCTCCTTAGTTATTCTTATCACCTCAATGCCAAGAAAGTACTTCAACTCTTCCAAACATTTAATATAAAATTTTTACTTGATAAGACTATTCACATGTACCACCTCTTACACATTATCAGCTCCAAAGATCAAATCATCCATATACAAGGTAATCACAACAATGTATCTCTTGGGGGGGAAGGGGGTACACCTATAAGAAATCATCTATATAACATGCATTCAAAGGTTATTAAGAAATTCCCTTTCTTTGCAGATATAAGCCCGATGATCCCTTTTACTTTACTAAAATTATGGTTTTTTAAACTTGTAATTAAAAAATCCATTTTGTAGATATAATCTTGTAAAATTTACCAAATATAAAACTCTTTCTTTTGAACTCACATGGTATCTTACATTCTCTATAAGGTGCACCCTTTGCGAGGCCTCTATCAGTTTGACAACCATGAATTGAATGATCCACATTTCCAACATGAAAACAAATAGAGACAAGATAATGTGGTAGATTGCGATGCCATGCTCTTGATGCATATTTTAGCCTATACAAGGATTTGCGTAGCCTACAAACATAATCATGGTAAACTATGCTCTCATAATCATGTGGTTGCTCCACATACACTTCTTTTTTTACAACTCACCATGCAAGAATCATTCTTTACACCCATTGGATACAAAACCCAACCTTTTGTTGTAGCCACCATTGCAATGATAACTCTTACAATTTCCATCTTTGCCACTAGAGTAAATTTCTCCTCATAATCAATCCCATAAGTCTATGCATAACCTTTGGTAACCAGTCTCATTTTGTACTTGCTTGCACTTCCATTTATATTATATTTTACTTCATAAACTCACTTGTAGCCTATAGCTTTCTTTCCCTCAAGAAATGCTACTAAATCCCAAGTTTGATTTACATCCAATGTAGCCATTTCTTTATCCATGGATTTCTCCCAGTGCACATGACCAATAGCTTCCTCTCAAAGCAGTAGGGCTCAACTGATATTATAACCTTTGCCATATATGCATAATGGTTAGATACATAGGCATCATATGTCAACTTATTTACAAGATACCTTACCCTCGTTGATCTGCATAGTTGTGGAGTACTTTTTGATTCCTTTACATTAGCCTTGGCTTTCCTTGCACTAGGTGTACAAAAAATTGGAAATGCTAGACTCCTCATCCATACTCTCATATGAGCCATCAAACCCACCATCTACATGTGAATAGCTTGCAGAAATATCTATCACACCAAGTGATCAACCACCTCTTCTTTTAAGAAGTTGAAGTGAGAGAATACCTCATTGTTCTCCTTCATGAAATATAACCATACATTCCTTGTATGAAAATCAATAAAGATTATGTAATACTTATATCTAATTATTGATGCATTCATATTAAACCTCACACATCTGAATGTATAACATTAAGTAAATGGCTAATTTTATGTGTATCATGAGAAAATGTATGCCTTGTCTATTTTTCATGTTGGTATGCTTCACATACTTTTTGTGTATCAACCACTTTGAACTTAGTCAAGCCTTGCCTATTTTTCATGTTGGTATGCTTCCCATACTTTTTGTGTATCAATCACTTTGAACTTAGTCAAGCCTGTCATGATTTCATGTGACTATGTATTCTTCAGCAACTGCACATTTATGTGGCTAATATGTATATGTCAATGTCAATATTAGTCACAACTCCTACACCTTGTGTAAACATAGCAACCTTTATCTTGGGTACATTTATATCATATATTTTTTATCCTTTCCACACATGTGCCTTTTGCAACCAGTTTACATCCATTCCTAAAATCTTTTATAAAGTGACTATTCCAATTGAACATTGCTTGCAATCCTTGCTCAAACCATTTGCCCAATAGAAACCAAGTTCTTTGTGATATAAGGCATGTGTAGCACGTCATTAGACTTAACTTTTTCATCCTAAATAGATAATGACATACTCCCAACATGAGCAATAGGATGTGAGTATTGTCACTTGTTTTCACAAAACTAGGCAATTTAGGATTTTCATTTCTCTAAACCATTCTCCATGAGACATCATATGGTTAGAGATACCTAAATACACATAGCATACATTATCAATCATTACTATTGATGTATCTGCATTTACTACATTCATCATGTGTTGCATAACAAAGAACTTCTCATTATCAACCCAATTGCTAGTAGATGCTTCTACAAGATTTTTTGCATCATGTATATGCCCAACCAATCATATCTTAAATACCAATGGAGAGCTATTACTCTCTAAGAATCTTGGTTCCATTCCTTAAATGCATTGGCTTGCTTAGGCATGGCATTTTCCTTTGATTACTCTAGAGCCTAATTTTTTTCTCTATCAATGTCATCCCAGTAACCTTTCGCCATAAGGAACTTCACAGCATGGAAGTTATGCTTGTCAAGGTTGTCACTAACAATCTTATTAAATACCTTTGACAGTGTGTAACAAAACCCAAAAGTTGCTTTTATCATTTGTACTAAACTCCATGCATAAGCATATCTTGAGCAATACTTATAATGTTTGACAGTATCCTAATGTTGTATGTCACACCCAACACTTGCAACTTGTTTGAAAAAAGGATGAGGTCTACAAAGTTCATGTACCTTACTAGATCCACATATTCAAAGGCCGAAATGCACATGAAACACAAATCTGATGCCACAAGCACTAAGTAGAGGTTTGCTACATTCCCTTGGGTACTCAAATCTTGCAAAGATGGCTCGTTAATCAAAGATTGCATGAGAGATCTCCATAGGTGTACTCCACATTAGGGATTCCTTATAGAATCTTATGCTTATAGCTCATAGCTCCTTGCCTAAACACCATTGGATACCATGAATAAATGGGGACAGAGAGAGGAAGTTGAGCTCTTGCAAGATACAAAACACATGGAGAATGCATGCACGATAGGAAGCCAAAAATCCTAGTCTTTCTTCTTATTCTTATTCTTCTTCAATAATAAGAGAGAGAGATACAAGTGGTTCATAGTGTAAATATGCTAAGAAAAAAATACTAGATATCCTTTAACTCGGGTGGGTGACTAATTGATGTCCATAGTGTGAACACGCTAAGTAAAAAGATAGATATCCCTTAACTTAGGTAGGTGAACTAATTGATGCCCAATCATAAAGTATCGCTTGAATTATATGCCATTGCAAGTACCAACCACATCAATGGTATGAATGCATTGTCAAGATTGTGGGAGAGAAGGAAGGAGTCTCACTTGTAGTTTTCTTGCTTGCACAATGGGGGAATACACACAGAGGTGGAGGCTGAAAATTTTTTTCCTCTTCTTAGTTGTGTAAGCTAAAAGAACTCTCATACAAAGAAATAGAAGAACCCTATATATGGGTCTCAAACTAAACTCAACTAACTAAGGTGGCATACTAACAGAGCCATGAACTAGAGTAGATAAGGATAGCTGTCATGTAGCTATTATTTATGGGCGGTGTACCAACCGTATCTGCAACTGATAAGTCGGTGACATAAATGCGCAACAGTCACCCTGGCATATCGCGAGTGGAGTTCAATCTCTCAACACTTCCCCTCGAGCTCAATTCCAATTCCTGCACACCAAGCAGGTCTCTGAACTTGCGCAGCTTCTCTGCGCCCAATGCCTTCGTAAATATGTCAGCTACCCGATCCTCTATGCTGACATAAACTAGACCAATAAGACCTAGTAAAACCCTCTCCCGCACATAGTGATAATGCACCTCAATGTGCTTTGTTCTAGCATGATAGACTGGGCTATTTGCCAAGTGTATACTACTCATGTTGTCACAATAAATGACAACTGGCCCATCTGTAGACTGATGCATATCATAAAGTAGCTTATGCAACCAAGCTACCTCACATGCAGCCATTGCTGCACCCCTGTACTCAGCCTCTGTGCTCGACAAGGCAACTGTAGGCTGTTTCTTGCTGCTCCAAGTGACTGCAGTACTTCCAAAAGAGAACACATATCCACTGGTAGATCGTCTATCAGAAATGCTACCAGCCCAATCAACATCAGTGTATCCATGCAACTGTATCTGAACCCCAATCTCATAAAATAGTCCATACTGCAATGTGGACTTCACATACCTGAGTATGCGTCTAGCCGCATCCAAATGCGGTTTCCTTGGAGCCTGCATAAACTGACTTACCAATCCAACAACATAGCTCAAATCTGGCCTGGTAATAGTCATATAAATCAAACTTCCCACTATGCGTCTGTACATAATAGGGTCTTCCAAAAGCTCACCTGCATCTGCGCTCAGCTTCACATTCTGCTCCAAAGGAACTGAAATAGGCTTACAGTCTGTCATCCCATATTTGGACAGCATGTCCAATCCATACTGCCTCTGCAAGAGCTGTATTCCACTTGGTGATCTAATCACCTCAATGCCCAAGAAATAACGTAGCTCTCCCAAATCCTTCATATCAAACTTTTGCTTCAATAGCATTTTCACATGAAGGATATCTTCATCACTGTCACCTGTCATAATCAAATCATCAACATAAATGACAAGGAGCATAATACCTTTCTCTGTTTTTCTCACATAAAGTGAGAAATCTGCCTTGGAAATCTGAAAGCCAATAGTGACAAGATACTGTCCTATCTTATCAGACCATGCTCTAGGTGCTTGCTTCAAGCCATACAAGGCTTTCTTCAACCTGCAGACAAACTCAGGATGAACAGCATGTACATAACCTGGTGGCTGCCCCATATAGACCTCTTCTTACAAATCACCATGCAAGAAGGCATTCTTTACATCCATCTGATGTAAAGACCATCCCTTTGATGCAGCCATAGCAATGACTGCTCTTACGATTGCCATCCTTGCAACCGGACTGAATGTTTCTTCATAGTCAATGCCATATGTTTGTGCATACCCCTTGACTACTAATCTTGCCTTGTATCTGTTCACAGAACCATCTGCATTGTGCTTCACCTTATAAACCCACTTACAACCAATTGCATTTTTACCTTTAGGCAAAGGTACCAATTCCCATGTAGCATTTGCTTCCAAGGCATCCATGGCTTTCTCCCATTTTTCTTTTCCCATGGCTTGCTCAAAAGAAGTGGGTTCTAGTTCCTGTATCACTTTGACCATATATGCATAGTGAATGGCTGTAAATCCATCATATTTTAGCCTATCCACAGGATACCTAGCTCTGGTAGACCTGCGCAAAGTAGGTTCACTCCCAGGTGCTCTCAAAACATCCCTGGTCTTCCTTACTCCAGGTGTAACAATAGAAGGAATATCCAACTCATCATCAATGCTCTGTTCTGAGCCACTGGATTCACCATCCACATAAGAGTGACCTGCATTCACATCAAACATGGGCTGATCAACCTTCTCTTTTCCTTTTCGTGATACCTGCATACCACTATCTGCATTGCTTTGAGAAGATTCTCCTGATCTCAATCTGTCTATCCATGGCGAAGAATGTGAACCACTGCTAGAGGACGCTCCAGGTCTACTAATATTTTGTGACTGCTGTTGTGAATTCTGTGCAGCATTACCATTTTGTGCATCTACATCATCAATCACATTTACTGGTTTATACCAGCTACTCATCTCATAAAAAACATCTCTGCTCACTGTAAACTTACGAGTAGAAGGGTTATAGCATCTATATCCTTTTTGTTGCAGAGAATAATCAATAAAGATGCACTTCTCAGCTTTTGGATCCAACTTGGATCTCAACTCATCTGGCACATGTACATAGGCAATGCAACAAAAAATTTTCAAATGAGAAACATCTGGTTTCCTACCAGTATACCTCTCCTCTGGAGTCATCCCATGTATTGCTGCAGTGGGAGTCATGTTCATTATATAGACTGTTGTAGCAACTGCTTCAGCCCAGTAAAAATCTGGCAAGTCTTTTTCGTTGAGCATGGCACGAGATACCTCTCCAATATGCTTGTTTTTTCTTTCTGCAATTCCATTTTGCTGTGGGGTATGACTGCATGAATATTGCTGCTTTATGCCATGCTCCTACAAGAACCTTGCAAACTCATTTGAGAGGTACTCTCCCCCTCCATCTGACCTTAGGCATTTTATTTGCAGGCCTGTTTCTTTTTCAACCATAGCTTTAAGAGTTTTGAAATGCCCAAAAACTTCACTTTTCTTTTTCATAAAATACACCCAAACTTTTCTGCTATAGTCATCAATAAAAGTGACAAAATAATGACAACCTCCAAGAGATGCAGCTTTAGTAGTCCACACATCAGAGTGGATTAATTCCAATGGCTTTTCACTCTCTTGAACATGTCTAGGAAATGGTTTCCTTGCCTATTTTCCAAACTGACAGGCTTCACATACCTTATGCATTTCTGCAACCTTGAATTTTGGCAATCCTGCAACAATATTTTGGGCCTGCATTGATTTAACTCGTTGTACATTAACATGACCAATGCGTTTATGCCAAATATCAATATCTGCGACTATACCGGTCCCATGTGCAAACATTGTTGTACTCAATTCAGGCATGTCTGCATCCAACGTAAACATTCTGCCCTTCTTCTTTCCTTTTGCTATCAAGCGACCTTTATTTTTCATATCCTCAACAAAGCATCCATGATGATTAAATCTGACCTGCAAGCCCTGCTCAACCATTTGACCAACAGAAACCAGATTCTTGGTGATATTCGGGACATGAAATACATCAGACATGTATTTCTTTTTCCCATCCTGCATAGACAAAGGAAATTTTCCAATCTGCACAATAGGATGTGCAGTATCACTAGTCTCCGCAAATCCTGGTTTTTCCATTTTCCTTGCATCCTCCATCCATTCTGCATGACCTGTCATGTGGTTTGATGCACTTGAGTCAACATACCATGCATCGTTGTTTTCTTTTGCACTTGTCACAGAATTATTCATGTGCTGCACCATAAAAAAATGCTCATTTCTGTCATCACCCTGTCTACTAGAAGATGCATAATTCCCTTGTTGCAGTTTTCCATTCATGATGTCATTCTGTTTTTTATAGCAGTCTTTAGCCATATGACCCATTTTACCACAGTAGTAGCATTCAACATTACTGTTTGTATTTTGGCCTCTTTGCCATCCACCACGACCTCTTTGACTCCCCCTACCTCTAGAGTTACCACGTCCTCCTCCATAGGACTGGTTTTCTTGAGTTTGCTGCATATTTTGATTTCTACCACGGCCTCCAGATCGGCCTCCTCTATCTCTGCCTCTACCTCTTCCAGCATTTGAGTAGAAGACAGCTTCTTTTGAAGTTTCTCCTGAAGAAGATGCACCACCATTTCTCTGCTCCTCAGAAATTAGAAGAGCAATCAACTCCTCAAAATTAGGAAATCTTTCACGGACGGAAATGGATGTTCAGAACTGTGCATAATCCTTTTCTAGACCATTCAAGGTCACAGAAACTAAATCATCATCTTCCACTGGCGACCCAATGGAAGCAAGTGCATCTGCAATCTTCTTCACCTTCATGTGGTAGTCATTGATGCTCATATTTTCTCTTTGCACATTATGCAACTCTTGCTTGAGCTGCATTTTCCTGGCTTGAGTATTTGTGCTATACATTTTTGACAAAGTATCCCATGCCTCCTTTGGCGTACTTGCATCCTGAATATGCACAATCATAGAGTTTGAAATACTGATAGACAGCCAGTACATAACTTTCTTGGCTCTCTCATGCCATGCTTTAAATGCCTGCATTTGCTGTTGATTGGGAACATCAGGAAGAACTGGTTCTTCTTCATTTTCTGCAACAAATTCCCAATATCCTTTTCCCATAAGGAAATTTGTCATTCTAAACTTCCATGCTTGGAAGTTGTTCTTGTCAAGCTTTTCAATTACAATCTGTGAGAGAGAATCAGACGCCATTACAGAATACTGCAAAAAGTTCTGTCACTGCAAAAAACACAGCTTCACCCTCACAAGGGCAAATATGCAAAACTGGCAAAAGTGGTATTTGACTACACAGTCACTTCCTAGTGACGATTTTGCATATACAGGAACCAAGGAAGATTCTATAACTCCCAATGTCTCTGTGCAGAAGCATACGATGCAATTTCTACAGTAACTTTTCACCGACCTGTAGAACAGTGGTTGCACAGCATAAAACTGGGTCTTTTCCTGAGTGTGTGCAGAAAACTTCCGCCTCCAAAACAGGCCCCAAAATGGCCTCAAATCAAAAAACCAGTATATACTGCCCTCTTGCTTCACCGCAAAGGGCGTCTCAACTTGAGACAATGCACTCTTGCAATTTCCGGCTGTGCTACCTGCAGAGATCTACTCCCAAAACAGAAAATGAAAGAAACACTGCTCCTCTTACCAGAACACCGCGAGCTTGGCTTGCTTTCTTGAGATCCTTACCACAAACAAGGCTCTGATAACATGTCAAGATTGTGGGAGAGAAGGAAGGAGTATCACTTGTAGTTTTCTTGCTTGCACAATGGGGGAATACACACAGAGGTGGAGGCTGAAAACATTTTTTCTATTCTTAGTTGTGTAAGCAAAAGTACTCTCATACAAAGAAATAGAAGAACCCTATATATGGGTCTCAAACCAAACTCAACTAACTAAGGTGGCATACTAACTGAGCCACGAACTAGAGTAGATAAGGATAGCTGTCATGTAGCTATTATTCATAGGCGGTGTACCAACCGCATCTGCAAAACTGATAAGTCGGTGACATAAATGCACAACGGTCACCCTGGCATATCGCGAGTGGAGCTCGATCTCTCAACATGCATAAATAGTCATCCATATACATGAGTGTCATGTTGAGCTTGACATCTCAATACAAAAAGAAATTTCATGTGCAAGTGGAGAATGCATCATTGAAAGTATCTCTAGAGCAAATTGAGAAGGAAAATAACATAGCAAAGAAAAATCTGCAAAGGCACAAATAGACTCCTATGGATTACAAAGAATATTTTTCTTTGCTACTTAATAATGTTGTTGCTACTATCAATGAACAGTGAGGAATAAAATATACATTTACAAGAAAGCATTGAGGTGAGTAATATTCCATTAGTAGAAATACTTGATTTATTATATCCCACGATATTATTTATGCTTAGTTTGAGGAAATTTTCTTATGGTAACAGAGGCCAAGGAGGCAAGGATTAATAGTTTGAGCTTCTAAATGTATTCTTAAAATGCAAGTATATACTTGCAATTTTGAGAGACTTTCATCATCGTACACTCCATCTTATTGGATTTAATGAGGTCCTTATATGTTCTTAAGGGTACACTAGTGGAAGAAATTCAAATAGCTTATAATAGAGCTATGGTTAGTTGACAAGGCTATGAGTCCATATACAATTGATAGCAAATACACTACCTCATACAAATAAAGCTTATGGGACTTACCTTATTTAAATTTTTTTAGAAGGGTTTGGTTGAAGTTTTGGATTATGAGGAGTAAGCATCATTAGCAAGATGAGAGAAACTATGAAGGATTTTGTTTAGAAGAAAAAGCTCAAAGGAAATATATGGTTGGGTTGAGTATAGAGAAGTTTCTAGCTTATGAGAGTAGGCTTAGTAGTAAGGTGAGAGCATATACAAGATCTTTATAGAGAAGGTGGGTATAAGGATTGAGTTTGATCTTGGAGTAGGTGGAACAAGATGTGGCAAGGGAACATGTAAAGAGGAAGACATGGTGAAGGTCTTTGAACCATGAATAGGGCCATCAATCTCTCACTCACCCTCCTCTCAATACCTTCTCACTCTCTCCTATATATATATATATATATATATATATATATACTGTCTCTCTATATCTCTATTACTCTCTCCTTCTCTATATCTCTCCCTCTTTATATCACTTGCTATCTTCTCACCCTCTCCTCTATTTCACCAATTCTCACTGTTTCCCTTTATCTATGTTTTCACTCTCTCCTTTTATCTCTCTCTAGCCTTCTATCCTCTCTCTCTCTCTCACTCCCACACTAGCAATGTTCCAAAAAACAATAAAAATAATGTATGTATGTGTAAGGTTAAGCCTTAGAGGCTTGATGCTTTTATAGCCTTTGCCTACTTTGATGCATAATGTAATGTGGACTTCACATATCTCAATATGCGTCTGACTGCATCCAAATGTGGCTTTCTAGGTACTTGCATAAACTGACTCACAAGACCAACAACGTAGCTCAAGTCTGGCCTTGTAATGGTCATGTAAATCAAACTCCCCACTATCCTCTTGAACATAGTAGGGTCTTCTATCTCATCCCCAACATCAGCACTCAACTTTACATTCTGCTCCAACGGGGTTGAAAGTGGTTTGCATGCAGTCATACCATACTTGGACAACATATCCAAGTCATACTGTCTTTGGGACAGCCATATACCATCATCACATCTGATCACCTCAATGCCAACAAAGTACCTTAGCTCACCTAAATCCTTCATCTCAAACTTCTTCTTCAAGAAGTCCTTGACTTCAGCAATCCCACTATCACTATCACCTGTAATAATCAAGTCATCTACATAGATGACTATGATGACCGAACTTGCATCTCCCTTTCTCACATAAAGTGAGTGATCAACATTAGAAACATAAAAGCCAATATTGACAAGATACTCTCTGATCTTGTTAGACCATGCTCTAGGTGCTTGCTTGAGCCCATAGAGCGCTTCTTCAACCTGCACACATACATGGGATGCTCTAAATCTTCATAACCTGCTGGCTGATCCATATACACTTCTTCCGGTAAATCACCATGCAAGAAGGCATTCTTCACATCCATTTGTTGCAACCTCCAACCTTTGGCTACTGCCAAAGCAATCACACATCTGACAGTTTCCATCCTAGCAACTGGACTGAAGGTTTCATCATAATTTATGCCATATGTCTGGGCATAGCCTTTTGCAACCAGCCTAGCTTTGTACCTATACTAATAGAACCATCTGCATTGTGCTTAATCTTATAAACCCACTTACATCCAATAGCTTTCTTGCCCTTTGGCAATGATACTAGATCCCAAGTCTTATTGGCCTCTAATGCAGCCATCTCCTCATCCATTGCTGCATCCCAATGAGCATGACCAACAGCCTCCTCAAAACATGTGGGCTCAACATCCTCAACTAGTTTCACCATATAAGCATAATGGTGAGCTGCATAACCTTCAAAGCCAAATCTTTTAACGGGGTATCTCACCCTGCTAGACCTACGTACCACTGGATCACTCAATGGAGTCTTTGTATTAACGCGTGCTCTCTGCACACCTGGAGCCCTCACTGAAGGAATGCCAAGCTCATCATCCAAGCTCTCTGAGCCACTGGAGTCTCCATCAAGAATTGCATCAATGCCTTCTGACACTTTATTATTTCCTTTGTCTTTACTTGTAGTACTACTAGATGCACCTGAAGATGTAGAGGTACTCCTTAGTCTCCCAGACCAAGGACTACCAGATGATGTCTCTGTCCACTAAGAGTCCGTGATTCTTGCTTTTCAGCCTGCACATGAGTATCATGATCATCATCATCATCCAATGCATCACCACTAGATGCATACCAACTGCCCATTTCATCAAAGATGACATCCCTGCTCACTCTGAACTTACATGTGATAGGGTTGTAACAGCGATACCCTTTCTGCTCTAAAGAGTATCCAATAAAGACACACTTTTCAGCCTTTGGATCCAATTTCTTTCGCAACTCATCTGGCACATGAACATATGCAATGTAGCCAAACACTTTTAAGTGTGAGACATCATGCTTCTTACCTGTAAAACATTCTTCGGGAGTTATCCATGGACTGCATCTGTGGGAGTTCTGTTCATAATATAAACAGCGGTATGAACAGCCTCAGACCAAAAATGCTTAGGCATATTCTTTTCAGCCATCAAGGCGCGTGCAACTTCTGCAATATGCCTGTTTTTCCTTTCTGCAACCCCATTTTGCTGTGGGGTATATCTGCATGTAAACTGTCTCTTTATCCCATGAGACCTTAGAAAATCACTGAACTCATTCGAGAGGTACTCTCCCCCTCAATCTGACCTCAAGCACTTTACTTTCAAGCCTGTTTCTCTTTCAACTGCAGCCTTGAAAGTTCTAAAGTTCTCAAAAGCTTCACTCATTTCCTTCATAAAATATACCCACAGCTTTCTAGAACAATCATCAATGAATGTGACAAAGTATGAACTGCCTCCAAGAGATACATTTTGTGTAGGCCCCCAAATGTCTATATGCATAACATCAAGGATATTTCTGCTTACATCTCTGTCATGTGAAAAGGGTTGTCTTGCCTGCTTACCAAACTCACATGCTTCGCATACCTTATGAAATTTTGCAACTCTAAATGTAGGCAAACCTGTAACCAACCCTTTGGACTGCATTAATTTCAGCCTTTATACATTTGCATGTCTAATGCGTTTGTGCCAAATTTTAATGTCTGCAACAACACATTTTTCTTTAGCATACATAGCAGCATTCATAGTAGGAATTCCAGCATCCAGAGTAAACATACGTCCAACTCTACTTCCCTTTGCAACTAACCTGCACTTGTCATTGAAGTCTTCTACAAAGCAGCCCTTTGTATTAAATCTGACTTGCAGCCCTTGCTTTACCATTTGACCGACTGACACCAAGTTCTTTGTAATAGATGGCACATGTAATACATCTGAAAGACTCTTTGTCTTACCATCATGCAAGGACAAGGAAACTTTTCCAATGTGTGAAATTGGGTGGTATGAATCATCACCCGTTTGCACATAACCTGCATTTTGTAAATCCTGCATCTCTCCAAACCATTTTGCATGGCTGGGTCATATGATTGGATGTATTTGAATCAACATACCAAACATCATCATGTGTTCCCTTTCCTGTAACAACATTCAACATATGCTACATAGCAAACAGACATTCATTTTTATCTTCATTCTGTCGTGAAGACGATGCATAGTTTCCTTGCTGCAACTTACCACTGCAGATATCATCTTTCTTAGCATAACATTGGGCTGCGATATGACCTGTTTTGCCACAGTAGTGGCACACAATACCAGAGTTGTTAGAACCTCTGTTCTACCATCCACCTCTTCCTCTAAAGCTCCCCCTGCCTCTAAAGTTACCACGACCTCCTGAAACCTGCATATCGCCAAATTGCTGATTCAATCTGTTTTGCTGGTTGTCACTACCATGTCCTGTACCACGGCCTCTTGAAGAGAACCTGCCACGTCCTTTTCCTGAACTGGAGTAGAAAGCTTGGACCTGTTCACCACTTCTTTCAAATGTCTCACTCTGCATGTTGATCTCTTCAGTGATCATAAGGGAGACCAACTTATCGAAATTTGGAAATGGCTTTCTAACATATACGGAAGTTACAAAAGACTTCCAAGCCTTTTCATTGTTAAGTCCACCCAAGGTAGACGACACTAAATCATCATCATCGGGCATTGCATCAATAGATAAGATACAACATAAAGGAAAGTGGCCTACTAAGTCAAACAATGCATAACTGACTACACTAGTCGACTGGCGCTATAACTATGCCAGCTGTAAATAGGTGTAAAAACCTGAATATAATAAGTAATGAGTCAGTGGCCATGTGAGAGTCATAATGACCATCAACGTGCTAAGTGTAGATGTGTGGACCCATCTAACCAGGTGGTCCATCATCAATATCCACATGTGTTGAGCTTGTCATCTCAACACCATCTACCTTTACAATTTGCATGGGCTCTCACCCGATGCTCTTAAAATAAATCACGGTGCACCTTGTGCTCTTTTATAAAACTATTGACTTGTGTTTTTTCTTGAGTGCCTCTCCTTATTTAGGACTTTTTCACACTTCTTATATTTCCGGATTTTTCTTGGCATGCCTTCCTTCTCCATTCCGCTTTTACCTTGGATCTGTCTTCTGCTTTAGATTTTCCCAATTTTCCACCTTGTTCGCTTGTTCACTTGAGGGTTAACACCATGTGAGATTCACCAGATACAAAGGTCACCACCAAAAGTGATATGGGAACCCTATATAACTAGGAAGGCTCTCCCTTACTTATTAGCCGTGATCTATTTGGGCTTCACCACACATGAGGGTTGTTATCAAGTGACATTAGCACTGTCTACAAGTGGGAGAGGTCTCCCTTGCTTGGTAGTAGTGATGTGTGTGGGAATAACCACACACAACATTCACCACCAAGTGATAGGGGACCGTTCGTACCTAGGAGGGCCATCCCTCACTTAGTGGTGATTCATGTGGACTTCACCACATATGAGAGTCACCATCAAGTGATACAAGATCCCTCCATAATTGGATATGGGTACCCTTTGCAATTGGGGGAAGCTTTTTTGACTTTTTAGTAGCTAGTTTGGGTTTCAACCCACCCTAGGTCATTAGAGAGAAATATGATGACTCTCTAGTTAGTGAAGGCACCTCTCATGGTAGTTGAGGGCATCCCCTTCAGGAAACTATACATTGCTTTAATGAGCATCTAGATGTATGAAGTCACTATTCAGTTTAGTTAAAAATAGCACGAAGTTAAAAATAGGCCACATTTATAGCATTATCAAATGGTAGCTCATGCAAAGAAGTGGTATCCATTGTTGGATTAGAGATCCTTGATCTACTATACCTATATTGCAGCAATGACAAGAGTGTAGGGATAAAGCAGGAGCCAGTCAAGAGTAGATGCAAGAGAGAGCAAGAGAATGGACATAATCAAAGGAGATCAAGAGAGCACGAGTGTAGTAGAAGAGGGCATCCTATCAAAGTTTTGAACCCTAAACCCTTTTTGAGTGATCCCTAGTAGTGCAAGGTGCACCTATATAGTTAATGGTCCCTTTAGGAGTTAAAGTGGTTATCCCTTTTAGTTAGATTGCTAGTCCCAAGGTCCAATTTTGAAATATTTGGTATCTAGAATTAATGAAAGGGATACTTTTTTAGGATTATCTCTTTTAATTTGTTTATTTTTGTTGTTTTGGGGGGGGGGGGGAGTTGGGATTATCAACCTATAATACTTTTTTTTACATTTTGTTTGTCGAATTGGCCATGTGGCCGATCCATGTGCTCTCTTGCTCTCATCATGTCACCATATTATTAGTGATGGAAGCTCTCGATTGGATTCTTGAAGCTCTTGGAAGTTTAAAAATTACTTTTATAATTTAAAAATATCACCTATTAATGCAAAAGTTCTTGATACTCAATCCCCACACCCTTAATTTGTTAAGGAAAGGTACTTGGTACTCAATGGTCCACCCCAAAATTGCTTAATGCATAAGCTCTTCTATTAAATTAGAATCTCCACACATTCATTTAATTTTCTACTCTTCCATTTCAACTCTCACCTAGCTAGCCATTTGTTAAGCCTTTGATTGTGCCCACCGTTGACACTATTGACACTACAAGTCCACCCCCAAGAAAAGCTACTTTGTGACAATATCACCAATCCTATTGTGACCTATTCAGTGCGGTAAAGCCTTGTTTTTCTAAAATTCTTCATAATCTATTGATTGAATATATTTTTATGCATACCATACAACAAAAGACTCCATTGATCCCTTTTCAATCATCAAACAAGATAAGGATTCCAAAGCATGAGCACTAAAACAAGGATGGAAGAAGCCAGCACACACAAACAAAAAATGCTCTTGATCAAGAACTTGCTACTCGTGATAGGAAATGAAAAGGACTTGCACATCATCCATTCTCAAGTAAGAAAATACCCTTAAAAGTATGGGTTATAATTGGAAATCATCTTGTAGATCCCTAAAAAATAGCTGATCAAGATAATATATGGAATTGTATAGGGGATATGGTAGCAAAGTTATTATAGAGCTATCAAGAACAAGGGGGATAAAAAAAGATGATTCAAGCAACATACCTAACGAGATCAAGGATAAAGATGCCTTGACAACAAAAAATAAGAACTTATTGTTGTAGGTAACCAAAATGGAGTCGATCAATGCCTCTTCATTAGGATAAGAAAGCACCCAAATGTCAAGAGCTTAAAGCTCAACCTACACAATTGTTGCCCTCTCAAGGATATAATGGCCCTAATGTAGATATCTACACACCCCAAGTTGGCCACACACTCACCAAGGATGGTGTGGAGCTCTCTATCAAGAGCATGCCTCTCCTGCACTGAAAGTGGTGGTGGTTGGTAAGATCTATTGGGATCTATTTTTATAGAGGAAGAGGATAGAGATTGTGTGAAAGATGCAAGAGCTGGTAGTTGGTGGTGCTTGGTTGGGAGCACTTGGGGATAGGGCTACAATTGGTACTAGGGCTCGCTCTTGGGCTCATGAGGCAAAGATACTTGGGGCTCAAGCTTGGGCTTGAGGGACTAGGGCTCAAGCTCATGGGATAGGGGTACTTAGGCCTGGGGCTCAATCTTGGACTCATGCAGCATGGACACTTGGGCATGGGGCTTGAAATAGAGCTCAAGAGGTGGGGGAACTTGGGTCTGGGGCTTGGGATTGGGCTTGTAGGGCTCTAATTGGGGGCCTAGGGCTAGAGGTTGAGCTTTGGCTCATGGGGCTCCAACAAAATAGGCTTGGACTAGGACTCTATCTAGGAGTCAAGGTATGGTGCTACTCATGCTTCTTGTTCAGCATCAACACGATCTGATAGGCTTTGATAGACTCTTCCATTGCTAGTGCTCTTTGTAAGCATGTGTCCCTCTCATGGGAGACGGGGGATCTTAGCCTAGCTCATTTTCAATGAAGAGGTGGGATAGTAATAAGTTTTCACATTTGATAGTCTAAGATCTCCACGAGATTCAAAAGCCTATTATACTGGAGTCATAAGTGGCACAAGTTATCAAAAGCCTATTATACTAGAGTCATAAATGGCACAAGTTATCAAAACCTTTGGGCATGACCATCACCCTATGGGCATGGACTGGAAGAAAATATGTATCCTCAAAAATCTCAATGAGAAAGTCTTTAGCAATGTCCTAAAGTATGAGAATTTCCAAGAAGATCCATCACATGTCTATGGCCCATCAACCAATCTTTAAAAGAGCAAACGTGGTATTGCAATCTGCATTCAAGTTTTGTCTTGTGTAGCTCTCTAAGAATTTCATAGTGAGCCTGATAACTTCTATACATTTTACCACGGGAGAGATCCCTTGCCATGAACCTTGAAACAAACACCATAAAGAGTCACCAAGGATCTATAAAGGCTACTCTATTACATTTGTGAACCAGTTAATAGTGATCCTCAAAGGCAAGGGCACTCAATGAGGGTCACCACCAAGTATAGAGGTTGGCCCTTGGCAATGAGCTACCATGAACCACTTGAAAACTAGACGAGGGTCACCACCAAGCAATAAAGGCTTCCCTTGACCAAAGAGTTTCCACAAAATACTTAGTAGTGATGCTCGAAGATCAAAAGATCGGACAATGGCTACCACCGAGTGATAAAATCTGCCTCATGGCAAAGGGTTGCCATGAACTGCTTCAATGGTGGTGATTCTTAAAGACAAGGACAATTGATGAGGATCACCATCAAGTGATAGAACTGACAAAGTAGAGCTCTGGCAAGCATTGGGAATTTTCTAGACTAAATTATGGACGTAATATATTAATGAGTTAATGCTTGGGAACCAAAGAAGTATAGTCTAGTTGATTGGTTTAATTTATATGAGTTGATGGTTTTTCCTTAATTCAATAAGGGTATGATATGGCTATATAATTTATCATGCTAATAGAAATGAGTAGCTGTTATAAAAAATCCATATAAAAGCAACAAAAAAAAATTCATGAGCAAAAATTCTTTGAAAAATATAGTATATATGCACCAAATAGGTAATTGTAGACTTTACCTCCATCATGTAGACTCTTATAGTAGTGTGGTGCTTAACTTTCTATCCTTCTATGTACTATATTATAATCTGGCTACACATATCTACCTAGTTTGAAAAACTAGAGCTGAATGACCACTTTTGTTTATGAATATAGAGACTGTAGATTGGTATCTACAACTTGTAGATGTAAACAAAAATATGCACATTGGTTATGCACTCTCCTTGATTGATTTTCTCATAGTTCATGCACTCTCATTGATCAATTTTCTCATAGCCTCTCATATTATGGAATCTCTTTCCATGGATGCCCACTCACTTGGATTGTTGTTGTCCTTAGGTCTACTTTTTCTATTACAAGAGTCTTAACCTCTTTTTCTTTCAACCTTGGGTTAAGGTGAGGAGATGAGATAAAGATACTCATGATAGAGAGAAGGAACACCAATAATAGAGCTAAGTTATGGCACCCACACATAGGCTTGCACAAATGTAGGGAGATTTCGTGATAATTTTTCATAGAAACAAGCTCTAAACATGCACTTTAACATATAAATAGAGGTAAAACAAAGCAAATCCACATGTTTTATCTTAATTACACAATCACAAACATTCTCCTAAATTTTTGTCATTTTTAGTGTGCAAAACTAAGTTTTTCTTAATTTTTTTCTTTTAATTGATTATTTTTCATGATTTTTTCCATGAATTTCAACATAAATTATTATTATTTATTATTTATTTGATTTTTGTGACTTATTGAAGTGTGATTCATCAATCTATTCATTTTCATGCCATGTGAACATCATTTTTTATTAAATCTTGGGTTTTTGATTTTATGATATTATTATGTTTAATATGCATAATGAAAAATGAACGAGTTTTTGAAATTGTAGACATTGATAAACATGTTTTATTATATGTACAACAGATTCATCATAAAAATTAAATAAAAGTCACTTCTAAAATCCGCATATGTACACCTCCTCATATTTCGAAAAAATGGAGTCGATGATGCTATTTTCCAGCCTTGCCATTGACACATCCAAACCACCGGATCTATGTGCCATTATACTTTCGAACTATTATTCCATCCTTGATTCATCAAATCAACCCTCCCTCCCTCCCTCCCTCTCTCTCTCTCATACGCAGCCATATGAACAAGGAACAAAGAGGAGAGAGAAATATGAGAGGTGCGGACCAAAATTGGATATTTTCATTTAGTACATCATTTTCCTCATGGTGTAAAGCATCGAGAGTGAAGAAATTTGAGAACTCATGCCTTGGAGATTGAGGAAGATTGTAGGAGCCACAAAAAATCATTTTTTAATGAGGAAGGGGCATAGAAAAAATTCCCCCCCATTCATGTGATTTTCGAGAGCTTCTTGCCCCCTTAACCATGATTAAACACTAACTACCAAACTATCTAGTTCAAACTTTGCATGTTCATACTTGACTGCAAGTGGCTCCAGCTTGGACGCAAAGGGGCAAACGGTCTCGGAATCATGATCCGACTAGACACTTGACTTTCTAGCATCAATATCTATCATGTTGGCCTCTCTTACATGCTTTTTGACTTTTGGATCTAGTAGCTTCTTCATAACACCAAACCTTGTGGCCATTAAATGGGGGTCAAATGAACTTCGATAGATGAATAAACACTTGCATTGGATTCTTGGCGTCGAAATGCATCTATGAAAACTCCAGCTCCTTGATCAATTATCATTCCAGTTTTCACAAAAAATGCTTCATTTAAGCTCTGAGGTCACCTTTGCACTTGAATTTTAACTTTAAAATCAGCTCTCATTTGTGACCATGAGATAGGATTGGACTTAGCCCATCGATTCCACGAATTGATCTACACAAATAGAAACCATAAAGAGCATCAAGTTGCTACAAATAAGAATGCACATAGAGCACAAACATAGCTCTCACCCTACCCCCTGACTAGATCAAGGCATGAAGTCCATGAGGGATAGGCCAAGCATAATCTGACAAAGATTCCGAGCTAGTCTCGCTAACCAACTACTCTAACATAGAATGGCTAAAAAGAACTATCAAAGGAGTCATCCTAAGTGGTGGTTTGACCCACCACCTACTTGGACCTAGGACAACTAGACTAGGAACTCCTACTAAGTGAGGAGTTCTATAGCATGCCTAGTCTATTGAAAATCATATAGCTTTTCATTTTAACACATTTTTTCCATCAGCACTTTATACTTAAGTATGTAGAAAGGAGAGAGCTAAGAATATTATAATGCAAGGAAAATAGAGCATCGGTCTTGGGTCCTATCTTGGTACCCAAGAACCTACCAAGCTCTCCCAAGGCGACAGAGTTGAAGTCCCAGTGAGGAGTGAGTGATCAAGAATTTTTGATCATGTGTTTAGTGGTGCTGTCTCTTGGGTTTTGTTGAGGTAAGATCCTCGTTCTTTATCCTATGGTGTTGTCTGGGGGGTTGTTAGAGGTCGATTAACCAATTCACCTACCATAGATTGGTGCCCCCATTGAGGATCTTCCGTATTGAAGATCTCTTGCTAATCTTATTAGTTGGGAAGTATAAGGTTTGGAAACCAACCTGTACACAAACTCAAACATGGTGGCTTTTGGATATGAACCCTTCTTTGGTACTGAAAATGAGGATGCTTATCAGTTTATCAAGAGATTGGAGTGGATGGCCTACCAAGATCGAAGGGAGAGTGATGCAGATAAGCTTCAAATGATCAGCATGTTGCTTGAAGGCTCTGCAAGATAATGGTGGAACTTATTGAATGAAGAGACAATGGCAAATTGGAATGAATTTAAAAATGAGTTCCTTACAAGGTTTGCAACTAAGCAAACTCCTGAGAGTTTATGGAAATCTTTGAAAATGCTGTTTCAGGGAGAAAATGAGGAAGTGTCTAAATTTGTTGCGAGATTTGCAAAATGGATAGAAATTGCACAGAGTATGGAGCAACCTTCCATGATGATCTTGAAAAAGAACGTTTGTTTCATTGCTCAAACCTGAAATTAGAGAAAAGATTTTGATCAAAGACCCTAATACGTATGAAGATACTGTCAAAATAGCCAAAGAAAAGCAAAGGAAAATACAATTGAGGTTGGATCAATCAAGAGATATTGTTGTGCATGCATTTTTATGGCCTAATCAGGTTGACACTGATGCAAGAAATGCAAGACAACAAGCTATGAATCT
This sequence comes from Lygodium microphyllum, assembly GCF_053477565.2. NCBI lineage: Eukaryota > Viridiplantae > Streptophyta > Polypodiopsida > Schizaeales > Lygodiaceae > Lygodium > Lygodium microphyllum. The sequence continues at coordinate 63,698,358 of NC_141147.1, read as the reverse complement.
TCATGGGGCATTTGAAAGAGTAGAGAATTGAACTCAATAGAGCCATAGGAAACTTGATGATGATGTGATTAGTAAACTGTAGGAACAATTGGAAAATCTGAATTTGAATATGAGCCTATTGTAGGCAAGGCAACCTCAAATGCGACCTAAATTTAGAGGACCTCCAAGAAATAGATGGAAAAAATTTGAATGCTTTAATTGCAGGGAGAGAGGTCATACTGCTCCTGATTGTCCTTATCCAAGAAGAACATGAGGGGAGATGTATCCCATGCCACAAAGGAATGCTAGGCAAGATGTTAGACCTCAACAGGAACAAAGGCCTCTTGAACTAGCTAGGCAACAGTTGGAAAGAAGACCTAATGAAGGCATATCGGGTATGAATTTGATCGAAACTAGCATGTCTGATGATGGGGAAAATGCAGATGTTCTAGATAATAAGAGAGTCAGATAGAGGGATACTGAAACTAAAACTCAAATGGCAACAAGGATTAAAAAGGGAAAATAGGTTGCAAACAATCTAGAATACCAGCAGGAAAGCTAGACCACGAAGGAAGATTCAAATGGGAGACTTTGCTTTGGGAGTCAATTAAGTTCCTTACAACCTACTTGAAGACTTAAAAGGTAAAAAGGAAGATGTTACATATGGTCAGCTACTACATATGAACTCATCTTTGAGGAGGCAATGGCGTGGTTTGGTCAGCATCGAAAAAGGAAAAACCCAAACTAGGCATGTTTGAGTGGTATACCTATCAGATGTGAAAGACATTATACCTGTCATGGAAGCATGGATATATGGAAGGAAAATTGATCACGTTTATGTTGATGGTGGTGCACAAGTTTGTGTAATCATTGAAGAAGCAATGTTGCAAATGCATCTTAAAATGACAAGGAAGTCACTGTTTAAGGTTAAAATGGCAAATATCTCAAAAGTGAAAATTTTGGGAGTCATTGAGAACTTGGAGATCAACATTGAAGGCCAAAGAGCATGTTTGGATTTCCATGTTATGTCTGCAAAACTTGGGGCATATCCTCTTATTTTGGGATGACAGTGGTTGATTGGTATGAGATCTAGACAAGATTGCTATAGAGGTCAATTGGAACTTTATCTAGAGAAGCCAGTTCATAAGAGGGCGATATTTGACATGAAAACAGGGTTTGTCATTCAAAGTGGACATGAAAGTGATGCTGGAGGTGATGAAAGTAGTGATTCAGAAAATTCCAGCCTTGATGAGGAAGATAGAGAATGCGAAGCTAGCCTACTCTCTAGGGATGTTGAACTCTTTGGGTTGTCAATCCATGGTTCAAAAAGAGAGAAAAAAGTTGTAAATATTGTTGTAGGAAGTACAGACTTCATGCAGGAAACTTGTGATCAGCAACCTAAAATGAATGTTGGATTGCCTAAGGTTATGAATATGCTGGGAAATGACTTGACTAATGATGAAAGAGATAAATATTCAACTATTTTCAAAAATACCCAAAACTGTTTGCTACAGAATATTACCAGCTAAGGGGTACTAACATCATTATGCACCATATCAAATTGAAAGAAGGGTATAAACCAGTGGCTCAAAAACTTAGGAGACTTGGTATAATTTAGGAAAATGTACTTAAAGCTAAAATTCAAAAATTGCTTGATGTGGGATTTATCTATCATGTTGATGATGTAGAGTGGGTGTCTCCTACTGTAATTAGACCAAAGAAGAATGGAAAGTGGAGAGCATGTGTTGATTTCAAGCCTCTCAATGTAGCTACTAAGAGGGACTACTATCCTCTTCCGTTTCAGGATGAGATCTTGGATCAAGTGGCTAGTCATGAATTTTACAGTGTGTGTGATGGATACTCTAGATATTTCCAAATCAAAATAGCAGAAGAAGATCAAAACAAAACGACGTTCATTACCCCATGGGGATGCTTCTGTTATAGAATGATGCCTTTTGGTCTGATGAATGTATACACTAGCTTTTCAAGATGGGTATTTTCCCCTTTCCTTGAGAAATCTTTACGGGTGTTTATGGATGACTTTTGTGTGTACAGCTCAAGGGCATTACACGCTCAAAAACTTGATAAATTTTTCTACAGACTTGATGAGGATGGCGGTCAGCTAAACCCTAATTAATGTAAAATAGCAAGAACTAGAGTGATACTCTTGGGTCAGGAAGTGTCTGTTAATGGTATTTCACTTGATCCTAGTAAAGTTGAGGCTTTACTTCTTATGGATTCTCCAACAACTGTAAAAGAACTTATGAGCTTTGTTCAAACATTGAGGTATCTATTAAGTTCATTCCTGATGACTGGCAAATCAATGCAAATAAAGGCATAAACATGTGCTTGACATGGAAACATCTTTTGTAAAATGATCCATTGCAAATGTAATTCTTGTAAAAAATCAAATATGAAGCAATGTAAAACGTGTAGTCCAAAAGGCTCACATTAAAAATGTTGATTAGGAAAAGGAAAGGTCAAACACCTTTTGTCTCATGCTAAAAATTGAAAGGTCCTTAGACCTTAGTCCATGTATGCAAATTTGAATTTTTATAATTCAAGAAAGGAAAATGAGGTGGTTGCAGCCGTGGGATTTGGGGAGGTGGGAGGTTGAGGTGGTTACACCCTCTCTCTTCCTTTATCTTCTCCTCTCATGCTTCATTTCCCTCTCTCTCATTTTGGCACAACACTTGCCTTCTTGTTCTTGCTTCCCTCTCTTGTGCTTTCATAGCAAGATCTCATGGAGAGTGAGGAAGAGGAAGAGGGTGAGGATGGAAGACTTTCTCTCAATTTCTTGTGTGCCTTTCATTTGTGTGTTTGGAGAGCATGGTTCTTGGTGAGAAGAAGGAGAGTTTTCTTGCAGGTTTTCATGGCCAACAAATGTATTTGCAGCCTCTACCTAGCCAGTTCGTGGTTCTCTTGGTGCCGTGGCAGGGTGCTCTTCATTTGGTGCATTGGCTAGGAAAGAGGTGGTCATGGAACTTGCAAGAAGAAAGGATTTGCAGGTGCATTTTTGCCATGGAATATGATTTTTCTTTACTGCATTTCGAGGGAAGGAGAAAGGGATGAAGACAATCTTGCTAAGATGCTAGAGGAGAATGAAAGAGAGGATTGACGAGGCTATTCAATGGGCTTCTATTGTGTGTGCTGCTGGCCTCGACCGTTCTTTCCCCCCCCTCCAACACACCCATGCCTACCCCTCTGATTCTTCCCACACTTAGATTGAAGAAGAATATTGAAGAAGGAGAAGAGGTGATAGTCTTCGTGGGGGACATCCATGGCTATGTAGGCAAGCTGCGCAGGCTATGGCACAATCTGGAGTTTTGCCTTGGCACCTTGACCTTCTTGCTATCTACCTTCTTGGGGGACTAATGCGATAGGGGGCTTGACACGTCCCTGGTCCTGGACTTCATGTGCTCTCTCCCGTCCACCTACCCTCGCAACGCCAGTCTTCCTCTGGCGGCAGCAACCATGACTTTGCCTTTGCCACCTTCTTTCACATGCTGTTGTTCCTCTTTTGCCCCTTCCATGTACTCTTCTTCCATATCAACTGTCGGACGCGTGCGCAACACAAACGTAAATAATCTGGTGGTGGCCTTAATGGTGGTGCTGTCGAGCAAGTTGGTGGAGGAGAGGTCAAGATCGAAGGCTGGGGAGGGAAGCTCCATGGGGAAAAGCACCTCAGTCATGGCCGCATTGCACAGAGAAAGCAAGGTCATGACGCCATGTCCAACAAGCTGCTTCAGGCCGAATAGCGTGTGTGGGAAGGTCAGGGTAATGTACTGGTGCGGCTCTGCAGATGCCGAATGTGCGGGTATGGAGGTAGACTACACAGGCTTCTGCGACTTCGAGAGCAAAGAGATGGGGGAGAAGCATGTACTCATGCTGGATAAATTCCTGGTCCTTCTTGGAATCCCTTGAGAATGCCACAGAGGTGCAGAGAAAAGCAGCACGCAGTCGAAATCATTTGCCTTATCTTCCCCTCCTCTTATCTCCATGAGGCAGTTACATGCCTCTCCTTTATCCACCTTAAGAAAACAATTTAAAAAAATTTAGGCCTTGATTATTCTACTTTGAGATAAATACCTTGTTTGGGGGTTCATATGCTTATCTTCATTTTACCCTCAATTCAACCCTTCTTTTACGAAGACCGTCATCCATTACACACATTGAATCTCCTTAAGTTTTCTTTTGGTCAATTTTCATTTTTTGACTTACCTTCCTTTTCTTTCTACAATATATTTTCATGGGTGGAGTGCGTAATTGCCATATCTTTTGTGAGGGATGCTGGATGGTTATATCTTTTTGGGTTTTAATGAGCTTCATGGCATGGTTGTGTTTCAACCTATCTTGGGTGTGATGTTAACTTTGCATGCAAGTTGATTAAGAGCCCTATGTTTTTTGTGCTCGGTGAAATTTTCTTGTGGAGTGTTTGTGACCTAGGCTAAACGTCCTAGTTATGTGTGTATTTTTGTGTGCTTTTTCCTTTCCTATCCCATGGCAATTTCGAGATCCAATTCAAAGAAGATTGAAGAAAAGAAATGAAGATTGAAGATGAAGATAAATATTTGTTCAAGAGTTGATCGTGGTTTTTCTTCAAATTTGTTCGCGGGGACGCTTCACACTTAAGCGTGGGAGGAAATGATGACTGGCAAATCAATGCAAATAAAGGCATAAAAATGTGCTTGACATGGAAACATCTTTTGTAAAATGATCCATTGCAAATGTAATTCTTGTAAAAAATCAAATATGAAGCAATGTAAAACGTGTAGTCCAAAAGGCTCACATTAAAAATATTGATTAGGAAAAGGAAAGGTCAAACACCTTTTGTCTCATGCTAAAAATTGAAATGTCCTTAGACCTCAGTCCATGTATGCAAATTTGAATTTTTATAATTCAAGAAAGGAAAAGGAGGTGGTTGCAGCCGTGGGATTTGGGGAGGTGGGAGGTTGAGGTGGTTAGACCCTCTCTCTTCCTTTATCTTCTCCTCTCACGCTTCATTTCCCTCTCTCTCATTTTGGCACAACACTTGCCTTCTTGTTCTTGCTTCCCTCTCTTGTACTTTCATAGCAAGATCTCATGGAGAGTGAGGAAGAGGAAGAGGGTGAGGATGGAAGACTTTCTCTCAATTTCTTGTGTGCCTTTCATTTGTGTGTTTGGAGAGCATGGTTCTTGGTGAGAAGAAGGAGAGTTTTCTTGCAGGTTTTCATGGCCAGCAAATGTATTTGTAGCCTGTACCTAGCCGGTTCGTGGTTCTCTTGGTGCCGTGGCAGGGTGCTCTTCAATTCCATATGCTAGCTAAATGCGTATATCCTTTACATAAAGCAACTCAAAGGGATCCTTTAGTTTGGATACAAGTTGAAGAGGATGTATTCTTGCAAATTAAAGAAAAGTTAAGCACTTTGCCAGTTCTTATGTCTCCAAACTGGGATGAACCTTTCTTCATTAATATCAGTGTTGGGAAAAATGCAGTGGGAGCCATTTTAATGCAAAAGGGAAAGGGGATGCCTTATATGAGGTCGGTGTTTTATATAAGAAGATCCATTGGAGAAACTAAAAAAGCTTGGATGGAAGAAGAATTGTTGGTATGGGGGCTGGTATATGCAGTTAAAAGATGGAAATCATACTTGATTCAAAAACCATTTGTAGTGCTTACTGGTTCCCAGTTGCTTCCACAGGTTTTGTGATCTGCTGAATGCTCCAAGAGTTACTAAGTGGCTATTTGCCTTGCAAGAATTTGAATTTACATGTTTAAAGGAGGATATTGTAAGAGCTAGCTTGGCTGATATCTTGACTTATAAAGAACCTGTTGAAAGTACAGCCGTTATAAGATGGAAACTGATTCTGCATTCGCAAATTCATGAGGAGAAAAAGGATAAAGATGCTACCTTGTTTTGTTATTATGGATGCTAAAATTTGAGAAGTATTTTCTATAATTCAAGAGAGTAAAGAGATACAAAGTAACAATGAGGCTGAATATGTGAGTTTACATGCTGGCCTAAAACAGTGTATTTAGCTGGGATACATGAAGATAGTTGCAAAAGGAGATGCTATGTTGGTGGTCAAATAGGTTCAAAATTTTTGGAAAGCCAATAAAGATATTTTGAAGGACTTGCTGTTTAAGATAAAAGGCCTCATGAGGCAGCTTCAAAACTTTGAAATTTAGCATATTGGTAGGGAGAACAACCGTAGAGCTCATGAATTGGCTGAAAATGCTCTTTCCCAATATGTTGTTGCAATGAGGGTGGATAATCCTAGATATGAGGGTAGGGAGGGCCTTCACCTAATTGAAGAGTTTCTAAAAACTAGGGAGTTAAAGTCATTGACTGATAAATACAAAAGGTATGCCATTGTGAGAAAGGCCAGGGCATATGTGCTCATAAATGATCAGTTGTACATGAAGGGGATTGATAATGTAATGAGAAGGGTGCTAGATAATTTTGAGATTCCTGCTTGTTTATCTTCATGTCATGAGGAAGCATGTGGTGGTCATTTTGGTTTTGAGCTTATTAAAAGGAAAATTGTGCTAGCACGACTTACTTGGCCTAGTCTGAGTGCTAATGTTGCTCATTGGTGTAAAAGTTGTTATGCTTGCCAGTCATATGAAAAAAGGGTACTAATTCCAGAACTTGTTAAAGCCATTGTTGCCTATGGACTGTTTGAGAAGTGGGGTTTGGATTTTATTGGGGCCTTTGCCTGGTACAAAAATAGGAAAGTCTTACATCATTACTACAGTTGATTATATGACCAAATGGCCTGAAGCTAAGGCTACAAGGAATTGCAAGAAAGAGGATGTAACTCAGTTCCTCATGGAGGACATATGCTGCAGATTTGGAATATCACTAGAAATAATGATAGATCAAGGTCCTAGCTTCAGAAATAAGCTATTGAGAGAATTAACATGGAAACTAGACTTGAAACACAGATTTGCTACTCCTTATTACCCTCAGTGCATTGGATTGGTGGAAGCATTCAATGGAACATTACAAAAGATTCTCTTTAAGATGGTTGAAGATCATCTTAAAGATTGGGAAAATTATCTACATCAAGCTTTGTGGGCTTGTAGAACAATGCAGAAGACAAGTACGGGATTCACCCCTTTTTAGTTAGTATATGGTCAAGATGCATTATTACCTATGAATGTCATGTTCCCTACAATGGAGTTTGTAAGAAAGCATCAATTAGATCAAACAAAATTGGGAATTGATAGAGGACTGAACTTGCATATCCTATAGTTGGATAGGCAACAAGCAATGAATTTTTATGAAAAACAAATTGTGAAGAGAAAGGAATGGTTTAATACATAGCTGAAAAGAAGAATCTTGTAGAGGGAATGCTGGTTATGAGATATGACAGTAGCTTGGACTCCACTTTTCAAACCAAGTTTCGAGCTAGATGGGAAGGACCTTTCCTCATCAAGCAAAAGTTTGAAAATGACACTTACTTGCTACAAGATTTAGATGGGACTGCTCACAATAGTAGAATCAATGGGTTCCGTCTAAAGAAATATATTTGTAGAATCCTGTAACTCAAGGGGATATAAGTAATGTACATACTATACATAAAGTAGGTTACTTCCAGTTTACTATTTGGGGCATATTCAATTTTCTAAAATCTGGTGTTGATTAGATGGTTGTAAATGATGGATAGCATATTCAAAGTGTTCTTTGACACCTACTAAAGACCTCCGACAAGTTTGGTGTTGATCTGAGCAAGAATGTGAAAGTTATGGTCTCTAGAAGGTCAATGTCTGAAGTGGGCTACATGCAGAAATTTAGGACTGCAGACTATGCAGAGCTGTTTCAGGGCATCAGATCAAAGAATTTGGCTCTGAGTTTTTCTGGAGAATTATAGATTGGAAAGAGAGCTACAACTTTCCTTTTTAAATCTTGGCAAGATTAAAAGTTATGAGCTGTTCTGTGCTGTGCTCTATGAAGCAAATTTTTAGAAAAAGGTGTTTGTCTTTGTCAAATGTTTTTGAAGCTTTTAATAAAGATTTGTTCACACTTTGTGTTCCAAACCAGGGGGTAGCTAATCATGGTGAGTGAAAATGAGTGATTGGGGACATCTGCTATGTGTAGTCAAGTTGGATAACACATGCAAATATCATTTTTTTAATCTTTTTAACACTTACCCGTAGCGGGAGTCGGGTTTATAGACGGAAATCCCAAGTGCTACCATACATGTTCGACACGTGGTTGTGATATTTCAGTTTTGAGACACATGCCTCATGTAAAAAGGGAAGAAAATGTATTCTCACTTACGATTTTGAGTCCCCGAGTGGAATTTTACATGGCAAGGGGCATGTTTGCCATCTAACAACTAAGGGCAAGTAAGGGGCAACTTGGAAAAATAGGAAAAAAAGTAAAAACGTGAAGAGGTTTTTAAAAAAAGGCAAAAAATAAGAGAAGAGAAGTATTTGACACAAGACAATCAGCATGAGAGAGAGAGAGAGAGAGAGAGAGAGAGAGAGAGAGAGAGAGAGAGAGAGAGAGAGAGAGAGAGAGAGAGAGAGAGAGAGAGAGAGAGAGAGAGAGAGAGAGAGAGAGAGAGAGAGAGAGAGAGAGAGGAAAAAGAATCTTGTAGGTTGAAGAAGGGAGAAATCTGAAGCTCAAAAGAAGACAAACAAATTGTTAGAAGAAAGAGACTATACAGCTAAAGTTATTGAAGTTGTGGAGCAGGATGGTAGGGCTACTGAAGTCAATGGGTTGATGCGAGTTCTCAGTTTTCAAATTATGGTAATAAGAGTCTTCTTTTTGTCTTGTTTTCTTCTATTGCTGCGTGGGGTAGAGAGTTTCCAGATCAATTTTGATGTATGGATATGAGTGAAAGACAACAGAGGGTTGTTCTTCATCCTGTTGAGAGTGATGCATATTAGTTGTTGAGTGAGGCTTCTTGTCAGCAAAGAAGAGTGAAAGTGAAGGGTCTCTACATCTAAAATTGGGTATGTAGCAGGGAATATGTATTATGGTCAGGTGTTGAATGCACGGACTCAAGTTACTAGAAATGTGAAAGGATTTGCAGCAAGAAAATAATGGATCAGAGTTTGTAAAGTTCAAAGCTCCTGCGACTCTTCATCAATGCAAGAGTGTGCTTTTGGAATAGAGAAGTTGGGTTTGTTGTATAGAGTATGAAATAATTTAGGACTGGAGACTTTGCATAGCTGTTTCAAGGTAGTAGATCAAGGAATTTGACTCAGTTGTTTTGAGGAATTATAGATTCAAAATAAAGCTACAACTTTCCTTTTTGAAGCTTGATAATCCGAGGTCTGGTTAGAAAGTTATGAATTGTTCCGTGTAATGCTCCATGAGGCAATTTTTGTGCTCTACGAGGAAACATGTGAATTCAGCAGCATCTATGTCACCAACTTAGTTTCTCGTGAAAGTCACCATGATTATCCATTCCTATATCATTGTAAACTCTATTTTGATGTAGTAGTGGAATGTCCACAATAGTGAAATGCTTATAGCAACTGAGTTGGCATGAAAGTTGGTCATATAAAGCTTTGAGTACCTATGTATTTGGTTTGTATTTATGTGTGCTCTGAGGAAAGAAGAATAGAGAGGGTCTACAACTGATTTTGTACTGCTTGAAGCAATCATGCTTTATGGGGTATTTTTTGCGTGGGGTTGCCATCCCTAAAAGTAGGAGTTGTGTGAATCTGAAAGCTTGTGTTGTCAGAGTCTCTACCATGAATATTTCAACATCAAACTCTCTCTAAAAATGGTAATTCTAAGCTTGAAGGTTTAAACTGCTCAAGTTGTTGAGTTGAAGTTCCAGTGAGGAGTAAGTGATCAATAATTTTTTATCATACGTTCAGTGGTGCCGTCTCGTGGGTTTTGTTGAGGTGAGATCCTCGGTCTTTATCCTGTAACACCATATTATTGGGGAATATGGGAATTTTCCATAAGTTTGGGACACATGGTCAAATCTTTGGATTTGTCATAACTTGAACATTATAACTCCAATTCAAGTGCTCTATAGCTCAATAGATTCCATTTTCAAGAGCATTCTAATGATAGGTCACATCATATGGTTTTGAGAAACTTATGGGCATGTTATCTGGGTGCCACCTTTTTAGTATTCAAAAAACGAGAAATGGGAAATTCCCAAACTCATTAATATTGTGTTTTGTGGTGTTGTCTTGGGGGTTGTTAGAGGTCGACTATCCAATTCACCTACCAACGTGCTTGCCTATTGGCTGTCCAGGCATGTTTTTAGCAGTCCATCGAGAGACAAATCCAAGCGATGCCGCTCAGCACTCCCATGGAATGTTACGGGGTTTGTCGCCTAGGGTTTCTCCAATCCGCCTTGCAGCAAAATGTTTGCGGAGGAGGCTGAACCCACTAGGATTGACCTAAAATTTGGGTTCCTAGTGGTCAAGGTCTCCTGACAACATTTTAGCGTTGGGGGTCCTAGTCATCCTGCTTTTCGCAGAGATACCCAATCCGAAGTAGATCCATATGCTGCACTTGGTTCAAAGAGAATGGAAAACAAAAGGGATGTGTTGCTCAACCTCTTTTTGGTGCGCAAATTGGATGTTGTATGCACGTGAAGTGAATGCTGAAAGGTCCCCAAGAACAAAGAACTCTACAAAACCTTCATAAAAGTAAAAAGAGGGATTGCACGATAAGAGACAAAAAGACAAATCGGGTGCAATCTCCTCTCATGCCTTGTGTGAGTGCTTCCAAGGCATGTATTTATAGATTTATTTATCTCCAAGCTCAATAATAGTCCACTTTACAAATAGCATGTTTTTGGCTTTTGTGTTTTCTTTTGCCCAGTTATAAAGTAAAGTGTTTGGGCATCCAAAAGTCGATATGTGCTTAAATATAATGTCAAATAATGAAATATTAAATTGAGCATCTATGCACAAACAAAATAAATATTTTGTTAAGTGCTTTAATAAATCAGCACACTTAAATAAATATTAGTACCACATCTTTAGTGATAAGGCACGCCCCCATGAAAAATAGTAAATCTTCTAGGCATTTTGAATCCACACCACCACTCGATGCTACCACAAATAATTAAATAGGTTGGAGCTCTGTCCTAACCTTAATTTAATTTGAGTGCGCACTCTAAACTCATAAATGTCCATTAATTTGATATGTATTTTACGGAATCACCCATGTGCATATTAAATTAATCTAACACTCGAAAAGGATAGGCATCCCCGTCAACTTCTTGCATAAGGAATCCACCTTGTGTACGAGCCCTAGAAAATAAATATAGTTTTACGAAATCCATCGAAAAACTTCACGGAATCCACCGTGGAATATGCCTCTAGTTTTATGGAATCCATAAAAAAACCTCATGGAATCTACTGTGTAATATGCCTCCTGGCATCATACCGTCAGGGTGGGAGGGGTAAACACTTAGGTCGTGGGCATGCATCCATTGGGCTTCTTCAATAGGACTATTTTTAAACTTAACCAAATATCTAGAATATCTACAGCCAGTTCTAGTGGTCATAAAGTTAGTATCTAGAATAGTTTCAAGTTCAAGGATCTCAGTTTTTTCTTCTAACAAAGGAGGGTTTTCATAGATAGGGTGGATAGGTAATTGGCCTCTAAAAGGTCGTAGTAAACTGATATGAAAAGTATTATGGATCTTCCAATGTTTGGGTAGTTCTAATTTAAATGCATTGTCATTGATCTTGTGAATTATTTTGAAAGGTCCGTAAAACCTAGGTGCTAGTTTAACAATAGGGTGTTTCTCAACACTTTGCAAACTTCTCTTTTCAATGCGTAACCATACATAATCATCAACTTTGAAACTCATGGATTTTCTTTTCTTATTAGCTTGTTTAGTGTATGATTGTTGGGTTTTCACAATCATATCTTTAATTTGAGCAAAAATAATAGCATGCGTATTGGCAATATCATCAACAGCTTTAACTTTATTCGACAATGATGTATCAAGTGTAGGCAATCTATGTCCATAAATGATTTTAAATGGTGCTTTTTGAGTAGCTGTATGTGGTGTATTATTGTAGGCAAGTTGAAGTAGATGTAAATGTGTATCCCATGTTTGTGGTTTTGAAATTGTGTATGCACGCAAAAGATCTAGAATTGTACTATTAGTAGCTTCTCTTTGCGCATTGGTTTCAGGATGGAATGTAGACGAGAAATCAATTTTGATACCCAAATTAGCAAACAAAGTAGTCCAAAAATTATTACAAAATCTAGAATCACAATAAGAAATAATAACTTTTGGCAAACCATGATTAGTGAAAACAGTCTTAAAAAACAATTGTGCAGCTTGAGATGCAGTTAATGTTTTCTTTCATGGTAGAAAATATGCTTGTTTACTAAATCGATCTACTATAGTCCACTATATTCCAAATCATATCATGATTAGCTTGTGTATTAGGCAAACTAGTTATAATCCATTGAAATATGTTCCCATGGATGTTCAGGAATTGGTAAAGGCATTAACAAACCATATTTCTTACCATGGTATCGCTTGACTCTTTGGCAAATTAAACACTCAAAAACAAAGTTAGAAACATCAGATTCCATTTTTGGTCGATAAAAATCTTCAACCAATGTTCTTAAAGTGAAAATAATACATCTATGTTCTTGATACAGAGGACAATGAGTTTGGTGCAACACATATGATCTAAATCGAGCAGTGACACACAATCTTTTCTCATAAAACATAAATCCATCAGAATAAGACAAAGAATCAATTGGAATCTAGTTATTAGCAACTAATTTGTTCCAATCAGCTTGAAAACTAGGGTCACGGTCATAGGTATCTTTCATAGGAATAAGAGAATCAAAAGATAGAATGGAAATATTAACTTTGAATGAAAGCAACCCATTTAATATGACGATCAAAAATTTGTAGCTGACTAAGGAGATGTTTGATACTTTGCCGATCAGTTTAAATCATAAATTTGGATCCCATTAGATAGTGTTTCCATTGACGTAAGGCTTGACCTACAGCTAACAATTCTTTATCATAGGTGGAATACTTCAATTTAGAAGGTTTAAGTTTGTAACTAGAATAGGCTATGGGATGTGAATCTTGCATGAGGACAACTCCTATTCTTGATCCACTAACATCAGTGACTACTAGAAAGAATGGTAAATTAAAATCAAGTAATTGCAAAACATGTGCATGTGTTAAAGCATGTTTCAACAAATCAAAAGACTTTTGATGGTTATCAGACCAATGATACACAACACCTTTCTTTAACAATTTCGTCAAAGGCAATGCAAGCAATGAAAATTTCTCACAAATTTTTTATAAAAGCTAGCAAGGCCTAAGAAATAACATAACTCATGCATATTTTTAGAGATTAGCCAATTCAAAATTGCCTCTAACTTTTTAGGATCAACAGGAATACCATCATAAGAAACAATGTGACCTAAGTATTCAATTTGGATTTGGAAAAATTCACTCTTGTCAGGGTTAGCATATAATTGATTCTCTTTCCACAATTTGAAAACTAAAGATAGATGTTTACAATGCTCATTCTCATTCTTACTAAAATCAATATATCATCAAAGAAAACAATCACACAATTTTGATACTTCAAAAATATATGATTCATCATACGACTGAATGTAGTTGGTGCATTGGTCAAACCGAAAGGCATAACAAGAAATTCATAATGACCAAACTGAGTTCTAAATGTAATCTTAAAAATGTCAGGTGCATCCAATCATACTTAATGATATCCAGATTTGAGATCTATCTTGCTAAAAATAGTGGCCCCATTGTAGTTTATCCATGAGGTCGTCTATCCTAGGAATCAGATATCTATTCTTAACAATGAATTTGTTTAGGGTGCAATAGTCAATGCACATCCTATAAGTATTATTTTTCTTCTTGACTAATAGGATAGGTGCACCAAAAGGAGAACTACTAGGCCTAATGAGTCCTCGGTTCAACAGTTCTTCAACTTATGCTTGGATTTCTTTTTGTTCAATCTAATTGTGTCTATAAGGTGCTTTACAACTTTACACGGTGATTGAGAACCTAGGATTAAGTCTATTTTATGATCTTGAGGACATGTAGGTGGTAAACCAGGTGGTAGATCAATAGTAAAACAATCTTTAAATTGTAAAAGAAATTGTGCATGCCTAGGATGCATCTGTTTTCTCTTAGGTTCAATTTCATTCACCCATACTAAGTATGATTTACTACCTTTTCTCAATGCATGTTTAGCCCATGTGTGACTAAGTAGTGGAAAATTATCAAAGGTGTGCAATCCATGTAATGTGATTTGGTTCCCTTTAAAATGAATTTTCATGGAATATGTGGAATAATCTATGTCATGGTTATATTTGTGACGCCAAGGCATTCCTAAAATATTATCTCTATCTTGCAAAGGCACAACCAAGAAATTTCTGCGCTCAACATAATCACCAATTTTAATTTCTAAATCATGAACTTCTTGTGTACCATTTTATCTAGTGCTTAAGAATGCAGTCTTTATGCGATAATGAGTTGGAACAGTAGGTAAGTTCAATTCATTTATCAACTTTGTAGAAATAAAATCATGCATGCTTCCATCATCATGCAAAATAATCTTTTCTTGACCATGCACAAAATATTTCATTGTTAATAATGAATGAGGATTTGGCATGCCTGGTGTAGTAAAGTATCTGAAGCATCGCCAATGTCATTGTCATCTTACTGAAGTCTGGCATATCTTCATGGTCCTCGTCATCAATTGCTCCCAAATGATTGATTTGAGCAGCTTGCTTCTTGGATTGACAATTCACTGCTAAGTGTCTAGGTTGATGACACTTATAGCAAACCATGGATTTTGCTTTGGAGACATTATTAGTAAGGGCTGGAAGTTTGGGTATCATTGGGATTTGGCTAGAGAGAAGGCTTAGGGTTTCAATTAGTAGTTGATGGTAAAGTAAGAGGTCGAGTCCAAGGTTTATGGAAAGAAGAAGGAGCAAAGTGATTTTGATTGAATCTTTGGAAGTTAGAATTGAATTGCTTTGTACCAAAGTTACCATTAATAAAAACTTATTGCTGTCACTTTTCTCGTCTATGAATTTTTTCTTCTGCATTATGTGCTAAGGAAATCGTATCTTCCAAAGTCTTTGGATTGAATATATTCATTTTTGCATAGAAGTGACCAAGAAAATTGGACATATGCTTGCGCTTGTGGGTTGCCTCAAGAACATCTTCAAGCATTCAAAGTTGAAGTAAGGCACTCCAGAAATGCTCAGTGTACTGCAGGATGGATTCACGATCTCTTTGTTGCAGGATATCTCACTGTTTGATAGCTTTTTCATGGAATTGAGCTGGAAGGAAATTCTAGAAAAATTTCTTTTGAAAGTCTTCCCAAGTAGAGGGACAGTCAACACTCTTGCAGACAATAGTCCACCATAATAATGCTCTGTCTGCTAGATGATTAGTGATGCATTTAACTTTATCTTTTTCAGTATATTGCTCTTCATGAAAATAGTAATCAAATTGACTGATAAAAGCAAGAAAAATTTTGCCATCACGTTGTCCATTAAAAGTATAGAATTTGAAATTTATTTTACTTATCTTGGCTTCTTTCCTAAGAGCTTGTACATCAATTGTCACATCAATCGTACATGCGTAATATCCCCTGTGCCTTTCCCCATGAGAGTCCCCCCCTTAAAATAATTTTTAAAATTAGGACAATTTTTTTTTCTCTCTCTCTCCCCCTACTGACTGCATGGCGGGGAGAGAGAGAGAGAGAGAGAGAGAGAGAGAGAGAGAGAGAGAGAGAGAGAGAGAGAGAGAGAGAGAGAGAGAGAGAGAGAGAGAGAGAGAGAGAGAGAGAGAGAGAGAGAGAGAGAGAGAGAGAGAGAGAGAGAGAGAGAGAGAGAGAGAGAGAGAGGGAGTTAATGAAAAGGGGGGGCATGCAGCCCCCTAGGTGGGAGGGGTGGTGGCCGTTAACGGCCGTCTCCCCCCATACCACCTCCCTCCCCCATTATAAGGGAAGCCCCCCCTCCTCCCTGGTTGACATAGCGCCCCCTCCCTCGTCGAGACAGCACGGCCCCCTCCCTCGGCTAGACAGGAAGTGCCCCCTCCCTCTGGACGTGAGTGAGAGAGAGAAGAAGAAGAAGAAGAAGAAGAAGAAGAAGAAGGGAGAGAGCGAGGAGAAGAAGAGAATAAGAAGAGGGAGAGAAGAAGAAGAAGAAGAAGAAGGGAGAGAGAGGAGAATAAGAGAAGAAGAAGAGGCAGAGAGAGAAGAAGAAGAAGAAGAAGAAGAAGAAGAAGAAGAAGAAGAGGGAGAGAGAGAAGGAGAAGAAGAGAAGAAGAAGAAGAAGAGAGAGAGAGAGAAGAGAGAGAAGAGAGAGAGAAGGAGGGGGAGAGAGAGAGAGAGAGAGAGAGAGAGAGAGAGAGAGAGAAGCTTCTGGAAGCTTCTTCTCCCTCCCCCCTCAAAGAGAGGTCACACACCCCTCTTGTCATTTCCAGAAATATGCCCCTCCCTCCTCAATCTTTCCTCCACTCAAGGAGAGGCGGCGAATCTTGCATAGGAGAGTGCAAGAACTCTATCACTTGTACACACGTCTTCGAGTATGGCCCCAAAGCGTAGTTCCACAAAGATGGCTAGAAACCCTGCAAGTGTGGATGGAGGTTTGAAACAAGGTGGCATCGCAACCACAAACGGTTCATCACGCATCAATACCACTGGAATCACGGCATCACTCCAAACCCAGGTTGCTCCATTATTAAATCATAGGTTATAATTACCACGGTGAAAAATCATATTCACATGCATTGCGTGTTTGATAATTTCCTAGGTATGAACTTAGTTGTGATGTATGTAACAAGCAAGATAATTTCCATCATAAGATGTCATCATAATAGGTGGAATTGATTAGAAATTGCATCGTGAATTACCAAAAATTCTTGCATAAAGTGCATTGTTCCTTGCACAAGTTCTTGCTTAAAATGCATTTCAGAGGACATTGAAATAAACAAGTGTATCTCCATACTGCAAGATGGATTCTAAGGTACATGTAATAATCTCCTGAAAATATTAAAGTGCAGCTAGGCTCATACAATGATCACATAAAGTTAGATCATTCAAGAAGGTCATAGATTGTGTAAATAATTACATGGAGGATCACTTAAGATTGCATGCATAGAAAGCACCTTCGCATGTGTGGCACAAAATATCAAAATTGTAAGCATTGAAATGAAGGCATGGCATTATGTTGCGTGCTTTAAAGTTGTTGGGAAAATTCAACGTTGTTTGTAATTTACCAATTGGGACTGAGATCCATGAATCCCATGATAAAGTCCTTGGTGACTTCAAGAGGGATAGGTAAAGGCTTAGTGCTTGTGAACATTATTAAGAGGGCTTAAGAAATTTATACTTAAGTCGGAGTAGAAACTGTTCTAATCAGAACCATCTTGAACACCCATGGTCAAGGGGATAGACAATCTTGATCAATTAAGATCAAAGATAAAGATACATAGGTACTTCGAGGGATCTAGGAGATAACCAGCAAGTTGACCAATCGAGGATGACAGGATTGTCCATGACCTATTTTTACCAGGAGACCTAAGGTAAGGATAATTAGGGTCGGCAAGGTACAAACCCTAACCTGAAGATAAAGGGAAAACAAGCAACCTAGCTTGCCAAGCCCTTGGAATCTCGCCAAGTCGCGAATGATCCAGGATTGAATGCTGGGAGCATTCGGGAAGAAGGAATCACGCCTTAGCAGTTGGTCATACAAACGGCCTCCAAAATGATCGTGATTGTACACTTAGGCACATTGTTTGAATTTCCTTGCTCAAGGAACTAATTCAAGGCAAAACACTTAATGCTTCAGGTTAAAAGCCTGGAGGGAGAGGCAGGTTCAGTTACCTCCGACTGTCTGCCTGGCCCTATCCAAGGGGGTTGTTAGCCACACCGAGTATGTGGACCAAACCTACCGCGAGAGGTCTCTCCGTGGGTGCTGCTTGGAGCGGGAGGACGCTTGGGTGCCAGGGGAGGCTCTGGCTATAAATTCCTTATCTTCGAATCCCGCACAAGAGGCCAACATGACTGATGTATTCCGAGACTATGATAAATAAAGATCATATATTTGAAAAAGGAACTTGCTTGACATTGTTTTTGTGTCAGTGCCTAAGTTACGCGAAGGAACCTGTGTTTAAATTGACTAATTAAGGAAGCTGCTTTTGCATGTCAAACATAATGTGGTAGGTAATTAGATAACTAAGCAAACCGAGGATAGTGCGGTGGATCTGACTTGGGTCCGTTCTATGGAAGGGTGGTCCCAATTAGCTGGGAACTTTTCTCAAAAGACGTGAAAACAATATTGTGAAGACCCTAGAGTTAGTAGAGTTAGAATCCCGATTTATGATGATTTAGGGGAGCAGAATGGGACTATGCCTTATGGGCAGAGAGGTTGAGCTTCGCATCCCTCTCGTTTTCCATTCTCCATGAACTAAGTGCAGTATAAATCCGCTTCAACTCTGTTGTTCCTATGCAAAGTGGTTCATCTGGAGCTCGACGCTAGCTACTTCCTAGAGACTTTTGCTGATAGGAAGGAAACCCTGATTTTAGGTCGGTCCTAAGTGGAAATGGCCGGACACTTCCGCTCGAGGCAGACTCGGGAAGACCTAGATCGCAAACCCTGTGACATTCCTTGCGAGTGCCAGGCGGTGCTTTCTAGACTGTCTTCCCGATGGGCTGCTAAGACGTGTCCCACAGGTGGACGAGTGGAGAAGTTACAGTTGGTATCAGAGCGAACCAATGAGATCTAAATATTATAAGGATACGTAATGGAGGAAAATAAAGGGAATAGGGGGATAAACAGGGGAAGATGAGTAGAACAGAGGCAATGTTTTCTGTTGAAAACATTTCTTTACTCACTTATGGATGCTGGGTTGTAGAGTCACGAAGCATGGAGCAAGTTCTTGGTGTTCCAGGTCATGTTCATGACTGCAATGCATGCTTTGAATTATCGTCAGAGGCTCAACATGATGAATATTCTGGACCGCATCTATAATCCTTTGCCCTTGTATGCGGAACAGAGATGGATGGGAGATTCAGGAATATATTACATGGTAGCCCATCGACTCGCATACCTTTAGACCAATTTGAAGAGAATCAAGTGGATGGAGGATTTAAAGATCATGAAGCTGTTCATCTTTGTCGAAGCTCTTGTAAATGCAACTTTGCACGTTAGCGGTTGGCAAGTCAAGCAAAACAAGTATGTCTATGAAGAAGTGACCTAGGTGATCTCTGCTGGATAGAATTAAAGTGTTAGGGCATTATGAGAAGAACAGGTATCAAAGGAAGGGATACCCCAAGCTTCCTATGACTTACCATTTCCTGAAAATCCATGACCCCACTCCATATTATCATTTCGTCCCTGTAGTCGATTGTAATACAATCCTATTTTTCCCAAACTGATGTATCAATCAGCCTATCCTACTTATCCAAAATAAGTGTACTCAAGGGGTTATGCCCTCATGAATAAATAAGACTTTTTACAAATGTCTATCTTGATCATAAATGTTAATTGTGGTGTTAAGTGATTAAATCACTTAGCAAAAGGTTGTGCTAGTCATATTAACATAATATGGGAACGTATGATAAAATGTTAACATAAATAATCTTATTGTTTAGACGCAACCCCAAGTGTAGGTTCCAAATCTGACTCCTGCACTAGGTCCAGCTGTGGTTCAAGAGAAGAAGTTCCTTCTCAAACAAACTAAGCCACCCGATTTTGATGGCAAGGGAAGGACTGTTCAAGACGACACCAAGATCTGGATTGAGTTCATGGAGGACTATTTTGAGGCAGCAGGAACTGCACCTGCTAACCAAGCCATGCTCGCCAAACTTAAGCTTACAGGGGAAGCGAGACTTTGGTGGAAACAATGGTGCAGAGATCAAGCGATCTCGGAGGGGACAGTCACTTGGGATAAGCTTAAGGAAGCTGTGCGAGGAAGGTATCTCCCACTTGCCTACCGCACACAAAAGATGAATGAATTCTATGACTTGAAGAAGCTAGGATTATCCCTAGAAGCATATTATTCAAAGTTCGTTTCACTCCTAAAGTATGCACCCCCAATGGATATGACACAACATGTGTCAAAATTATGTGTTGGGTTGAATCCACCCATAAACACTCGACTGGAATCGATGCGCCCAACGGACCTACAAAACGCACTCATTCGAGCTGCTCCAATAATACAGGAGATGCAGACCAAACCAAGGAACAATAGGATTTGGCCTTATAAAGATCAGAATAAGGGTACTAAGAGAGCGCAGGGTCAGAATCAGGGCCAAAGAAAGAAAGCTAGGGCCAATGCTATCAACAACTTTGTTTCAACAGAAAGTAATGATTACAACCCACATTGCTTCCATTGCAACGAGCTCGGACACTTCAAGAGGGAGTGCCCCAAGCTTGGCAGAGGACATTGCCAAGGGCAATTCCAAGGTCAAAATAGAGCCGCTCATGGCCAAGAAACCATTGTTATGGCTAGAGGGAGAACCTCCAATGTTTCCAACAAGGAGCTGGATGGTGAAGAAGATCCATCCATGGATGCTGACATTGAGAGGGCGATGGTTCACGCCACTCTTTGCAGGAAGGGTCATGACCTGTCATGCCCTGCCAAGTCTGACCAATCACAACCCAAGGGAAACACAACCAAGACTGCTAAAAAACATCTAAAATGGGTACCAAAATGCCAATCATTGCCATCTAAGAGGTGATCTGTAAGGACCCATAACTCTCAAATATTACATCCTAAGTGTAGGAGACACAATTGGTGCTCTAGAACCTAACGAATGGTCAAGCCACGATGGTGCACATGGCTACTATGAGGGCAACAACTAGATTTGGGTGCCTAAGATCAAGAGTAGAACATGTCCCCCTTAGTCAATTGCTGCTAGCCCATCTCCAAAGACTGGTGAGCCATCTAAACCTACTAAACTTCTCAAGTCAAAAACCAAACCCGTCAAACTTCAACAGGTCTACCAACAAAAACCGCAACTGACTATCCCTAAATTGACTCAACCTAACGTTGCTAGTGCTCCGATGACTTCAAAACTAGCAAGCTCATAAAGGACACTTCTCATGAGCAAGTTTGTAAACAAAGGCTAATTGCCAATATGACACTTCTCATGGTTTAGCTGCCTTCGATTTGTGCGAGGTAGTTGAAACCTTCATCCACCTTCCCTAGATGTAGAGCCTTAGAACTATACATACAGAAATCATCAATAAAGACTCTGATGGACTTATCAAAATATGGCTGGAAGACATAATTCATGAATCATTGGAATGTAGCTAGGAAATTTGTTAATCCAAATTGCATTACTTTGTAAGCAAAACACTCCAAGGCGTGATGAAGGTGGTCTTTTGTTGATCCTCCTCAGCTATTTGGATCTAAAAATAACCTAAATACCCATCACAAATAGTGTATCTCTCATGCTCGGCCACCTCGTTGAGTATTTCATCCTGAAAGGGAAGAGGAAAGTGATCTCTCTTTGTTGCAGCATTTAGCGGCTTGTAGTCCACACAAATCCGCCATTTTCCATTCTTCTTGGATGTCACCACTACAGGTGAAACCCACTCTGTCCCCTACTGGATAGATGAAACCTGCCTTAAAGTCGCTGCACCTCAGTGAATAGAGCATTTTGTTAAACTACTCCCAACCGTCATAGTCGTTGCACCACTGGCCTTTCTCCACCTTTTAGATTAATGTGATGTTGTATTGTCGTCACACCTGTGATGTGTTCATAATCAAAAATAAAAAGTGCAAAGTGTTTTATCACCAATTCCATGTAGGCTACATTCTCCTCAACTGATAGATCCTTAGCCAACATTTTTTCTAAACCCTCCTTCTCGACCTTTGGAAGCTACTGCACAATTTCACTACTAAAAGGCCCTTTCAATGTAATCCCCATCACTTCTAGAGAGCTTTCTTCCTCCTCATTAGGAGACTCGCCCTCTGTCACCATCATAGATGACTAATCCTCACTGAAACTCCATTCATCCGCGGTGGTCTCTAACACAAGATCCTCTTGTCAGCCCTCCTTCATGTTGTAGATAATGCTCTTCCATTTTTTATGCAGTCCCTTTTGTGGCCTTACCTCTAAGGTCCTTGTCTCCCAATCTTGTCTGGCTTTCATTCCCATTAGCCATGGTCATCCAAGAATGAGTGGATAGCCGTTCCCATTCACTAACATCGCATATCACATACATGTCAAGCTCCAATTGCACTCCACACACTTTTATCTTGACTTTCTTTATAACTCCCAAACAATTTACTACTACATTGTTAGCCATTTTGGCCCCAAATTCAGTAGATTCACTTGCCTCTAATCCCAAACGATGCATCAACTTTTTCGTCATGACACAAATCTCTGCACCTCCATCCACATATGTCTTTGATACTCTCTGCCCATTTATTTTGGCTTCCACTGGTTGGAGGCACAATATCTTTCATCTTTCTAGCCTTGATTGCATTCACGTGTCAATTCTTCATGGGTCTAATGCTTACCATATTTAACCATTATCACCGCACTATTGGAGATACATGCAGTAATTGTGATGCCAGGAGGCATATTCCACGGTGGATTCCGTGCCACGGTGGATTCCGTGAGGTTTTACGGTGGATTCCGTAAACTTAGATGACTGGGGCTCATACACAAAGAGGATTCTTTGTGCGAGAAGTTGATGGGGACGCGTGTCCTTTTCGGGCGTTTCATTAATTTAGTGTGTACATAGGTGATTCCATAGCGGGTGATTCCGCAAAATGCATATTAAATTAATAAACGTTTATGAGTTTAGAGTGCGCACTCGTAATAAATTAAGGTTAGGATTTATTTCTAACCAGTTGATTTATTTATGTAGCTGAAGACTGCTAGGTATTCACTTTTGTCGGTTTAATTGTATTATTTTACTAACGATTGTGAATGCTTCAGTTGATGTGTAGAGATAGCAACAGTGGCGGAGGAAAGCATTGGAGTTTAGTGGGTATTCGACATTTGGACTATATTTTGATAGGCACCACGCCTATATTTTGTTATGTCTATAGAGACATTGATTATTGATTATTATTTTGTATGCGCCTATGCGCCCGGATATGTTATTTCTATTTGGACATTGAGATTGGGCGTGCTAGACTCTATGGGCACCGTCCATTAGCTTTATTTTCCTATTTCTGTAGAAAGCAAACTCAAAAGCTAAAAGCTTGTCATATTTTTGTAATTGGGCTATTATTGAGCATGAAGATTGGAAATATACATAAAATACATGCTTTGTGAAGCGCTCACACAAGGCATGGGGGAGATTGAACCCAATTTGTCTCTTGCCTCTTGTCGTGCATGCTTTTACATTGTTTTTTGTGCAAAAAGGTAGAGTTCATTGTTCTTGGGGACCTTCAGGGATTCACTACGTGAGCTATCTACGACCGATCTGCACACCAGTGGTATCAGAGCGGAGCAGAGATCAAGAGCTTCCAATCGTTACCAATCTCGGGTGAAGGCGGAGCTCCAGGAACAAACGGGCTCTACAGTCAATCTCGTCGCGAACCATCGATACAGGCAGACTTCTGGCGATCAAGAACCCCTGTTTCCACTGTCAGATCGCGAAGGACCAGGCTCTGCAGGCGGAGGACCACGTATTTATCCCCTTCATCAAGTCGTTGATAACAGTGAGAAAATTCTTAATCTTCTTAATCAAAAGCTTAATCATAAAGCTTTATAAGCTTAAAGGAAGCTTAAGGCTTCTCCAATTCACCTCGGCGTATCAGAGTGTGACCCCGAAAAATCCGCGCGATAAAAAACAGCCCCCCCCTCCACGAAAATTTGACGCCGCCTGCTAGTCTGCCATTAAGCTTATTAAGCTTAAGCTTAATCACTTAAGCTTATTAAGCTTAAGCTTAATCACTTAAGCTTAAGTCACTGCAAGTTACACAGGGCAGACAAGTAGATATACTCCAGGTCCCGCACTTCTGAAATCAAGTACAGCAAGTCAATTGAAATCAAGTTCTGTAAGTTCTGCAAGTCGGCCTAAGTTCAGCAAGTCAACAACTCTGCAAGTCTGCTAAGTCTGTAACTCTGCAAGTCAGACTAAATCAGAACTGACTAATGCTTAAAACTCATAGAAGACTTGTTCGTATGCAAAAACTCTGAACTGGAAAGTTGTTCGCAGCAAGCTGTTCTACCTATCTACAAGTTCGTTGAAGTACTTTCAGCAAACGGAGACGGAAATATTGCAGATTTCTGAAAATTGAAGAAGAAATACCCAAAAATACATAGCCTTGTAACCCCAAATTTGAGCTACGCTCATCCCGCTAACCTGATTTTGAGTGACAAAGGTTTGTTGAGTTTTACAGGATGACTACCCCACATATGGATGATCCTATGACTGAAGACGACTTGCCTGAGCCTACCATGGAACAAAAGCTGGATCTAATCATGCTACAATTGGAAGAAGAGCGAAGGGCTAGGCAAGCATTGCAAGTGCAATTGACAAAACTTCAAAGAGCGTCCACCGATAAAGAAGAACCTCAAGCTGAAGATTTGATTCGACGTACCATCGACGCCACTCTTGAAGCACAAACCATTCGCAAGGAATCCAAGATAAGTAAACAAAGTTTCAAGTTTCGCACTTTCAATGGCATACGAGAAGGAAAGACTATTTTATCATTCATTAGCCAGTTTGATGACTATTTCCATGAGGAAACTTATCCCGAAAAAGATAAAATCAAGTGTGTTACTAATCATCTGATAAACAGAGCATCACTTTGGTGGACTGTAGTCCGCAAGAGCATAGAATGTCCTGCTACTTGGGAAGATTTCAAGAAGAAGTTCATGCAGAATTTCCTTCCACCGCAATTTCATGAGAAGGCTATCAAGCAATGGGATTTACTTCAACAGCGAGATCGTGAGCCTATTCCACAGTATACAGAGCATTTTTGGAATGCACTCCTACAGCTACGCATGCTTGAAGACGTACCAGAGACGGCACATAAGCGGAAGTATATGTTTGGACTTCTTGGACATTACTACGCTGAAGTGAACATGTTCAAGCCTGCTACCCTTGAAGACGCCATCTCCTTAGCTCACGACACTGAAGATAAGTTACGCGGAAGAGACAGACGACCACAGCAATTCCAAGCCAACGGTAATTATGGATCTAAACAATTCAATTCCAATTTTAGAAGGTTTAATCCAGGTTGTTTCTCATCACCATCTTTCCGCAAGAATTGGCCTAAACCACCTGCATTACCATCCACTGTCAATCCAAATCCTAAGCCTATTCCACAAGCAAATCCAAATGTACCCAGACTTCCAGCCATTGCAAATAATGTAACCAAAGCCAAGCCAATAGTATGCTACAAGTGTCACCAGCCAGGGCATCTCGCAGCAAATTGTCATTCAAAGAAGCCACCAGCACATATCAACTACCTTGGAGCCATGGATGAAGACGAGCATGAGGATATGCCGGATTTCACTGAAGATGAGGATGATCCTACTACTACTTCCGACACTTTACCAAGTATGCCTACTTCACATTCATTGTTAACTATGAAATGTATAGTGCATAGAAAAGAAAAAACTATATTGCATGATGATGGTAGTACCCATGATTTTATTTCAACAAAATTGGTAAAGGAATTGAAATTGCATACAGTACCTACGCATTATCGCATAAAAGCTGCATTTTTAGGCACTAGGTACAATGGCACACAAGAAGTACAAGATTTAGAAATTCAAATTGGTCCATATATTGAAAGAAGAAATTTCTTAGTTGTCCCACTACAGTCAAGCGACATTATTTTAGGAATGCCATGGAGACACCAGCATAATCCAAATATAGATTATTCCACGCACACAATGAAAATTAATTTTCAAGGAAAATCTATCACATTATATGGTATGCATGCATCTCATATTTTTCCACTGCTTTCGCATACTCAAGCAAAACGTGCACTACGCAAGAATACTAAATCATATCTCGTTTGGGTGAATGAATTGCACGCAAAGGAAAATCATATGCACCCTAGGCATAAGGAATTTCTTGCATATTTTAAGGACTGTTTTGCAGAAGACCTACCACCAGTTTTACCACCATCACGTCCAGAAGACCATAAGATTGATCTAATACCTGGCACACAACCACCTTGCAAAGCACCATATAGGCACAATCAAATAGAGCAAAAAGAAATCCAGAGTCAAGTTGAAGAATTACTAAATAGAGGCTTAATTCGACCTAGCAGTTCCCCATTCGGTGCACCTGTACTCCTAGTCAAGAAAAAGAATAATACTTATTGTATGTGTATTGACTACCGAGCATTAAATAAAATCACTGTAAAGAATAGGTATCCTATACCTAGAGTTGATGACCTTATGGACAAACTGCAAGGATCTTCTATATTTAGTAAAATTGACCTTAAGTCTGGATATCATCAGGTGAGGCTAGATAGATCCGACATATTTAAGACTACATTCAGGACACAGTTTGGCCATTACGAATTCTTAGTCATGCCATTCGGATTAACTAATGCACCTGCTACTTTCAGCAGAATGATGAACCGTATTTTCCTGAAATATCAGTATTGTGTGATTGTTTTCTTTGATGATATTTTGGTGTTTAGTCAAAGTGAAAAAGAGCATTATGAGCATTTATCATTAGTTTTTCAATTACTGAAAGAAAATCAATTGTTTGCAAATCCTGACAAGAGTGAATTCTTTAAGACAGAAATAGAATATTTAGGACATATTGTATCAAAAGAAGGAATTAAAGTTGATCCTAAGAAAATTGATGCAATATTGCATTGGCCTGTTCCTAAAAATGTACATGAACTACGCTCATTCCTTGGTCTTGCTAGTTTCTATAGGAAGTTTGTACGTAATTTTTCATTACTTGCTTTACCATTAACCAAACTTCTTAAGAAAGGAATTGTTTATCAATGGACTGAAACTCAGCAGAAATCCTTTGATTTACTTAAACGTGCATTAACCAATGCCCCTGTTTTACAATTGCCTGATTTTAACAGACCATTCTTTCTAGTTGTGACCGATGCTAGCGGATCAGGAATAGGAGCAGTACTAATGCAAGACAATCATCCAATAGCATATTCTAGTTCTAAGCTAAAACCCTCTGAGCTCAAATATTCTACTTATGACAAGGAACTATTAGCAGTTGTACAAGCATTAAAACAATAGAAGCATTATTTAATGGGTTCAGAATTCATGATAAAGACCGACCAGCAAAGCATTAGACATCTACTTAGCCAACCCCAAATTTCTGACCGTCATATCAAATGGGCTTCATTCATTCAAAGTTTCCATCCTATCATTCAATACCAACCTGGAAAAGAAAATGTAGTTGCTGATGCATTGAGTAGAAGACCTGCAATTCATAATATTTCTATCATATCTTTTGATTCTTTGATTGCTATGAAAGACACATATCACCAGGATATTACTTTTCATTCTGATTGGCAAAAATTAGTTCAAAATAATTTCATTCCTGTTGATTCATTGTCATATAATGATGGATTTATGTTCTTTGAAAAGAGACTGTGCGTTACTATTCCATTCCGATCTTTTGTTTTGAATGAAATTCATTGTCCCCCATATCAAGGTCATAGAGGTATCATTTCTACATTACGCATGTTAACTGAAGATTTTTATTGGCCGCATATGGATGCAGATGTATCTAATTTCGTTTCTGAATGTTTGATTTGTCAAAGAATAAAGAGACATCATGGTAAACAGTATGGATTATTAATGCCTTTGTCTATTCCATCTAAACCTTGGGAACATATTTCTATGGATTTCATTACTGGTTTACCAAATACTAAATCTAACCATGACATGATTTGGACAATTGTAGATAGATTTAGTAAGCAAGCATATTTCATTGCATGTAAGAAAACTTTAACAGCATCACAAGCAGCACAGTTATTTTTGAAAACTGTTTTTACTAACCATGGATTGCCAAAAGTGATTATTTCAGATCGTGATTCTAGATTTTGTAATAATTTTTGGATCACACTATTTGCAAATCTAGGCACACAGATTGATTTCTCATCTGCATTTCATCCAGAAACAAATGGACAAACAGAAGCCACAAATAGCACCATTTTAGATCTTTTACGTGCATATACTATCTCTAAACCTCAGACATGGGATACTCATTTACATTTATTACAGTTTGCATATAACAATACACCGCACACATCTACAAAGAAAGCACCTTTTGAAGTCATTTATGGATATAGATTATCTACACCTGTTGCATCTTTGTCTAATAGAATTCAGAGTGCTGATGATATTGCTACTATGCATAACAATATTTTTGATGAGGTTAAGGATATGATTGCTAAAGCCCAACAATCATATACCAAACAAGCCAACAATAAAAGACAAGCCATGAATTTCAAAGTTGATGATTATGTTTGGCTTAGAATAGAAAAGCGTAGACTACAAAGTGTAGATAGACACCCAATTGTCAAATTAGCTCCTAGATTCTATGGACCATTTAGAATTATTCATAAGATTAATGATAATGCTTTCAAGTTAGAATTGCCATCTCATTGGAAAATTCATAATACATTTCATATTAGTTTATTGAGACCATTTAGAGGCCAATTACCTATCCACCCTATTTATGAAAACCCACCTTTATTAGAAGAAGAGACTAAAATACTTGAACCAGAAGCCATCATAGACATTGACTACATGACCACTAGAACTGGCCGAAGGTATTCTAGATATCTAGTAAAATTTAAGAACCATCCTCTAGAGGAAGCACAATGGATGCACGCTAGAGACTTAAATGCTTTCCCCACTCTGTTAGCTCCACATTGAGCTAATAGTAACTGAGATCAATTGCTATCCCACCCCGGGGGTATGATGCCAGGAGGCATATTCCACGGTGGATTCCGTGCCACTGTGGATTCCGTAAACTTAGATGACCGGGGCTCATACACAAAGAGGATTCTTTGTGCAAGAAGTTGATGGGGACACCTGTCCTTTTCGGGCGTTTCATTAATTTAGTGTGTACATGGGTGATTCCATAGCGGGTGATTCCGCAAAATGCATATTAAATTAATAAACGTTTATGAGTTTAGAGTGCGCACTCGTAATAAATTAAGGTTAGGATTTATTTCTAACCAGTTGATTTATTTATGTAGCTGAAGACTGCTAGGTATTCACTTTTGTCGGTTTAATTGTATTATTTTACTAACGATTGTGAATGCTTCAGTTGATGTGTAGAGATAGCAACAGTGGCGGAGGAAAGCATTGGAGTTTAGCGGGTATTCGACATTTGGACTATATTTTGATAGGCGCCACGCCTATATTTTGTTATGTCTATAGAGACATTGATTATTGATTATTATTTTGTATGCGCCTATGCGTCTGGATATGTTATTTCTATTTGGACATTGAGATTGGGCGTGCCAGACTCTATGGGCACCGTCCATTAGCTTTATTTTTCTATTTTTGTAGAAAGCAAACTCAAAAGCTAAAAGCTTGTCATATTTTTGTAATTGGGCTATTATTGAGCATGAAGATTGGAAATATACATAAAATACATGCTTTGTGAAGCGCTCACACAAGGCATGGGGGAGATTGAACCCAATTTGTCTCTTGCCTCTTGTCGTGCATGCTTTTACATTGTTTTTTGTGCAAAAAGGTAGAGTTCATTGTTCTTGGGGACCTTTAGGGATTCACTACGTGAGCTATCTGCGACCGATCTGCACACCAAATTGTGGCCATGAAATTTTTGGCCCTTGATCCCTCACATCAGCAAGCAAATCATAAGCTCTAGTAGCTTTACCCAGGGAAAAATCATCTAGTTCAATGCATCGGCGTGAGCAAGCCCTCCTCCTTTTACTATCGTGAGTCTTTGTAGCCTTTGAAGACTTTGCCTCTCCTTCCATATTTTCAACCTCCTTTGGTGGTGTAGGCTCCATTCTCTCAATTCTATGGGCTTTCTTCACCGGCATTGCTTCAACCTTTGCTACTTTGGCATTCTCTTTGACATCACTCTCATCCAAACTATTTATCTTGACGTCACAATTCTCTGGCAGCTGGATAGGCAAGGGCGGCACCTCTGCAAGTGGTCAAGGATGCTGGAGAACTTGAACCGATAGTGGAGGCCATGGATTCAGTGGAACAAGACTCTCCCTAGGTTGTGTCAATTGTTGTCTCCTCCTTAGTTGGAACCCATTTCCTTGGCAATTTCTTGGGATGGGGGCAAAAGTACATGCAATGGCCAGTCTCCCCACAATTATAGCAAACATACTATCTTTCTTGTCTCCTTGGGCCCCGATTGCCTTCATTTGCGAGGGGAAGGGGCCATACTCCTTGCACTAAATTCAATGAAAGGCTTTAAAGTTGAATAGTAATGTGATGTAGAGCTATTGCTGTGGCATCTCTAGTTTGGGTGGGGCCTCTGTTATTTCTCTAGGCCTTGGCATGGTTGGTAAAAATCTGCATGGGTTCAAGGCAAACAGGTACTCTCTCTCCCTCAGCTAAGGATCTAAGAGTTGTTTCCAAAGATCTTCAAGAGTTTGGCACTCCCCTGGTACTCCCCTGGTAAGGTTTGGCAAAGATCCAAGAGTTGTTTCCAAAGATCTTCAAGAGGCTCTATATCTTGATACTCGTGCAAGAATGTGATCTTGAGATCCTCCTAGTTACCCCTTGTAGCCTCCAGGAGAGCTTGATACCACACTCGAGCATCACCCTTTAGAACTAAAGAGAAGGCCCGTACTTTGGTTGCTTCATCATCCCAGCCTGTGACTAGGAAGGCCATTTCTAAGTCATCTAGAAAGTCTAGATCTTTCTCTCCTTTGTGCCGAAAAAAGCTTGGAAAAGCCATGATAGGAAGATGTTGATCTAGCTCAATACAAAACAAAGATGAACATGTCTAGGCCCAAGTCATATCTTATTAAGGGTAGAATAAATGGTTTCATGGATGCATTAATCTCAGCAAGATGATGAGGGCCCAATAAGCCCCTTATGATATTTTGGAACCTGAGCTCTGTGCTAGCTATTATGTGCAGGGTTTGCCTAGCAAGAGGATAGATAGGCCCGTACAAATCTCTATGGTTCATGGTATGCACTTAGAGTAGAATGAATATGTGTAGATTAAAGGAGGTGTTATAATCCAAAATAGGAAATATTATGGGATCCGGGGATAACAAGATCTTTCTCAACCTCTCAGCTCCAAAATAGAAGACCAACCTTTGCTAAAAATGTATCTTTCTACTAATGCACAAATCCACCCTAATGTTTTGAACCGTTTGAAAGTTGTAGAAAATAGGATTATTCATTTATGCATTAACTACAAATTTTCAGTAAAAACTTTCATGAAGCATGTTGTTGAAGCTCTAGCCTCTTAGATCCTACCATTTGAGAGACGAGAATGATTTTCTCACCAATGATTAGTCTAGCTTTGGTGTGACCATCATCAGCATTGTAAAGTTTATAGACTTCGATAGCTATCTTCTCAATTACTTTGAGCGTTCTTGCTAGTAGTAGTTAAAGAGCATCACCATATGTAGCCTCTTGCCAATACCACACACCATTGATGTGTAATCCCCTCTCCAAAAACTTATTAATCCCCGAATTTGAAAGTGTCTTCACCACTTGAAGACAAGCATCCTTAGGGAGTGTCTTTACACTAAATACCAAGCACTCAACACGATGCCTTGACCTAGAGACTTGATGAGAGCGAGCAAGATTTCTCTTGACGCAAAGAATGGTGTGTGTAATTAACTTGCTTTACCTACATATGTGCCGTTTCCGATAATGATTATTCTTCTCTTGAGCTTCTTTTGGAGACCATAGTAGTATTCTTGAGCAATGAATCCCTTGAATAGGTTTTGATGAAGATTCCTCCTTAGTGATCCCTTGGCAAACACTTGTTGAAGAAGAGGACAACTCCTTAGATATTTCTTTCTTCATAGAAATTATAGAGCCTAGCTTGAGAAGTCCTTATCGGAGGCACAAAAAATGAGAGCTAAAAAGATGAATGGATTGTCTCTTACCCACCCAGCCTCCAATCCTCTAAGAGAGCTAAAGAAGGGCACCAGCTAGCCAAAGGGAGGATGGGCTAGGACATCCATTTCCTCAAAGAGAATGGAAAGAACCAAAACACAACTTCATGAAAGAGAATTTGTAGCCCATCTTAAGGGAAATGAAGATGATGGAAGGTTAAGAGAGGTGATGGCTCCTAATTTCTCCCATGAACATATAT
This sequence comes from Lygodium microphyllum, assembly GCF_053477565.2. Taxonomy (NCBI): domain Eukaryota; kingdom Viridiplantae; phylum Streptophyta; class Polypodiopsida; order Schizaeales; family Lygodiaceae; genus Lygodium; species Lygodium microphyllum. The sequence goes on along the minus strand of NC_141147.1, from coordinate 63,666,175 downwards.
ATAAGATGAGGAAATAAGGATTCCCCACCAATAGAGCATATGTCAAGTCTTACTTAATAAGCTAAGTATGAATATAGAGGGAGAATAAGAAGAGAGTACATATGATCTAGACACCATATTAGAATATGAGAGAGAGAGAGAGAGAGAGAGAGAGAGAGAGAGAGAGAGAGAGAGAGAGAGACAAGAGGAGAAGAGGTAGAGGAAGCTTAGCGTTATATATTCATGGAATGCTACATAATAAAAGAGACTCACTCATAGCTTACCTCAAAGAGATGGACTAGCATGAGGATGTTTTAGAGTGCTCTCATGTGCTTGTCATTGTTGCCCTTTACATCTCCATGGGCACCTTATATAGCCTCCATGAGGGATTAGATTAAGATAATCTTCTTGGTTAACATAATCCTAGATGATGTATTGTATCTTTGAAAATATGGAGTGGATGGGACAAGTCCCCACCGTGGTCATCATGTAAGAAGCCAAGTGTGGTGGTAGATAAGCTAGAGAAAAGAAGCTAAATTACAAGAGGTGGGTGCCAAAAGAACATTATTATAATATATTTACAAGAAGGATAAAATGGAAAGTTGATGTGATAAGGGTGAAAGAGAGAAGAAAATTGCGTGCAGCCCCAGCAGCCTATGCCTTTGTAACTTCAAATCAGTGAAGAATCTGAAAAAAAATTCTTCTGCAAATTTGTAGACCAGGTTGAAACCGGTTGGGTAGCACATGAATTTTCTTGAAATTTACTTTTTCCTGGGATTTATTGAAATTATAAAAAATGGCTTCCAAAAGATACTTTGACTTTAGCTCCTTATATATATAAATACATATAAGCATGTGACAAAGGGGGTCCATGCTTGTAAGCTTTTGTATAAGATCCAAATGACACCATGATGTGGACATTGACTTGTGTACAAGGATGAGGTATCCTCTAATGATGGTGATAGATCCCAAATCTTGGTGATGCAGGTGGAACCCATGTGTAGTTGAAGGCTAGTCCTTTGAAAAAATCTATGTACTCACTCAACCCCTAGGTGTAATCCATTTTCACCTTCACTAAGATAACCTATCCATTTTACCCTTTATATTGATATCCCTTCTAAGAACTTGTTTTTTCACTTACTAGAGTTATTATAATCGAGAAGCAATGTAGCATAGCTAGTTCTTGAAGAGTAAACCCAAAGTGATAAGATGTAAGGTTTAAGATATGGGTAAGGCTCTTGATAAGGGTTTTAGCCAAATTTTGTGGTAAAAATATGGTTTGTAAAAAACCAAGGAGACCAGGGCATCAGTCTTAGGTTGTCCTATCTCGGTATCCAAGAGCCTACCAAGCTCGCGTGAGGCGACACTTAATCCTTTTTTAACGCCCACTTTTATTTTCGCTCCAACCTTCCTTTATTTTTTTTTAGCTAGCTGCTATCCCTAGGAAGACAAGGCATCGGCCCTGACTCGTTCCCAAGAACCTAATAGGCCTCGCAAGGCGATAATCAACTAGTTTTAGGAAAAATTTCCATTTTTCCTTGTCTGTTCTTATTGAGGGATTAGAACCCCTTTTTACACACCTTTGTGCTTTTTATTTTTAGATAGATTTAGAACTCTCTTTTCTCTTGATGTTTTGGTAGGCTTCTCTAGCTGCCTCACACTAATAGGGACTTCTCAGACAACTGCCTAGCAAGCAGGAAGGATAGGGTCACAAGGACTACCCTCTATCACAGGTCCTTATCGCGCCTGACAATGTCCTAATAGGAGGTAGACAATGTTGAGATGGCAAGCTTAACACATGTGGACATTAATGATGGACCACTTGGCTAGATGAGTCTGCATGTCTACACTTAGCACGTTGGTGGTCATTATGATACTCACATGGCCACTGACTTATCACTTATTATATTTAGTTTATTACATCTACCTACAGCTGGCAAAGATATAGTGCCAATCGATTAGTGTAGTCAGTTATGCACTATTTGACTTAGTAGGCCACTTTCCTTTATGCTTTATCTTATCTATACTTTGTGTACATTGTATAGTGTGTGGAAGAAGAAGAAGAAACCAACAAGAAAAAGTTTTGGCCTCCATCTCTCTTCTTGTGTTCTTGAGTGAGCTTTCTCTTGTGTATACAATGTGTGTTTGGCGTAGCAGCTCAAGCAAGTCTCCCCACCACGCGATTCTTGACATGGTATTAGAGCCATGCCACTGAGAGAGGATGATTTTGAAGGCTGAAGTGAAGGAGAAGAAGAAAGGTTTGAGGAAGCAAGCAACGGGTAAGAAGCTCTCCCATTCTTCCACTCTCTCTCTTGGATAATGCCTATGGAGGCATTGGAAGCATGGTCGAGCAAAAATCTCAGAATTCTGTGAGATTTGGGGTGCAAAAGTAGATCAATGTATATTTTGCAGATAAGGCCTTTTGGGCTTGCATAAGTTAATTTGGGTGTCTGAGGCCGTTTCAGGCCCCATTTTAGAGCCGCAAGGTTGCGGACAACAGTTTCAGGGTACACTGTGATTTCGACTGTATTGACCGAAAGTGGGTGCGCAGGTTACATATTGCAAACCTATAATTTTTGAGGTGTTTGCAAGAAGCAAACATAAGGTTTATCTGCAAACAGGTTGCAGATTACATATACTATTGAGCAATCAGTGAAAAAGGTTGCTTGGTGTATTGCTGTGCACATGTTGTGAAAGATTGCAGGAGACTAGCTTGCTATGTTATATCTTTGTTTGTGATAATGGCAGAGAATAGTGGAAATTCCATTATTAAGAAGCTTGACAAGAACAACTACCCTTCATGGAAGTTCCGTGTGACGAACTTCCTCATTGGAAAGGGCCTTTATGAATTTGTTTCAGGTGAAGAAAAGGAGCCAGAGCTGGGTATCCCTCCGGTTGCAGATGAGTTAAAAGTATGGAAAGAGTGGAATGCAAAAGACAAAAAGGTGATGTACTAGCTATCTACAATCATTCATAATACTATGCTGGGACATATCAGGAATGCAGAAACTTCACACGCAGCTTGGACAATTTTTTAGAGCATGTTTTCAGTAAATACAAAGGCACGAAAGATTCAATTCAAGCAAGAGTTGAATGCCTTGAAGAAAGGGAAATTGTTTGTCAATGAGTATGTGTTGAAGGTCAGGACCATTGCAGAGGCTTTAGCAGCAATTGATGCAATGTTAGATGATGATGATTTGGTTTCATCCACTTTGAGTGGCCTTAACAAAGAGAAGGCATGGAAATCATTTGTTACTTCAATATATGTACGGAAGCCATTTCCAGCTTTTGATGAGCTGATCTCTCTCATGATTACTGAAGAGATCAATATGCAAGGTGACTCGTCTGAAGAAATGGTGAATAGGTCTAAGAATTTTACTCGAGTTCAGGAAAGGGATGTGGTAGATCCTCTTTGAGAGGCCATGGTATGGGACATGCTGGCGATAACCAACAAAACATGTTCAATCAATAATTTGATGAAATACAAGTTTTTGGAGGTAGAGGAAACTTTAGAGGCAGGGGGAGCTCTAGAGGAAGAGGTGGATGCCAGAATAGAGGTTCTGGAAATTCTATTATTGTTTACCATTATTGTGGAAAAATAGGCCATATTGCAGCCTAGTGCTATGCAAAGAAGGATGATATTCGCAGTGGTAAATTACAGCAAGGAAACTATTCATCATCTTCACGACAAAATGAAGACAAAAATGAGTGTCTATTTGTTATTAGCATATGATGAATGCAGTTACAGGAAATGGGACACATGATGATGTATGGTATGTCGATTTAGGTGCATCTAATCATATGACCAATCATGTTGAATGGTTTGGAGAGATGCAGGACTTACAAAACCCAGGTTATGTGCAGACGGGTGATGATTCATGCCACCCAATTTTATGCATTGGAAAGGTTCCCTTGTCCTTGTATGATGGCCAAACAAAGAGTCTGACAGATGTATTACATGTGCCATCAATTACAAAGAATCTAGTGTTTGTTGGCCAAATGGTAGAGTAGGGGTTGCAGGTCTGATTCAATGCAAAAGGTTGTTTTGTAGAAGACTTTAATGATAAGTGTAGGTTGGCCGCAAAAGGAAGTAGAGTTGGCCGAATGTTCACTTTAGATGTTGGAATTCCTGCAATGGATGCTGCTATGTATGCTAAAGGAAAAGGAGTAGTTGCATATATTGAAATATGGCATAAACTTATTGGACAAGAAAATGTGCAAAGGCTGAAATTAATGCAGTCTAGAGGATTGGTTATAGGGCTGCCTTATTTTAGAGTTGTAGAATTCCATAATGTCTGTGAAGCATGCCAGTTTGGTAAGCAGGCGAGACAACCCTTCTCGCATGATAGAGAAGTGAGTAGAAATATACTTGATGTGATACATACAGATGTTTGGGGGCCTACACAGAATGTATCTCTTGGTGACAGCAAATACTTTGTCACATTTATTGATGACTGTTCAAGGAAGCTATGGGTATACTTCATGAAGGAAAAAAGTGATGTCTTTGAGCACTTCAAATTCTTTAAGGTAGCTATTGAAATAGAAACAGGCTTAAAAGTGAAGTGCTTGAGATCAGATGGAGGGGGAGAGTACCTCTCTAATGAGTTCAGTGGCTTCTTGAGGACTCATGGGATAAAGAGACAATTTACTTGCAAGTATACCCCACAGCAAAATGGTATTGCAGAAAGAAAAAATAGGCATATTGTAGAAGTTGCACAGGCATTAATGGCTGAAAAGAATATGCCCAAACATTTTTTGTCTGAGGCTATTCATATTTTTGTCTACATTATGAATAGAACTCCCATAGCTGCAGTTCATGGGATGACTCGTGAAGAATGCTTTATTGGCAAGAAGCCTGATGTATCGCACTTGAAAGTATTTGGATGTGTTGCATACATTCATGTGCCAGATGAGCTATGGAAGAAGCTTGATCCAAAGGTAGAAAAATGTGTTTTTATTGGATATTCTTTAGAGCAGAAAGGGTATCACTGTTATAACCATGTCAACAGGTGAGTTCAGAGTGAGCAGGGATGTTATCTTTGATGAGATGGGAAGTTGGTATACACCTGCTGGTGATGTTTTGGATGATGATAATGATCAGGATAGCTATGTGCAAAAAGATAAACAAAAATCATGAAGTCTTAGTGGACCAGAAACATCATTTGGTACACACCTACAGTGAGCCCTTAGTCTGGGAGACTAAGGAGTAGTCCCACACCTTCAGGTAGATCTATAAGTGTTGCAAGGAAGGACAAAGGAAAGAAGAAAGTGTTGGATGGTAATGATGCATCTACCAATCATTTTGGATTTGATGGAGATTCTAGTGGTTTAGAGAGTTTGGATGATAAGCTTGGCATTCCTTCAGTCAAGACGCCAGGTGTACAGAGAGCTCATAGTAATGTAAAGGCTCCATTGAGTGATCCGGTGGTACGCAAATTTAGCAGGGTCAGATATCCTGTTAAAAGATTTGGTTTTGAAGGTTATGCGCCTCACCATTATGCTTATGTGGTGAAACTAGTTGAGGATGTTGAGCCCACTTGATTTGAGGATGCTGTTGGTCATGCTCATTGGGATGCAATGGATGAGGAGATGGCTGCATTAGAAGCCAATAAGACTTGGGATTTGGTACCCTTACCTAAGGGTAAGAAAGCTATTGGCTGTAAGTGGGTTTACAAAGTCAAGCATAATGTAGATGGTTTAGTTAGTAGGTATAAGGCTAGGCTGGTTGCAAAAGGCTATGCTCAAATATATGGCATAGATTATAAAAAGACATTCAGTCCACTTGCTAAGATGGAACATGTTAGGTATGTGATTGCCTTGGTAGCAGCCAAAGGTTGGAGTTTATAGCAAATGGATGTTAAGAATACCTTCTTGCATGGTGAATTGCAAGAAGAAGTGTATATGGAGCAACCAGTAGGTTATGAGGAGTTAGAGCATCCCACATATGTGTGCAGGTTAAAGAAGGCGCACTATGGGCTGAAGCAAGCACCTAGAGCATGGTCTGACAAGATTGGAGAGTATCTTATCAATATTGGATTTTGGATTTCTGATGCTGATCACTCACTTTATGTGAGAAAGGGAGATGCAGGTTTGGTCATCATAGTCATCTATGTGGATGACTTTATTATTATAGGTGACAGTGACAATGGGATTGCTGAAGTTAAGGACTTCTTGAAGAAGAAGTTTGAGATGAAAGATTTGGGTGAGCTGAGATACTTTCTTGGTATTGAGATGATCAGATGTGATGATGGTATATGGCTATCCCAATGGTAGTATGGCTTGGATATGTTATCCAAGTATGGTATGACAGCATGTAAGCCTCTTTCAGTACCATTGGAGCAAAATGTGAAGCTGAGTGCTGATGTTGGGGATGAGATAGAAGACCCTAATATGTTCAAGAGGATAGTAGGGATTTTGACTTACATGACTATCACAAGGCCAGACTTGAGCTATGCTATTGGCCTTGTCAGTCAGTTTATGCAGATGCCTAGAAAGCCTCATTTGGATGCAGATAGACGTATATTGAGGTACGTGAAGTCCACTTTACATTATGGAGTTTTTTATGAGACAGGTAAGGATGTACAGGTCTTTGGATACACAGATGCAAATTGGGCTAGCAGCATGTCAAACAAAAGATCTACAAGTGGATTCATGTTTTCCCTTGGTAGTGTAGCAGTTACATGGAGCAGCAAAAAGCAACCTATAGTTGTTTTATCAAGTACAGAGGCTGAGTACAGAGGTGCTACTATGGCAGCATGTGAGGTGGTATGGCTACAAAAGTTATTAGGTGATTTGGACGTGCAGGGAGATGGTCTAGTTGTCATTCATTATGACAACATGAGCACCATACAGCTAGCTAGGAATCCAATGTTCCATGCTAGGACAAAACACATTGAGGTGCACTATCACTTTGTGAGAGAAAAGGTACTTGTAGGAGAGATTGACTTGGTATATGTCAGCACACATGATTAGATAGCTGACATTTTCACAAAGGCATTGGGTGCAAAGAAGCTTCAAAAGTTTCGAAGCTTACTTGGAGTTGCATAGATAGAATTGAGCTTGAGGGTGAGTGTTGAGATGGCAAGCTCAACATGTGTGGACATTGGTGATGGACCACTTGGCTAGATGAGTCCGCACGTCTACACTTAGCACATTGGTGGTCATTATGATACTCACATGGCCACTGACTTATCACTTATTATATTTAGTTTGTTACATCTACCTACAGCTAGCAAAGATATAGTGCCAATCGATTAGTGTAGTCGGTTATGCACTGTTTGACTTAGTAGGCCACTTTCCTTGATATTGTATCTTATCTATACTTTGTGTACATTGTATAGTGTATGGAAGAAGAAGAAGAAACAAGCAAGAAAAATTTTTGGCTTCCATCTCTCTTCTTGTGTTCTTAAGTGAGCTTCCTCTTGAGTATACAGTGTGTGTTTGGCGCATCAGCTCAAACAAGTCCCCCCACCACGCGATTCTTGACAGACAACTACTCAAATCTCCCCTAGATATACCTAACCAAACCCTAGGACTTCATGCCTTGATTGCCAGCCACCAACAAACGAAAAGAAATTTACCCCTACATACCCATGTAATATTATCTGCTTAAGGAAAAACTCAGAAAGGGGACAATACCACCAAGAATGGCCACAAGAAGCTCCTCCACAGCAAAGGTTCCCTCCAATGACTTCGTCAACCTATGTGATGCAATCACTAAAACAGAAAACCATTAAATGTACATGCATAAAACATACATATGGCCCTCTTCTCCTAAAGAAATAAAGCATTTATACTCGACAAAATTGGCCTTCTTGGCCTTAAGAAATAGAATAGTTTAATCAACCAAATACATGGTTTTCTTGGCATATACATTTTGCACCTTATCTGGCTAGCCAAGGTGAACCAAAGATGTCATGAGATGTAAGGGCTAGCCCCTTCTCTTATGCTACACAACTCAAGGCTTGATCTTGGGCTTTTGTAGATCCACTAGCCCAAGCCTTTCTATTGATATCTCAATAATAAGGCCCATCCCTTCTTGGGTACTATGAGCTAAATGAGTGACCTTCTTGGGCTTATATATCTCATCTCTTTGGTTATTATTCAAACAAACCGGTCATCTCCCAACTTTCCAGAAACTCCCCCTATAGGGAGAATCATAGATTTATGATCATTCAACCCTTCCCTAATTGGATAATTACCTATTTCAATGAACCGACCCAAACTAGGTGGAGCTTCAAGCCTAGGCCCATCACCTAGATGCATCTTAGGGCGGTGCATATTGTCAAATGAATCAATATGACCTTTGGTCTTCTCCTCAGAATTCATCAAAGCATAACCACATGGAATGCTTGGCCTTTGATCTAGCACACCAACCACACATGTAGAAATTTTGGGTCTCCAAACCCATCTTATGTTATTTTTTATATTCTTATATTGACTCAATTTGCCACATTGGTCTAATGGACTCAATGTGGACCTGCTGCTATGGCTAGCTGGCCTCACATCCTTATGACTTCTATTGAGCACAGGTGGACCTTCAGTATTCTACATCTTCTTCATACGAGATGTCTTTACTTTCCTTTGTCCACTCTACGACAATTGATTATTCATAGGAACCATGCTCTTACTAAAAGAAATAGCATCTACTCGAAAGCATGATTCATCCATAAATTGGAAAGATATTTCAAGAGCCTTACTAGGAGCACCACTAGAACCATGCATAGCACGCCTGTCCACACTTGTGGGCCCAATGGTTCTATCACTAGTGCTTCCATAGCTACCTCTTGTGGAAGTGTTGCAAGCCCTAATGGGACTTGCTTGGCTTGAAGTCTTCTTACCAAGAGGCACACTATCCCTGCTCATAGGATTCCCATTTCTTACTTGGAGGTTTTGGATACCAATATCCCCCATAGAGGTTTTCTAGGTATCAACAAATAAATTATGTCCTTGTAGAAATGGATGGATATTAGGATGGACTTGCAGTGAGCGAGGAAACCTCCAAAAGTTTTCCCAATATTTTTGAATATATTTCTCATAGTCTATTGCATGCATCTTAGCCTCCCTTAACGACTTAGGATCTCGCATCCTCACTTGGATTTGTGCATCAAGCACTAGACCACTCATAAAGAGCTCACATAGCACATCCTCTAGTAACATAGTGACTTTCTTAGCCAAATCCTGAGAATATCATCAAAGGCTCTAGCATATTCTTTAGTAGATGGGTAAGACTCCTATCTAATTTGTAGAAGCTACCCTAAGACCTGAGTCATTGGCACCTTATTTTCATATTCATCTAAGAATTTATTACACAACTCCTTGAAGGATTTAAGCAACCCTCTTGGGAGGCTCCAATACCATTTCCTAGCTTCTCCCTTCAAGGTTCTTGAGAATACGAGCGCACGATGTATATCACTAAACCCAGTTGCAAGGCAAGTTAGGACATATTCTTTTAAGTGCAACATTGGATCCTCCTTTACCAGCCCATGATTGGGAGATCCTTATACGGAGGAGGGCATTTAGTCCTCTCCTTCGGGATCAACACTAGGTCATTAAAATCTTCATATTTGTCATGACCTAGTTCCAACATCTTAGGGCTCCTAAGCTCTTCCGTTTCCACCTTTATTGGTGTAGGAAGGTCATGCGCTCCATAAACTTCCCTTTCTACCAACTCACAAAGTGGTCTAGGGAGCCCTATGGCTTTCAACGTATCATATCGATCCTTTCTCATAGAATCTTCCATACCTTCCCCATTCAAAGGCCATTCCCTAATGTATTTATGCAAGTGATTTTTCCCTTCATCAAAAACTGATATATCGATATTATTTAAAGCTTGCAGGTTGGGCCTTTTGAGCAATGGCTTCCCCTTAACAATCAAGGCTTCCAATGTCCTTGTGGGGTCTAATATTTTAGCGTGGTGATCCATCACATGGGCCATTTCAGCCACAAGAAAATTCCATTGTATATCCTTACTATCCCATGGTGTTACGGCCTTAGCATGATCGTTGGTCGATGCCAAAATTGTCATTGGTTCCCATGTGCTTGTTGCATATTCTCTAGGCTGATGAATGGTTGTGCACAAGGTTTCTTGAATAGAAACCGCACCAAGAAGACCTTGACCCATGCCATCATGCTAGAGGATGAACTAGTTGCTAAATGTGTACTTTCCACTTGACCTAAATCATTTCTCGTAGAGGATTTAGTATCTGCATAATTAATTAAGTCTACTAGGAGATTTTGAATAGGGAAAGCCATGTGTTTGAAACACTAGACAAACCCCATTTTATAGAAATGTTAGTGCATTCCTAATGGACAAGGTTATAAAATTTAAGTCCCTTTCTGACAAAAGTCTAAAAACCACCACTTATTAGCAGCTCCCAGCAAACACACCACCTATCGGGACCTAGAACGAGCCCGGCACTGGCTATAGGCACTAGCTGCGGGCCTCTAACACTCTCAAGACAACCCCACATGGCCTCATGGCCAGGAGCATTCGGGCGTACACTACCCTAATCACTACTAGAGATATTGCATTTGTAATGGAATGTAGTCCACAACGATTGCCCTTCCTTACTCCTCAGAGGGAGATCCCATACAACTTGGTAAATTTACCACGTAAAACAAACATAAAGGAGGAAACCCCTTTAGTTGAATGTGGTGGCCCCATTATTGTAGCTCTCCTACATTGGGAGGATTGGCCCCTCGATGCGCCGCTAACACAAATAGCACAGACGTAACAAGCTCCACTCTTGTTTTAAACAATCTAGGAGATAGAAATTTCCTCACTTTACAATCTCCAAAGAAACCCAAATGCCTAAACATGTAGTTTAGGTGCCTCGCAACTCAGCGTGGATCAAGTATATCAAAAACTAATTGCAATGCGTCCAGGAGTTACCATGTGATATGGAAAATGCAACTGTGAATGCCATAGTGCTCAAACATTTTATAAATCAGCTTTGTGTGGTGCAACAAACATGTCTTTCCATGATTTCAATCTACACATCATGCTTCATTGCTAAGGGTTATTCCCATCTTGTGTGGCTTAATCCCCTTTTAACTTAATTTATAAATGTTATACATGGTAGGCACAAACAAATAGACTAGAATTTCATATATTTTCAGTGACTAATCAGCATCAAATCCCCTCTTTTCCCCTATAGTTTAGGTTTTGCATCGTTGTTAAGTGTAAAGAGCGGGTTTTTTGTGTGCTTTGCTTATAAAAACCAATAAAAATGGACTTTAACATGAAGACACAGCTGAACTGAGGCTTATCCCTTATGCTACAGCCATGCCATATATTCACAGACATAAACCTTGTTTTTTCCTAATTTTATTGCATTAAAAACTAAATTTCCCCAATTTTTCGCTACTTATCTTCATTTATTTCTTCATAAAAATGTGATATTTCAGAATTATGAGTTCTCACAGATCAAGGACACTCAACATTATTTTCATATTCATTTTTATCCCATATGACCCCAAAACACTCAACAAAAGTCCCAAAATTCTATTATTTTTATCAAAACTGCAACTTATGGGTTTTGCGTGTTTTGTGAGAAATTATTATATCATCATATTTTTTGGTTTTCTTTCATACTTAAGAGAGAATGCAAGATGGTAAATATGAACAATCAAAATCAAGCACTTTCTCCAATTATTTTCCATAAAACATAAGAACTGCTCACTTACACATAGAAACCGTGATTCCAAGGCTCGTATCTCATAGACGCGAGGCTGTTGACGCTTCTTATTTTCTGGTGACACACTCTCTCAGCATGATCTATGTCCTCCATCGCTCCAGCATCATCATTTGATCTGGGTTCGTCATCACAACCATCCCCCTTCTCTCTTGAATTGATGCATATGAACAGTCGCTGTCACAGCACATAGGGTTGAAGGTCACCACAGGGGTTTGGCAAGAGAAGAATGTATGGGGGTTCCAGAGCTTAGACTCTAGAGACGCTAGAGATAAGAGAAGGGTTGAAGGTTTCAAGCCAAGTTCTTGAAGATAAGTGACAACAAGGTGAAGGTAGATTCAAGGAGAGGAGTAGACAGAAGAGAAGGGGTTCAAAAAGATTGAAGATGTAGAAGAATACTTCAAAAAAGAATTAGAAAATATAGAAGAATACTAACAGAGATGAAGCCTATCAGTTTCTTTCAGCATTATGAGAAAATATAACTTTAATAGACAAAAACGTGTACAAAATAATACATTCCTCTATGCTGCTCAGATCGCCAATCTGATCCTTCCAATGACTCTGAAAGGGGGGGGGGGTAAATACCAAGGCACCTAGCCAGAATCTTGCCAGATTACTCCTTCTTCATCTCCCACTTTTGGAGTGCTATTCACTGCCTGAAAACAGCGATCGCGCATTGCGCGATTTTGCTAATCTCTCTTTTTACATAAAATCCTCTTAAATGAGCTAAAAGCTACATGCTTTCTTTTACATGTCATCCTAATCTAGAAGTTGTCTATAGTTTTGTAGATTTTGTTTTATAAGAAACAATATCTAGAATATTAAAAATTGACTAAAATCTAATATTTTGAACCATGGACACTAACACTAATGTCTAAAATGGCATTGGCTCTCTAAATCTAAAAGGAAGCCACACTTTAGATTCTTTTACATGGTGTGCGCATAGTGGCACGATATCCATCCCCTCCTAACCTACACATCCTCAGGCATGTGCCAAAGTCTTACGGATTTGCACTGTTAGAAGAAGTATCTTCTACCATGTCAATGTCTTCATCTTCTGCCTCTTCTTCTTCCTCTATGTCTTCATGCTCTTGAATTATATTCAAGTCTTCTAGCTTATATGTTGAACTTTCTCTTCATTTGAAGAGCTTGATTCTTTTTCTAGCTATGGGTATCTTCATTCTTGTTCCATCCAATTCAGCCAATGAATATGTGGCATTGTCATGAACAACCTTTACCACATATGGGCCAAACTAATGCTTCACAATCTTCCTAGAAGCACTGTATTGATTGTCTAAGCTGTTGTCATACCTGTCATTTTCTTGAATTGCTCTTGGCCGAAGTCGATGACGCTTATCAAATCTTCTTTTGTTCTTTAGTCTTGCTATCTTTAGCTACTCTACTTGAACATCTTCAAGCCTTCTTTCTAGCTGCCATATGCGCAAAGTCAGCAACTTTTCTCTACTGATGCCTTCCTCCTAAGGTAGAAGACTCCATGTGAGAATAGAATTTTCAATTGGCATAATTGGTTGTTGTCCATGCATAAGTTTAGCTGCATATAGCCAATCACTAAACTATGAGTAGTCTAGTCAACCCATAATGCAAAATGTAGCATTTTAGGCCATTCTTTGATCTTTCCTCTACAAGACTTTGCTAGAGCTTTGAGAATAGATTTATGACCTCTCTCACTCTTTCCATTTCCTTCAGGGTTGTAGGCTGATGTTAAAGCCAACTTAATACCCAATTGAGCAAAGAAGTTGCATGCCTCATCAGCATCCAACTCTCCTCTATCTGCAGTTACTTTACCCACACAACCATATCTACAAAATACTTCTTCAAGCAAAAAAACGACAAACAGCTTGAGTGGATTTGGTTTTAAGGCTTTTCCTTCAACTTGATTGGTTAGATCCTCTCTTGCAAGTACTAAATACTACATATTCCATATTCCTGTAGGCATGGTTACAAGATCAATAACCCATCTATAATATATAGACAAGGGATAAGTCGGTTGTAATCCATCTTGATGCTTAACCATAGAATACATTTAACACACATAACAGGTTTCAACAAAATGTGCTATGTTCCGATACATGTTTTGCCACCAATATTTTTCTTTGACTTTACTAAAGGTTCCCCATATGCCTCTATGGCCAACCCATAGGCTTTCATGAAATTCCTTCATTATCTATTGTCGCAATCTTTTGTTACCTCCTTTCTTCTTCTTTGCGTGCTTCCATAGATGCCCTTCTTTAAGAAAAAAGCCATAAGCTTTCCTCTTGATATGTTTGAACTCCTCATCAATCCAAGTCTCCTTCTTCTTCATTGTGCTCAAATATTGGCCGATCTTCAGCCAATCTTCTTCATAATATTGTTCAAGGAAATGAACTAGAACTTGAGCAATGCGATGAGCATGCTGGCTTCTAGTTGACCATCCTGTTGTTTTTAGCTTTGGACTAGTATATGCAGTAACTGAAAATGTATTTTCAGCAGCCATGGAATGAAATTCAGCAAGTATAGATTCTTCGGCTTCATCTTCTTCCATTAGCTCTTCTTCATTGTCATATCTTGCATGTGATAGCATGTCAACAACTGGATTTGCCTTTCCTACAATATGCTTTAATTTGGGTTTGAGAGATTTAATATATGCAATCCATCTTAGCATATCAATGTTCGATGTAGAGTAGGCAATCATGCCCAAGAGTGAAATACAATCAGTTTCTACCACTACAAAAGCACTTAAAAAGTACTCACGATCACACTTTAATGCTGTTACAACTCCCCACAATTCCTTTTTTACTTGTGCATACCTTCTTTGATGTTCATTGAGAACTTTTGCTCCAAAACGAATTGCATACCTATTACCTTCAAGATCCTCTTGGCCAACAACCTATCCTATCCCAATGGGACTTGTATCCACAGTAAGGATGATGGGTTGACCATTTGAATAATCAGCCCTTTTGAGAGTGGGGGATAAATTTAAGAGCTTCTTTAATTTATGCATAGTGAGAGTATGCTTATTACCCCAAGAGAGTCTTTGGCATTTTCTTAATAATTTGATAAAGATTTTCAGCTACATGAGAAAAATGTGGTATCCATAGGAGATAGAATATACATGCGCCAAGAAATCTTCTCACCTCTGAAACATTTGTGTATTTTTCTTGTATTCTGCTAATGGCATCTATCTTGATTGGAGAAGGTTTGCATCCATAGGGGCCACATAGATGACTGACCACTAGGACTTCTTCTACTCCAAAAATTGACTTAGCTCCAAAAAGGGTAAGATGTACATCTTCTAGCCTTGTCAAAATCCTGTCACAATCATGAATATGGTTAACTACAAATGTCATGTAGCCATCTTCATCAAGCTCCTCATTATTTTCATTGACTTCACATCCCTTGATAGGTACATTACCAAGAAATGGAAGAGTAAGTTGTGGAATAAAGTCCCTTAAGACATTGTGCATGGCATTCATCATATGGGCTACGGAGTTTGTTGCACCTTATGGTAGAGTGCACATGTGGACCAATCCAAGAGGTGTCTTCATTGTGGTAATGTCTTGGCTTTCTAATGAAAGCTGAAATTGGTCATATCCTGGATATAGGTCGCCCATAGAATAAATTTCTCTACCTGCAAAAGCTTCGCAAACTCATCAACAATTGGACCCGAACCAACATTTTGGATTGTGACACAATTAACATGCTGCAGATCTGGAATGAATCATAAATATCCATTTTTCTTGGGTATGGTAAACCATCGGTTTGAGTAGGGCGCTGAAGAAGGTTCTAAAATTTTCATTCTGATCTTTTCATTTAGAAGTTCCAGTAATTTGGGCAAATGCGCCCTTGGAATTGGAATAGGCTTGAGGTTCCAAGGCACATGTGGGACCATAGGAGCCACAATATTTGGATCTACGCAACCTATTTCACTTGGTAAAAAATGTAAAAGCTTTTCCTTGTTTCGTTAGCATTTGCATAAAATAGTATTTTTCAACCGGTGAAAGGAAATAATTTTCACCTATTTTGAGCTCTTTTATACTTTCAGATGTGAACTTGTGACCAATGTTTGAAGGATCACAAAGACTTAGCTGATTTGCTCCCCTATCAGCTAGCCCTTCACTTTTAGGAGAGGTAGTGGGACTGCCACAGGTTTGACTTTCTTATCCACCGTCTTGTATTTTGTCTCCACTTGTGCTTCAACCTTGTTGAGTAAACCAATGTCTTCCTACTCAACAAATTCTTGAATTGTTTGATAAAAATCCAATGTACATACTTCTGTGGATTGATTTTCTGCCTAATTTTCTGCATGAGCAATTGCATATATTTCAACCAATGTGTCAGTAGTAATCAGTCCAAAAAAATGCCCAAAATATCTTCGTTTTCAGCCATCATGTCATAAGTTTTTAGCTCCCTTTTTACATGACATATATTTTCTTTCAACCTTAGTCATGGCCGGAAGAGACTTATAACAGCCCATACTATTGGTTGTACATACATACAAATTTTCTAGAGACACAATTTTTGTAGCATAAGGAGGTTCAATCTTTTTACATGACGCTCTACCATAGCCTCCTTTTATAGTAGTGCAACCCGAAAACCCTTGAATTCTCGGGCATTAGGAGGCACACAATAGTCACGCAGTCGATCTTTGTTTTGATGATGGTTAACACACACAGTAAGAAATTGTACAGCTTGTTCATTATCCTTGCTTCAGATTCGAGCATAGGAAGAACCATTATCAAGAGCTAGCGGGCTTCAGAAATGTAAGGTTGCCCAAGAATGATAGGGTAACTACAAGAGTCTTGAACAAAAAAGTGAAAATTGTCTTTTATGTCTCCAATAGTTATCTGCACATTAGGACATGCAGCATATAACTCTCCAGAAGAGTTGTTTGCAGCTCTCATTCGCCATCTTGGATCAACATCTATGGGCCATCTGCCACTTTCATAGAGACTCCTTGCCATGGCGTTTATCTCCGAGCCATGGTCTGAGTGCAATCCATGGTGTTTCTTTTTCTCCAATTTTGACGACTGTCTTTGTTGTTGCTCTTGCCCAATGCGTACAGGAGTAGTGACTTCTTGGAATGAACTGAGCCTCTTCCTTCTCATGCATGTACTATAGATAGCCTTCTTTTTGAGAGGTAGGTTGCCCAACTGGTTTGGACCAGCCGACCATTACATTTTCAACTTTCACTTCTTTAATTTTTGCATTCATGTTTTCTTTATCTTCAGCTTCAATTGCTACAATTAATTCTTTAATTGCTTCAAGATGAATTCCTTGTGAAGTTAGCTTCTCTTCATCCTATACAAAAAATCGAAGAACTTGCAAAAAATCATGCACTATTTCTTTAGCTTCATCACCAATTGAGAGTGGAATTTTGGTACCGAGAAGTGCTTAAAAATAGCTAAAAATTATGAATATCAAGGGAAAAATATTCAACATCAAAGGCGGTGGCTCGATCTAGGATGATTTTAAGCGCCAAAGTGCTTTAAAGGCGCCCAAGCGGTACTTGTTAATTTTTCATAATTTTTTAGACAGTCATGCGAGTTGACACGAGTTACCGGCCAATGCGAGATGCCGAGCCGGACGGCCAGGATTTTTCAGAGCTCAATTCCGAGTCCGGACGGGGAAATGGCCACAAAATGGTCAAGATTTGAAAGGGTGGCCAAAACATGGACCAAAGGGGGGGGTGCCCTTTGGGGGAATTTTAACCCCCCAACCAAATGACATGAAAATGAAGAATCGTGGAGAGAGAGAGATGAAGAACACGTGAGAAAACATGGTGCCGAAAAAATGCGCCCCATTGTTGATCAATGGAGCATGGCTGCTGCAAACAACCCCTATCACTGATCATTGCCCTTGCTTCCCTCCTGGATGCTGACTCTATCACCGCCTCTCGCTCGTCAAATGGTGGTCTCTATGAAGATCTCTGATTTCAGTCTTTCTCTCTCCTCCATCTCTCTCCCCTAAAGGCAGATTCATGTGGTGAAGAGGAAGAAGAAGAATGGATGATGGATGCTTGTCCAATGAAGACCGGATTGCTCCATGGTGTAAGAAGATTGAAGATTTGGTGGCTGAAAATCAGTCCCGAGATATGGCAAATAAGAACCCGCAACCCGCAAAAGAACGGTAATCTCATTTTTATAAAGGGAAATGGTGTTTTTATGCAATTTGCTTCATGAATTCTTGTTCCCATGAGATGATAATGCATTATAATGTTGTCTTCAATGTCTTTCAACTGTTTATGCTCAGAAAATTAGATAATCATAAGTGTTGTGGATGAAATTAGTAGTGAAAAACCCGTAAATATGCAAAATGAGGGAAAATTGGGTGTTTTTGAGATATCAATGGAAAATATCATAAGACACACCAACTAAACTTGTCTTTTTGCTGCAAGTGAACCTAAGGGCCACAGCCCATAACCCATTTTGAATTTTTAGTAATTAAATATTGGAAAAAATAAGAGAAAAATAGTGAAAATAAGGGAAAAATAGGGGAAAAATGGATTTTGAGTGTGCTGAAAATTAAGGAAAAATAAGAACCATGTTTGTGGATGTATGGGGGGTCTGAAGTATGAGGTTTAGCCTCATTTCAGCCCTACCTTTATGTTATAGTGAGTTTTTATGGCTTTTTATGCAATAAAAATGTGGAAAATTTATCCTAAACTTATGCAATATGCACAACCTAAACGGGTGAGGGGGTGGAGTGTATAAAAAGTGTGTAAATGTTGAAGAAAATTATGAAAAGCTTGCTGGTTTTTTATGCATACCATATAGATTGGACGATATTTAAAAATTAAGGACCTAGTAGCACGGGGGTTTCTCGGTGCTAGGTTCATGCAACGCTGCATACGAGTGATAGAGAAATCCATTGAAAGAAATGTTTTCCGCATGTGCACCAATGCTGATTTCCTTAATTGTTTGAGCACATGGACATTCACAATTTGCATGAAGCATGAAATTTAAAATGTATCAGACAATACCTCCTGGATGCATAGCAATTGCTTTTTAGAGGAATATGGCCAACGTTGAGTGAGTACGGTTGTCCAAGCTGTAGGCTAGGCGTTGGATCTAAGGGAAAGAAAGTGAGGAAGCATGGTATATCTCCTGGAAATACGCGAATCATAAAAGAGAGAAGTTTGTGTTCGTATGTTATATATGTTTGGCGACACATCGAGGGGCCAATCCCCAAGGTGTAGGAGAGTCGCAGTGAGGTAGCGGCATTCAGCCGTTGGAGGACCTCCTATGTTTGTACTTCGTGCTATTTGGCAATGTGCTAGGACTCCCTCTGAGGAGTGTTAATTGGGTTAGAATTGGACTATAAAACGTAATACAAACGCAATATGTTTAGAAAGATGATGTATGTGTTATCCACGCTCTTGGCCGTGAGGCCGTGGGGTTGTTAAGAGCATGATAGAGGTCCGGCTAGTGCATGAGCCAGTGCCGGCCCGTTTTAGGTCCCATCAATGGTGCGTCTGCCGGGAGCCGCTTAGAAGCGGCGGTCCTCGAATCCTGGTTGTCTAGGGACCAATTAGCAGTTTATGCCAAAGGATACTGAGATTGATCCATTATTTATCGATAAGCATCGTCTAGTAGAAATCCAAAAGCAAGAAAGAGACGAAAGAGCTAGGCGACGTGCTGAAATTCTTAAGAGGTATTCCCCTAAGTGTAGCGGTGCTGAACCCTTACGAGGGAGTGGATCTAGTGGGCTTGGTGCCACAAGCAGTAAGTTAGGAGAAGGTGGAAGCTCTAGTGCTGCCCTTTCTTCCATAAGACAGTCTACATCAAGTGCGGGAGGTGTAACCCCACTGTCCCCTATTCCTAGTGCAAATCCAATTCTCGTCATGGCGCAGCCTATTGAATTCCTGCAGGAATGATGGATTTGCCGGCTCTAGGTTACCTGCTACCCATTTTTAATGGGCTAGTTGAGGAAGATGTGGAACTCCACGTTAGGGAGTTTCAAAAGCTGATGTTTAACTGTCGCATCCAAGAAGAAGGACATTTAATGATGTTCTTCAACATGACTCTCAAAGGAAGAGCTGCCATATGGTATCATGGTTTAGAAGCCGGAACCATATTGAATATTGATGCATTTTATGGAGCTTTTCGAAGGGAGTTTGCCCCTGAAAGGGGTGGGCAATATTGGTTGCGTGTACTCAACGTAACTCGCCAAGAACCACATGAGGATATTCGTGCTTATGCGAAGAAAATAAAAGAGGTTTTCCGTAAGTTGGACACATCTATTCCTATCCCCGCAGTTGCCCAATTGCAATATTTCCTACATGGTTTGGACTTTAACATCCAGTTGCAGTTGAGTAGTGTCCCTTTGGGGGATATAGATACTGCCATTACAAGAGCACAAGAAGTGGAATCCCGACTACAAGCAGCCTATGCTTCTCAAGCCAATTCGAATATGGCTCTAGCATTGGGAAATAATATGGCGACGGCCAATGGCAGTGGTAGCCAAGGGATAGCGATGGCTAATCCTAATGGGAGAGGGAACATGATGCAGAATGTGCCTCTATTACCACCTCCCCCTAGCATGTCGATACCTACGGGCAGTCAAATGGCTCCAAATGGTGGAGGCCAGGCAGTTAATTCTAATACCATGCCTGTGGCTCAACAACCAGTGCCTAATCGAATTGTTAGACCGATGGAACGACAGGGTAATGATCAAGGCTACGAGTCGAGCGCTTCCAATGTTCTTGGCGAGGTTAAGGACATGATGAAGCATTATACCGACATGATTACGGAGCAGTATCGACAAATAGCCATTGATGTCAACTTTCTTAAAAAACAACAAAATTTGATAGGAAGTAGATACCCAAACGAGGGTGCACCTTTGAGGTTTAGTTGCAAATGGTGTGGTGGGCAACACTATCCAAGAAATTGCCCAAATGTTAAGTGCGACATCTGTGGAAAATCCAGCCATTTAGCAGCCACTTGCTAGAGTAAGATTAGTTCCCTCCAGCGAGGTAGTTGGCAACTAGGGCCTGTTAATCATCGTGCGCAAGGAAATGATTCCCAGCGAGAAGACGGGCCTAAACAAATACTCCAAAGACCAAAGACTATAGTAGAGGAGCTGCCTAGTGGTAGTGGGGTTAGTTTGATTGAGACTGTGCATGTTAATGATGCTGAAACCTCTAATCTGCGAGCGGTCCTTACAAGAGGTCAAAAGGGTAGAGAGGCCGACAAGGATAAGCCTGTCGACGGAAACCCTAAACAAGGCGACAAAGGAACACAAATTTTGGATCCTGCCATGGACGGGGGACTTTTGAAGCCCGTGGAGAGTAAAGCCGATGTTAAGAAGGATAAGGAACCACCAAAGAAGATGGTGAAAGTTAAAAAAGAGGCAATAAAGCCGGTTCAGCGACCTAAAGAGCGGATGGTTTGGCGTGAAAAGCGAACTCTATCGAACTATCATGAATTCGATTTGGCGAGCTCACTTTGTGAAGTCAAGCCGGATGTGAATCTTTTGCAGCTTATTAAGCTTTCTCCAGGAGTATGTAAGGAATTTAGAAAGATCCTGTGTACCGAGTATATCATAGAACCTTTGGGTATTGCGTGAGTTGGTAATGACTGGTTCGAGCATGCTGAGAAGCATTGCCCAAGGGTTACAGCCTATATCGATGGGATATTAGTAGATTATGCCATTGTCGACACGGGATCATCTGTTAACATTATGAGCTCTGAACTGATGGAAAGGTTGGGTCTTGCGATCCAAAAAGATACCTCCACAATTCTCAGAATGGCGGATTATAGTTTGAGACAGTCGGAAGGCTGCATTACTAAGGTCCATGTCACTGTTGCAAATGTAGAATGCCTGTTGGACTTTAGGGTGATTCGTTTTGCAGGGTGTCCAAGTTACCAAGTATTACTCGGACGACCTTGGATCTTGCAAGCGGACTGGCAAGTGGATATACTCGCCGGTCGGTTGATATTCGGTAGAGGTGCTCAGCGCGTGGTGGTTGATGCTTATCCTGAGTCCCCACAGAGTGAGAGAGCTCCTCTATCCTCTACAGAATTGGAGACATTAGAAGATTTTTCTGCCAGTGAGACATCATCATGTGATGAGTCCAAAGAGGGATCCACCATGGAAGACATCTATCAGATCACTTTGAACGAGCCGATAGAGGCCCAAGATCGTATAAGAGATGTAGATGTTATCGAGCTAGACCTTGGTATGCCTGATGAGTCGCGACCAATCAAATTAGGGTCTATGCTCAGTACAGCAGAAAGGGAGGACTATGTGTCCTTGATTCAAGAATTCCGCGATATCTTTGCCTGGAGTTATGATGAGCTGAGAGGCATTCCTCCTAGTCTTGATGTTCATACAATTTCGTTGAAAGAGGGCAGTCGTCCTTTACGACAGAAAGTAAGGCGTATGCCTTTCGAACTGAGGGATGGGCTGTTTGAAGAGTTACAGAAGCTTCGGAAAGCGGGTTTGATTTTTCCTGTGCAACACGCGGAATGGTGTTCACCAGTTGTGATCAGAAAGAAAAAAAATAATCAGATCCGATTATGTGTAGACTTTAGGGAGCTGAATAAGCAGATAGTTAAGGACTACTACCCGTTGCCATTTATTGACCAGATTTTGGATCAATTAGCGGGTAGGGAGATATATTCGTTTATGGATTGCTTTGCAAGATACAACCAGATGGCAATTGCAGAAGAGGACAAGTTGAAAACAACTTTTATTACTATCTTTGGTACTTTTGCGTACCATGTGATGGCCTTTGGTTTATGCAATGTGCGTGTTTCGTGGCAATGAATAGCAGATAAGACATTCGGTGACATATCCCCTGAAGAGTTGAAGGTGTTTATTGATGACTTAAGGGCCGCCACCGTGAGAGAAAGACAGTTGATCATTTTAAGAAAATGCTTTGGACGCTGCAGACAATTTTTTATCCCTCTAAACCCACGGAAGTGTGTTTTTGGTGTACCTTATGGGCTCTTGCTGGGCCATTTGGTCAGTTCGGTAGGAATTGTGACAGATCCCGAGAAGGTGAAAGTCATAGTTGCCATGGGTCCACCACGCACTCCGAAAGAAGTTCATAGCTTTTTGTCTTCGGTTGGTTATTACCATAGATTTATAAACGCCTTGGCAGAAAGAACATTGCTACTTACAAATCTATTGTCATTTAGCTGTTTGTTTGTATGGAGCGACCCTTGTAAGGTAGCTTTCGAGGATGTGAAGCAGGAGCTAGTAAAAGCTTCCGTTTTAAAAGCACCTAAAAGAGGTGAGGTGTTCTATATATTTTCAGTAGCCACCATGCATAGTATCAGCTACTGTTTAGCCCAAATTTGGGAAGAAAAGTGGTACCACCCGATTGCTTTTGCTAGCCGGAAGTTGGGGGTATTCGAAATCAATTATACCTACATGTAGAAGGTGTGTCTGGAGATGGTCTTTGGGACCAAGAAATTCGGGCATTATATTCTCTATGAGAAAGTCGTGCTTTATATGAAGGCGGAGGGGCTTCGATTATTGATGAATAAGCTGCAGCTGCCTGATTGTCTAGCGAAGTGGTTAATCACTTTGCAGGAATTTGATTATGAAATCAAGAGTAAGCCACCAAGGTTGCAAGGCATCGTGGAATGTCATGTGGACTTTGGGGAGCCGAAAGAATCTGTGGCTGAAGGTAGTGACATGGAGTTGTTATTTAAAATAGATACGGCGTCTATTCCCTCCTGGTACGCTGCAATAACGCATTATTTATTGACGGTAGAGGCTGGATCCGAATTATCTAAAGTTGAGAGAAGGAAAATTAAGCAGCAAGCGTTAAAGTTTGCCTTGATCATAGGTACATTATATCGGCAAGGGGTTGATGACATCTATCGCTGATGTGTGATGCCTAACGAGGTGCCATTCATTTTGGAAGAGTGCCATGATTCTGCTTGCGGAGGCCATTTTGCTAGACGGCTTACAGCACAAAAGGCTTTAAGAGCAGGTTATTGGTGGCCTGTCATCTTCCAGGATGCGTTTGCATATGTTAAGAGATGCAATATTTGTCAACGACATGATAGTCGAGAGAATAGGAAAAGACCACTCACCCCTATTATGGCGATACTTCCATTTGAGAAGTGGGGAATAGGCTTTGTGGGTCCTATTACTCCGTCGTCGACTGCGCAAAAGAGGTATATCATTGTAGCAACTGACTACTTCACAAAGTGGTCAGAAGCACGTGCAACAAGGAAAGATGATGCTAAAGAAACTGCTAGTTTCCTTTTAGAGCAGATAATATGCCGTTTTGGTCTGCCGAAAGAATTAGTTTCGGACCGCGGAACCCATTTCCTGAATAAGGTGATCAAAAGCTTGACAGAGGCTTGGCAGATCAAGCACAACAAAACGACTCCTTATAATCCGTAGGCGAATGGGCAGGTTGAAAGCACCAACAAGCAACTTGTGGGTATCCTATCGAAAGTCGTATCTGAAAAGAAACGCGACTGGGATAAGAAGCTGTATGTGGCAGTATGGGCACATAATACCACGTTCAAGCGAGCGATTGGCCACACACTGTTCAAACTAGTTTATGGTAAAGAGTGCATTTTACCCTTGGAAATTGAGTTGCCGACCATTAGATTCGCAGTAAACCATTCTTTGGGTAATGAGGACGCCCTATTAGAGCAATTTACGACCTTAGCACACTTGGATGAAATTAAGTTGCAAAGTCTGTTACACCAAGTGGTGGCTAAATGTCGCATGAAAGAGTTGCATGACCTGAAAGCGAAGATGATGCACGTAGGGAGTTTTTCCCAGGAAAATTGGAGCCTAAATAGGATGGGCCCTACAAGATTGTTAGGTTAGGGAAGAATAAGTCTACAGCCCTATTAGCTAATTTACAGGGAGTGGAGTTTAAGAATAAGGTTAATCTTAATAAGATTAAATCTTACTATTTCTAAGTCTGCTAATACAAAGGAAATGCATTGCAGGTCCATGCTAGAAATGATCTGAGACCTGCGGACGAGCTTAAAAGACGGTTGATGGGTTGGTTAATTCCTTATTTGGAGCACCCATATCTGGAGCAAAGATACCATCAGGGGAAACTCATCTGGTGGAGCAAAGGATATAAAGTGATTGAGCAAGAAGATGGAACCTTTGTGTGGGAAATCAAAGTCTTCTGCCATCATTGTTTACAACTGTTGATGAGTATCCCTGTTGAGTTCAATGAAGAAGGTGAGATGGAGCCGTCAGTTCATCCTCTCAACATGCTAAACTTTGATTACCATAATTACGACTATAGGAGTTCGAGATGGCCGGCTGTGTAAACCCATTATGGATGTATACCTTATATTTTGATGGAGCGTCCAGGGGCCCTAATAGAAAAGGAAGTGTGGGAGTAGTAATCCGCGACCCCCGACATAGAGTTACGATGAAGTTAGCTGCTTATCTCGGGGTAGGATTCACTAACAATATGGCAGAGCATAAAGCCTTGATTATGGGACTGTATATTGCCAAACAAGGTGATATTCGTTGATTGTTAGTAAAAGGGGATTCCCAGTTGATCCTGAATCAGCTAGATGGGACACATACAGTGCGGAATCCCATTCTTTGTATGTATCATCGGACTGCGATGACCCTACTAGAAGAGTTTGAGGGAGTATCTTTTCAGCTGATTCCACGTTACTGGAATCAGTTGCGGATTCATTAGCAAATCTTGCTTATGAGGAAGACCTCTTTTTTAATTGTGGTCCTAGTTTGGGTATTGTGATCAATGATGAAACAGGACTCGGCCACTTGTGGGGGATGTTATCAGAACATGCAATATATGGCAGATGATGGTTGATATGGGTGATGCAAAGAGTAGCCGAGACCAATCTATCGTTATTATCTGGGACCCATAGGTTGATTAGACATCATATTATGCGTACGCCTCTTGCTATCTATGCAGGAGGGATGGGTCATAACCTCATGCATTTAGTTTAGGGCTACGAGCCTCTTTTCCCTCCTTGGAAAGGAGCTTATGATTGTGTATTTGTGCTATTCCGAGGAAGGATGTGTAGATGTTACTTTGTTTAATTTCGTTAGGCCAAGAGGGCCGATTCAGTTTTGTAGTGAAGTGTTTTATTTCATTAGGCCAAGAGGGCCAGTTGTCTGTTTAGTGCGGCTGCAGTTAATGGTTTCTTGTTTGAGTTCTGTGCTAGACAGGTTTGAAGAAGAGCTTGGAGGGAGCCTTTGTCGCAGCATCGACGCTTCTCGTGGCCCTATCCAGGTGATATCTATCCTTTATGAGTACTATGGTTTTTATGCTATATGTGTTTATGCACTTGTTAAGGGGTTTTTCGTTTCTTGTTGGGGACCGACGTCCAAGGCATGATGTCTCGAGGTTTCGGTTTAGTATATTTGAGGGAGGTCGGAGTAGTCATTGCCTCCTGTAAAGACATTGTCAGGCATCAAAAGACCTGTTTTAGAAGGGGGTCCTAGTGACCCTGTTCTACTAGCCTTCTAGGTAGCAGTTCCAGGAGTTCTTGCTAGTTGTGAGGCAGTTAGAGAAGCTTGTTGAAAAAGGAAAAATAAGGATAAAGGGGAAAAAAAAACCTTGAATATCTGACAAGATAATAAATATATACAAAGGTGTGTAAAAAGGGGTTCTAACCCCTATCAAAGAAAAGAAAAGAAAGAAAAATTTATGGGTAGTTGATCATCACCTTGTGAAGGCCTGGTAGGTTCCTAGGGACGAGTCAGACTCGGCGCCGATACCTTGTCTTCCTAGGGGTGGCTTCTTGTTGGAAAAAAAAAAGAAATCAATTAAGGAAGGTTGGAGCGAAAATATAAGTGAGCGTTAGAAAAGGATTAAGTGTCGCCTTGCGAGGGCTTGGTAGGTTCTTGGGTACCGAGACAGGTCTTGAGGCCGATGCCCTATTCTCCTTGGGTCACTACGCTCAGCTTCCTCCTTTTTACATACCCGAGTATGTCACTCAAATAAAGCCCTCAAGGAAAAGGTGCTGCAAGAAAATACTTCTTGATCAGGCTATAGGAGTCCTCGCCTAGTAGGGGCTCCTAGTTGTGTTGTCCTTAGTTGGTAGGTAGTTCAGACCACCACTTAGGGCAACCTCTTTGACAGTTCTTTTTAGTTTGGCTGTGTTGGAACAGTTCGTTAGTGACTCGCTTCGGATCTTCTATTAGATGATGCTAGGCCTACTCCTTGTGGATGTCATGCCTTGTTTTGTCAGGGGGTAGGGTGAGTATTGTGCTGAGTTTTATTATATATTTGTTTTGTATCAGCTTGATGCTTCTTTGGTTGTTGATGTGTAGATATGTTCGTGGATTCGACGATCTGAGTTGCCCTATCCCATGGTCGCCAATGAGAGCGGAATTTTGGTGCCGAGAAGTGCTTAAAAATAGCTAAAAATTATGAATATCAAGGGAAAAATATTCAACGTCAAAGGCGGCGGCTCGATCTAGGACGATTTTAAGCGCCAAAGTGCTTTAAAGGCGCTCGAGCAGCACTTGTTGATTTTTCATAATTTTTCAGACAGTCGTGCGGGTTGACACGAGTTACCCGCCAATGCGGGATGCCGAGCCAGATGCCCAAGATTTTTCAGAGCTCAATTCCGAGTCCGGACGGGAAAATGGCCACAAAATGGTCAAGATTTGAAAGGGTGGCCACAACATGGACCAAAGGGGGGGTGCCCTTTGGGGGAATTTTAACCCCCCAACCAAATGACATGCAAATGAAGAATCGTGGAGAGAGAGAGATGAAGAACACGTGAGGAAACATGGCGCCGAAAAAATGTGCCCCATTGTTGATCAATGGAGCATGGCTGTTGCAAACAACCCCCATCACTGATCATTGCCCTTGCTTTCCTCCTGGATGCTGACACTATCGCCGCCTCTCGCCCGTCAAATGGTGGTCTCTATGAAGATCTCTGATTTCAGTCTTTCTCTCTCCTCCCTCTCTCTCCCCTAAAGGCAGATTCATGTGGTGAAGAGGAAGAAGAAGAATGGATGATGGATGCTTGTCCAATGAAGACCGGATTGCTCCATGGTGTAAGAAGATTGAAGATTGCTGAATGTGGACTGTCATGAGCAGTAATGGTGGCTGGAAACCAGTCCCAAGATATGGCAATTAAGAACCCGCAACCCGCAAAAGAATGGTAATCTCATTTTTATAAAGGGAAATGGTGTTTTTATGCAATTTGCTTCATGAATTCTTGTTCCCATGAGATGATAATGCATTATAATGTTGTCTTCAATGTCTTTCAATTGTTTATGCTCAGAAAATCAGAGAATCATAAGTGTTGTGGATGAAATTAGTAGTGAAAAACCCGTAAATATGCAAAATGAGAGAAAATTGGGTGTTTTTGAGATATCAATGAAAAATATCATAAGACACACAAACTAAACTTGTCTTTTTGCTGCAAATGAACCTAAGGGCCATAGGCCATAACCCATTTTGAATTTTCAGTCATTAAATATTAGAAAAAATAATAGAAAAATAGAAAAAATAAGAGAAAAATAGGAAAAAATGAATTTTAAGTGCCGAAAATTAAGGAAAAATAAGAACCATGTTTGTGGATGTATGGGGGGTCTGAAGTATGAGGTTTAGCCTCAATTCTTTATATTATAGTGAGTTTTTATGGCTTTTTATGCAATAGAAATGTGTAAAATGAACCCTAAACCTATGCAATATGCACAACCTAAACAGGTGAGGGGGTGGAGTGTATAAAAAGTGTGTAAATGTTGAAGAAAATTATGAAAAGCTTGCTGGTTTTTTATGCATACCATATAGATTGGACGATATTTAAAAATTAAGGACCTAGTAGCACGGGGGTTTCTTGGTGCTAAGTTCATGCAATGCTGCATACGAGTGATAGAGAAATCAATTGAAAGAAATGTTTTCCACATGTGCACCAATGCTGATTTCCTTAATTGTTTGAGCATGTGGACATTCAAAATTTGCATGAAGTGTGAAATTTAAAATGTATCAGACAATACCTCCTGGATGCATAACAATTGCTTTTTAGAGGAATATGACCAATGTTGAGTGAGTAAGGTTGTCCAAACTGTAGGCTAGGCGTTGGGTCTAAGGGAAAGAATGTGAGGAAGCATGGTATATCTCCTGGAAATACGCGAATCATAAAAGAGAGAAGTTTGTGTTCGTATGTTATATATGTTTGGCGATGCATCGAGGGGCCAATCCCCAAGGTGTAGGAGAGTCACAGTGAGGTAGCGGCATTCAGCCGTTGGAGGATCTCCTATGTTTGTACTTCGTGCTATTTGGCAATGTGCTGGGACTCCCTCTGAGGAGTGTTAATTGGGTTAGAGTTGGACTATGAAACGTAATACAAACGCATTAAGTTTAGGAAGATTATGTATGTGTCATCCACGCTCCTGGCCGCGAGGCTGTGGGGTTGTTGAGTGCATGATAGAGGTCCGGCTAGTGCATGAGCCAGTGCCGGCCCGTTTTAGGTCCCATCACCAATATATTGTATTTTCCTTTTGATTACATTAATAATTACATCATGGAATTCACGTTTGGCAATTCCAAGAATTTGACTTAAGGTGAATTCAATTTTTCTTCCTAGAATTTGTTCTTCTAGGACTCGTTTGAGATCGGTTGTAGATTCTATGTCAGACTACAATTTGTAGCCTGGCTGCTTGCCTTTCTTCTTTCCTTTGGTCTTCTTTGTTTGTGGTGCATCTTCCATCTCTTGATCTGGGGTTATATTTTCAGTAAGCTTTTGTTGTTTGGGCATTCTTCTAGTTACCCGTTTTGGAGGGCCAGAAGAGGAAGGCCCTGGCTCATCTTCTCTTCTTCTCTTTTCTTCAATCAAGACTTCTTTATGATTGACGTAGCCAAATGTGCAAAGGCGAAAAAAAAATTTACCGGTTCTTTCCAACTAGTTATTCCTCGAATGCACTTTGGCGTTAGACAAATCCTCTTTGTTTGCTTTATCACGTTCCATTTGATCTATTACCTACATCCATACTTTAGATTGATCATTAACTTTACATGCTTTCAAACTTGATTTAGTTGGCTCAATTTGCAGCCCATAGGTAGCTGCACCAATTGTTGCATAGACATTCTTTACAGCTAAATCTTCTAATATGTTCTTCATTCCACCATTGCCAAAATTTGGCTTCAGTGGAAGACCAGTTTCTGCTGTATGGATTTTTTCATCTTTCCAAAAGACGAGCTTCTATGCTTCAGCCTCACGAAAGGTAGAACACTCCCTCTTGTCATGTTGTTGGCTATCACACCAAATACAATGCCTCTTAAAGCCTTCTCTCATGGGTCTTTGAGTTTATGATCGTCCTCGTTCTTCAACTTTGACATCTAGATTCTCTACTTTGGAGCTAATTTCTATAAGATTCAAATGAAGGTCATGCATGCTTTTAATAAGTTCATCCATCACATCATTTTTAGAAGGAATAAAAGAAGAAAGAGTTGGTTGATTAGTCAAAGGAATAGGGGATTTTGAAGGTGGAACAAGCTCCATCAATGGAGTTGTTGAAGTTGAAGTAGAGCCCAATCTTAGTCGCATCCACTCTCTTTGAGCAATCAAGTTCCATACTTTGTTGGTCTTCAGCATCAAGTTCTCCAAATTTACTTTCAAATTCATGGTATAGAGTTGTTGCAGCTAAATCTTTGTTTGGGTTTTTCAACCCATTCAATGAAACTTTTCTTCATCATAAGGCCAGAGTCTTCTAAGAAGAATTCTTCATGTAGGGCTTTTTTGAATGTAGCCCAATCCGCATCTTGTTGGAAAAGACCATGGATTCTTTCTTGAAGACCATGCTTGGCTAGTTTAGCAAAATAACGGATCCATGCATGTTGCGGTACACCAAAGAATAGCATTTTCTCAACATACAAATGAATGAAAACATAGACATTTTGACCATTAAATTGTTTTAATTCACGGCCAACTTCTTCTAGGGCCTTGATAGCTATGGAATCAATCTTCTCTTCTTCTTGCCTTTGTTGTTGTTGTTGTAACATTTGGATTTGTTGTTGTTGAGTCTGTTGCAATATGCATACCAATTGTTGTACAGTATCTCCTGAAGAATCCCCCATCTTGGAGTTCTCTTACACCTACCTTCACGTCGGGTTCACCAATGTCGCAGTGCGTAAGGGTTGAAGGTCACCACAGGGGTTTGGCAAGAGAAGAATGTATGGGGGTTCAAGAGCTTAGACTCCAGAGATGGTAAATATAAGAGAAGGGTTGAAGGTTTCAAGCCAAGTTCTTGAAGATAAGTGACAGCAGGGTGAAGGTAGATTCAAGGAGAGGAGTAGATGGAAGAGAAGGGATTTGAAGAGATTGAAGATGTAGAATAATACTTCAAAAAAGAATTAGAAAATATAGAAGAATACTAATAGAGATGAAGCCTGTCAGTTTCTTTCAACATTATGAGAAAATATAACTCTAATAGACAAAAACGTGTACAAAATAATACCTTCCTCCATGCTGCTCAGATCGCCAATTTGATCCTTCCAATGGCTCCGAAAGGGGGGTTAAATACCAAGACACCTGGCTAGAATCCTAGTAGATCACTCATTCTTTATCTCCCACTTTCGGAGTGTTGTTCACTGCCTGAAAACAACGATCACGTGTCGCGCAATTTTGCTAATCTATCTTTTTACATAAAATCCTCTCAAATTAGATGAAAGCTACATGCTTTCTTTTACATGTCATCTTAATCTAGAAGTTGTTTATAGTTTTGTAGTTTTTTTACAAGAGATAATATTTAGAATATTAAAAATTGACTAAAATCTAATATTTTTGAACCATGGACACTAACACTAATGTCTAAAATGGCATTGGCTCTCTAAATCTAAAAGGAAGCCACACTCTAGATTTTTTTACATAGTATGCGCATAGTGGCATGACACCACTAAGAGGAGAGAGGAGAGAGGAGAGAGGAGAGAGAAAGACTAGAAAATTAGGTTTTTAAATCCTCCATTACAACTGGCAAGCTTATAGCCATCTTGTTCCTCTCTCTGTCTTAATCGAGAATCTCTCTCTCTCTCTCTCTCTCTCTCTCTCTCTCTCTCTCTAAACGGGTGTGTATCAGAGAGGCACCAATTAGATTTTGAGAGGGCTCAAAATTTTTTTTGTCCCCCCCCTCTGTTTGTTAGCTTTTTCATTAAAATGAGGCTTCTAATTAAGACTAAGGTTTAAATATTTAAAATAACTCATTTAGCCTTTTGTGTTCACACTATCCCGCAAGTGGATATTTTGATTTTGAGTGGGCAAACGAACTTGGATTTGAGATCGGTCTAGACAAGCGACTTCGCAACATCGAAATCTATAAACTTGCCCTTGTCGCATACTTTTTGGCTCCCGAATCCAATAGCTGCTTTATAATGCCAAACAATACGTGGATTAAATGGGGGGTCAAATGACCTTTGATCGACAAACCGAGACTTGCATTGTATTCCTAACGTCGAAAGGCATCCAAGAAAACTGTAGCTTCGCTATCTGCGAGGACTATTTGTTTTTTCATGGAAATTTGGTCTTTAGCACTTCTTTGGCACTTTTTACTCTAAAAACGACCTCAAATGCTTCAAGCATAGCTCACAATTGGCTCCTAAAATCCAGCTCTCAAGCAGCGGCAAGAGACCACTGAGAAAATGACCAAAGAAGAAAATGTCAAGTTGCAAAGAGTGCATGCAAAGTCAAGAGGGTCTAAAGAAGAGAGAATGAGAAAAGTAGAGGCAGAGGCAAAAGAGTTGCCACAAGCCATTTGTATGTCGATGGAACAGCCTTCCAAGGAAGAGGAGTTAGCTGTTATGATTCCACCAAGGGAAGAAGGCCCAAGCACCAGCACCAAAGTACCAGAAACCAAACCACCACCAATGGCAGAAGGCAAAGGCAAGGTCATGTTGTTGTATCCAATCCCCCCATGCTCTTGTGCCCCAACCTCTAACTCCCACAACCACCAAGGTATCACAAGCATAGTAGATGCGAGCAACCTCATGGCCTAGGCGTAATACCTAGTGAATAAGGTGCAAGAAATAGCCCTAGTTTCAAGTGGGGGAGCCTCGATGACTGGAGCGAAGAGATCGACAATAGTAGCTACCAAGTGTTACGAATCTAGCCCTTGGGACTTGTCTTTCACCCTCTTGGGGTCTTGGCACCATGGGTCACGGGTCCTTCTCTAGTTCTCCTCCCAACGGGCGAGGAGCAAAATCCTTGGCACAAGGAGAAAAAGGTGTGCTCTCGCGGGCGAGGAGGTAGGGAACCCCCGCTTGGGATTTTCACCCCCTTACCTCTCACCCCAACCTATATGAGAGCCCAACCCCCTCTCGGTTCACTCGAATCGCTCACCAACCCTTTCACTAGCTATATGCACTTTGATGGGGAAGCGCGAGGCCGCTACGACCATGCCCAAGCGTGATACGGGATTCACCCCACAGCGCACCTTGGAGAGCCTAGTCCCCGCAATCCTACCTCCCACTGATGTGCTGAATCTAGGAAAGATCCAAGAAGCAGAGAATAGAGGCATCAACAACAACCATACCTATAGTACAGACGTCATCCATAGGCTATGATGAGTATGCTAAAGATCTTCTCGCACAACTAGACATGGAAAAGGAGGAGAAGAAGACAACCATAGCTGAATTGGAAATCGAAAGAGAAGCATTGGCAACTTTCTAGTTGGAAAGGACTCCCTAGGTAGCAAGATGTAAAAAAGATATCTATGAGCTGAAGGAAGAGCTCAAGGCTAAGGAGAAGGAAAAAGATAATTGAAAAGGAAGACTTGAACAAGAATGATAGGAACTGATAGGATTGCAAAGGGAGTACAAACTCATCCTCGTGCAACATGAAGAGTTGAGAGAGTAGTTGAAGAGGATAGAAAATACAACAGATGAACTTGAGGTGGCAGATGTAGAAAAAGGTCAGAGGAGAGAGGAAGAGCATCAAAGAGACATGGAGAAAATGGAGTGTAGGTTACTAACAGAGTTGGAAGACCATGGAAGGATAAAGAGCAAAATTGAGCATATGGAGAAGGAGAAAGAGGAAGCAATCCAGAGTTGGAAAGAGTTGGAGTTGAGGATGGTGGCCTTAGCACAAGGCAAACTGAAAGCCTAGAGGAAATGAAGAAAAAAGAACAAGAATGGGTCACCAAAAGCAAGGGAAGAGTGAGAGAACTAGTAAGCCATCTAGCCCATGCTGAATGCAACAAAGTGTTGGTAGAGAGAAAGGCAAGAGAATGGAAGCCCAACAATGTGCCTTCCTTAGAACCATTTTAGATGTCACACATCCAGGAGAGGAGGAGGCCATTGAAAACTTAAAGAAGAAGCTGGAGATTTGCCCGCAGGTCTGTAAGGCATGGCCTATGTGTCCCGGCACATGAAACAGAAACAAAGCCTAAGCCAATAAGAGAAAAAGGATTACTTGTTAAGGGCAGGACCTAATAATTCAAGAGATGGAATGGCTAGGATATACGGAGGAGCAGGGACCACGAGAGCCAATGGTAGAAAAAGAGCAGTAGATACCACTCCCTAAAGTAGGGCATGATTTTGAGGGGAGGCAACAAGATGAGGAACAAGTTCCCCAACCACCCTCTCTAAGACCAGAATCTCAACAAGAAGTGCCACCAGAGGATTTAGCTATAGAAAGAAAAGTAGAGGTCAGGAAAAGAAGGAAGATGATGCTGGAACAAGCACGAAGAAGACTAAGGGTATGACCCCTAGCAATTTCAGAAGCTCCCATCTCACAAAAAGAAGAATGCTTTCCTATCAATTGGAACATGGAACTCGCATTGTGAGAAAAATGGGAAAACAAGTGCAATCCTTTCAAATTTACCTTTCAATACCCACTCACATTAAGCCAATTATTATCCCCTAAAGTGGTAGAAGAGGTGATAAGGATGGGCATATGGTTGGAGATCGGTGGAGTGCAGAAAGAGAGAAGAATCCAACACTATGGGGGACATAGGCACATGACTATTGGGAAGAAAAAGTTATGGAGGTGCCCAAGACCGTAAAGGGATAGAGTCATAGCCCAATTGGAGGCAAAGAATTTGGGATGGGAACGTGGATGCATGGATGTCATTTTGTAGCACCCCACCCTATGAGAGAAACGACCCCACATACATGTCGTATCCAAGAAGGGTAGGGGTGGACTTAAACTCCACATCCATGGTCATTATGAATTCTCTAAAATCTACAATGTAAATGCTACTAAGCCGAAAAAAGCCCTCATATTCTCTGAAGATGACCTAGGGCCCTCCACCTCCCATTCCCTTAGCAAAATTTCTTTTTGCCCCGATCGTGCTTTCATCACAACATGTAACTACCTTAGGCTACTTAGAGTTTTGCTTAAGTAGGAGCCTACCTCTTACCAATACCACCTATCACCCCTGTTTTTTTATTTGAATGTTGGCATAGATAGTTGTGTAATGGCTAGGCTCATGATGAGAGCCACACTCCTTCCATCCTTTTGCATGGCCCTATTAGAGGACATGAACAAACAACCGATTTACTAGGTGTATTCATCCATTTTTATGAATGGTCCTTCAAATCGCACATGGTATTTAGCATAACGGCCCTACAGGATGGGGGGACTTCCCCTCCCCGCCCCACCCCCCCTTCCCCCCCCCCCCCCCAGTCCTCCAAATTAGATCCTACTGTAGTAATGGCTCTACACAAGCATAGATTCTCACTTGCAAAACAACAACCAAAAGCCCATACCCGGACAAAAAGAGACCCTAGAACCTCAATGGGCCAATCTAGGCAACAAAAACAAAAAGGCCACACTGCAAAAATACATATGTGTTGCATTCGGACTGCATCTAGTCAAGGTGGAATGCAACAACATCAAGCTACAACTGCGAGGATGAGTAGACATGACAGTCTTGATGATAGATGCACCTTGAACAGCACTACACATACGACCCAAGACATCAGTGGAGAATCCATATCTCGTTGTGCAGTTGGGGACATGTATCAAAAGGCTTGAATTTATAAGCCAAGACTCGGAAGATGAAGCCATATTACCGCTTGCTTATCTTAGGGTCAAACTCACCACAAAAATAGAGCATAGTGTCGATGCTCTCATCAATGAAGGAGTAGATTTTAATATCTTAACCTATGAAGCATGGACTCTACTAGGCCAACTAGAGCTCACACCAACTAATGCAACTCTTAATCCTTAACAAGGGACACCCACAAGCACTTATAGGGAAGTGTAGGATCCTTGTAACTATTGAAATGGAAAGCTTGCCTATCCTATTCCATGTTCCTCCAAATAGAGCAAATTGTGGAAAGTAAACACTCCTAGGAAGACCCTTCAAAAGGGCGATGAAGTGTAAGGACGATTATGTAGCACACAGGATGCACTTGACACTATCAGGTGTGAGGATAATCACAACTATTAGCAAGGGTGACCTCATCATACCTTGAGGGAAAGAAAATGAATATTCTGACATACCAGGCAAGCCTAGTAACAAGAGCAAAGACTTGTTGAAATAGTTGATACAAGTGCATATTGAACAGAGAGAACT
The DNA here is from genome assembly GCF_053477565.2 of Lygodium microphyllum. NCBI lineage: Eukaryota > Viridiplantae > Streptophyta > Polypodiopsida > Schizaeales > Lygodiaceae > Lygodium > Lygodium microphyllum. Next base: position 63,630,053 of record NC_141147.1, on the reverse strand, counting down.
AGTGAGCGAGGCCATGCTTCAACCAAGAAGTTCATGAGACAATGCCAAGGGTAGGCTTTGGACTTACAAATATTGTAGAAGACCACAAAAGAAGCCCAAGCCTCATAGACAAAGGTATCGATGGAGAGCCAGCACAATGCCATGATGGATATCCAAAGTGTTGCTACGTGCTCAAGGGTACTACACAAGTAACCAATGAATTTGGATACTAAAGCCCCATGCTAAACCACCTTTGTTAGCTGATCGTATCAAAAATGAAGAAGCGCAGGAGGAAATCTAAATGAAAATCCAAGTCTCGAGTCAAAAAAATTGGAGTGAATGAGCCCCTCATGATTGAAATCAAGAAATAAAACATGACTATTCGAAAGGTAGATCCTCATCCTAGTATGCGTAACAAGTAGATATCAGATGTAACCATCAAGTGTGCACAAAGACCACTAGTGCCCAAGGAGCCTTTGACTTCCCAAGAGGAAAATGAGCACCACAGGCACAATGTAGATCATGGTAAGGCTGATTTCTTAACAAAGAAAATGGCAAAATCGTCTCATAGCCACAAACAAATCTTCCAACCCATTGATGTCAAGTCCACCTAGGAGTCCCAAATCTCCTACACCCTCTTTCCCTAAACAAACACAAGAAGCACAATAGGAGTCGTTGAGTGCAGTTGCTCAATCCCAATCTTTATCTCCATTTGAGCTTCCAAATGTCCAAGATGCGTGACATGACACCACCCTTAGCTCATAGCCTAAGGATATGCATATGCAATCCACCATGACTAGCTCACAATCTACGCAAGTGAATGCACAAAGGGCAACAAAAGACACGACCACTTTTGATCTACTTAAGGACTTGACATTGCAGTCTACCAATAGTAGCCAGCCCACTAAACTAGCCACTACTACTTCCAATCAGGAATCACAATAGTCACAGCCTTTGGCCGTGACGGCGCCCCTTGCAAAACGTGTCCATAGCAATTCACATGTGGACGAGGTGTCACAACCAATATCCTTGACACCTCTAGCATTTCCAAACCACCTAAATTCTAGACTTGAGAAGAAATCTCTCAAAGATTTGGCCAAAGAGATAGTGCATCTAACCAATGAACCAGAGATGAAGTGCATGATGAAGCTTGACCACAAGCTGACAGCCATCACACATGTGTACATCCATATGGACATTGGAAGGCCAACAACAGAGCACACAAAGCCAACAGCCGAACCCCTGACTTGGGACAATAAAAACATGTTTGCTCCCACTATGTAACTATTGCTTAGGAAGTTACAAAGGACATCCCAAAGGCCATAGCAAGATAATTGCGCTTGATACCCTCACTCTATACTACTCAATGTGAGACAAACAAGGAAAAGCTTGAAGCAATCAAATGAAAAGGGAAATGACAAGGTAACTTTGTGTAGAAATGGTACTCATTGGCATCCAAAATTGGCCACTGAATAATGACACTCGCTGAGCAAAGGAAAGCCCTTTGGACATCAATGCATGATCCCACGTATGTTGCCCTAACCTCATTAAGAGTGTTGGCAATGGTCCATTAGGTCTAGCTTTTTGCCACTGTCCAAAAACATCCCTTGTACAATAGACTACTTCTAGAAGAAGATCTACACATGGCTAGCATACTAGGAGTAGGGAGCATGGTACTTAATGTTAGCGTGTATGTCTTCTGCCTCACTCAAGACCCTACAATCCTAGATATCTATGCTTCCCATCAATACAACCCTGACTTCTTCAGCTGGCTTCGTCCAAGACAACATGATAGGAACCCTAAACTGTCTCTTGGTTCTATACTAGAGTCACACAAACCTCTAGAGCAAGAGAAAAACATCTCTAAGCACAACACCCACTCTGATAAGAAGCAATGGAGGCATGTTCCAATGGGTAAGGGCAAGAGTCTAGAGCAAACGCCTGACCAAAAGCAAATGCCAATGCAATCAAATGAGGGGATAAATGAAATAGAATTGGCTAAAGAGATAGACTTTCCACAAAGAGAGGAAGTTGTACCCTCACAACCTAGCAAGGCTGTTCAACAGGCTGCAACTATGTCCCATAAGGACACACTAGAGAAAGAGAATGTTGAGGCCCAACCAAGCACATCAACAACTGACCTAGTTCAGGGTCCTCAGTCTTTAAAGGATACACCTTTATTTCCCAAGAAGAAGAGGAGAAAAAAACAAAAACAACGGTAGTTGCAAATGGTTCTAGATGCCAAGAAGATTGAGACCAAGAGCACTGAAGAGATGAGGAATAAAGCATCGAGTCCATCCACCAATGAACCCATTGCAATCCCTCCTAACAGCAATGAAACCTCAAACACATTCATGTATTCTGAAAAATCAAAGCAACCATTACCATCAATGGTTTCTTGTAACATTCAATCCATTGAAAATAGAACTTACATTGACCAATCAAGAGTGGATACAACACTATCACAACAGGTTGACAAATCTATACCAGTCACATCCGAGGAGAACCATGACACAATAGTAGCAAAGCCTCAGGAGAAACATAAAAAACCCACAAATAGGAGAAATCCTAGCAGTGATGACCAATCTTGCTCATCTAGTCTAAGCCTCCAGCTATGCTAAAGCCTAGGGAAACTCCCTGAACCTTGCATGAGATAGCAATCGAGCAAGCCCTCATCGAACATAGAAGTGTCACAAAGTGCTTGACTGAGTTGGATGCTAAACTCAAATTATTTACATGTGCCTACATCCTTGAGAACATGGTCACATTCCCTAGGGAGTAGGTTGAGGAATATTGGTCATATCTACTATCTTGGGAGGAGCAAGAATATCTTAACAAGTACTATGACAAGATCCTACATGAACGCATGCAACTCATCTCTAATGAGGAAGCTAAAAAACTATGCTTAATTATGATATTTAACAAAGTGCTTTGCCAACCAAATCTCTTAGAGATAGAGGAACTAAAGTGACAATTAGAGGGTCCAAGTCAATTTGAAAAATTCTGGTTTGAAAACTGCGTTACAATGGCCGACGAACTTGGATCCTAGATCATGATAGCAATTTTAGAGGAGCGATTGACCAAATGGTGGCCTCAAAGAGACCCAAGCTATGTGGCACCAACTTTTGAGTACTAACTATTGTTTAGGGTATGGACTTAGCTAGAACTAGCTAAGAGAACTCTTTATTAGATAAAGTTCTCACTGAGGAGGAGCCACATGTTGTGAGTAAACTTGGACAAGGTACCATGCTACTCGATTTTGCAAAATATCTATTGTTATTGAGTAGGCTACAACGATTACTAGATGTGTGTGCCACACTCCAGTACAATCCTGAGTTCTACAATTAGTTTTTATCCTCACAAAGTGACATAGATTCATAAACGTGTACAAAAATAAACAATGAGTTTTGTGACTATGTAGATAATACTAAAAAAGCAAAGCTAGCACACACACAAGCAATGATAATCAAGCGCATGTCATATGCATTGAAGTCAACAACATGGGATTTAGATAAGTAATGTCTCTTTGAGCTGCACCTATTCATTATGGTTGAAGCATATGACTTGCATGTACTCTCACGAGTTGCCAAGTTAATGTAGGACGACACAGGTCTCCGTACGAAAGCATTCAATGTCCAAGTCACCACAAGACCACCAACCCCACAAAGAAGCATTATGGATAAAGTGACATAAATACTAAGACAAAAGAGCCATGACGGAAACCCCACTGTTGGAAGAGAAAATCACCCCTACAGAAAGCACACATTGCATTTGAGCATGTCCTAAAGCATAGTCATTGGCTACTCTCTCTTTCTTGGCCAAACTCTACATCTGGCTCATTATAGTTGCTACCTCAATTGTTCTAATGTCTCACATATTACAAAGAGGTTTGCAAAATCTCAAGTGTATCTCTCCATCTCAACAACTGTTCCTCTAGCATCGAGGCTAGTCACACAATCATCTTTGTAATATCCATTTTTCACAACCTTTGGATATCGACATTTCTCAATCCAAATGAAAGGCTGATAGCCTCAACATATTGCAATGGTTATTGAGGGCTGAAATGATGAACGGGTTGCCTCTTACCCATCCAATCTCCAATCCTCACTAAGAGAACTAAAGAGGGGCACCACCTAGCCAAAGGGAGGATGGGCTAGGACATCCCTTTTCTCAAAGAGAATCAAGAGAATCAAGACACAAATTTACAAGAGAGAATATATGTACTAGACACCATATTAGAATATGAGAGAGAGAGATTAGAGGAGAGGAAGACAAGAGGAGAAGAGGTAGAGGAAGCTTGCCATTATGCTACATGGAATGAGAAGATGAGAGGAGAGGGAGATAATAGGAGAAGAGGTAGAGGAAGCTTGCCATTATACTACATAATAAAAGAACTTAGTCATAGCTTACCTCAAAGAGATGAGGATATTCTAGAGTGCTCTCATGGGCTTGTCATTGTCCTTCCTCTTTCCCTTCATTCTCCATGGGCTCTTTATATTGTTCAAAGAGTAGAAAGAGAGAAAGGGAAAGACTCCATATCCATGAGCCTTCAGGCTCTCAAGCTCATTCCTTCATTTCCACACACTAAACTGAAAAGCACACACACACCACAAGATAAAGTGACCTAGTGTAAATGTAGACTAGACTGACTAACTCTAGTCAGGTCACTGACTGACTACTAACCGGACTTATTTAATGTAGTCACATGTAGACAGCTGTACACACTAGCTGTCATAGATGTCAGTCATAGATGAAGACACACTGACGGTGAGCTTGATTTCTAACACTCCCCCTCAAGCTCAAAAACAAAACTCAAATCATCTGCATCACTTCAAGTAGCTGTCTAAAGTGAATGAACTTATCTTTACCAAGTGATTTGGTAAAGATGTCTGCTACCTGGTCTTCAGTCTTCACATGCCCTAAGTCAATCTGATCTGCTAAAACCATTTCCCTGATGAAATGGTAGTGAACCTTAATGTGTTTTGATCTTGCATGATAATCAGGATTGGTTGCTAACATAACACTGCTCAAATTGTCACAGTACAGCTTGACTTTGCTGTCGAAGTGTACTCCCAAGTCATTCAGTAACTTCTGTAAACCACTTAGCTTCACAGGCCGCTAAGGCCGCACCACGATACTCTGATTCCGTACTGGACAATGCAACTGTAGGCTATTTATTACTCTACCAACTGATCATGCTACTACCCAATCCAAATGCATAGCCGCTGGTTGACCTCCTATCATATGTGCAACCAGCCCAGTCAGCATCAGTATACCCCATCAAGTCAAGGGGTTTCCCATATGCATAAAACAGCCCATGATCTGTGGTACCCTTTACATATCTCAGAATTCTTCTGACTGCATCCAAGTGTGGTTTGCGAGGCTTCTTCATGAACTGACTGATCAGCCCCACATCATAACTCAAGTCAGGTCTAGTGATCGTGAGATAGATCAAGCTGCCTACCATCTGTCTGTACATAGTAACATTCTCAATCTCTGTCCCAACATCAATCTGCAGCTTGACATTCTGCTCCAAAGGCGTATCCATAGGCTTGCAATCAGCCATACCATATTTCTGTAACATGTCATGAGCATACTGCTTCTGTAGCAGCCATATGCCTCGAGGTGTAGAGACAACCTTAATCCCCAAAAAATATTTCAGCTCTCCAAGATCCTTGACCTTAAACTCAGCCTGTAAACATGTCTTTATTTCTGCAATCCCATTTTCATCATCTCCTGTAATGATTAAGTCATCAACATAGACAACTAGAAAAACATAGCCACTATCTGTCTTCTTCACAAATAAACTATGATCAGCATCTCCCAATTGGAAACCATGCTGCTGTAAATAACTGCTGATGCGAGCATTCCATGCTCTGGGTGCCTGTTTCAACCCATATAATGCCTTTTTCAGCCGACATACATGTGCTGGAAATTCTGGATGTACATAGCCTTCAGGCTGTTCCATGTAAACCTCTTCATGTAATTCTCCATTGAGAAATGCATTCTTTACATCCATCTGCCATAGTTTCCAGCCTCTAGCTGCTGCCAAAGCAATCATGGTTCTAACTGTAGCCATCTTTGCTATAGGGCTGAAAGTCTCCTCATAATCAAGACCATACTGCTGCGCATACCCTTTTGCAACCAGCCTGGCCTTATATCTTTCCAATGATCTATCTGATTTACATTTTACCTTATACACCCACTTGCATCCAATAGGTGTTTTGCCCTCAGGCAACTGTACCAAATCCCATGTACAATTTTCAGCCAAAGCTGAATATTCCTCATCCATAGCAGCACGCCAATTCTCATCTGAAACTGCCTCATCAAACTTACTTGGTTCTCTAAAACCTGTTACTTTCGTCATATAAGCATAATGACGGGCTGAATATCTAGTGTACGTATACCTGTCAACAGGTCGTCTGACCTTCTCTGATCTCCTGAGCTGTGGCTCACTGTGAGCTTGCCTCTCATGAGGTGGCACATAACGGCTCTGTCTAGCACCTGGCGCCATAACAGACGGAATCCCCAATTCACTATCTAAGCTGTCACTGCTAGATGAATCATAACTTGCAGTGAGTGGACCTGTTACATCTTCAAAAACCTATTACATACTGCGACTCCGTAATCGTTACAGTAGTGGACCTGTTACATCCGTGTCAGTGGATGCAGTAGTGCGACTCCATAATCGTCCTGTCCAAGGACTCACTGTAGATGATACATCACCTGTCTGACCAGTCATGGAAGTACTCTCTGCAGGAGTATTTTCAGCATGAATCATACTGGGTGAGCCATCAGTAGGCACTGCAACAAGATTCCCATACCAAGTTGCTAACTCATCAAATACCACATCTCTGCTTATGAGTGTCTCATGCGTAGAAGGTACATAACACTTATAAGCTTTCCGTTCCTGTGCATATCCAATAAACACACTTTTCACTGCCTTAGGATCCAATTTCTTCCTCTTCTCATTCGGTATATACACATATGCAATGCTGCCAAATACCTTCAAGTGTGAAATATCAGGATTATGACCATACAGCCATTCATACGGAGTGACATCATGAATCCCTGCTGTAGGGGTTCGATTCAGCACATATACAACAGTCACCACTACTTCAGTCCAATAACCATTTGGCAGACATTTTTCATTCAGCATAGCTCTAGCTGACTCCATCAAAACCCTACTTTTCCTCTCTGCAACACCGTTTTGCTGCAGTGTATAACTGCATGTGAGCTGTCTTCTGATCCCATGTTTAGCAAGATACTTGTCAAAGTAGTTTGAGACATATTCACCTCCTCCATCTGATCTCAACCATGATATGTAACAGCCCAATTCATTTTCAGCATGTTTCTTGAAGTCTTTGAATGCATCAAACACATCATCCTTATGTTTCAAGATATAAAATCAAGTGTACCTGTTGAAATCATCAATAAATGAGACATAATATCGTGCATCGCAAAAAGAAGATTATGTGAAGGACCCCAGACATCAGAATGTACCAACTGTAAAGGCCTAGTGCTGTTTTTTACATGTCTCATGAAAGGAAACCGTGCCTGCTTCCCAAACTGACATGCAGGGCATACATGACCAAAATCATTATACTTGAATTTAGGTAATCCAAGTACTACTTCTTTCTGCTGCATAGATTTGAGCTTTTGTACATTGACATGTCCGATTCTCTTTAGCCAGATCTCTATATCTCTGATGGCACTCTCATCATGAGCAAACATAGCTGCTTTAAGTTCAGGAATGGTCGCTTCCAAAGTAAACATCCTGCCATCCCTTCTACCCTTGGCAATTAGCTTGCAGCCATTTCCATACTCCTCAATGAAACATCCATCCTTGTTAAACCTCACTTGCAGATTCTGTTCTGCCATTTGACCCACAGACAACAAATTCTTTGTTATGGTCGGTACATGTAAGACATCATGCATGCCTTTCTTCTTGCCATCAGGCATCATCAATGGAACAATCCCTTTATGCTTTATGTCATGTTGGGTATCATCCCCAGTACATACACGACCATGTGTACCTGCAACCATCTCATCAAACCACTCTCCATGCGGGGTCATGTGGTTTGATTCTCCAGAGTCAATGTACCATCTGTCATCTCTATCATGTCTCGATGCATTTTTAGATACATGCTGCATGGCAAAGAGTCTATCAAAATTGACTCATCATGAGTGTTAAGAAATAGACAAATGATGTAAGCTCTAAGAAGAGAGGTCCAAAATCCCATATGCACAGTAAGGTACAGTGGTACTATCCAAAAAGCTATAAAGGCATGTACTTGACACTCATTTCAATAAAATGATACTATCAATTTGAGTCACTCAAAACTGTCTTTATGAGTCCAAGCTAATCTATCTTGGAACCTAATTCATTTGAGTTACAATCTCTCACTCTGATAATGTATCGTGTGTTTAACTTGCGTCCACCATAGCCAACTAGCTCTAGATCCGTGTTTCTCAACAATAAGCACCACTGGAAGATGCATAGTGCCCATGCTGTCTGCCCTTTGCCTTCATATCTCCTTGCTTCTTGTAACAATCCTTTGCAATATGCCCATACTTACCACAATAATGACAGTCCTTGTCCTTGTTGGACTGATCAGTAGACTGCTAAGAACCAAAACCACCATCAGGGTGATCTCCCCCTGCCTCTAAACCCACCAGATCCACACTGACCTTGTGTATTTGCACCATGCCAATTACTCTACTGCTGCTGCTGTCCATAAGTATTACAAGTGTCACCACAACCTCGAAATGAACCACGACCTCTAGATCCTCTGCCACGCTGGCTAGAGTACAACACAGTGTCTCTACTCTGAGATGCACTAGAACCTATATTCAAACCAAGTTTGACTTCCTCATGCAGTAACAAAGCAACTAGCTCTTCCCAGCTAGGGGGCTCTTCTCTGACAGAAATGGAAGTGTCAAAAGCTTTGTACTCTTTGCCTAACCCATTCAAAGCAACAGCAATCATATCATCTTCTGATACACTTGAGCCAATAGTAGCAAGTTGATCAGTTATGGTCTTAATCTCCGTGGTATACGTCTGTATGCTCTTGCCATTCCTAGACATGTTGTTGAACCGCCGTTTCAACTGGATCTTTCTTGCATGTGTCATGGTTCCATAATTTTTCATCAGTATGTCCCAAGCATCCTTCAGAGTCTCACATCCAGTGATTTGAATTACCATAGCATCAGATATACATAAGGAAAACCAATGCAACACCTTGCATGCTCTTTCATTCCATAGCCTGTAGGCTCTTTTCTGTTCATTTGTTGGATTGTGTGCAGGCAACTCAGGAACAACTTCATCTCCTGTACATAAATCCCAATAACCTCTGCCAACCAAAAAGTTTTTCATTCTAAATTTCCATAATGTAAAGTTATTATTATCCAACTTCTCTCCAACTATCTGAGTGATATTGTCAGTCCCATGTGCATTAGCCATGATGCAATAGACTGTCTATCAAGTGCCTGACTCCCTGCAGTCCAATAAGTATGATTGACTAAGTTCAGTCCATAACAGTTTATGACAGTTTTCTGCACTAAATTGCAGAAAAAAACCAGGGTATTTCAGCCCACTGACACCCCAAAATAACCCACAAACAAGTGGTCTCAACTGTAGATATAACTGTCAATACATAAGCTATGTGTTTGCTTCAACTTAAGCTTATGTAACCTCACTGCCAGGGTACATACATGCAGTCTGAAAACTATAAATTGTGAGTAACCAATAGCAATTTCAAGTCCAAAACTGAGTGTGTCAACAAATTCAGTTTCAGGTTGCAATCAACCAGAATTCAGCATACCAAGCTCCAAGTAGCTCCAAAATGTCTTTTGACCATGTCATACATTTACTTTGTAGTGGCAAGTTCAATACATAAGCATCTGAGTAGGCATAAACAACCTGTCTTCATTGACCAATGGCATAAACCTCATGAGCTGTTTGTAATTAACCAGGACAGTGTAACTGCATTTACTTCAGCTTCAAAATTGAGTTTTCAATTATGCTCATTGCTTGCTTCAATTCTCCATGCATTCAGCATGTATAGGCCAGTTCATATAGATGATGGAACCCCCAAGATGACCTGTATTGCTTCAGTAATGCACAGTACTTGTCATTGACTATGTATGACAGTTTTCAGCCTGTCATTGATTTTCAGATTTGAGTATTCTGCCATTGACTGTGTATGACAATTTTCAGCCTATCATTGATTTTCAGATCTGATTATTTTGAGCAAGAGATCTCAGCTCCAAGACATTTGATCCAATGTATACATGCTTTGACACATTCTTGTGCTCCAAAGATGCCTTCTGAGTGTAGTACAAGGCTCCTGTGTGTCAGTAATGACTGAATGCATGCTGTCCATTCATGTTTACAGTAGTTCAGAAATGATTATAGGTCTGTGTCTATCACTCCAGCTCATAACAGAGCTCCCACACAAGCATTTACTCATTGCACACTTCAAATACCTTCAATAGTGAGCATACATACTCTATGAACCTTGTCTAGGTGCCCCACTGAAGATTGACAGGTTGCTATCCACTCAGATCAGCAGACACAGATTTTCAGATCAGGGGGCACAGATTTTCAGGCACAGGTTGCTGTCCACTCAGATCAGCAGGCACAGATTTTCAGATACAGGTTGCTGTCCATTCACATCAGCAGGCGCGCAGATTATCAGATACAGGTTGCTGATTTTCAGGAGGCAGTCCACGATTTTCAGAAGGCAGTCCACGCTGATTCCTTCATTTGACTATGGCTTCATTTGCAAGTGTCTAGCTTCTTCCTCATTCCTTACTTCCATCTCCTTTGCACTGCAAGTTGTCATGCCCATTCTCGCACAGCCTCATGGATGAAGCTCTGATACCATGTTCAAAGAGTAGAGAGAGAGAAAGGGAAAGACTCCATATCCATGAGCCTTCAGGCTCTCAAGCTCATTCCTTCATTCCCACACACTAAACTGAAAAGCACACATACACCACAAGATAAAGTGACCTAGCGTAAATGTAGACTAGATTGACTAACTCTAGTCAGGTCACTGACTGACTACTAACCAGACTTATTTAATGTAGTCACATGTAGACAGCTGTACACACTAGCTATCATAGATGTCGGTCATAGATGAAGACACACTGACGGTGAGCTTGATTTCTAACATATATAGCCTCCATGAGGGATTAGATTAAGCTAATCTTCTTTATTAACATAATCCTAGATGATGTATGGCATCTTTGAAAATATGGAGAATAGTGGATGGGACAAGTCCCCACCTTGGTCATCATGCAAGAAGCCAAGGGTGGTGGTAGACAAAATAGAGAAATGGAGCTAGATTACAAGAGGTGGGTGCCCAAAGCACATTATTATAATATATTTACAAGAAGGATAGAATGGAAAGTTGGTGTGGTGAAAGAGAGAAGCAAATTGCATGTAGCTAGCAGTCTACGCCTTTGTAACTTCAAATCCTTGAAGAATCTGAAAAAAGTTTCTTTTGCAACTTTCTAGACCATGTTGAAACCGATCCGGCAACGTGAGAGACTGCTTCCAAAAGTTGCTTTGACTTTAGTCCCCCATATATATATAAATACATATAAGCATGTGACAAAAGGGGTCCATGCTTGTAAGCTTTTGTGCAAGATCCAAGTGACACCATGATGTGGATATTGACTTGTGTGCTAGGGTGAGGTGTCCTCTAATGATGGTGATAGATTCCAAATCTTAGTGATGCAGGCAGAGCCCATGTGTAGTTGGAGGCTAGACCTTTGAAAAATCTATGCATTCACTCAACTGCTAGGTGTAATCCATTTCCATATTCACTAAGATAACCATCCCTTTTACCCTTTACATTGACATGCCTCCTAAGAACTTGTTCCCCCCATTTGCTAGAGTTATCATAATCGAGAAGCAATGTAGCATATCTAGTGCTTGAAGAGTAAACCCAAAGTGATATGGTAAACTCTTGATAGGGGTTTTGACCAAATTTTGTGGTAGTAATCCGGGTTGTAAAAAACCTGGATCATTAGCCCTCCCCTTAAGCTAGAGGCATTCATACCTCTAGCTTGCTAATGATGGTCCAATAGAGCAAGGAGGAATGCACCCCCTCATTTGTGGCTCCTTATTGAATGACTGCTCCAAAGTGTTTATATTTCTTTGAAAATAAGGCTTCAGTCGCGCCATCCATTTACCCTTGTCTTGTGAGCCTTCGCATCCATGTCACCTAGCTTATAGCTACCATTTGGATATCTCCTTATGACCATGAATGGCCCTTCCCACTTGAACACAAGTTTAGCATCCTTTCTGTTATCAAAGCGGTTATCATAGTGTAGCACAAGTGATCCTTCCCTTATGTGTTTGCTAGCCAGCTTCTTATTAAATGTCTTCCTCCTCTCTTCAGCCTGCATGGAATAGTGTTGGACTGCTGCTTCTCTGTCTAACTCCAGCCTCTCTAGATCCAAGATCATTTCCTCACTTCTTATCTTGATTCTTCTCTTGACTGACTACTAAAACACGCAAATTGGCCACTTCCATCTCTATAGGAAGCAAAGCCTCTTGGCCATAGACGAGGTGAAATGGAGTATAGCCAAGTGAGGTTCTGAATGAAGTCCTGTAGGCCCAAAGAGCTGCACTCAATTTTTTATCCCAGTGCTTGGGGTGCATGTGTACTTGCTTGGTAATTATCTTACAAATCAGCCCATTTACTTTTTTGACCAAACCATTACATTGTGTGGGTAGTAGGGAGTAGAATGCATGTGCTTGATTTTTAGCCTTTCCATTAGCTCCCCTACTAGGTTCGCCCTAAAACCAGGACCCCGATCAGAGATAATTTCCAAAGGTGTGCCAAACCTGCAACAAATATTTTCAAACACAAATTTTCCAACTTCTTGGGCTGTGATCCTACTAGTTGCTGAAGCCTCTGCCCACCTCGTCATGTAGTCCACACCCATTATGATGTATTCCTTTCCAGATTGAGTTCATGGGAGTGGCCCTATTGCATCAATCCCCCATTTCTCAAATGGGCCATATGTAGTTACGGGATTTTGTTCCTCATGCACTAGCTTCCTTGGTCCGGCCTTTTGGCAATTGTCACAAGTGCGGCACCAATGTTGCACATCTCAATGTAGACTAGGCCACACAAAACCGGCTTGGAGAATCTTCCTGCTGGTTAATTTCTTGAGCGAAATGTCTGCCAGAAACCCCCTCATGGCAGCTCTTAATCACCCCATAATCTCATTTGCTGTTGGCACCCTTCTAAGCACTGCATCCTTTCCTTTGCAATACAACACATCATTTATCAAGCGGTATTTAGTGGCCTTAGTAGCCAGCCACCTTTTCTCGCTCTTACTCATATGTGTAGGTGCCTCACCATGCTCAAGAAAATAAAGCACATCTTGTAGTTGAAACTTACCCTGAAACAAGGGAAGCTTTACTGTAATGATGCCCACCACTACCTCTTTCAAATTTTCAGCTACTAGAGCATCTGCCTCGCATTTGTGCGCCTTGGCACAAAATAGATTTGGGCTTTCTGTAGCTTTCTCATGAGAGTTTTAGCTTCTCTCATTTTCACTACTAAGTTATCATTTTTACAAGCCCAGATCCCTTTCATTTGCTTAACAATTAGCATAGAATCCCCAAAAATATTAAGTCGAGTGACACCATGTGAGAGACACCACCTCAGACCTAAAAGCAAGGCTTGATATTCTGCCTCATTATTAGAATGGACATCCTCTAAGCTGATACCTTCTCCATAAAGTTTGTCACCTTCGGGACTAAACACCACTATTCCTGCTGTCGCTCTGTCTTTAATATGCTTGTATGCCCCATCAAAGTAGAGGGCATGGGCATTCTCCACCCATGGTGGCTCCTCAAAAGGAGGTGTCTCCTCTTTTACCTTTTCCTTCTCTTTTTCCTTCTTTTGATGACATCTATGGGTCAAAAAATCAGCTAGGCAAGCTCGAGTAGAATCCTCCACCTTGAAGGTGTAGTCAAACTCTTGGAGTTGTATCACCCACTTAGCGATTCTGGCTAAAACATCCATGTGCTGTAAGGCATAGGGAAAATGCTCTTCTATCGTGATCATTGTGAATGGCCTAGGGAGAAGATAAGGATGAAACTTTCTTATAGAAAACATTAGAGACAAAACCATCACCTTGACCATCTTGTACCCTCGTTCTGATGCTATCATTACCCTACTAGAAAAGTAAACCGGTCTCATTAGGCCAGTTTTAGCATCCTTTTCTATTAGTGCTGCCCCTAGAGCATCTTCCCCAAAACTCGGATTGACAAAAAACTCCTGATCCCAACAAGGTTGTAAAATTATAGGAAGGGTGCTAAGAGCCTTCTTCACCTCGTGAAAGCACCTTTCACTTTCGTCACTCCACAGGAGCTCCTCAGAGTGGGTTAACTATTGTAGTGGAAATATTAATTGGGAGAGGAGATGAATGAACCGCCCCATATATCGTACCTTCTGAATGAAAGAGGTTAGTTGCTTCACAGAAGATGGTGATGGCACTGCCAATAGGGCCTTAACTTTGTTTGGATCTGCTTCAATGCCCCTCTCACTTACGACATGCCCTAACAAAGTCACACTACTTTCGCCAATGCGACACTTCTCAAGGTTTAATTGCCCCCCCATTTGTGTGAGGCGGTTGAAAGCTTCATCCACCTTCCCTATATGTAGAGCCTTAGAACTATAAATACAAAAATCATCAATAAAGACCCTAATGGATTTCCCAAAATATGGCTGGAAGACATAATTCATGAATCGCTGGAAGGTAGCTGGGGCATTTGTTAATCCAAATGGCATTACTTTGTAAGCAAAACAACCCCAAGGTGTAATGAAGGTGGTCTTCTGTTGATCCTCCTCAGCTATTCGGATCTAGAAATAACCTGAATACCCATCACAAACAGTGTATCTCTCATGCCCGGCCACCTCGTTGAGTATTTCATCCTGAAAGGGAAGAGGAAAGTGATCTCTCTTAGTTGCAACATTTAGCGGCTTGTAATCCACACAAATCCTCCATTTTCCATTCTTCTTGGGTATCACCACCACAGGTGAAACCCACTCTGAGTCCCCTATTGGATAGATGAAGCCTGCCTTCAAGAGTCATTGCACCTCAGTGAGTAGAGCGTTTTGTTGAACTGCTCCCAATCGTCGTAGTCGTTGCACCACTGGCCGTGTTCCCTCTTTTAGATTAATGTGGTGTTGTACTACTGTCACACCTATGATGTGTTCATAATCAGAAATAAAAAGTGTAGATTTTTTTATCACCACTTCCATGTAGGCTGCCTTCTCCTCAACTGATAGATCCTTAGCCAACATTTTTTCTAACCCCTCCTTCTCGACCTTTGGAAGCTGCTGCGAAATTTTACTACTAGAAGGCCCTTTTAATGTAATCCCCATCACTTCTAGAGAGCTTTCTTCCTCCTCATTAGAAGACTCTCCCTCTGTCATAGATGACCAACCCTCGTCGCTGGAACTCCATTCATCAACGGTGGTCTCTAACACATGATCCTCCTGTCGGCTCTCCTTCATGTTGTAGATAGTGCTCTTCCATTTTTTATGCAGCTCCTTTTGTGGCCTTAGCTCTAAAGCCCCTGTCTCCCAATCTTGTCTGGCTTTCATTCCCATTAGCCATGGTCGCCCGAGAATGAGCGGATAGCCATTCCCCTTCACTGGAAACACATACATGTCAAGCTCCAATTGCACTCCACACACCTTTACCTTGACTTTCTTTATAACTCCCAAACAATTTACTACTACATTGTTAGACATTTTGACCCCAAATTTAGTAGTTTCATTTACCTCTAATCCCAAACGATGCATCAACTTTTCTGTCATGACACAAATCTCTGCACCTCCATCCACATATGTCTTTGACACTCTCTGCCCATTGATTTCGGCTTTCACTAGAGGCACAATATCTTTCATCTTTTTAGCCTGGATTGCATTCACATGTCTATTCTTCATGGATCTAATGCTTACCATCTTTGACCATTTTCGTTGCACTGTTGGAGATAGATATAGTAATTGTGGCCATGAAATTTTTGGCCCTTGATTCCTCACATCAGCAAGCAAATCATAAGCTCTAGTACCTTTACCCATGGAAAAATCATCTGGCTCAATGTGTCGACGTAAGCAAGCCCTCCTCTTTTTACTGTTGCGTGTCTTTGCAGCCATTGATGACTCTGCCTCCCCTTCCATATTTTCAACCTCCTTTGGTGGTGTAGGCTCCATTCTCTCAATTCTACGGGCTTTCTTCACCGGCATTGCTTCAATCTCTACTACTTTGGCCTTCCCTTTGACATCACTCTCATCTAAACTAATTATCCCGACATCATGATTCTCTGGTGGCTGGACAGGCAAGGGAGGCACCTTTGCAAGTGGTCGAGAATGCTGGAGAACTTGAACCGGTGGTGGAGGCCTTGGATTCGGTGGAACAAACCTTTCCCTAGGCGGTGTCACTTGTTGTCCCCTCCTTTTTGGTTGGAATCAATTTCTTGGAAAACGCCTAGGATGAGGGCAAAAGTACATACCATGGCCAGTCTCCCCACAATTATAGCAAACATACTCTTTTTCTTGTCTCCTTGGACCTCGATTGCCTTCATTTATGAGGGGAGGGGGTCGTACTCCTTGCACCAAATTTAACGAAAGGCTTTCAAGTTGATTAGTAATGCGTTGTAGGAGCTCTTGCTGTGGTATCTCCGCTTCAGGTGGGGCCTTTGCTATTTCTCTAGGCCTTGGCATGGTTGGTAAAACCTGTATGGGCTCAACTCCGCCCTTCAACTGGGCTTGATACTTCAATTTTCTATCTTTCTCCCTCGCATAAGTGACTGATTCTTCATAAGATGTGGGAAAATTTCCTTTGACCTTCTCCCTTAGTAGAGGATGAAGTCCGGCTAGAAAACAATCTTTCTTAAGGCAATCAGGTACTCTTTCTCCCTCGGCTAAGGAGGTTGTCCATTTATCCCACAATTTTATAAACATGCCTTCATAGGCTTGGTACTCCCCTAGTACGGTTTGGTGAAGATCTAAGAGCTGTCTCCAAATATCTTCAGGTGGCTCCATATATTGGTACTTGTGCATAAATGCGGTCTTGAGATCCTCCGAATTACCCCTTGTAGCCTCCGGGAGAGCTTGATACCACACTCGAGTGTCACCCTTTAGAACTAAAGAGAAGGCCCATACTTTGATTGCTTCATCATCCCGGTCTGTGACTAGAAAGGCCATTTCTAAGTCATCCAAAAAGTCTAGAGCTTTCTCCCCTTTGTGCCCAAAAAAACTTGGAAATGCCATGTTGCCTTAGTAGAGTACGAAGATGAACACGTCTAGACTTAAATTTTATTTTATGAGGGGAAGGATGAATGGGTTCACAGATGCATTGATTTCAGCAAGACGTCTAGGCCCTTGTATGCTTCTAATAATGCCTCGGAATCTAAGCTTTGTGCTAGCTACAATATGCACAGTTTGTATAGCAAGTGGACGGATAGGTCCATACAACTCATGGTGATTCATGAGAAACTATTATAATAAGATAAAGACATGTATATTGAAGGATGCATTGTAGTCTAGCATTGGGAAGATTATAGGTTCTGGTGATACAAGAATCTCCCTTAATCTTTCAGTCCCAAAGTACATGACAAGACGCTGCTGGAAGAAAATCTTCCTACTGATGCATACATTAACTCGGATGTTTTGTACAGAGTGAAAGGTATAAAAATTCGGGCCATTATTATTATTCATGAGTGGAGACTACTTAAGGGAGTAGAGGGAATGCACTTTCTTGAATTATGAGGGATTTTCCCTAGAGTGTTTCTTTCTGGAACCCACCAACTTTGCTATACATAGAATTTGCTCACCAGTGATTGTTCTTGCCTTAGTGTGTCCATCCTCGGCGACATATATTTCATAAGGTGTGATGGCCACCTTTTCAACCACACCCAACCTTTGAGCTAACAACAATTGAAGGTACTCTTCATACTTTGCACTTCTACAAAACTCCACACCGTTCATGCATAGTTGTCCTCCTTTGATGTGGATTAGGCCAAAGAGAGAGAGGGATTTGATGATTTGGAGACGAGGACCTCTCGGAAGGGCCTTCACTTTGTTTGCAAAACACTCACCACAATCATGAGAACCTAGCAATTGATGGCAACATGATTTTTTTTCATTGTGAGAGAATGTAATTTCTAAGGTGAACACCTTTTACCTGCATACGTGCCATCATTCGATAGGCATACTTCCTTTCTTGGGCTTCCTTGGGAGACCATTGTGGGAGTTGTGAAATTCGACCAGCTTCAAAAAAATTTGGTGAAGGCATTGGAGAAGAGCCACTTGGGGCACTTGTTATAGAGGATGCACCACCATGTGTTGTATCGTCCCACATAAGAAGGTAGAGAATTGTGGTTGAGAATGTCCTCAGTGGGGGCACCAAAAATGAGGGCTGAAATGATGAACGGGTTGCCTCTTACCCATCCAACCTCCAATCCTCACTAAGAGAACTAAAGAGGGGCACCACCTAGCCAAAGGGAGGATGGGCTAGGACATCCCTTTTCTCAAAGAGAATCAAGAGAACCAAGACACAAATTTACAAGAGAGAATATATGTACTAGACACCATATTAGAATATGAGAGAGAGAGATTAGAGGAGAGGAAGACAAGAGGAGAAGAGGTAGAGGAAGCTTGCCATTATGCTACATGGAATGAGAAGATGAGAGGAGAGGGAGATAATAGGAGAAGAGGTAGAGGAAGCTTGCCATTATACTACATAATAAAAGAACTTACTCATAGCTTACCTCAAAGAGATGAGGGTATTCTAGAGTGCTCTCATGGGCTTGTCATTGTCCTTCCTCTTTCCCTTCATTCTCCATGGGCTCTTTATATAGCCTCCATGAGGGATTAGATTAAACTAATCTTCTTGATTAACATAATCCTAGATGATGTATGGCATCTTTGAAAATATGGAGAATAGTGGATGGGACAAGTCTCCACCTTAGTCATCATGCAAGAAGCCAAGGGTGGTGTGGTAGACAAAATAGAGAAATGGAGCTAGATTACAAGAGGTGGGTGCCCAAAGCACATTATTATAATATATTTACAAGAAGGATAGAATGGAAAGTTTGTGTGGTGAAAGAGAGAAGCAAATTGCATGTAGCCAGCAGTCTGCGCCTTTGTAACTTCAAATCCGTGAAGAATCTGAAAAAAGTTTCTTCTGCAACTTTCTAGACCAGGTTGAAACTGATCGGGTAGGCAAGAATTTTCTTGAAATTTTCTTTTTCTTGGGAGTTATTGAGATTATAAAAAATGGCTTCCAAAAGCTGCTTTGACTTTAGTCCCCCATATATATATAAATACATATAAGCATGTGACAAAAGGGGTCCATGCTTGTAAGCTTTTGTGCAAGATCCAAGTGACACCATGATGTGGATATTGACTTGTGTGCTAGGGTGAGGTGTCCTCTAATGATGGTGATAGATTCCAAATCTTAGTGATGCAGGTGGAGCCCATGTGTAGTTGGAGGCTAGTCCTTTGAAAAATCTATGCACTCACTCAACTGCTAGGTGTAATCCATTTCCATATTCACTAAGATAACTATCCCTTTTACCCTTTACATTGACATGCCTCCTAAGAACTTGTTCCCCCAATTTGCTAGAGTTATCATAATCGAGAAGCAATGTAGCATACCTAGTGCTTGAAGAGTAAACCCAAAGTGATATGGTAAGCTCTTGATAGGGGTTTTGGCCAAATTTTGTGGTAGTAATCTGGGTTGTAAAAAACCCAGATCACTTATATTTATTTTATCCAAATAGAGAGAGAGAGAGAGAGAGAGAGAGAGAGAGAGAGAGAGAGAGAGAGAGAGAGAGAGAATGAGAGAGAGAGAGAGAGAAAGATAAAAAAGAAAAAATGAAAAAAAAACACAACGATCACAGCACAGCACCTAGGGATCCTCAAACTAGGTACATCTAGTGACCTTGGTCGGTCGGCTCCATCCCTAGTCTCCTAGCCCTTTACACATCCCCCACAATTGCTTAGGGCACATCAAGGGCATGGCATACCTAGGGAGCTTGTCTTGCCTATGGTTAGACCTATCACCCTAAACCAGTTGCACGATTCTTTTTCGCACTCCACCTTAGTACCATCACAATCAATAGTAGTGAGCAAGGCACGAAAGGCCATGGAAAGTACACCGTACTCTTTGAACAATACAAGTAGCCACCAACTTCCAAAACCTAAGGTATCAATGAGCTCAATTATATTACATCGTGTTGTCAAAATCACAAATGATGTCTCAAGAAGCCTTCAAGTGTACGTCTCCTCAACATCAACAAATTTTTCCACCCCATTGAACCCTTGCTTCATCCACACATTGCTACGAGGAACCAGACTAGTAGTCTTCTAACTATGTAATATCTAAGTATGCACGTGCACTCACATAATATCTACACCACAATCTATACACAGTTTGGGTCCTCAAGTGTAGGACATTACTCTCGGACCCCCATGTGAGAGGTTTTCAATTGCAAGTATTAAAGACTCCAACAAAAGTACCATCAGCTCTTCATCAATACTCAACTCTGAATTCTTATCCGTTATCAACATGAATTCTTATTCTTTATCATCCTGTAAGCCCACCAAAGAATCATTGCCGGTTGAATCCCCAAAACATCAGCACTTGTGCCAACCCATGAGTGCAACTCCCAACAAAAACTAGCCCTATCACCAACTTCAACGACCCTATCACCAACCAATCAGGCCAACAAAGTATCACCAACCACCTTCATCTGCACCACCACCAAAACTCCTCCAAGGAAAAACCATAGCAGTCCCTTCCACCCACATTTTTGGTACATTCCAAAGCCTACTACCTACGACGGTGAGTGCCATGGGATTGGCACTCATTTAGGAGGGGGGTAATGTTAATCCTCAGATGAACAAGGTGAAAAATTCAAAAAATCTAAAGTAGAAGACAAGGCCAAGGCAAAAGTGAAAAGGAAGATGAAGGTGTGCCAAGAAGAATCTGAAAATATAAGAAGTGCAAAAAAGTCCTAAATCAAGGAGAAAGGCACATAAGGAGAGCTCATCAGTGGAGAAGCTCTCCTTCTCTTCTCTTCTCTTCTCTTCTCTTGCTTGTGATCAGCAACCTTTGTTAGCATGTCTACTATTACCATTATTGAGTTATATCCTCCTTGCACAGAAGGTAACCCAACTACAAAGTCCATGCTAATAAACTCCCATTTCATTTGGGGAATGTCAAGTGGTTGGAGTTTTCATGGTAACTTGACACATTTAGATTTTATCCCTTGACAATTTAGACATTCAATGACATACTTAAGTACATCACCCTTGAGTCTTTGCCACAATAATAGCTTTTCCTAACAACATTAAGAGTTTTTGCATACTCGAGTGTCCTGAAAAAGGAGATTCATGTGCTTCCCAACGTATCCTCCTCTTGAAAGTCTGACTTGAAGGAATGCATAGGCTCATTTTGAAATAAACAAGTCCTTCCTCTTCATCTATAGAGAAATATTGATACTTAGTCTTGAGTTTGGGATATTGTTCCTTATTCTGAACTTCCCAAAACAATTGTTGATGGTCTGGGTCCTTATTTGCTTCATCCTTGGTCAACTCGATGATAGGATTAGTTACCATTGATACCATTGTAGCCAAAGTTTCTGCCTAGATGGTTCTTCAGTAATAAGAGCATTAAGGAAGGCTTTACAACTAAGGGCATCTGCTACTATATTTTCTTTACCAAGTTTAATTTCAAAGTTATACTCCTGCAAAATTTCGATCCAGCATTGTTGCCACATATTAAGATCAGGTTGAATAAAAATCCACTTAACACTTTTATGATTTGTGACTAAGGAAAATTTATTTCCAAGCAAGTAATGTCTCCAAAATTTGAGAGCGTGAATCACAGCTAACAAGTGCAGGTTGTGATGAGTAGCATATCTCTTTTCATGGGCTTTCAATTTTCTTGAAGAGTAAGCTATAGGATGACCTTCCTTCATTAGTACACATCCCAATGCAAGAGAGCTGGCATTTGTGAAAACTTCAAATTACTTTCTTAAGTTAGGTAGCCTTAAAATAGGAGCAGCTACCAAATGTGCTTTAGTTGCTCAAAGCGAGATTGTTCAAATCACGTCCAGATAATGGCAACTTGCTTTTTGAGTAGGTCTGTAAGAGGTATTGCAATTTGGGCATAGTTTCTGATGAATATCGACATTATGAATTCCAAGTACTCAAACTTCCTTTTGAAGAAGACATACTTATTCTTCTTGGCACACAATTTGTGTATTCTCATTGTCTCCGGGACAATGTGAAGATGTGGTTCATGATCTTCTTTCTCCTTACAATAAGTTAGGATGTCATCAAAGAATACAAGAACAAAGTCATCAAGATGAGATCTGAAAATGTCCTATATTAACATGTTGAAGGTAGTTGGGGCATTTGTCAACCCAAATGATATCACGATGAATTCGAAATGAGTGTATCTTGTGTTAAAGGCGGTTTTAGGAATATCTTCATCCTTGATTCTGATTTGATAATATCCTGACCAAAGATTGATCTTAGAAAAGATCCTTGTTCCTTGTAGACGATCAAGAAGCTCGTTTATCCTCGGGATTGGGTACTTATTCTTTACTGTTACCTAGTTTAGCCCTCGGTAGTTGATACAAAGACGTAGAGTTCCATCTTTCTTCTTTTGGAATAATACTGGGGCTCCCCATGGTGAAATTATTTGCCGAATATACCCTTGTTATAGCAGTTTCTTGAGTTGCTCTTTTAGTTTGATGGCTTCAGGAATAGTCATTTTTAAAGGTCTTTTTGCCACTAGAGTGACTCCTGGAACAAGTTTGATCCATGATCGACTTCTCTTTCCGGAGGTAACTCAGTTAGCTCTTCAGGAAATATGTTGGCATACTCTTTTAACCAGGATGGTTCTTCTTCTATTTGACCATCTTGATTTACCTTGTTAAGCTTGATCAAGTAAACAAATAGTCCTTTCTTCAAGCCTTTCACAATTTGAGAAGCTTTTGCTCATTGAACTTTAGGTTTCCTTGTTTCATCTTGTATACTTGGTATTACACCATTCAAATCCTGAAATGTGACTTGACCTTTTCCACAATGGATATGAGCATCATTGGGAATCAACCAATCCATTCCCAGTAAAACACTCATAAGCTCCTAAGTTCATTACTCTGAACCTCATACTTGAAAGGCTTTCTTCTAGGTTAAACTCTAGCTTGGTAGTGTGCTGTGTAGAAAGTACTTTCTTTCCATTTGCTAAATCCACAAGCAATTTTGATGCATTTACTATATCTTTTCTTAACTTCTTAGCAACTTGGATGAAATAAATGAGTGTGTACTTCCATGGTCAATCAAAACTTTAAATGATTTACCTTGGTGACTAGCTAGTGTCTGTATTACCAAATATTGACAATTTGGACCCTTCCTGTGGAATATAGCATGAACAATTGCTTTTTCAATATCTTCTTCCATAGTAGGGTCTTCCTCCTTATTAATCTCTTTTAGGGTAATATTTGATGCTCTTCCTCTTGCCATAGCTACTTGACCATGGCCTTGGGTAGCTCTGCCTTAACCTCAAAATTGGCCTTGGTGATAGTTTCCACCAAGCTTTGGATAATCTCTCTTGAAATGTCTTGGCTCATTACAATGAAAGCACCTAAGACCATCCTTGTTTCCCTGGGTAGGAACAAAATTTCCAATTGCATTGGATTTGGCCTTTTTCTTTTGACCTTGGTAAAATTGGTCTTGGGTTCTTTTTGCTTGACCTTTGAATCCTTCTTTGCTCTAGTTATTGTAGCTCCAGAATTTATTATTTTTAGGCTTTGATTTTACTTCTTGCACAATATGAGCAGCTTGAATGAAAGAATCTTGGAGGTCTATTGTGCGCATTGATTCCAAACGAGTGTTTAGAGGAGAATTTAGCCCAATGCAGAACTTGGACACTTGTTGACAAGTATCCATGGAGAGTGCATATTTAAGAAGTGAAACAAACTTGAAGTAATATGCCTCCAGGGTCACAGTCCCATTTGCTTCAAATTAAAGAACTCATTCATCTTCTGGGTGTGATAAGATGGAGGTAAATATCTTCCTCTTACAACTTCTTTTAGAAAATCCCAAGTAATGGCATTTTTAGGGACACCTTGATCTCGGCACTACTACTTCTACCAGAGTCGAGCTTTGCCAATTAATTTTAGCTTAGTTATCATGGCTTGGTTGGCTGGGACAGTTCTAGTAGCAGTAAAATAATCTTTTATGGATTCGATTTGAATTTTTGCATCAGCTTCCACATTCTTGCCTTTCCCATCAAATTTTGAAGGTTTGAATTGCTTCAAAAGATTCATTTTCTCTTGGGTTTCATTGGGAATTATTGTGGCTATGCAAAATTATGGGAAATTTTCAACAATTTCCAAGTTAAACTTTACAAATTTTATATAGTGTTAAGTTAGAGTTTGATACTCAAATTATTTCTTGCTTAATTTATTGAAACAATTTCAAATAAAACTCTTTTTCCCACTGCTAAAGTTAAACTACAATTTCAGAGGTCCCAAGGGAAAATAAAGTTCCATTATTTATCTGATTATCAATCAATATTTATTACAATAGATTTACAAGGTAATTAGATAGTTCACAGGTTCATCTTTTTTTTTCAGAAAAGGATTCCCTACTACAATCTAAGCATGACATTCAAATACATCCTTTATGAAGTAACTTGGATTCTGAGAGTAGATATCTAGGAATCTATATTTTTTAGGGAGTTCAAAAAATCTATCTCTTTTGTAGTTGTGACGGCTAGAGCGACCTACGACTTTTACTCTGTCGAGACTGGAAGGATCTTCGTAACTTCCTCATAGATATACTAGTTTATTTTGATCTCCTTGCCTCTAGTATACAAGGTTGAGTTTACACTGACCTCATAAATAGATAGATCTTGACAACTTTAAGATCTTCCATCTATTTTACCCTTTTTAGATTATTCTGAAGATAAGCTAGACAGTTTGCATCGATATAGTAGTATCCTTCACTAATCATCCACCATCTTTCATGATATAGAGGCAAGGGATCGTATAACTGATCTAGTATCCACATCATCTGATTTCTCCATGCAAAATTGGATGAATGCATAGCTGACATAAACATTACTCGAAAGATCAAGAATCATTTCCAAGATTTGTTATTCTGCCATAATTCAAAAATATACATTAACAAAGAGAAGAAATCATGTCCTAGGCTATGTTTACCATTCAAAAAAAAATATTTTTCTTGAGCTTACGTTGTATTCTATATTAGCGTGCACTCTGATACCAACTATGAGGTCTCCACCAGCTTCCAAGGCACACTTTTTTATAATCCATCAGTAGGTTTTTCAAATGACGCCGATTGGCTATCCCTTGGAACATCACAAGGTTTGTCACTTAGACCCCACTGAGTCTACATTGTAACAGAAGTGTTTTGACCGAACCCACTAGGATCGACCTGAATTTTTGGGTTGCTAAAATCAAATGAGTCTCCTAACAGCCGGCTACCGTTAGTAATTTTGAGTTCCCACTTCCTACAGGATTACTCAAACTGAAGCGGACTTGCAATTGCACTTGGTTCAAAGAGAATGGGAGACTGAGGAGAGTGTGGTACATCAACCCTCCTGCCCATAATGAAAAAATCAATTCCGGCCCCCTAAAATAATGCAAGTCGGTTCTACCTAACGACTAGTCAATTTATTGTCTTTTTATTTCTATCACCGATTTAGAAAAGCTTCCAGCTAATCGAGACCACCCTATGGATCTGTCGGAAGGTACGTTCACCTGCTTTCCTTTGACGACGGAATCGTCTTTAGTTTTTTAATTACCTATAGCACATTTATTGGAACATATGCAACTAGCTTCCTTAATTAGTCTGTTAAATCACAAGTTCCTTCATGTAATTTATCTCATGGACATGCATACAATTCAAACAACCCTTGAGTTTAAAAAAAATCTTTATTATATTGGAAGTTTATTACAATTTCCATCTTTTAGACCTACGGAAGATATACAGAATTCCACGAGGGTATTCTGCCCACCAATATTCCACCCTTGTAACTAGTATTTAGGGTTCCAAGTTCCCATCCTAGGTCACAAAGGGGCTTGTCAAATTATAGGAATAATGCAGAATTTACGGCCAGAGCCCCCCTGGCACCCACATTTCCTACTGCCCGAGGCTATCCCTATGGACAAACCTTTCGCTACTATAGAGCTGGTGTAAGCCTCTTGAAGCAATAACCATAACCCCCTTGGAGTAGGGTCTCGTAGCTAGCTTGGGGGTAGCCTAGCACGATGTTTCCTTTTATCCTATTTATCAATGTTTTTAATCAGAGATCTAGATTCTAGCAAACACAAACAATCCTTTCAAACAATGACAATCACACCATCGTGCAATTCATAGCTTCCATAGCCAAGGTACACCTTATCCTAAGGTAATCTTACATTCTAATGAGGATTCTCTTCCCCATAAAGAAGTGTTGAGTACATCTCTTACAACATGTTAAGCAAGACATGAATTTTCCATTTGGGACTAACTTAACCAACATAAGAGAATTTTCTTTAGAAAAAATAATGTGGAAATAATTAACGAGATGATTTACAAGATCCTTAAATAGACATTCACTTTCCATAACAAGCATCAATCAACCTTAACCTTGTTGCGTTGACAATATATCGAGTTATTTTATTAATCTTGATTGTGCATATAGTCTTTTACTCATTTCATGCAATATCTTCTTGTAACTATTTCCATCATAATATTATGAATTATTCTTGATTAATGTAACTAGAAATCACATGTAGTAGTTAACCATTTATGCGTGTATTATTATGCTCTCTAGATAAAATTGTCAATTCATGTAAGTGAAAAATATGGAAGCTAATATTTTTTGTGTACTTAATTCTTATATGGATGCTATCTATGCAATCTAACAAGTAGATCTTGTACCATTTAATGCAAAGCTAATATTTTATGTAAACTTTTAGTAAAAACCTTATTATTTTATGTGGCGATATGAAAATAATAGCCTATTTTTGAAACATAAATAACCTGGTTTGGCATGACGACATTGGAAATTTTGTCTTTGCTTGCACTTGCGTTCGCCACATCCAATGTTTTGTTGGTAGTGGCAACTCTAACAACCTCGGGCACTCCCATATCTCTGGTAATACCCATTCTGATTGCGGTGGTTCTCAAGGTATTTCCACCTTATTGCTTTGGAGCCATCATTCGCAAGTAGATTTGAGAGATAAAGAAGGAGGAATGAATTTGGGATGGGAGAGCATAAGAGAAGATGGCTTAGTCAAAGACGAGACATGGGGGTTGAGCTAACTCTCTCCCTCGCAACCTCTCAAGGTAACTCCTCTCTCTCTCTCTCTCTCTCTCTCTAGCTCCATCTCGCAACCTCTTGGAGGGGTATCCTTCTACCACCCTCTATCTACCTCCCTCTCTCGTAGCCTCTCGGGGTCTCCTTGTGCCTCTCTAAATTGCTCCCCATACCTCTGCATAGGAAGTTGGAATAAAGGATGGACAAGCAAGAAACATTGCTAAAGACAATATTGGGTTGCCATGGCTATTACTTAATATCTTATAGTCACACTCTATAGATGTGAAGAAAGTGTTGGAAGAAAGAATCCTCAATCGTAAGGTGGAGTTTACTTTGGAAGAGGTACATGGAATTTCTAAATGTGAGTTTCATGAGGAGATTATTGATATTGTCAAGAGGAAGTGACAAGTTTTTGGAGATCCTACTAATCCTTAGTCACAAAGAGATGGAGAGACCTTAAAGTCCCAAGGGATACTAGGTATATTGGAGGTACATGGGGCACATACACATGAAGATGAAGATGCAAGAAGCATGGTGGATTGTAATCCATTTTTGAGGTAGATAAAGCAAGTTCGATTAGAGTATGATAAGGAATTTGAATTCTTTCACAGAAGCCATTATTCAAGGAATCATTGGGCTAGGATAGGTTGAAGCATTAGATACTAGGAAGAACTTAAACTGCAATTGAACTTGGAATCAATGTTGGCAGGCAGGAAACAGAAAGAAGTAGTATGAATGCTTTCTCCAAGCTCTAGGATAGGGGAGAAAGAGTTATTTATAAGCAGAGCAAGATGGATATTACTATGATATACACTTATTGGCCACCCAAAGACTAACGAAGGCCATCTTTAAAACTTGGATGACTTGGAAGTATTGGAGGAGCCTTTGTACCTCAAGCTATTCATGAAGCCTATTTGTAATCCCATTTGAATATGTAAGGCTCGGTTTATCTGAGTAGTCTCTATAGATTCTTAACTAGTTGCACTTATAGAAGTTGATATTAAAGCACCATCTGAAAAAAGAGCCTTTGCTGCATCACTATTAGCTTCTCTATGTGGCTACTTACCTAGATAATATTTTTAAAGATGACTTTTCAGATGATATAGTGTGAGACCCTTGACATTCATAACACATCTGAAGAAACCACAAGCCACAAGCATAGCAACTAATGCAGGGGAAGTTAAGGAGTCTATAAGCTCCTACAAAAAATCATTCAATTATATCTATATCTAAGACCTTACATATTGAGTGAAGAGCATGAGCATGTAAAAAATGATGCAATAAGGGAGGTGAGCTAAGGTGATTTTGAAACAATCTCTTTCAACCTTGATATTAACTTCATGTCACACTGGTTGGAATCCGTGAATGATTGTTAAAGTAAAATCTCAACCACCAACACTCAAGCCCAAGAAATGAATGATAAACTTGTAGTTTCCCTTATAATTATAGTTGCTCGAATGGCTGCAATTAAAAGGATGGATCAACATGATTATGAGCAGTGACATGGGCATTGTCATGGAAATTATGAGTACCATGACCACTGGCATGGGTTTGAGAGATGTGCAAAGGCAACAGCGTGTGCTTACTTATGGTTAGCATGCATATGATGATTGTGTATATTATGAGAAGAAACATGCATCTAATAACTATGCACATTCTTATAAGCCCATTACGGTTACGAGCATGAACAGCCATCTTGAAAAACTTATGTCCATGGGTATCATCATGCAAATGTATATGAGTACATACATGGTGAGCAACATCACTATCAACAAATAGAGTGCTCAATATCATTTGTCACTTGATCTCATTACTATGAGCAGCATGGGCATTCTTACGAGAAATATGAGACTTCTCATAGATAATGCCATGATGAGCACACCTCACTATAGCTTCGTGAGAAGGAGCCCTTGATGTCAGGAGGCATATTCCGCAGTGGATTCCGTAAGGTTTTGCAATGGATTCTGTAAAATTATATTTATTGCTGGGGCTCGTACACAAGGTGGATTCTTTGTGCAAAAAGTCAATGGGGATACTTGTCCTTTTCGGGCATCTTCTTAATTTAATGTGCAAGTGGGTGATTCCATAGCGGGTGATTCCACAAAATACATATTTAAATTAATGGATGTTTATGAGTTTAGAGTGTGCACTCATAATAAATTAAGGTTAGGACTGAGTTCTAACCTATTTATTTATTTTGTAGTTGAAGACTGCTAGGTATTCACTTTTGTCGGTTTAATTTTATTAATTTCTAACAATTGTGAATGCTTCAGTTGATGTGTAGAGCAAGTGGCGGTGGCACTAGGAAGCACTAGGTGATAGCGTGTATTCAAGTTATTTAGAAGAAATTATCATTTTTGATGGGCGCGCATCTTAGGCATGGCACCAATATTTATTTTGATGCGCTTATTTATTAAAGCGCTTGACATATATTTATTATTTTGTATGCACATGGGCGTATGCTTTAAATATTTATTATTGGACATTGTGTTTGGGCACAAGCCAACTCTTATTTGGGCACCCAACCACTTTATTCTTTATTTGGACAAAAGCAAACACAAAAGCTAAAGCGCGCTAATTGTAAATTTGGGCTATTTTTTAGCTTGGAGATGAATATTATATTAAATACATGCATTGTGGAGCACTCACACAAGGCATGGGGGGAGATTGTACCCAATTAGTCCCTATACGCACTTGCGGTTTGACAGAGTCCAGTTCCAGCACACAGATTGCTATACATAGTCTACATGGATGTCATATTCTTTTGGAAGAAGGTTGACATCAATTCCCATAACCGTCAAGAAGAAAGATCATCAAAATACACTTTTTTTTAAAAAAAGCAAGCCTTGTAACCCCAAATTTGAGCTACGCTCATCCTGCTAACAGGATTTTGACTGTGTGAGGTTGTTTGAAATTTCGCAAGATGACTGATCAAAATATGGAAGATTTTATGTGGCTGAAGGTGATTTATCGGAACCAACAATGGAGCAAAAACTGGACCTAATTATGATGCAACTTCAAGAGGAACGAAGAGCACGTCAAACTTTGCAAGCTCAATTGGCCAGTCTATAATGATCTACTGCCGATCAAGATGGACCGCAATATTATACGACGTACGATCAATGCGACACTTGAAGCGCAATCTATTCGGAAAGAAACAAAGATAAGTAAAAGAAATTTCAAATTTTATACTTTCAATGGGTCACACGATGGAAAGACTATACTTGCTTTTATCAGTCAGTTTGATGATTATTTCCATGAAGAGTAGTATGCTGAAAAAGACAAAATTAAGTGTGTCACTAATCATTTAGTGGACAGAGCATCCTTATGGTGGACTGTTGTCTATAAAAGCATTGATTGCCCTACTACTTGGGAGACTTTCCAAAAGAAATTTTTGCAGCATTTTCTTCCACCCCAATTCCACGAAAAAGTAATCAAACAGTGGGATCTTTTGTAACAAAGGGATCGCGAACCTATTTCCTAATATACCGAGCGTTTTTGGAATGCTTTGTTGCAACTATGAATGCTCGAAGATGTACCTAAGGCAACTCATAAGCGGAAGTTTATGTCTAGGTTACTTGGTCACTTCTATGCGGAAGTGAACATGTTTAAGCCAACGATTCTTGAAGATGCAATTTTCTTGGCCCATGATGCTAAAGATAAGATTCAAGGACGAGAGAAGCGACCACAACAATTTTCAAACAATGGTAACTTCGGTACAAAACAATTCAATTCTAATTTTCAAAGATTCAATCAAAACTGTTTCCTCCCATCTTTATTCCGTAAATCTTGGACACAACCCCCTGCTTTACCATCAAACACAAATCCAAATCCTAAGCCACCTCTTCAGTCAAATTCCAACATTCCTAAACTTCCCGCTATTACCAATAATCTGTCTAAAGCCAAATCCATAGTTTGTTACAAATGCCATCAACCTAGGTATCTAGCAACGAATTGTCAATCCAAAAAGCCAACTGTTCATATCAACTATTTGGGAGCGACTGAAGATGAAGACCATTAAGAAATGTCAGATTTCACAGAAATGATGATGATAATGATACTACTTCAGATACTTTACCAGGTATACTAAATCCCCATTCTTTATTAACGATGAAATATTTTGTGCATGGTAAAGAGAAGACTATTTTACATGATGATGGGAGTACACACGACATTATTTCTGCAAAATTGGTCAAAGAATTGAAATTACATACTGTTTCTACTCATTATCGCATCAAGGCTACACTCTTAGGCACTAGATACAATGGAACACAAGAAGTGCATGACTTAGAAATTAAAATTGGTGATTATATTGAACGTAGGAATTTCCTAGTTGTACATTTGCAATCTAGTGACATTATTATAGGCATACCTTGGCATCATCTGTATAATCCCGATATAGATTATTCTACACATTCAATGAAGATTCATTCTCATGGAAAACCAATCACATTACATGGTATGCACACTTTTGATAGTTTTCCATTGCTTAGTCATACACAGGCTAAACGAGCATTAAAAAAAGGTAGCAAATCTTAACTAATCTAGGTGAATGAAATTGAAGTTAAAGAAAATAAGATGCATTCTTGGCACACACAATTTCTTTCACAATTTAAAGACTGTTTTGCTGCTAACTTACCACTTGGTTTACCACCCACACGTCCTGAAGATCATAAAATAGACCTAATTCCAGGTTCTCAACCACCATGTAAAGCACCTTATAGACATAATAAAATTGAACAGAAAGAAATTCAAACTCAAGTTGAAGAATTATTAACCCGAGGACTCATTAGACCCAATAGTTCTCCATTTGGTGCACCTGTTCTGTTAGTTAAAAAGAAAAACAACACTTATAGAATGTGCATTGATTATCGTGCCCTAAATAAAATCACTGTTAAAAATAGATATCCCATTCCTAGGGTAGACGATCTTATGGACAAACTACAAGGGGCTACAATATTTAGCAAAATAGATCTTAAATCTGGATACCATCAAGTATGACTGGACCCGTCTGACATTTTCAAAACTGCATTTAGAACTCAATTTGGACATTATGAATTCCTAGTTATGCCTTTTGGATTATCT
Organism: Lygodium microphyllum; assembly: GCF_053477565.2. NCBI lineage: Eukaryota > Viridiplantae > Streptophyta > Polypodiopsida > Schizaeales > Lygodiaceae > Lygodium > Lygodium microphyllum. The sequence continues at coordinate 63,597,605 of NC_141147.1, read as the reverse complement.
AATGCACCAGCTACATTCAGTCGTATGATGAATCGCATCTTTTTGAAGCATCAACATTGTGTCATTATTTTCTTTGATGACATATTGGTTTTTAGCAAGAATGAAAATGAACATTATGAACATTTATCTTAAATGGTTTTCAAATTACTGAAAGAGAATCAATTATATGCTAACCTTGAAAAGAGTGAATTTTTCTAAACACAAATTGAATACTTAGGGCATATTGTTTCATCTAAAGGTATTAAAGTTGATCCTAAAAAGATAGAAGCAATTGTGAATTGGTTGATACCAAAAAATGTGCATGAATTACATTATTTCTTAGGTCTTGCTAGCTTTTATAGAAAATTTGTGAGAAAATTTTCATTGCTTGCATTACCTTTGACAAAATTATTAAAGAAAGGTATTGTGTATCATTGGTCTGAAAATCAGCAAAAGTCCTTTGATTTATTGAAACATGCTTTAACTCATGCTCCTGTATTGCAACTTCCTGATTTTACTAGACCATTTTTCCTAGTAGTCACTAATGCTAGTGGATCTGGAATAGGAGCTTTCCTTATGCAAGACTCTCATCCCATAGCTTACTCCAGCTGTAAGCTTAAACCCTCTGAACTCAAGTACTCTACTTATGATAAGGAATTGCTAGCTGTAGTACAAGCTTTATGCCAATGGAAACACTATTTAATGGGATCTGAATTCATGATCAAAACTAACCAACAAAGTATTAAACATCTCCTTAGTCAGCCACAAATATATGATCGACATATTAAATTGGCTACTTTTATTCAAATTTTTCATCCACTTATACAATATCAACTCGGAAAAGTAAATGTTGTTGCCGATATTTTAAGTAGAAGACCAACTATTCATAATATCTCTGTGATATCTTTTGATTCTCTTATCCCTATGAAAGATATCTATGACCAAGACCCTAGTTTTCAAGCCTGAATGGAATAAATTAATTACTAATAACTGGATTTCAATTGATTCATTGTCTTACGTTGATGGATTTATGTTTTATGAGAAAAGGTTATGTGTAATTGTTCCATTTAGATCCTTTGTGTTGCATGAAATTCATTGCCCCCCATGTCAAGGCCATAGAGGTATTATTTCTACTTTACGTACTTTGATTGAAGATTTTTATTGGCCACAGATGGAATCTGATATTTCTAATTTTGTATCTGAGTGTTTAATTTGTCAAAGAGGTATGCGACATCATGGTAAGCAGTATGGTTTGTTAATGCCTTTACCAATCCCTGAACGACCATGGGAGCATATTTCAATCGATTTGTTACTGGTCTGCCTAACACTCAAGCTAATCACGATATGTTATGGACTATTGTAGATCAATTTAGCAAATAGGCATATTTCATTCCATGCAAGAAAACATTAACTGTATCTCAAGCTACTCAATTGTTTCTGAAAATTGTTTTGACTAACCATGGTTTACCAAAAGTTATTATTTTTGATCGAGATTTTAGATTCTGCAATAATTTAAAAATCATCCTGTTGAAGAGGGCCAATGGATGCACGCTCTTGACCTAAGTTTTTCCTCCTCATTGATCGCTCCACATTGAGCTAATAGCAATTGAGGTCAATTGCTATCCCACCTCGGAGGTATGATGCCAGAAGGCATATTCCATGGTGGATTCCTGAGGTTTTGCGGTGGATTCCATAAAATCATATTTATTGTCGGGGCTCATACACAAGGTGGATTCTTTGTGCGAAAAGTCGATGGGGACGCCTGTCTTTTTCGGTCATCTCATTAATTTAATGTGCAAGTGGGTGATTCCATAGCGGGTGATTCTGCAAAATACATATTTAAATTAATGGACGTTTATGAGTTTAGAGTGCGCACTCGTAATAAATTAAGGTTAGGACTGAGTTCTAACCTATTTATTTATTTTGTAGCTGAAGAATGCTAGGTATTCACTTTTTTCGATTTAGTTTTATTAATTTCTAACAATTTTGAATGCTTCAATTGATGTGTAGAGCAGGTGGTGGTGGCAGTGGGAAGCACTGGGCGATAGCATGTATTCAAGTTATTTAGAAGAAATTATCATTTTTGATGGGCGTGCATCTTAGGCGTGGCGCCAATATTTATTTTGACGCGCTTATTTATTAAAGCCGTTGACATATATTTATTATTTTGTATGCGCATGGACACACGATTTAAATATTTGTTATTGGACATTGTATTTGGGCACAGCCCAACTCTTTGGGTGCCCAACCGCTTTATTCTTTATTTGGAAAAAAGCAAACACAAAAGCTAAAGCATGCTAATTGTAAATTTGGGCTATTTTTGAGCTTGGAGATGAATAATATATTAAATACATGCTTTATGGAGTGCTCACACAAGGCATGGGGGGAGATTTACCCAATTAGTCTTCTTGCTTCATGTCGTGCAAATTTTCTCCCTTGGTTTTTGAGAAAAAATTAGAGTTCTTTGTTCTTGGGGACCTTTTGGTGCTCACTACGTATGCATACAACATCCATTTTGCGCACCAGCCCCTTCAGTCTAGGGCTCTTAACTTTGATGGCCCAATAGTATCCACCAATGTGGGGCTCATGGATATGCAATGTATAGCGGTCAATGTAGAGAATGCAGTGGTGATTGTCGCCTCACCTGCTCTAGTCCTACATGGAACAGTGGGTCTTGATGATTTTATGGATGAGGGAATGCATGCTACCGTGCGGGCTAGTACAGATCTTGCGCCATAACAACCAGTGCTTGAGGATGACACCATGAATCACTTCTATGATACAGTGGATACATTGGATCACAATTATCATTTTGACCTTGGTGGTAGTGCAAAGACCCATGCTTGTATCGATGTCCCTTATGCTCCTGATGCTTACAATATAGGTTATCCATTTAATATCGGGGAAGTAATGGTTTGGAAAAGCTCTACCCTGATCAACATTTCACTAGTGCAACCCCCTCCCCCTACTTCAAGGGTGCAAATTTGAATTAGGATTAGCTAGATTTGCCCTAGTTTGTACTACAAACAACTTGTAGACAATACACTTTTTAAAAATAATCTTTACCCTACATTAATGATAGTCAAGCGCCACCTGTATGGGTTGAAATTATGCTTCATGAACCTTTTTTTTTGACATGTTAGACACCTCAATCGGAGCTACCCATAGAAAGTTATGACCAGATTTCTCTAGCAAGCCTGTTATGGACAACATGTTGTCTACTATTTGTCAGCCCCTAATTGTCAAGAATCCAAACTCATACACTATCAACTTACACATGTTGTATGCATCCTATATATATTTTCATGCCCCAATTCCACATGAGATTGTACTTACCCATACCTATATTATCCTTTGAAATGCTGAACAGAGTAGTACTCTGCAACCCCCCTATGAGCCACACCCATCAATAAGTCCTCTTTTTGTTTTTTAGGGCAAAAAACTTCAGGGTTGGGATGGAATGTAAAAGAGTGGGGATAGATAGGTAGGACATATGGTTATCACAAGAATACTTGGTTACTCTGATGGGGTATTTAAGGTGTTGAGAGACTGAATTAGGGAGCAATTATCAATAATCAAGTCTCTTTTTACCCTTCCTTCTAGCTTTCATGGCTTCCCTTCTCTTTCTCTCCCTTTTTCTGTCTTTCTCTCTCTTTTGATAGTCTTTCTCTCTCTTGTTCCCTCAATCTATTCTTTCTCTTTCTCTCTCACTTCTCTCCTTCTCTCTCCCATGTTTGTGTCATTACATTTTCGCATTCATATCACAGATATGGTTGGTATCTACATCAACATATCATTTCAATGATACTTTATAGCTAGATATTAGTTACTCCACCTACCCAAGTTATGAGATATCTATCTAGTTATCTTTTTACTTAGCTTGTTCACACTATGGACCACTTGTATATTATGTATATTATACTCTATGTTATCTTCACTAGACTGTTATAGTGGAGAAGAGGCAGAAAAAGAAGAAGAAGAAAGACTAGGGTTTTGTTCTTCCTATCATTTGTGCATTCTTTGTGTGTTGTCTCTGTGTTGTGTATCTTGTAAGAGCTCAAGCCTCATTTCTCTCCCTCCATCTTTTCATGTTTCACCTTCTCTCCCATTGATTGTTTCTAATGTTGAATATTATCTTGTTACTATTTTAATTCTTCTTCTAGCTTAAGTTCTTTAACTCCTAGTCTTGAAAAAAAAAGTACATATTTAAAGAGTCGTATAACAATAATAAATATCGATGTGTGTTATATGATAATATTTGATGCATGTGAAGATTATCATATAATGTTTTAATAGCCTAATAAACCTTGTTCGCCATTTCGACCATAAGCGAATAATGCAAAAAAAGGTGGATTTAGCCTATTACTAGGGTCATTTGGATACAAGGAACTATTAACACAAATATGAATGTTTTTCTTTTTCTCTAGATAATATTAGAAAGTGTTGTTGCATCTTAGTTACCCTTACTAAAAGGGGTATTTTTAATACATATTATTCACAAAAACATGCAAGTCCACTCCTCTTAACAAAACTTTTATGTTAAAAAATGGTTCCATTAGATAGTGTAGGAGAGAAGACAAAATCATATAAAATGATTTTCTAAGTGTAATAGTGGTTAAGAGGACTAGAGGAAAAAATAGAGCATGAAAAATGCTTTGATAAACATATAATATGGGTTAGGCAACCTTTAGAGATGAACAAACTACTTTTTGAAGGAGAGGAAAAAATGTCAAAATTTTTGGGCCCAAATTTGCTCAAGCACCACATGCATTGAGTGTGAAAAAGATAAACTAGTTTGCATGCATTCCAGTACAAAATAGACTATGAAAATTGGTATTTTCATATGTAATATAATTGGACACCTTTTGAGACAAAGAGATCCTTTTTATATGATAATTTAAAGAAACCACTTTTCAAGGCAAAAAGTAAATCTAACTTGTTGATGTAGCACTTTTTGAAAGAGTGGTGGAGTTATGTACCTAATTTGCTATATCACATTCGGAGAATGAAAATAGTAGTTACAAGAGTGAAAAAAAGGGAGATCCCCTAGTTTTTAGGTGGAGTCCACCACAAAGAGTAGGGTCGAGCCTAAGAATGTGGTGGGTCTAGGGGAGAAATAGACATGCAATGATGACCATGAAAAACAACTAATCTAAGTTTAATATTCCATAATCCATTCCTTACAAGGATATTTTGGCATCCATATTTCCCCTAATAATCTTGGAATAATCTTGTCAAGAATAAAAAAATATGTATGCTAATTTCTATAATGAAAATTGACTATATAATTGTCAAGAATCGCGTGGTGGAGGGGGTTGCTCAAGATGCTGCGCCGAACACGCACAGAATGCACAAGGAGGAGCTCACTCAAGAGACAAGAAGAGAGATGGAGGCCAAAACATTTTCTTGCTGATTTCTTCTTCTTCTTCCACACTCTTTACAATGTACACAAAGTATAGATAAGATACAACATAAAAGGAAAGTGGCCTACTAAGTCAAACAATGCATAACCGACTACACTAGTCGACTGGCGCTATAACTATGCCAGCTGTAAATAGGTGTAACAACCTGAATATAATAAGTAATGAGTCAGTGGCCATGTGAGAGTCATAATGACCACCGACGTGCTAAGTGTAGACGTGTGGACCCATCTAACCAGGCGGTCCATCATCAATGTCCGCATGTGTTGAGCTTGTCATCTCAACACTCCCCCTCAAGCTCAACTGCAACTCTGCAACTCCAAGTAATCTTCGAAACTTTTGAAGCTTCTCTGTACCCAAGGCCTTCGTGAAGATGTCAGCTATCTGATCCTATGTGCTGACATACACCAAGTCAATCTCACCTGCTAGTACCTTCTCTCTCACAAAGTGGTAGTGTACCTCAATATGTTTTGTCCTGGCATGGAACACAGGGTTCCTAGCCAACTGTATACTGCTCATGTTGTCACAATAAATGACAACTGGACCTTCCACCTGGACATCCAAATCAGCCAATAGCTTTTGCAGCCATACTACCTCACATGCTGCAATAGCAGCACCTCTATACTCAGCCTCTGTACTCGACAAAGCAACTGTAGATTGCTTTTTGCTGCTCCATGCAACTGCTGCACTACCAAGAGAGAACATGTATCCGCTGGTAGATCTTCTATCAGACATACTACCAGCCCAATCTGCATCTGTGTATCCAAACACCTGTACATCTGTACATGCCTCATAGAAAAGTCCATAATGTAATGTGGACTTCACTTATCTCAATATGCATCTGACTGCATCCAAATGTGGCTTTCTAGGTACTTGCATAAACTGACTCACAAGACCAATAGCATAGCTCAAGTCTGGCCTTGTAATGGTCATGTAGATCAAACTCCCCACTATCCTCCTGAACATAGTAGGGTCTTCTATCTTATCCCCAACATCAGCACTCAGCTTTACATTCTGCTCCAACGGGACTGAAAGTGGTTTGCATGCAGTCATACCATACTTGGACAACATATCCAAGCCATACTGTCTTTGGAACAGCCATATACCATCATCACATCTGATCACCTCAATGCCAAGGAAGTACCTTAGCTCACCTAAATCCTTCATCTTAAACTTCATCTTCAAACAGCCCTTGACTTCAGCAATCCCACTATCACTATCACCTGGTATAATCTAGTCATCCACATACATGACTATGATGACCAAACCTGCATCTCCCTTTCTCACATAAAGTGAGTGATCAGCATCAGAAACATAAAAGCCAATATTGACAAGATACTCTCTGATCTTGTCAGACCATGCTCTAGGTGCTTGCTTGAGCCCATAGAGTGCCTTCTTCAACCTGCACACATACGTGGGATGCTCTAAATCTTCATAACCTGCTGGCTGATCCATATACACTTCTTCCTGCAAATCACCATGCAAGAAGGCATTCTTTACATCCATTTGCTGCAACCTCCAACCTTTGGCTGCTGCCAAAGCAATCACACATCTGACAGTTGCCATCCTAGCAACTGGACTGAAGGTTTCATCATAATCTATGCCATATGTTTGGGCATAGCCTTTTGCAACCAGCCTAGCTTTGTACCTGCTAATAGAACCATCTGCATTGTGCTTAATCTTATAAACCCACTTACATCCAATAGCTTTCTTTCCCTTCGGCAATGATACTAGATCCCAAGTCTTATTGGCCTCTAATGCAGCCATCTTCTCATCCATTGCTGCATCCCAATGAGCATGACCAACAGCCTTCTCAAAACATGTGGGCTCAACATCCTCAACTAGTTTCACCATATAAGCATAATGGTGAGCTGCATAACCCTCAAAACCAAATCTTTTAACAGGGTATCTCACCCTGCTAGACCTGCGTACCACTGGATCACTCAATGGAGTCTTTGCATTAACACGTGCTCTCTGCACACCTGGAGTCCTCACTGAAGGAATGCCAAGCTCATCATCCAAGCTCTCTGAGCCACTAGAGTCTCCATCAAGAACTGCATCAATACCTTCTGACACTTTATTCTTTCCTTTGTCTTTACCTATAGTGCTACTAGATGCACTCGAAGATGTAGAGGTACTCCTTAGTCTCCCAGACCAAGGACTACAAGATGATGTCTCTGGTCCACTAAGAGTCCATGATTCTTGCCTTTCAGCCTACACATGAGTGTCATGATCATCATCAACATCCAATGCATCACCACTAGATGCATACCAATTTCTCATTTCATCAAAGATGACATCCCTGCTCACTCTGAACTTACATGTGACAGGGTTGTAACAGCGATACCCTTTTTGCTCTAAAGAGTATCCAATAAAGATACACTTTTCAGCCTTTGGATCCAGTTTCTTCCGCAACTCATCTGGCACATGAACATACGCAATGCAACCAAATACTTTCAAGTGTGAAACATCAGGCTTCTTACCTGTAAAACATTCTTCGGGGGTCATACCATGAACTGCAGCTGTGGGAGTTCTGTTCATAATATAAACAGCAGTATGAACAGCCTCAAACAAAAAATGCTTAGGCATATTCTTTTCAGCCATCAAGGCACGTGCAACTTCTGCAATATGCCTGTTTTTCCTTTCGACAACCCCATTTTGCTGTGGGGTATACATGCATGTGAACTGTCTCTTTATCCCATGAGACCTCAGAAAATCACTGAACTCATTTGAGAGGTACTCTCCCCATCCATCTGACCTCAGGCACTTTACTTTCAAGCATGTTTCTCTTTCAACTGCAGCCTTGAAAGTTCTAAAGTGCTCAAAAGCTTCACTCTTTTCCTTCATAAAATATACCCACAGCTTTCTAGAACAATCATCAATGAATGTGACAAAGTATGAACTGCCTCCAAGAGATACATTTTGTGTAGGCCCCCAAATGTCTGTATGCACAACATCAAGGATATTTCTACTTACATCTCTGTCATGTGAAAAGGGTTGTCTTGCCTGCTTACCAAACTGACATGCTTCACATACCTTCTGAAATTTTGCAACTTTAAAAGTAGGCAAACCTGTAACCAACCCTTTGGACTACATTAATTTCAGCCTTTGTATATTTGTATGTCCAATGCGTTTGTGCCAAATTTCAATGTCTGCAACAACACCTTTTCCTTTGGCATACATAGCAGCATTCATAGTAGGAATTCCAGCATCTAGAGTGAACATACGTCCAACTCTACTTCCCTTTGCTACCAACCTACACTTGTCATTGAAGTCTTCTACAAAGCAGCCCTTTGCATTAAATCTGACTTGCAGCCCTTGCTCTACCATTTGACCGACTGACACCAAGTTCTTTGTAATAGATGGCATATGCAATACATCTGAAAGACTCTTTGTCTTACCATCATGCAAGGACAAGGGAACTTTTCCAATGTGTGAAATTGGGTGGCATGAGTCATCACCCGTCTGCACATAACCTGCATTCTGCAAATCTTGCATCTCCCCAAACCATTCTGCATGGCTGGTCATATGATTGGATGCACCTGAATCAACATACCGAACATCTTCATGTGTTCCCTTTCCTGTAACAGCATTCAACATATACTGCATAACGAACAAACGTTCATTTTTATCTTCATTCTGTCGTGAAGACAATGCATAGTTTCCTTGCTGCAACTTACCACTGCGGATATCATCTCTCTTAGTATAACATTGGGCTGCAATATGACCTGTTTTGCCACAGTAGTGGCACACAATACCAGAGTTGTTAGAACCTCTGTTTTGCCATCCACCTCTTCCTCTAGAGCTCCCCCTGCCTCTAAAGTTACCACGACCTCCTGAAACCTGCATATCGCCAAATTGCTGATTCAATCTGTTTTGCTGGTTGTCACTACCACGTCCTGTACCACGGCCTCTTGAAGAGAACCTTCCACGTCCCCTTCCTGAACTGGAGTAGAAAGCTTGGACCTGTTCACCACTTCTTTCAGATGTCTCACTCTGCATGTTGATCTCTTCAGTGATCATAAGGGAGACCAACTCATCAAAATCTGGAAATGGCTTTCTGACATATACAGAAGTTACAAAAGACTTCCAAGCCTTTTCATTGTTAAATACACCCAAGGTAGACGACACCAAATCATCATCATCGGGCATTGCATCAATCGCTGCCAATGCATCTGCAATGCTTCTTACCTTCAATGCATACTCATTGATAGACATCTTCCCTTTCTTTAATGTATTCAACTCTTGCTTGAGTTGAATCTTTCGTGCCTTTGTATTTACAGAAAACATACTTTCAAGTATGGTCCAAGCTGCATATGAATTCTCTGCATTTCTAATGTGTCCCAGCATATTATTGTCAATTATTGCAGACAACCAATACATGGCCTTTTTATCCTTTGCATTCCATTCTTTCCGTGCCTTTGTCTCTTCTGCAGTTGGAGGATCACTCATCTCCGGTTCCTTTTCTTCACCTGAAACAAACTCGTAGAGGCCTTTTCCAATAAGGAAGTTCATGACACGGAACTTCCATGAAGGGTAGTTGTTCTTGTCGAGCTTCTTAATGATAGGGTTTCCATTGTTCTCTGCCATTATCACAAAATTAATACCAACAGCAAGTAAATCTTCTGCAACCCTGGACCTGTAGTGCACAGCAATACACCAGACAGCCTTTTTAACTGTCTGCTCAACAATACATGCAATCTGCAACCTTTTTGTAGATAAACCTTGTGTTTACTTACTGGTAAACACCTTTGAACTTACAGATCTGAAATCTGTAACCTGCGCACCCACGTTCGGTCAATACAGTCGAAGTCACAGTGTACCCCGAAACTGCTGTCCGCAACCTTGCGGCTCTAAAACGGGCCCTGAAACGGCGTCAAATGCCCAAAATTTCTGCAGAATATACAGCGCTCTTCACGTACACCAAATCTCACTGCAATCTGAGATTTTTGCTCTGCCCTGCTTCTGGTGCCTCCACAGGCACTATCCAAGAGAAGGAGTGGAAGAATGGGAGAGATTCTTACCCGTAGCTTGCTTGCTCGAACCTTGCTTCTTCTCCTTCACTTCAACCTTCGAAATCAGCCTCTCTCAATGGCACGGCTCTCATACCATGTCAAGAATCGCGTGGTGGAGGGGGTTGCTCAAGATGCTGCGCCGAACACACACAGAATGCACAAGGAGGAGCTCACTCAAGAGACAAGAAGAGAGATGGAGGCCAAAACGTTTTCTTGCTGATTTCTTCTTCTTCTTCCACACTCTTTACAATGTACACAAAGTATAGATAAGATACAACATAAAAGGAAAGTGGCGTACTAAGTCAAACAATGCATAACCTACTACACTAGTCGACTGGCGCTATAACTATACCAGCTGTAAATAGGTGTAATAACCTGAATATAATAAGTAATGAGTCAGTGGCCATGTGAGAGTCATAATGACCACCGACGTGCTAAGTGTAGACGTGTGGACCCATCTAACCAGGCGGTCCATCATCAATGTCTGCATGTGTTGAGCTTGTCATCTCAACAATAATGTATAGTAATTGTGTGCAAATAAGTAATATGATAAAACATATACAAGTTGTAATGATAAATGCAACCCTTCAACTATATCCACTCATGATCTATTGATTAATATATCTTTCTTGTTAAGGAAGTAGTGTGTCCATGAATCTAGTGCAAGTTAATTATTAGTAGACTCTCATCATTGCATGATACTGAAATACATGCAAGATCATGGATGCCTTAATCCTCACTTCATTGATCAAATCATTCACAAACACAAGTCATTGGTTTCACAAAGGAATTATACTTCATATATAAGCTAATGGTTTAGAGGGCAATCTTGCTAAGGCTCACTTCTACCTCACTGCAACATATGAAGGTCAATGAGATTAAATACATAATTTTGCACCAATTTGTTTGACAAAATACACCTTAGTAAATCTTTGGTGTATGCTAGTATTTATGTTTGTATGTGTGTTGGAGTATACATCACAAAATATAAAAGATATTATCGATGTATATATTGACATATGCAAAAAGAATTAGTGATATTTATACATCAAAAAATATAAAAGATATTATCGATGTATATATTGACATGTATATATTGACATGTGCAAAAAGAATTAGTGATATATATACCAATGGATGTAGAGAAAAAAATAGTATTTGTTCACTTTTCAAATTATTTATTTTCTCTTGTATGAGGGAGTACCTCTTGTAGCTCCCTCACCCATGGTGTTGGCGTCGTGTCGCAGCACGTTGATAGCTCCACCCACCCACCATGACAAAGTCCCTTGTTGTGCCTCCGGCTACCTTGTACATGCCTTTTTGCTATGAATATGATGTGTGGCCCTCAAGATGGGCCCTTGTGCATCCGTGTGAGCATGTTATGATCCGTATCGCATTGCGTGTCACGTTCCATGTCGCGTTGGGGTGTTTCTTGACGTGTTGAGAGGTCAAAATGGCAAAGTTGGGGGAAGGGTCTGGCGCTACTCCAGAGCCTAGACGAGGTCCTCAAGGGTCGCTCAAGATTTTTTTCTTTTTTTTTCATTTTATTTTTCATGCCTATCAGATTTTGGCCTTCCATCCAACAAAGTATTTCAATTTTCATGGTTTTTTAATTTATTTTTAAAAACATACAACAAAGGAAAAAACAAAATACTTTCTCCCCTCTCCCCCCTCCCCCTCCCCCCTTCTCTCCACTTAGTCACTTTCTTTATTTAAATAGAAAACCAAAAAAAAAAAGAGAAACCTTAAGCCCCTCCCCCATCCCCAATTGGCCGATTGCTTGTTGTTTGAGTGGGTGAGGTTTAACACGTTTTTTAAATATTTTAATTTTCCTTTTAAAAAGATCCAAACCCTAACTATCCCATCCCCATTTGTCTTTTCTTTTCTTTCTTTACTTTTTCTTTCTTTCTTTACTTCCCTCCTCCCCTCACTCCCTCTCTCCCTAATACCTCCTCCTTCCTTCTCCTATCCTCTCTCCTCTTCCTCTCATCTCTACGTCTCCCCCTCACATCTCCCTCCCCTCCCTCCATCGTGAAGCCTACTCTGCAAATTGCTATTGCCACTACTAGGCGTTGTAATCATCATCATCAGGTGCCACGTTTGCCATTGCCAAAGCTAGTAGTAGTCACTTGAGCCACTATTGCCAAAGCCACTAATCACCCAAGTTGTTGCTACCAAAGCCACTACATCATTGTTGTTGCAGTGTTTTCCTATGCTCATGTTAGAATGTGTAATGTGTTAACCATGGTAGGGATCACCTTGCTTTAGAATGTCCCTGACCACCTTGATCATGCACTAACTATGGATAATTTAGACAAGAAGTTGCATATTGTAGAGCCTCACAAGGGCTCCTTGCCCCTAGCTTTACCTACCAATAGTTTAACTATGGACCAAATTATGCTAGATAGCCTCCACTTGCCACACAACTACCATTATTGATCCCTCTAATGACTTCACAACAAGCTAAGATTAATCCCTCCAAGATCCCTCCATGCTAATATCATGCACTCATGTACCCCTCTATCCAACCCACCCCTTCACAAACCCCCTCTCTTAAGTCTTCCTTCCCTCCACCACCCCACATACCCCCCCTTCTTTGCCCTCTCCCCCCCAACTACCCCACCTCATACCCCTCTTCTTTGCCCCCTCCCCCCCAACTACCCCACCTCATACCCCTCTTCTTAGCCCCCTTCCCCCCAACTACCCCACCCCTCCCCTACAAAGCCATGTTTCCCCCTATACCCTTTTCCAAACTAGTCCCCCCATTGCATTAAAACACCTACCCTTCTCCACAAACCCCCTTTCTTTCCCTCCTCCCTACATATTCATCCTGCACATGTTACTTGTCAATCATATGTGGGATTTTGCTAGTAATTTTCTATATGGCTACCGAGTGATTATTCGCATATGCATGGTCTTGATCATGTTCATGTTCCCTAGTTACTCTTGTTCATGCATGGGCTATGTGATTACAGTCTCTGTGTGTCCATTGCATGCATTGCCTCAGCCTAACATCTATTCACATGCAATCTTTTTTGAAATAGTACCCCTTGTCTTCCATTTAAATTTATTATTAAGTGTTGACATTTAAAATTGAAAAAACAATAGACAAACACAATAAAAAAGGAAACGAATGCACAACCACACAAAATTTACACCATAAATTTTTATAAAAATTACACACAAAAAAAGGCAAAAACAAAAGAAAACACACTCATCAAAACCAAAACAAAAAATAAATAAAATAGGAAAAATCCCAAAAGTAATAAATATACAAAACGTAGACATGTAAAAATCCTAACATAATCCATCCATCACAAATAACAAGTTTAAAAATAAAATTAAAATTAAAAAAACACCTTTCAACTTTCTTCTATGTAAATATCAGAGATGCACTTTCCGTGCTTGTCTTCACTCCATCAATGCCCAATACTACTCAATTATTGTCATCTAAGTAGATTGTCACCATGCTATAGCAGGAAACATCTACATCATTGATGCCTAGCAAAGTTCCTAATGGTTTTGAGGTATCGATGACATGCAATCTCTAACCCAATCTAGAAGTAGTTATGCATATTCCTTTAGGTTCAATTTTATGCTAGCAAACACCCCACTCAAGTGTCCATCTAAGGAGCTCTTCACTACTTTTGTCAAGATTCTAGATGGCACTAAGTTTATGTAACACTATATTAGAGAATTTGTGAATTTTCCAAGTCAACCTTTGAGAGAGAAACTTTTTTAAAGTACTTTTCACATTATCTTTAATTTTTTGCAAATGCTTTATAACCTATTTGGAAAATGTAATTGAAGTTGCATGAAGCTTGAGAATATTAGTGCTAAAGTATAAGTATTTAGGTAATGGAATGCAATTTATTATGGTATATCTTGTGTTATGTACTAAGAAAATGTCATATTTCACATTGGTGTGGAAATATCAAGAAGACTTGCATATGACATGCTTAAGAAATTAACAATTTTGATGTAAAAGTATGTTAGGTTAAATGAGCATTATGAGAGTTATTACATATGTGAGGATGTAAGAGAGGGGGATTTAATAATGGGGAGATACTAGCTACACTGGCTGGTATATAAGGTGTTAGGGACTTGATTTTTAGGGGATCAGATAATAATACAAGTCTCCTTTCATCTTCACCTCTCTCTCCAAGCTTTCATGGCTTCTTCCTCTCTCTTTCTGTCTTTCTCTCTCCTTTTCTAGTTTTTCTCTCTCCTCATCACTCTCTTTCTCTCTCCCTGCAGTTTTTCTCTCTCTTTTGCACTCTCTCTCTCCTCTTCTTCTCTCTTTCTCCTGTCTTCTTCTTGACAAGTGGTATCAAAGCTATAGTTTTGATCCATTTAGTTACCTTACATGCTAAGTTACCATCATTTTCAATTAAAAATCCAAGAAGCTTCAAGTACATAGGGACAAGCACTAAAATGGAGGAGCATTGAAGGACCCTGAGGTCAAGGACTAGGAGGATAGTAGTTAGGAGCATTAATGGAGTCATTGGACCAAGTTTAGAGGCTGGAAGATTGAATTTGGCAGCTCGTGGGTCATACTGGGCCAAATTTGAAGGTAAATTTCTAAAAAACAGTGGTAACAAGAGTAGAAGAGGGTATAGTTACTATTACTTTTCAGAGATAGTCTTTCTCTCTCTTTCTTTTCAAGCTCCTCTCAAGCTTCCATGGAGGAGATCAGCCCATCTTCCTTACTATCACTATTGGTTCCCATCATGCTCTTCATTTTTGAAGCATCAAATCTCTCCTTTCTATGGACTTTGCTTCTGCTACTTTTGGAACCTTTAAGGAAGTTTTTTCCCATCTACTAGCCTGTAAATGGCCTTTGAATTGACATCAGTCATCTCCATCAGAGTCTACCTCTGCGACCAATAGTCGAGTTTCCTCTTTGGTTGTATTGTCACCAAGAGATCTGAGAACACAGCAAAGTTCATCTGCATAGATCTTCCCATCACTATTGGCATCAAACTGTGCAAAAACCTACTCCATCTCCTTGATAATGCTAGGGGGGACATGTATCAAAGAGCTTCCAACCTTGCCCTTGAGTACTTGAGATGGAGAGGAGAAAGATAGGGACCAAGTGATGAGAGGTAGAAGATGATCCTTGAGACAAAGGTGAAGGAGCAACGGGGGATTTCAAATCCTTGAGACAAAGGTGAAGGAGCAGCGAGGGGATTTCAGAGAAGAAACCAGTCCTCTTGTGGCTTTTGCTAAGAGGTAAGGGAAAACAGAGGTGAACCGCCTTCTCCCGATGCTCCGGTCATGGCTTCTGATCCGACTTAGATGCAGTGTGCTTGGTCTTGAAGCCCTGGGAAGCTCTTCAAGAGCTCATTGACTTCAACAGGAGAGGAATCCATCACTCGGGTGAGATTGAGATTGCAAGCGTTGATGAGCTCTCAGCTGTGTTTTATGTATTCAATCTAGACAAGAATGGAAATATCACTGTGTAGGAGCTCCACTCTGTTCTGACAAACCTTGGAGACAAGAAAACAACACTCAAAGATAGCAAGAAGATGATCAGAGGCATGGATCGGAAAGGGTGCAGATCGAATGCAAGAAACATAAGGCCACTTGCTACTTCCTGCACCGCCTTATTGTGAACCCGAGGTGATGCTAGTCGAGATCCCTCATCAAAGAGATGCATAGGGGTGAACTTTGGAACTCCTTCCTTCATTATCATCTTTACTCTCAGCACCTTGCCCTCATTGTCATCTGGGATTAGTTGGGTAGGCAAGACCTGGATCACTACATCCGCGTATTGCTTCTGGGGATCTATGTATGCATCAAAATCTGGTTTCCTTGCATCAATGCTAGCCTTGATGTTCTCCAAGCTATGGCCACACTCTACCATATCATGTTGAATCTTCTAAGAAAACTTAACCTTATCACTGATATCTAGGTAGATACTGAAATCCAAAATTTCTCGGACTCGAGCATCAAACATGGGGTGCAGACTCTCAATCACAAAGATTTTAGGAGGTAGAATAGTCTCCGGCGGGTCAAGAATACCAGTGACATGGTTGTAAATAGGCTTCTCAATGGGCTTTCCTTCCTTGATACCCTTGACCTGCTCATACATGAGATCAAAGTTGTTGGTGTAGGGGATCCAATGTGGTCACTCCTTCCTCCTTGTGGCCTAACAATGCTAGCAACTTGCTGAAGGTTTAAGGTAGAGGGAATTCCTAAGGAGCATCTTGTTGTGACAGTGCCATCAACTTGCTCAAGGTTTAAGGTAGAGGGCATTCCTAAGGATTGCAATACCTATCATTTCAGGGCATGAAGTTGTTGGAATTGTTATTTTTATTGAGGTCAGTTTAGCCGTTTAGACATCACATGATTCAAGGTTGGAGATCATGTTGGTGTTGGGTGCATGGTACACTCATGTGGCAAATGTGAAGCTTGCAACAAGAGAAGCTTGAGAAGTTCTGCCTGTAACTAATTTCCAACTTTCTCAAGCATCATAAGGTACTTGGTTCTTAAACTCTTATTCTCTCAAATTTATCCTCTTGCTGAGCCATAACCAATTTCTTGAGAGAATGCAAGAGCTTAAGTAGGCATTAGGTGATAAATTTGATGCTTGTTTGCTATCCAATTCGTCACAGTCATTTTGCTTCACTCTCATTGAATGGGTAAATTCATGCTGAAACTCATTTAGGATTATTGCTTCTGCTTACCTTAACCAATTGATTTGTTGTTTCTTAACTGAGCCACTTAAATAAAAAATTTAAAAAAATCCATTGTATAAGGGTAAGTCAGCAGTGAGTCATTGCTTGGTAAGCCCTACCCTTGACACCAATTTTCCATTCCATACATTTCATGAAAAGGTTCAATTCCTACTTCCGAATGCATCTCATGTTGGATGTTTAATTAATAAATGTCTGCCATGTATATTTTGCGTGAGGAAAAGCCTAATGCTAGGCGAGGTGGAAAGACAAAAGAGGGGTGACCCCCCTTGCCATCAAAGACCCTGAAGTGGTGCACAACCCGGCCTGAGGGGAACTTTGCCCACCTCCCAGTCTTGCAATGTGCCCATAGGTCCTACTAAGGGCCTTGATCAATTTTGGAGCTCTAGTTGGACCCTACAAGATACTTATAGGTCAAAACATGCCTCCTATAGGTGTAGACAGGTGCTAGATTGCACATTACAGTAGTACTTTTCCTATTACAAAATTTTCTGATAAAACCTAGGAGCGTGTGCTTATGCTTAGTTTGAAGAGAGCATCCTTGGATTCGACTTAAAAAAAAAGTAGACCAATCAGAGCTTCCTAGCTCAAGTTATGGGCAAAATAGTGACAGGGGTCTAACGGGACTGCACCTAGCCATGGCAGGGAATAGGGGAAAAACCAAGGCCAATGAAGATGTTCATCAACAAATAAGGGATGCACGCACCTCGAGGACTAAAAATAACCCTGATATTGAAGATGAAGATTACTCTCATGATGTGGGGAGCCTCAGTGCACTCACTAACACCCTTAGTTTACGTGAGACAAGGCATGCTAAGAGGCATAGAGAATTGATGGAAGGCATTACTTAAGACCACTATGGACACCCTTGCTTCCCAACTCACTAAGTGGATGGAATTCCAAAAGAAAGGGAAGGAAAAAGAGGATAGGTTGGGTATGCATGCTGAAAGAGTGACTGGCTCATCAGTGAATGCAACAAATATGAACTCCCAAGATATTTTGGGGAGAGTGGGCATCCCTAACAACACTTTTGAACAAGGAGAGCCTTCACATAGGAAAGAGGGGAAGAGGATAGGTTGGGTATGAATGCTGAAAGAGTGACTGGCCCATCAGTGAATGCAACAAATATGAACTCCCAATGTATTTTGGGGAGAGTGGGTACCCCTAACAACACTTTTGAACAAGGAGAGCCTTCACATAGGCAAGAGGGGCCCATGAAAAATGCAATGAGGGGTAATTTCTAGCCTTCACAAGGGCCCATGCCATCTATGTGAGTTCAACCATATTTTGGTAGGAATTACTCTAATAATGGATCATTTTTGGGCAGCCACATGGATCAGCCTCAGTTTGGATATATGGGACAACCACCTAATCATGAAAGAGAGCTGAGAGACAAGATTATCTTCTCAAAATTCAATGGTCAATCATCATCTTCAGCTGAACTCAAAGAGTGGCTCTCCAAGCTTGAGGATTATTTTGATATCTTGCCCTGTAGTGATGACCAAAAGATCCATTTTGCAACCATCCACTTAGAAGGATTTGCACATACATGGTGGAGGCACATTAAAAGAGAAAATCAGCAAGTAAACTCATGGAAAGCGTTCAAGACACTCATGGTGCAAGTATTTGTCTCATCGGTGGAGAAAGAAAAGCCAACCCATCAATGGTATGGCCTTGAACAATGGTGGTCTTGCTGTTAGAGAATACACAAATCAGTTCCTCAACCTTACCATGTATGTTGAGTCGATTAGTGATGATGCCAAGTTACACAAGTATATGTATGGGCTGAATCCCCAACTCTTAGCTGATGTTTTAGCTCAAAATCCATCAGATTTGTTCAAAGATATTGAGTTGGCTGAGAGGTACTCTTGTAAGTATCAGCGTGATGCTTCATTTCAGCATAGACAGCAAAGAGGGGCATCTCAGCCAGTGTTTGGGCAGCAAAGAGGACCTATGCAATCACATTTTGGGCAGCAAAGAGGTGTTGTAAGGCCGGGACAGTTTGGGGCAAGCTATGGTGGTGGTAACATGTTATTCAGCACTCCTAAGATCACCACATACCCCACTTTTAATGCCTCAAGACCACAAAGTAATTTCAGGACAGCAAACAACCCAAGAATGGATAATAGGCAAGGGGACATCAAGAATAAAAAATGCTTCGGCCTTTGGCATCCAAAGTCCATTCCTATGGATTTGTATAATGAAAGAAAGGAAAAAGGGCTTTGTTTCAAGTTTGGCAAGAAGTATACAGTTGAACGTGTCTCAAAATGTACGTTTAGAAATGCTAAGGCATGGGTTCACAGCATGTTGGTATTTGAGGACTCAGAGGAGGACCCTGAGGATGCGCATGCTTTTATAATGGCTGCTGAAAAAAATGATGTTGATGAACAGTTTGATCAAGAAGAGTTCTTTGACCCTGCTAATTTTAACCTCGATGGTCCTGTATCATGGGATATGGGTGGAAAGAATGAACTACATACTGAAATACATGCTACCACTATTTATACCATATCTATGGATGCTTGGACAGAATCCAAAAGCCCTAATACATTGTGTATTAAGGGGAAAATTCATGGAAAGGATGTGTTTATACTTGTAGACAGTGGTAGCACTCATGGTTTCATTAATAGAGCAGTCATGGGAAGGCTGCAGTGTTTTCCCACTGATTTACAATAGCCATTGAAGGTGCAAGTTGTTGATGGGGATGAAGAAATTAGCACTCAAGTATGCCCTGCTGTTCATATTCAGCTTGCTAAAAATTTTGGACAACAAATGGATATAATTGCATTGAAAATGGGGCCTATAGATGTTGTCTTGGGTTGTGATTGGCTGAAAACTTTGGGCACTATAACCATGAATTTTTCCTTGTTGTATATAGAGTTTTTCAGCACAGGACAACTCACTCACTTGTAGAGAATTCAAAGTAACAGTGAATTTCAGCTCATTACTAGCAAACAACTCAAGAAAGAGTTCAAGAGACGGTCCCAAATCTTTGTATTGCAATTAAATAAAGAAGATTCAGATCAGTCTACTAAAACAGTAAAGAATTCAGCATTGAGTGCTCTTTTAGAAGAGTACAAGGACCTCTTCTAAGTATCTACAACACTACCCCCTAATAGGGCAGTTGATTATCCCATAGATCTAGAGCCTCAGTCAAAGCCTGTGAACAAGCCACCTTACAAATTGTCTAGGTGTGAAAGAGAAGAAGTTGCCAAACAAGTCAAAGAATTATTGAACATGGGATTTATTGAGCCTAGTTCTTCATCATATGCTTCCCATGTGTTATTGGTCAAAAATAAGGATGGATCTTTTAGGATGTGCATAGACTACAGGGATCTTAATAAGATCACCATGAAGAATAGGTACCCCATTCCACGCATAGATGACTTGTTAAGTGAGCTCAAGGGGGCTAAGTATATTACAAAGATAGATTTGAGGTCACCAGATCTGCATGAGGGTAGGGGATGAGGTCAAAACAATGTTTCGGACTTATCAATGGCTTTATCATTTCTTGGTTATTCCTTTTGGGTTAACTAATGCACCAGCCACCTTTCAGAGCTAAAAATATCACTGAAGGATCACCTTTGGCATATGAGGCAGGTGTTTGATGTATTGAGGCAACATAGACTCTTTGCTAAGGAGACAAAATGTTCTTTCATGCAGATAGAAGTGGAATACTTGGGGCACATTGTTAGTGAAGATGGAATTAGGGCTGATCCTAAGAATGTGCAGTGTATAAAAGACTGGCCCACAAATGCAAATACCACTTCACTTAGAGGATTTCTTGGTCTCTCATCATTCTGTCACAGATTCATTAGGCATTATGCCACTATTGCAACTCCCTTGACAGATAGGCTTAAGAAAGAGGTTTTTTTCTTGGATGCCATAGCTAATAAGAGCTTTAATCAGCTCAAGGAATTGCTTACCTCAACTCCCATCTTGGTATGCCTATATTTTTCAAAAGAATTCACCATTTTGTGTGATGCCAGTGGCAGAGGCATAGGGGTTGTATTGTCACAAGAGCATGGGGTTATAGCATTTGAGAGCCGCAAACTTGCTGAAAATGAGATGACCATGAATGTATATGACCAAGAGATGTTGGCCATCCTTCATGCCATTAAGAAAGGCACCACTACTTGTATGGCAACAGATTTAGGATCAAGAGTGACTATAGGGTCCTCAAGTATTTCCTCTCTTAGTCTAATATTACCCCCAAACAATGTAGATGGGTAGCTACATCGCAGAACTATGACTTTGACATTACACATATGTGGGGAAAAAACAATGTAGTTGCTGATTCGTTATCTAGAATGTGGGCTTGTAAAGTTTCAGCCATCATGGAACTTCATAATGATTGGATAGAAGAGCTTCAAAAGGCCTATTCATTAGATGCTAATTTCTACCACATTTTTCAAAAATTACAACAAAGGCATGTGGAAGAGAACTCTCCATATCAGCTTAAGAATGGCCTCTTATGGTTTCAGGGTATGATTGCCATCCCATACACTTCTCCATTCAAGCAAAAGATCATGAAGAGATGCATTCCTCACCTATAGCTCATCATTTGGGCATATTTAAAACCTATGATAAGATTGCTAAGAGCTTTCACTAGAAGGGCCTATGGAAGGATGTAAAAGATTTTGTCTTGAGCTATGTGCCATGTCAACAAAACAAGGACATCACCTTAAAACCAACTGGTTTACTTCAGCCATTGCCTATGTCCGAAGGCAAATGGACACACATTACTATGGACTTCATTACCGGCCTCTCGGGTGAGTGACCGAAAAAGGATGGAATAACATCTATGTAGTTTTGGACAGACTCACTAAGGCAGCCCATTTCATTTCTACAAAGACTCAATATAATGCATCTCAAGTAGCCAGCCAATTCATGGAACATGTTTTCAAATTACATGGCTTACCACAAGTCATTATGAGATGCTAAGTTCATGAGTAACTTTTGGCAGGCAATTTTCAGCTCTATGGGCACACAATTAGCCCCTTCTACTTCTTACCATCTACCACAGGCCGATGGCCAGACAGAGAGGGTCAACAAGTGGCTGGAAACTTACTTGAGACATTTATGTCATGATGTGCGGCATGCTTGGGACTCATGGTTGCATTTGACTGAGTTTGCCTAAAATAACTCTACACACTCTAGCATTGGAGTTTCACCTTTTGAGGCATTGTACGGCTATAAGGTGCCCCTCCCCACAGTTACCTTCAATGATAAATAAACCCAGAAAGCAAGGAGGAGTTGGATAGAATGCAAGCCTTACTTCAGCACTGTAAAGTCAACTTGAAGAAAGCTTAGGATCAAATGAAGCTTTATGTGGATGACAAAATAAGGGATGTTGAGTTCTAAGAAGGGGATTTGGTGCTTTTGAAGGTGCCTAAGTCTAGATATGCCACCCTTAAGGATGGGTCCAACAACAAGTTAGCTCATAGGTTCTATGGGCCATATTGAATTGTCAAAAGAGTGGGAGGCTTGGCATATTGGTTGGCATTGCCCCCATCCATGAAGATTCATAATGTCTTCCATGTGAGTCAATTGAAGCCCTTCATTGGATCATCAATGGATTATGTTGAGGAGCTACCACCGATAGATGAAGAATGCATCATTCAATACATACCTGAGCAAGTCATAGGACAAAGGGAAAAGAAGCTTCGCTCTAGCTCCATCATGGAATACTTGATTAAGCGGCGAGGTTTACCACTTGAGGAAGCTTCTTGGAGGCCAAGTTCAGTTTTGGAAGAGTTTCTATACCTACTAGAAGCATATTTGGTTGGAATCTAGCTAACTATGGCCTTGTTTTCTCTCAGAATTGACTACAGACAGCTCTTTGTTTCAAAGCAGATTTTATTCTGTACTACGGACAGCAATGGACATCATACATGGGCTGAATGTAATCCTTGAGAGCTTCGTTTTGACATATGTCACACCCCGATTGGAGTCTCCTACAAAAATTTATTACAGATTTACTACAGCAGGGCCCTGTAGTAAACAACTTGTTGTCCACTGTTTGCAACTTGCATTTACTCAAGATACTTGGGTCAAATTTTCATTTTTATAATTCCCCAATAAGACCCATGTATCATACATACCCCAATGACCCATCATACGCAATAATACCTCTTCATTCGTATACCCCTATAATAATGCATTAGAGTAGTACTCTAACCTACTCCTGCCCAGTTATCATAAGTGCCCAAATTGTTTTTTAGGGCAAAAACCTTCGGGTGGGGATGGAATGTAAGAGAGGGGGATTTAATAAAGGGGAAATACTAGCTACACTGGCTGGTATATAAGGTGTTAGGGACTTGATTTTTAGGGGATCGGATAATAATACAAGTCTCCTTTCATCTTCACCTCTCTCCAAGCTTTCATGGCTTCTTCCTCTCTTTCTGTCTTTCTCTCTTCTTTTTTAGTATTTCTCTCTCCTCGTCACTCTCTTTCTCTCTCCCTGCAATCTTTCTCTCTCTTTTACACACTCTCTCTCCTCTTCTTCTCTCTCTCTCTCTCTCTCTCTCTCTCTCTCTCTCTCTCTCTCTCTCTCTCTCTCATGTCTTCTTCTTGACATAGGATATATTTTTATGGTCAATTTTTATTCTAAAAGACAATGATTAGATTTTCTCATGGATAATGGCAACGATTGAAAATAGCAAACAAAGTATTTAGAAAAAAATCTAAAGTATCAATAAAATTTTGTGCTACAATCAAGTATTTATGTTTACAAACTATCTTATAAATCGATTAAGTATTTATATGGAAACAATTCAACTTTTGTAGATTTTGTATACAATGTATAGTTACACTCCATTGATAAAATGTTTGTTATATCCTACATGATGACCAAGGTGCATTGCTTCCATATCTTTTAGTCTAGAGCCCAAAGCGATATGTTTCAACTTTGATAGTTGTGATATGTTTTAGTGTTGATAATGTACAGACCAAAGAGATATGTTTCAACTTTGATAGTTGAGAGCTATTTGATGGATAGGATAGATGCCTTTAGATATTTGGTAAGGAGCCTAAGATGATACATGGTCTTTTGAAGCAATAAGTAATCGATAATTGGATATGTATTTTATCCCTATTGATCATGTTTTCGTGTTGTACTCCTAACGTTATAAAATTTCATCATTCTCTAATCTAGCTCATTCATCAATTAAAAACTTTAATTGTACATGTCATGTCCATTTTGATTTGGATGTTGTCCATATCAATCAAACTTGATGACTTCATATGTATCAGGGGATTCATTTTAGTGAATCAAGTATGGAAAAAGCTCTTCAATTAGGATTGAGTTTTCACTAGCAACATCAAACATTTTTAAATAAATGAAACTTTCATTAGGATTTAGACATTATTTTTGTGGAATATCTATGACAATATTTTTATTATAAATATTTCCATATTAACCCTATATATACAATAAAAGCTTAAACATTGCTTCTATTTCCATTTGTCTAGCCTATATATGGGCTTGAGTGGATGTCGACACCATTGTTATTGGATCCAAACCATGAAGAAATTTTGCTTTCTTTTCTTATAGATCTCCAAGAATCTAATTATTTCCATCACATTTTATGTAAAGCTATTGATCAACCCCCACTTGGATTCTTGCACATAAGAAGACTTCATGAAACTCCATGCATCCAAAAATTTTCAAACTTCTTAGATTTAGAAAGAAGCATTGTAAGAGAAGGAAATTAAAATTAAGTATGACACATAATTTTGTGTATTTCTTGTCATAAACACATCAATTGCACTTGTCTGCTTTGCGAATCTTGAATTATAGTCCCTAGCTATACAAATAACTAAAATTAACAAATGAGAATCATCCATTATTTTATTACTATGACTGTACCTTTGTTTGAACTAGTAAGGTAGCATTGAACATTTCAATTTATTGTAGCAAACATAAATTCATGTATATTTATGAAGCCTTCTAATTTTGTACAAAAATAGAAGACATGAATAGGTACAAGTCAGTAAATGAGGCAAGTCAATAAAAGAGATATTAAGAAAATAAGATTATAATCATGTGAAAAAATATAACAAAAAATAATATTACAAGATGATGACACAACATACGAGAAGATAAACCTAAATACTAGTCAATAAAAAGTATCTTAAGAAAATAAAAATTTGACCATCTTGTAAAACGTAACCATAAGTAGAATCATGAGGTAAAGGTAAAACATATGATGATTTGGTGAAGTAAAATTTATATTAAATAAAAAATCTCTTCCTAACTCTTTTCCATCACTATGTGTGTGCTTCAAATATAAAGATGGCATAGAATATTGTAATTAGTTGGAACAAAGTAATGCATTGTCACATATGCATTCCAGAAGGATTCGAAATTGAATAAGCATACAAAGCACCTTCATGAATGCTAATTATTTAGAGAGATTTTAAGAAACGATACATCTCACCAATTGGAAAAGTCTACAAAAAATTAATGCAGCAATATGAAATGCTTGACACTTTAGTTAAAAGTAAAAGCAATTCTATGTTGATGACTCTTCCCTTGAAAGGATATTAGTGTAATGTTACATACACAAACTTTAGAAGCCTTTGAAGTCGATTCATATATGGAAGCCATGCATGCTTAGTGATTAGTAAGAGAGATTCTAGGAAATGCAACATTTGAGCATGAGGCAAAAACCAACCAAAACTAATATCACAAGATCAAGTCAAGAGTCATATGTTAATTTACATTTCTACTAAACATCCACAAGATTTAAAATTCTATGAATTCTCTATACAATAAGAAAAGGAGTTCACCATATGGAAAAATCTAAAGTTATACATGGAAAAAGAGGATATGACCATATGGCCAAACCTTAGGTTCTAAAGCATCACAAATGGTATATCTATCCTATAAATTATTCAAAGCTTTGGCTTGAGATCCCAAACCAACCAGCAATCTCCTGAGCCTATGTGGCACAAGGAGGAGAGGTTTGATATGGAGCAAAAAAAGACATTCATGAGAGGTAAGTGGAGGTTGGTGCTTAATCTCCATCATGGAAATCAATCTCTCTCTCTCTCTCTCTCTCTCTCTCTCTCTCTCTCTCTCTCTCTCTCTCTCTCTCTCTCTCTCTCTCTCTCTCTCTCTCTCTCTCTCTCTCTCTCTCTCTCTCTCTCTCTCTCTCTCTCTCTCTCTCTCTCTCTCTCATATTGGATTTTGAATTAAGATTGTGTTGATTTCACATGCAATGTACAAACATATGTTGAGTGCTTCATGTAGTTCAAAGATAGAATGTGACTGTGTCTCACAATGTTTCTCCCCTACCTCTATCACATTCCCAAACTAAAAAACTTGTATATTCTCCAAAATATAGGGTTTATCCTTCCACAACGATCATAAGAACTACTTTTCCATCCCAATGGAGAAAGAAATATGACTCTATCTAGGAGTGTGACTTAGGATATATCAAATACCAAATGGAGGTCTCCTCATAATAGGTAGGGAGAAAGAGGAGAGCATAAGGGTATACTTGTGTAAGAAAAGTTCTTCTTTAAGGATTGATGTTCAATGTTATTCTTTTAAATGGTTTTCTTTTTAAAATATTGTAGCTTCTATTGTGTCTCTCTTTGTTTAAAAGATGAAAGGAATGTAATAGTGTCCACTATGTCATGTTAGAATTGGGTAGGAAGCGAGAGGGAATCATGGGAGTAAGCTTTGCCTTTAGAGTATCCAAATTAAATGGTTATTTTTAACTAAATATTCTTAGGGTCCACCTATGTCCATTGCTATTGAGGGGATGATATAGATAGGAAGATGCATTGGGTAGATGAAAGGCTAAATTTGCAAAAGAATATGAGACATTGTAGAGGCAGAGGGACAAAGGATAAGCATGGGAACATGGCTCCAACTTTAAAGGTCATAATTTTGTCTAAATACTTTAATAATAATGTTTAAATGGTTAATTAAACTTAAAATAGATTTATTTAAAATGGTTTATCCTAAAATGAAATGAGTAGAGGATCTTGAATTCACCCTCATAGGCTACAATAAGGTTGTGCAAATATTTTGGATGGAAGGGAAATCAATGGCTCTTATTATGGGGCTATGGTATGATCATGATCATGATCATGAGTAGATGATGATAGGCTATGACCACTCCATGGATAGGGGCTATGAGACCAATGTTGTATTGCCACATGGAAGGAGCAAAGCGGTAAGAAAAATTGTGAACAGAAGGAGAAAGCCAAAGGCCATGGGCAAGAGGAAGGATAGGGAAATAGGAATTTTCTTCTTGCCATGGTACCCTCTTCCTCTTTCAAAAAATTTCACACACACACACACACACACACACACATTCAGATTGCAATAGGGTACTCCGTCGCACAACAAGGAGTGGATGGAGGGTAAGCGCAATTTCAAGAATGGTGTAACATCCCTGCCCATGTAGGAAATCTCTTTTATTAAAAATAAGGGAAAATTTTATTATCTTTCCCTCCCCCCCCTTGTTGTCACCGACAGGTGGTGGGGGGGAAAGAAGAGGGATGATGTCAGGGAGGAGTAGACAGAGCAGACGAGGAAGGACTGGAGAGGGAAGGCGATGATGACTACAAAGGAGGAGAAGTACACGATGATGATGTGGAAGTGGAGGAAGCAAGCGATGACAATGGCAAGAAGGTAGTTGAAGTAGATGATGACATCAACTGCAGTGCCACATGCAAAACATACGGGAGGTGGAGGCTCCACCACCACTCCACCTTATCTCCACGCCCCCCCAATAACACCACCCTCCCTATATACACCCCCCCAATTGTAAGGGGATAGTAGGCCTTAAATGGCACGATGAAAGGAGAGAATGAGGGTGATATAGGGGGGAAAAAGAGAGAGAGAGAGGGTGAAAGAGAGAGAGAGGGTAATAGAGAGAGAAAGGGAGAGAGGGTGATAGAGAGGGAAAAGGACACAAAGAGAGAGAGAGAGAGAGAGAGAGGGAGAGGAAGAGAGAGGGAGAGAGGGAGAGAAGGAGAGAAAGAGAGAGGGAGAGAGAAAGAGAGAGAGAGAGACGGAGGGAGAGAGCCTTTTTTGAAGGATCTCCTTCTCTTTCCCTCCTTGGAGGGTGGCCATATGTGTTTTTCTTTTCCTTCTTTCCCAAGTTTATTCCCTATATTGCGAGATTGTCCTCCACCCGGCAAGATCAACTTTTCCCCAATTGGCCCCACGAATCGAGTACAAGGCACGGAAGTCTTGTGCAATTTGCATCTAAGGGAGACGAAGATCGAGAATGGCCCCCAACCAGAAAATGTCGCATGCAGATGGCAACCCCCATCGAGCAACGAAGCCTCGAGCAAGAGCACCACTGCCAATCCAACTGCGATACCAATCATAAGTAATGAGTTTCCAAATTAATAAGATGTTTGATTTGATTCCCCCATGAGGTACGTTAGAATCCGTACTATGCCACACTAGAATAGGTCATTGAAAAGAATAAATTACATCTCAAATATTCAAAGATGATGTTTGAGAAGTGCTTGTATCAAGGGAAATTAATTGCATCTAGTTGCTATGCGACGAATCCATGCATAGCATAAGTAGCATATAAGACTCTAAAGTATTAAGCATCAATAAGTATTCGATTAATTTTCACCTAGGAAAATATTGTTTAGGGTTTGCAAGGTTACCTTAAGGGTTATGTACATAGATGATACATGCATGGGAAAGATTATATGAAACTTGCATCAATGGTACACCTTGCATTAAAGTATTGCATCCATCCTATGAAGGTTTTGCATAAAATAACAATCAAGTAGTTATCTTGTGATGCCATACCATGAGTTTATTACAACTTGCACAATAACTGGGGGATTATTTTACATTGGAAGATAGTCTTGTATTGTTACAAATTTGACTCGCATTCTTTGCCTTAGGAGAAAGGAAGATAAAGTCAAGTAAAAAATTCTACATAGTATAGCTCTTTGATCCTAAGGGGGGGAGCAAATATGCGATGGGGAGTTTATCGTGACTATTCTTGCAATGTTTGGAAAAAAAAACCATTGCTTTTGCATTAAACTGATTGTTGGATTGTGGTTTGGATGATTATTCCAAGTGCTTGTGATTAATGGTAAATGCATGGCAGGGGTCAATGACAAGTTGCCATGGGAATAAAGGAATGTTTTCTTGAAAGATGATATTAGGGTTGAATGCCTTGTTTGTGCTTGATTCTTAAATGGATTAATTAAGGAAATGATATTTTTGCACGAGTGGATCATCTTCAACATCACACCGCGTTTCAACTCGAGAGGACACTACTCGATTCACAGGCCGAAGGTCGAGTGGTGAAAAGGCCAACCACAGAAATTGTGTTTCACTCCTAGGCCACTTGGGGTCAAGTGGAGCTCTGGACACCCCTTGCCTAGTCCCGAACGGAGTTGAAGACTACCTTGAGCCGAACGTCTGTGGCATTTGAAGATCCTATTCTAGATAAAGGGTGGAATTTATGGTGCCATGTGATTTGGACTAGTTAGTTCTGTAGGGCAAAAGAGATATATAACTTCTCCTATATGGGCAGGAGACAAAGATTAACTTGAAGATAAGTTAAGGAACTTGTTTGTCAAAAGGAATGCTTGCTCTATTTTTGTGTCAGTGCTATAAGTTACCCAAGAAAACATGTTCCCTAAAAGGCTTAATTAAGGAAGCTAATTTTAAATTTCACACATAATTGTGATAGGACCTAATTAGAAAACTAAAGCTATCAAGGGAAATGGTGGGGCAGAACCCTCGATGGGTCTATCCTACACAACGGTGGTCCTAGAGAATTGGGAGGCTTCTCACAAGGTTTTATCATCTGCCCCTTAGAAATTATTACGTTAGACCCCTAATTCATGCCATTTTAGGGGATCGGAATGGGACTATGCCCTACAGGTAGAGAGATTGAGTGACACATCCCTTTCATTTCCCATTCTCTTTGAACCTAGTGCAGCATGGATCTAGTTCAGATTGGGTATCTCTGTGAAAAGAAGGATGACCAAGACCCCCAATGCTAGAATGTTGTCAAGAGACCTTGACCACTAGGAATGCAAATTTCAGGTCGATTCTAATGGGTTCGTGGCCGCAAAAGTTCTGTTGGGAGGCAGAATCGAGAAACCCTAGGCGACAAACCCGGTAACATTCCATGGGAGTGTTGGGCGGCATTGCTTAGATTCGTCTCTTAATAGATCGCTAAAAACATGTCTGTACAACTGATAGGCAGGCACATTATAGTTGGTATCAGAGCAAAACTTCATAATGATGTGTGACTAATAAATGTATGGATCATAGCCATATACTAAACATAGTAACCTAAGTGGTATGGATTGACTTCCAAGTACCTTTTGCACCCACGAATTCATGTAAAAGAAGAATTTCCTTCTCAAACAAGTTAAGGCCACCGAGTTTGGTGGAAAAGGAATAGAGGTCGCAGCAGAGGTGGAGATATGGATTGAGTCGATGGATGATTATTTCTTTGCTTTGGGAACTACTACTACCAATCAAGCAATGATAACTAGGTGGCCAGGCTCGGATATGGTGGAAGCAATGGTGCAAAGATTAAGATATTTCTGGGTTTCAGTAGAGCTGAAAGATGATGTACTCGGATGATACCTTTTGCCAACCTACCAAACTTTGAGGAAAAATGAATTCTTCAAGATCAAGCATCTAGAACTAATCTTGGAAGCCCACTACTTGAAGTTCATAACCCTACTAAAATATGCACCACCTATGGATATTGCATAGCAAGTATCGAAGTTTTGCCATGGCTTGAACACTCCTCTATACCACCGTCTTGAAGGAATGCATCCAACAGAGTTACAAGATGCATTACTTCAACCAAATCCAATCGTCCAAGAACTTAATTTGGAAAATTGTGATAAAGATGATTCCTGAGATCAAGATGAGAGATGCCACACATGCAGAGAGATAGGACACATCCGCAGGAGATGTCCTAACCGCTGATGCTTCCACTATAATGAGCTAGGGCATGTCCAAGCCAACTACCCTAACTTAACTCCAGAAGACTTTGAGCCTCCAAGGAAATGAAGCTACACATGCACAGTCTATGGATATATAGAGAAATCTAATGAAGATGAAGACTTAGAACCCACTATACCTTTTTAGGATGATTAGCAATCCTAGAAATTTTATCGACATGAAATACAACTTGTAGTGAAAAAAACCTTACTCTTGTACCTATGTTTAATTGCAATAATATGAGTTACACTACTTGAGTCATTAGGAGTAGTGCAGCAATATGCATGGTGGGTCCTATCCCATAGGCCTTAAGCCCCATTAATGCTTGTCTTCCCTAGTTCTTCTAAGATAAGGACATCTTGAGTTCTCTAAGGGGGAGAGGATGTAACATCCACGCCCCTGTAGGAACCCCCCTTCCCTTTTATTAAAAATACTCATTTTTTAAAAAAAAATTTCACCCTGTCGTAACCGATAGAGGTGGCGGGGGGAAAGAAGATGATGACATCAGGGAGGAGCAAATGGAGCGGATGAGGAAGGACTAGAGAGGGAAGGAAATGTTGACTATGAAGGAGGAGAAGAACATGATGATGATGTGGAAGCGGAGGAAGCATGTGATGACTACGACAGGGAGGTAGTTGAAGTAGATAATGACCTCAACTACAGTGCCGCATGCAAAACAGATGGGAGGTGGAGGCTCTAGCACCACTCCACCTTCTCTCCACACCCCCTCCCAATAACACCCACCTCCTCCCTATATAACCCCTCCCCTCATAAGGGGATAATAGGCCTTAAACAACACACTAAAAGGAGATAAAGAGGGTAAAATAGGGGGGGAAGATAGAGAGTGGGTGAAAGAAAGAGGGAGGGAGATGGAGAAAGAGAGAGAGAGAGAGAGAGAGAGAGAGAGAGAGAGAGAGAGAGAGAGGAAGAGAGAGGGAGAGAGGGAGAGAAAAACAGGGAGAGAGAAAGAGAGAGACAAAGAGAGGGAGAGAGCTTGTTTTGAAGGATCTCCTTCTCTTTCCCTCCTTAGAGGGTGGCCACACACGTTTTTCTTTTCCTTCTTTCCCAAGTTTATTTCCTTTCTCGTGAGATTGTCCTCCACCCCGCAAGCTCAACTTTTTCCCAATTGGCCCTGCTAATCGAGTACAAGATGTGGAAGTCTTGTGCGACTCACTTCTAAGGGAGTCAAAGATCGAGAATGGACCCCAAGTAGAAAATATCACACACAGATGGCAACCCCACAACGAGCAACGAAGCCTCAAGCGAGGGCACCACTACCAATCCAACTACAATACCAGTTGTAAGTAATGAGTTTTCAAATTAATAAGATGATTGCTTTGATTCCCCCATGAGTTACGTTAGACTCCATACTATGCCGCACTAGAATAGGTCATTGAAAAGAATAAATTTCATCTTAAATATTCGAAGATGAAGTTTGTGAAGTGGTTGTATCAAGGTGGAGCCCCGAGAGGAACACCAAGGAAAAGGGAATTCTCTTGCAAGAAAATCTATCTTGTAACATCAACAAGCTTGTTTATCATGTTTCATATGATCACAATGAAGAAAAGAACACCAGGCACAACAAATCTTCATGCAGCATTATGTAGATCTCCCACGGTTTTTAATAGAATCAACCATATTCTTCAATATCTTCACAAAATCCATCAATAGAACAAAGAAAGCAAAGGAATACACCATCTTTGAATGGAAATACATCACATAGTATTCATCTTCAATATCTTCATAGTCTTCTCTCTCAATCTCTCATATACAATCACTCTGTTTGAGTAGAATTGGCTATCTCTGACTCTCTCTCTCTCTCTCCATCAATAATACATCATATCCTCACTACAATCTCTCAAAATCACTCTCAATAATCACTCTTAGGTCGTGGATACCCCTCCCAAGAGGTATGTCTGATATGAAGAGTCACCAGAGCCACTACAGTGTCCTTTCATAGCTCACTACTGTCACTTCACTCTAGTCTTCACTTGAGTCTTCAGCAGCTACTTCTTCCACTTCTTTCAGCTCTTTTGCACTTGTATTCACCTCTTTCCAAGGCTAGAAAACTTTTCCAAAGTCACACATACATTCCACATAACACTTACAGAAGCATACAGAACAGTCTACAGAACAGTACCAGAACAGCTACAGTACAGAACAGAACAGAAACAGAACAGAAGCAGAAGCTCTACATAAGACCTACAGAAGGTAATCAAAACCTCATAACTCATTCTCAAATCATTCCAAACTCTCACAAACCATTCAATAAGCTTTCACAATATCTCATTCTTCATCAATCAATACTCCATCCCTCTTCACAGAAGATAATCAGAACAAAACAGACCAAAACAGAACAAAACAGAAGGTATACAGAACCATTCAGAACCTATCAGAACATCACAGAACCACCAACAAACATCATGATCTTCCAAAACACAATCAATATCATCCAAAACATTCTCAAACCACTTCCAAATCAATCAATCATCTCATAAAATCAACCATTCAGCTCTCAAAAACAACAAAAATCAGCCAAAAAACAAGTCATTTCAACACTCAACACAAGGGAAGTTAATTGCACCTAGTTTCTATGCAATGAATCCATGCATGGCATAAGCAGCATATAAGACTCTGAAGTATTAAGCATCTGAATTAGTCTTCACCTAGGAAAATATTTTTTAGGGTTCGCAAGGTTACCCTACGAGTTATGCACATAGATGGTACATGCATGGGAAAGATTATATGAAACTTACATCGATGGTACACCTTGCATTAAAGTCTTTCATCCATCGTATGAAGGTTTCACATAAAATAATGGTCAAGGAGTTATCTTGTGTTTCCATACCATGAGTTGATTACAACTCGCACAATAACTCATGGATTATTTTACATTGGAAGACAATTCTACATCGTTACAAATTTGTCTCGCATTCTTTGCCTTAGGAGAAAGGGAGATAAAGTCAAGTCAAAATTTTTGCATAGTATCACTCTTTGATCCCAAGGGGGAGAGCAAGTATGCGATGGGAAGTTTATCGTGACTATTCTTGCAACATTTGGAAAAGTGGTTGATCAAACATCGTTCTAAATGCTTTTGCATTAAACTGATTGTTGGATTGTGGTTTGGATAATTATTCCAAGTGCTTGTGATTAATGGTTAATGCATGTTAGGAGTCTCTGATGACAAGTTTCCATGGGAATAAAGGAATGTTTTCTTGAAAGATGATATTAGGGTTGAATGCCTTGTTTGTGCTTGATTCTTAACTGCATTAATTAAGGAAAGGATATTTTTGCGTGGGTGGATCATCACCAAGGTCACACCCCATTTCAACCCAAGAGGGTAGTGCTCCATTCATGGGCTGAAGGTGGAGTGGTGAAAAGGCCAACCAAAGAAATTTTGTTTCACTCCTAGGCTGCTTGGGGTCAGGTAGAGCTATGGACATGCCTTGTCTAGTCTAGAACGGAGTCGAAGACTGTCGTGAACCCAATGTCTGTGGCGTTGGAAGATCCTATTCTAGATAAAGGATGGAACTTATGGTGCCATGTCATTTGGATCACTTACTTTTGCAGGACAAAAGGGATATATAATTTCTCCTATATGGGCAAGAGACAAAGATTAACTTGAAGATAAGTTAAGGAACTTGTTTGTCAAAAGGACTGCTTCCTGTATTTTCATGTCACTGCTATAAGTTGCACGAGAAAACCCTAGTTCCTAAAAGGCTTAACTAAGGAAGCATATTTTAAATGTCACACATAATTATGGTAAGACCTAATTAGAAAAATAAAGCTATCAAGGGAAGCGGTGGGGAGGAGCCCCCAATGGATCTGTCCTACAACAGGGTAGTCCAAGAGAACTGGGAGGCTTCTCACAAAGTTTTATCAACCCTTAGAAATTTTCAGGTTAGAACCTTGATTCATTCCGTTTTAGGGGAGCAAAATGGGACAATGCCCTACAGGTAGAGAGGTTGAGCGATGCATCCCTTTCAATTCCCATTCTCTTTGGACCTAGTGTGGCATGGATTTGCTTTGGATTGGGTATCTCTGTGAAAAAAGCAGAATGACCAGGATCCCGACCTAACGCTAGAATGTTGTTAGGAGACCTTGACCACTAGGAACCCAAATTTCAGGTCGATCATAATGGGTTTGCGGCCGCAAATGTTCTGTTGGGAGGCAGACTCAAGAAACCCTAGGCGACAAACTCGGTAACATTCCATGGGAGTGCTTGACTGCGTCGCTTAGATTCGTCTCTCAATGGATCGCTAAAAACATGTCTGCACAACTGATATAGGCAGGCACATTATAGTTGGTATTAGAGCGAAACTTCGTAACGATGTGTGACTAATTAATGTATGGATCATAGCCATATACTAAATAGAGTAACCTAAGTGGTATGGATTGACTTCCAAGTACCTTTTGCACCCATGATGCTGACATGCAAGAGAAGAAATTCCTTCTCAAACAAGTTAAGGCCCCCGAGTTTGGTAGAAAAGGAATAGAGGTCACAGCAGAGGCGGAGATATGGATTGAGTTGATGAATGATTATTTCTTTGCTTCGGGAACTACTATTACCAATCAAGCAATGATAACTAGGTGGCTAGGCTTGGATATGGTGGAAGAAATGGTGCAAAGATCAAGATATGGTGGCCAAGCTAGGAACCCAATTTCAGGTTGATCCTAATGGGTTCACAACCGCAAACGTTCCATTGGGAGGCAGACTCGAGAAACCCTCGACAAAAAACCCCGTAATATTCCATGGGAGTGCTGGGCTGTGTGGCTTAGATTCATCTCTTAATGGATCTCTAAAAACATACGTGCACAACCGATAGGCAGACACGTTACAATTGGTATCAGAGCAAAACAATGATGTGTGACTAATTAATAAATGGATCATAGCCATATCCTAAACAAAGTAACGCAAGTGGTATGGCTTGACTGTCACGTACCTTTTGCACCCATGAATGTTGACATGTAAGAGAATAAATTCCTTCTCAAATAAGTTAAGGCCCCCGAATTTGGTGGAAAAGAATAGAGGTCACAGTAGAGGCGGAGATATGGATTGAGTCAATGGATGATTATTTCTCTGCTTCGAAAACTACTACTACCAATCAAGCAATGATAACTAGTGGCCAGGCTCAAATAGGTGGAAGCAATGGTGCAAAGATCAAGATATTTCTGGGGCTCAGCTGAAAGATATTCTTCAAGCTCAAGCAATTGGAACTAATCTTGGAAGCCTACTACTCCAAGTTTTTAACCCTACTAAAATATGAACCACCTATGGATATTGCGTAGCAAGTATCTAAGTTTTGCCATGGCTTGAACACTCCTCTAAATCACCATCTTGAAGCAATGCATCCAATATACTTACAAGATGCATTAATTTGAGAAAATCCAATCATCCAAGAACTTAATTCACGCAATTATGACAAAGATGATTCACGAGATCATGACAAGAGATGCCACATTTGTGGAGAGATAGGGCATATCCGTGCAGGAGATGTCCCAACCACCGATGCTTCCACTAGAATGAGCTAGGACATGTCCAAGCCAACTTCCCTCTGACTTAAGTCCAGAAGACATTGAGCCTCCAAGGAAATGAAGCTACACAAGCATAGTCTATGGATATATAGAGGAATCAGATGAAGACAAAGACTTAGAACCCACTATACCTTTTCAGGATGATTAGCAATCCTAGAAATTTTATCAACATGAAATACAACTTGTAATGAAATAAACCTTACTCTTGTACCTATGTTTAATTGCAATAATATGAGTTGCACTATTTATGTCATTAGGAGTAGCACAGTGGATGCATGGTGGATCCTAACCCATCGACCTTAAGCCCCATTAATGCTTGTCTTCCCCAGTTCTTATGAGATAAGGACATCTCGAGTTCTCTAAGGGGGAGAGGACGTAGCATCCCTTCCCGCATAGGAATTTCCACCCCCCTTTTATTAAAAATAATGGAAATTTACTTTATCTTTTCCCCCCTATCATTGCGGACAAGTGGCGAGGGGGAAAGAAGAGGGATGACGTCGGGGAGGAGTAGACAGAGCGGACGAGGAAGGACTGGAGAGGGAAAATGACAATGATACAAAGGAGGAGAAGAACATGATGATGGCGTGTAAGTGGAGAAAGCAGTCGATGAGTACGGCAGGGAGGTAGTTGAAGTAGATGATGACGTCAACTACAGTTCAACATGCAAAACAAATGGGAGGTGGAGGCTCTGCCACCACCACTCCACCTTCTCTCCATGCCCCCCCCATAACACCACCCTCCTCCCTATATAGCCCCCCCAATCGTAAGGGGATAGTAGGCCTTAAATGCCACGCTAAAAGGAGAGAAAGAGGGTGATAGAGGGCGGGAAAGAGGGAGAGAGGGTGAAAGAGAGAGAGAGGGAGAGAGAGAGAGAGAGAGAGAGAGAGAGGGTGATATAGAGGGAAAGAGAGAGAGAGAGAGAGAGAGAGAGAGAGAGAGAGAGGGAGATGAAGAGAGAGGGAGAGAGGGAGAGAAAGAGAGAGGGAGAGAGAAAGAGAGAGAGAGAGAGAGAGAGAGAGAGGAAGAGAGTGGTTTTTGAAGGATCTCCTTCTCTTTCCCTCCTCATAGGTTGGCCATACAATTTTTTTCTTTTCCTTCTTTCCTGATTTATTCCCTTTCTCATGAGATTGTCCTCCACCCCGCAAGCTCAATTTTTTCCCAATTGGCCCCACTAATCGAGTACAAGGCATGGAAGTCTTGTGTGATTTGCACGAAGGGAGATGAAGATCAAGAATGGCCCCCAAACAGAAAATGTCACGTGTGGGTGGCAACCCCACAACGAGCAACAAAGCCTCCAGTGAGGGCACCATTGCCAATCCAACTCTGATACCAGTCGTAAGTAATGAGTTTCCAAATTAATAATATGCTTGCTTTGATTCCCCCATGAGTTACATTAGACTCCATGCCTTAGGAGAAAGGAAGATAAGGTCAAGTCAAAAATTTTGCATAGTATTGCTCTTTGATCCCAAGGGGGAGAGCAAATATGAGATGGGGAGTTTATCGTGACTATTCTTGCAACATTTGGAAAAGAATACCATTGTTTTTGTTGGTTGATCAAACATTGGTCTAAATGCTTTTGCATTAAACTAATTGTTGGATTGCAGTTCGGATGATTATTCCAAGTCCTTGTGAGTAATGGTAAATGCATGGCAGGGGTTTGTGATGACAAGTTGCCATGGGAATAAAGGAATGTTTTCTTGAAAGATGATATTAGGGTTTAATGCATTGTTTGTGCTTGATTCTTAACTAGATTAATTAAGGAAATGATATTTTTGCAGGGGTGGATCATCTCCAAGGTCACACTGCATTTCAAATTGAGAGGGCATTGCTTGATTCATGGGCTGAAGGTCGAGTGTTGAAAAGGCCAACCACGGAAATTGTGTTTCACTCCTAGGCCGCTTGGGGTCAATTGGAGCTTTGGACAACACTTGCCTAGTCCCGAAATGGAGCTGAAGACTGCCATGAGCCCAATGTCTGTGGCATTGGAAGATCCTATTCTAGATAAAGGATGGAATTTATGGTGCCATGTGATTTGGACTAGTTACTTCTGCAAGAAAGAAGGGATATATAATTTCTCTTGTATGGGCAGGAGAGACAGGATTAACTTGAAGATAAGTTAAGAAGCTTATTTGTCAAAAGGGCTGTTTGCTTTGTTTTCATGTCAGTGTTATAAGTTACGTGAGCAAACCTTGTTCCCTAAAAGGATTAATTAAGGAAGCTGATTTTAAATGTCACACATAATTGTGGTAGGACCTATTTAGAAAATTAAAGCTATCAAGGGAAGCAGTGGGGAAGAACCTCTGACGGGTCTATCCTATGGTAGGGTAGTCCCAGAGAATTGGGAGGCTTCTCACAAGGTTTTACCATTCAACCCTTAGAAATAATTAGGTTAGAATCCTGATTCATGCCATTCTAGGGGACCAAAATGGGACTATGCCCTACAGGACGAGAGGTTAAGCGATGCATCCTTTTCATTTCCCATTCTCTTTGATCTAAGTGCGGCATGGATCTGCTTTGGATTGGGTATCTCTGCAAAAAGTAGGATGACTAGGACCTGACACTAGAATGCTGCTAGGAGACCTTGACAACTGGGAATCCAAATTTTGGGTCGATCCTAGTGGGTTCGACAGCCATTCCATTGCGAAGCAGACTCAAGAAACCCTAGGCAACAGACCCCGTAACATTCCATGGGAGTGCCAGGCAGTGTCACTTAGATTCGCTGGACCGCTAAAAACATGATTGGACAATCGATAAGCAGGCATGTTACAATTGGTATGAGAGTGAAACTTCCTAATGATATGTGACTAATTAATGTATGGATTTTAGGAATATCCTAAACAGAGTAATCTAAGTGGTATCACATGATTGTCACCTTTTGCACCCACGAACGCTGACATGAAATAGAAGAAATTCCTTCTCAAACAAGTTAAGGCCCCCAAGTTTGGTGGAGAAGAAATAGACGTCACAACAGAGGTGGAGATATGGATTGAGTTGATGGATGATTATTTCTTTGCTTCGGGAACTACTACTACCAATCAAGCAATGATGGCCAAACTTAAGTTAGTTGGCCAACAATGAACTACTGCGGAGAGATAGGGCACATCCATAGGAGATGTCCCAACCGCCCGATGCTTCCACTACAATGAACTAGGGCATGTCCAAGCCGACTGCCGTGTGACTTAAGTCTGGAAAACATTGAGCCTCCAAGGAAATGAAGCTACACAAGCACAGTATATGGATATATAAAAGAATCAGATGAAGACGGAGACTTACAACCCACTATACATATTCAAGATCATTAGCAATCCTAGAAATTTTATTGACATGAAATACAACTTGTAATGAAATAAACCTTACTCTTGTACCTACGGTTAATTGCAATAATATGAGTTGCACTACTTGAGTCATTAGGAGTAGTGCAGCGGATGCATGGTGGGTCCTAACCCAAAGGCCTTGAGCCCCGTTAATGATTGTCTTCCCCAATTCTTCCGACATAAGGACATCTTGAGTTCTCTAAGGAGGAGATGATGTAACATCCCCACACCTACATAGGAAATTTGCCCCCTTTTTTACAAAATAAGGGAAGTTTTTTTAATATTTCCCTCCCTTGTCATCAGGGACAGGTGGCGGGGGGGAAGGAAGAGGAATGACATCGAGGAGGAGCAAACAAAGCGGATGAGGAAGCATTGGAGAGGGAAGGCAATGATGACTACCAAGGAGGAGGAGAACATGATGATGGCATGGAAGTGGAGGATGCAAGTGACGACTATGGCAGGGAGGTAGTTGAAGTAGATGATGATGTCAACTACAACAAAGCATGCAAAATAGATGGGAGGTGGAGGCTCCACCACCACTCCACATTTTCTCCATGCTCTCCCCCAACAACACAACCCTCCTCCCTATAAAACCCCCCACCCCCAATCGTAAGGGCATAGTAGGCCTGAAACGGCACGTTGAAAGGAGAGAAAGAGGGTGAGAGAGGGGGGAGAGAGAGAAAGAGAGGGTGAAAGAGAGAGAGAGGGTGATAGAGAGCAAAAGAGAGAGGGAGAGAGAGGGAGAGGAAGAGAGGGGGAGAGAGAGAGAAAGAGAGAGGGAGAAAGAAAGAGAAAAAGAGAGCTTTTTTTGAAGGATCTCCTTCTCTTCCCCTCCTTAGAGGCATGGGAAAGATTATATGATACATGCATGGGAAAGATTATATGAAACTTACATTGATGATGGTACACCTTGCATTGAAGTCTTGCATCCATCCTATGAAGGTTTCACATAAAATAACAGTCTTGTGCTGCCAAACCATGAGTTCGTTACAACTCGCACAATAACTCAAGGATTATTTTACATTGGAAGACAGTCCTACATCGTTACAAATTTGGCTCTTATTCTTTGCCTTAGGAGAAAGGAAGATAAGGTCAAGTCAAAAATTTTGTATAGTATCGCTCTTTGATCCCAAGTGGGAGAGCAAATATGCGATCGGGAGTTTATCATGACTATTCTTGCAACGTTTGGAAAAGAATATCATTGCTTTTGTTGGTTGATCAAACATCGTCCTAAATGCTTTTGCATTAAACTAATTGTTGGATTGTTGTTTGGATGATTATTCCAAGTCCTTGTGATTAATGGTAAATGCGTGGCAGGGGTCTGTGATGAAAAGTTGCCATGGGAATAAGGGAATGTTTTCTTGAAAGATGATATTAGGGCTGAATGCCTTGTTTGTGCTTGATTCTTGACTAGATTAATTAAGGAAAGAATTTTTTGTGCGGGTGGATCATCTCCAAGGTCACACCCCATTTCAACCCAAGAGGGGACTGCTTCACGAGCCGAAGGTCAAGTGGTGAAAAGGTCAACTATGGAAATTGTGTTTCACTCCTAGCCTGCTTGGGGTCAAGTGGAGCTCTGGACACCCCTTGCCTAGTCCGGAATGAAGTTGAAGACTAGGGTGAGCCCAATGGCTGTGGCGTTGAAAGATCCTATTCTAGATAAAGGATGGAATTTATGGTGCGATGGGATTTAGACTAGTTACTTTTATAGGGCAGAAGGGATATATAATTTCTCCTATATGGGCAGGAGACAAAGATTAGCTTGAAGATAAGTTAAGGAACTTGTTTGTCAAAAGGACTGCTTTTCTCTATTTTCATGTCAGTGCTATAAGTTACGCGAGCAAACCATATTCCCTAAAAGGCTTAATTAAGGAAGTAGATTTTAAATGTCAAACATAATTGTGGGATGACCTAATTAGAAAACTAAAGCTATCAAGAGAAGCAGTGGGGTGAAACCTCCGATGGGTCTGTCATCCTACGGTAGGGTAGTCTTAAAGAACTAGGATGCTTCTCACAGGGGGTCTTACCATTCGACCCTTAGAAATTGTTAGGTTAGAACCCTGATTCATGCCGTTTTAGGGGACCAGAATGGGACTATGCCCTACGAGCACATATGTTGAGCGATGCATCCCTTTCATTTTCCATTCTCTTTGACCCGATGCTAGAATGATGTCAAGAGGCCTTGACCACTAGGAACCCAAATTTCAGGTCAATACTAGTGGGTTCAATATCGAATGTTCAATTGCAAGGCGGACTCAAAAAACCCTAGGCGACAAACCCCATAACATTCCATGGGAGCCTCACGTGGTGTTGCTTAGATTCAGACCACTAAAGACATGACTGGACAGTCGATAGGCAGGCACGTTACTGTTGGTATCAGAGCAAAACTTCATAATGATATGTGACTAATTAATATATGGATCGTAGGCATATCTGAAATAGAGTAACCTAAGTGGTATGGCTTGATTGTCACCTTTTTCACCCACGAATGCTGACATACAACAGAAGAAATTCCTTCTCAAACAAGTTAAG
The DNA here is from genome assembly GCF_053477565.2 of Lygodium microphyllum. NCBI lineage: Eukaryota > Viridiplantae > Streptophyta > Polypodiopsida > Schizaeales > Lygodiaceae > Lygodium > Lygodium microphyllum. Next base: position 63,555,140 of record NC_141147.1, on the reverse strand, counting down.
ACCCCCGATTTTGGTGAAAAAGAAATAGATGTCGCAACAGAGGCAAAGATATGGATTGAGTCGATGCATGATTATTTCTCTGCTTCAAGAACTACTACTATCAATCAAGCAATGATAGCCACATTGGCCAGTCTTGGATATGGTGGAAGCAATGGTGCAAAGATCAAGGTATTTCTGAAGCCGTTGTCATTTGGGCTCAGCTAAAAGATATTGTACGTGGATGATACCTTTCACCAACCTACCAAACCTTGAGGATGAATGAATTCTTCAAGCTCAAGCAATTGGAACTAACCTTGGAAGCCTAGTACTCGAAGTTCGTAACCCTACTAAAATATACACCACTTATGGATATTGTGCAGCAAGCATCCAAGTTTTTCCATGGCCTAAACCACCATCTTAAAGTAATGCATCCCCAATAGACGTACAAGATGCATTACTTTGAGAAAATCCAATCGTCCAAGTACTTAATCCGGAAAATTGTAACAAAGATGATTCCTGAGACCAGGACAAGAGATGCCACATGTGTGAAGAGATAGGGCACATCCATAAGAGATGTCCCAACTACCGATGCTTCCACTGTAATGAGCTAGGCCATGTCCAAGCCGATTGCCATGTGGCTTAAGTCTTGAAGACATTGAATCTCCAAGGAAACGAAGCTACACATGCACAGTCTATGGATATATAGAGGAATCAAATGAAGACGAAGACTTAGAACCCACTATACCTTTTCAGGTTGATTAGCAATCCTAGAAATTTTATCAACATGAAATACAACTTGTAATGAAATAAACCATACTCTTATACCTACGGTTAATTGCAATAATATGAGTTGTACTACTTGAGTCATTAGGAGTAGTGTAGCATATGCATGGTGGGTCCTAACCCACAGGCCTTAAGCCCCATTAATGCTTGTCTTCCCCAGTTCTTCCGAGATAAGGACATCTCGAGTTCTTTAAGGGGGAGAGGATGTAACATCCCTGCATGCATAGGAATGTACCCCCCCTTTTTATTCAAAATAATGGATTTTTTAAATCTTTTCCCCCCTATCATCACTAATAGGTGGCGGGGGGAAAGAAGAGGGATGACGTCGGGGAAGAGTAGACAGAATGGATGAGGAAGGACTAGAGAGGGAAGGCAATGATGACTATGAAGGAGAAGAAGAACACGATGATGATGTGGAAGTGGAGGAAGCAAGTGACAACTACGGCAAGGAGGTAGTTGAACTAGATGATGACGTTAACTACATGGCGACATGCAAAATGAATGGGAGGTGAAGGCTTTGCCACCACTCCACTTTCTATCCACGCCCCCCCCCCCCCCCCCCAATAACCCAACCCTCCTCCCTATATAACCCCCCCCCCCCCCCCAATCGTAAGGGGATAATAGGCCTTAAACATCATGCTCAAAGGAGAGAATGGGGTGCTAGAGGGGGGAAAGAGAGAGAGAGAGGGTGAAAGAGAGAGAGGGAGAGAGAGGGAGGGAGGGAGAGGGAGAGGGAGAGAGACCTTTTTAAAGGATCTCCTTCTCTTCCCCTTCGTAGAGGCTGGCCACACATGTTTTTCTTTTCCTTCTTTCCCGAGTTTATTCCCTTTCTCTTGAGATTGTCCTCCACCTTGCAACCTCAACTTTTCCCCAATTGACCCCGCTAATCGAGAACAAGGTGCGAAAGTCTTGTGCGATTCGTGTCTAAGGGAGACAAAGATCAAGAATGGCCCCCAAGTGGAAAATATCACACACGGATGGCAACTCCACAACAAGCAACAAAGCCCCACGCGAGGGTACAACTACCAATCCAACTGCGATACCGGTCATAAGTAATGAGTTTTCAAATTAATAAGATGCTTGCTTTGATTTCCCCATGAGTTACATTAGACTCTATACTATGCTATGCTAGAATGGGTCATTGAAAATAATAAATCTCATCTCAAATATTTGAAGATGAAGTTTGTGAATTGAATGTATCAAGGGAAGTTAATTGCAGCTAGTTGCTATGTGATGAATCCATGCATATCATAAGTAGCATATAATACTCTAAATTATAAAGCATCGATAAGTCATCGATTAATCTTCCCTCTAGGACAATATTGTTTAGGGTTGGCAAGGTTACCCTAAGGGTTATGCATATAGACGGTACATGCATGGGAAAGATTATATGAAACTTACATCGATGGTACACCTTGCATTAAAGACTTGCATCCATCCTATGAAGGTTTCGCATAAAATAACAGCCTTGTGTTGCCAAGCCATAAGTTGGTTACAACTCGCACAATAACTCAGGGATTATTTTACATCGGAAGATAGTCCTGCATTGTTACATATTTGTATCACATTCTTTGCCTTAGGAGAAAAAAAGATAAAGTCAAGTCAAAAATTCTGCATAGTATTGCTCTTTGATCCCAAGGGGGAGAGAAAATATGCGATGGGGAGTTTATTGTGACTATTCTTGCAACATTTGGAAAAGAATACAATTGCTTTTGTTGGTTGATCAAGCAAGAACCTAAATACTTTTGCGTTAAATTGATTGTTGGATTGTGGTTTGGATGATTATTCCAAGTGCTTGTGATTAATGGTAAATGCATGGCAGGGGTCTGTGGATGAAAAGTTGCCATGGGAATAAAGGAATGTTTTCTTGAAAGATGATATTAGGGATGAATGCCTTGTTTGTGCTTGATTCTTAACTAGATTAATTAAGAAAATGATATTTTTGCGCGAGTGGATCATCTCCAAGGTCAAACTACTTTATAACCCAAGAGGCCATTGCTCGATTCACAAGCCGAAGGTCGAGTGGTGAAAAGGCCAACCACGGAAATTGTGTTTCACTCCTAGGCTGCTTGGGGTCAGGCGGAGCTCTGGACAGCCTTGACTTAGTCTGGAACGAAGTTGAAGACTGTCATGAGCCCAACGTCTGTGGCATTGGAAGATCCTATTCTAGATAAAGGATGGAATTTATAGTGCCATGTGATTTGTACCAATTACTTCTGCAAGGCAAAAGAGATATATAATTTCTCCTATATGGGCAGAAGGGATATATAATTTCTCATGTATGGGATATATAATTTCTCCTTTATGGGCTTGTCCTATGGTAGGGTAGTCCTAGAGAACTGGGAGACTTCTCACAAGGTTTTACCCCCTTAGAAATTGTTAGGTTAGAACCTGATTCATATTGTTTTAGGGGATTGGAATGGGACTATGCCCTACGAGAAAACTAATGCGTAAATCAGATGTTGTACGCACGCATAGTGAATGCCGAAAGGTCCCCATGAACAAAGAACTCTACAAAACCTTCATAAAAGAAAAAAGAGAGTTTGCACCACAAAAGACAAAATGACAAATTGGATGCAATCTCCCCCATGCCTTGTGTGAGTGCTTCCAAGGCATGTATTTATAGATTTATTTATCTCCAATCTCAATAATAGACCACTTTACAAATAGCATGCTTTTGGCTTTTGTGTTTGATTTTGCCCAATTATAAAGTAAAGTGTTTGGGCGTCCAAAAGTCGAGCTGTGCCCAAATACAATGTCAAATAATAAAATATTAAACCGAGTGCCTATGCACATACAAAATAAATGTTTTGTCAAGCGCTTTAAAAATAATATTCGTGAGTTTGGGAATCTCCCAATTTCTATTTTTTGAATACTAAAAAGGTAGCACCTGGATTACATGTCCATAAGTTTCTCAAAACCATATGATGTGATCTATCATTGTAAAGCACTTGAAAAATATAATCTATTAAGCTATAGAGCACTCAATTTAGAACTATAGTATTCAAGTTATGACAAACCCAAAGATTTAACCATGTGTAGAGACTCACAGAAGTCTATGTCTAAGTTGCATGGTAACTCGCACAACAAGTCTCGTGGAAGAAATGCTAATGTGAAATGTAATCATTTGTGAGGTGCCCAGCCATCGGTCTAGGCATGCATTTAGTGGTCTATCAAGAAACAAATCTAAACGTCGCTTCCCGAGACTCCCATGGAATATTCCGGGTTTTGTTGCCTAGGGTTTCCTGAATCCGCCTCGCAACGGAATGTTTACAGCCGAACCCACTAGGATCGACCTGAAATTTGGGCTCCTAATGGCCAAGGTCGCCTAACAACATTCTAGCATCGAATCTAGGACATCCTACTTTACGCAGAGATACCCAATCCGAAGCAGACCCATGCTGCACTTGGTTCAAAGAGAATGGGAAATGAGAGGGATGCGATGCTCAACCTCTCTGCCCATAGGGCATAGTCCCATTCCAGTCCCCTAAAATGGCATGAATTGGGTTCTAACCCATCAATATCTAAAGGTCGAATGACGATTAAAAAACTTGTGACAAGCCTCCCAGTTCTCTGGGACCACCCTGCCATAGGACGGGTCAGGGGTTCCACCCACCTGCTTCCCTTAATAGCTTTAGTTTTCTAATTAGGTCCTACCACATTTATGTGTGACACACGAAAACAGAGCAAAGCAATCTATTGACAAACAAGTTCAAACAAGTTCCTTAACTTATCTTCAAGTTAATCTTTGTCTCCCGCCCATACAGGAGAAATTATGTATCCCTTCTGTCCAGCAGAAGTATCCCTTTTGCCCTATAGAAGTAACTGGTCCAATTCACATGGCACCACAAACTCAATCCTTTATCTAGAATAGGATCTCCCAACATGCCCAGACATTGGGGGCCACGAAGTTCTTCAACTCCATTCTAGACCTAGCAAGGGGTGTCCAGAGCTCCAACTGACCCGCAAGCTGTCTAGGAGAGAAACATCATTCCCGTGGTTGGCCTTCTCACCACTCGACCTTCAGCCCATGAATCGAGCAGTGCCTTCTCAGGTTAATTCGTGGTGCAATCATGGAGGTGATCCACCCGTGTAATATATCATTCCTTAATTAAATGCTTTAAGAATCAAGCACAAACAAGGCATTCAACCCTAATATCATTCTCCAAGAAAACATTCCCTTATTCCCATAGCGACTTGTCATCATAGACCCTTGCCATGCATTTACCATAAATCACAAGCACTTGGAATAATCATCCAAACAACAACTAACAACCAGCAGTTGAATGTAAAAGCATTTAGGATATTGTTTGATCAATCAACAAAACCAATTGCATTCTTTCCAACCAATGCAAGAATAGATTATATAACATTTCCATTGTATATTTGCTCTCCCCCTTGGGATCTAAGAGCAATACTATGCAAAAATGTTTCTTAACACTTCCTTCCTTTGGCTAGGGCATATGTTAAGGCTTCAAACACTATTTATGATGTAAGTTCTATAGGTCACTTACCTTGATTGATAACCCAACCCTAGATTTGGATTGGCAAAAGTCATCATTATCGGACGGATCTCAAGACATCTTAGTTTTAACCCTTATGATTAATTTCTTGTACTAGCTCTTAGTCAAGTCATGAGGCAACTAGAAAACTATCCTCATATATCAAACATGTTATAGGCATAATGTGTAAATACTTGATAAGATAAGTCTGAGATGATCTCAAGTAATTAGACTCCAATAGGCCTTGCATTGAGCTAGAATCTAGTTTTTCTTAATATTTGGGCTCTTAGGCTAAGTACTTTTGAAGTATCTAAACTTTAAACTAGTACTTTCTATTCATGATTCTCAATGTCGTATTCTTTTAGTAATTATGCTATTTGTAACCCTTGACTATACTTTAATCTAGCACTTGTATGCACAATCTTTTAATGTCATTCTTTTGACGACTATGCCATTCATAACGCTTGACTAATTCTTCCTTCTAATTTCTCTACTAGCAAATAAGTCATATGTAACTAGGTGCAATTATCTTCCCTTGTTGATATATGCACTTCACAAACTCCCTCTTTCGAGTAGGTGAGATCAAATTTATCCTTTCCCATGACCTATACTCGTGCATCGTAGTATGGGGCCTAACGTATCTCATATGAGAATCAAAGCAAGCATCTATCAATTTGAAAATATATTACTTACGACCGGAACCGCAGTTGGATTGACAGTGATACCTTTGCCCGAAGCCTTGTTGCTGGTTGTAGGATTGTCATCCGCATGCGACATTCTTCGCTTGGAGGCCATCGTCCGCAGGTAGACTCATGAGATTAAGAATGTGGAATAGATTGAAGATGGGAGAGCGTAAGAGAAGATGGTTAAGTCGAGGATCGAGATAGAGGGAATTGAGCTAATTCTCTTCCTTGCAGCCTCTCGAGGTGACTCTTCCCTCTCTCTCTCACACAAGCTCTCTTTCAAGCTCTTCCTCACAATCACTTGGAGGGGTATCCTTCTCTCTACCTCTCTCTTGCAGCCTCTCGGGGTCTCCTTATACTTTCTTATGCCTCTCCCATGCCTCATATTTATAGTGAATTCGAGAAGAGGGCTTGTGGTTCAAAAGTGGAGCTCTTTATGGAGGGGGATCTTGGAAAGATCAGTGATCTGATGCTCACATCATAAATCTAATGGTTCCATTGGCTTCGAAAGGGGGGTAAAACTCCAAGACACTTCGTTAGAAAGCTCTTAATTCATTCCTTTTTCTTTTCTCTATTCAAAGTGCTGTCCACTGCCTGTGTACTCCGATCGCGGCGCGTGCGATTTCGCAAATCCTCTCTTTATTTTTTTCTTTTTACAAAATCTCCAAACTAACTAAAATATCACTTGTCTTTTCTTTTAAATGACATCCAGTTTTTAAAAATCTCCATATCTTTCTTTTAGGATAATATCTAAAGTATCTAAAATATACTAGTTTTGCCCAAAATCTAATATTTTTGGACCATTCAAACTATACACATTAACCTAGTGATTAATATAACTCATAAGTCTCATTCACGTTGTAATTTACGTGAAGGGTGGCTATGGTCCTTGCCAATCCGAGAAAAATATCGAATTTACGACTCCTGATTTTTCTAATTAAAATATTTTAAATTAAATAAAAATTATTAATACTTAATGTTAGTTAGTTTTTACCTTAGTCTTTAGTTAGTAATCTTACTAACTTATTAATTGACTAGCTAACTTTTTATTGTGCGGAGATATTACATCCTCCTCCCCTTAGAGAAATTGAGATGTCCTCATCTCGAGAGAAATGGGGGGTATCATCTTGGAACCTATGGGGTATGGACCACCATGCTTTCACTACGCTACTCTGATCACTCACATGCATGCGGTCTTTTAAAACAACAACCTATGGTATTTGATATATCCGAGTCTTGGGTACAATAGAAATTTTATTGTAGTTACATCTCATGGATATCTTTTAGGTTTTTCCTAAGCACTTTGTATATTCTAGATCAGTAGAACTTGTACAAATTTATTTCTTGTAAGCTCAAGTTCTCTTTGAGTTCCGTTGGGACAATTGATATAGTTATGTCCAATGTTGTAGCACTCGGAGCATCGATGTTTAGGGTGCTTTGGACATTCCCTTTTGAAATGACCTAACTCCCTGCAATAGAAACAGTGTGGAGCTTTATCACTTGTGGTCACAAGATTCTTGGTTGTCCTTGGTAGGATTTTCTACTTTAGACCAAATTGTCCTAGGATTCTTTTAGCAGATTGGAGTGATCCTTTATCTTGGAAACTACATTTCCAAATTGTCCTGTCCTTAGTTTGGGACACTAAGCTCCATGGAAAATTGGCTTTGCTTGTAATACTAAAGATTACTTCCAAGCTTCGACATTCTGGTAGGACCCAATCTATATTAGTTGAGAAGAAATGACTTAAGAGAAATTCATTGCACATTATAACTATCATTCCTTGCCAGAGTATCTCTAATCATTTGCAAGTTCTAGGCTCAAAATAGATGCAACTCATAATGCTCAAGTTAACTGTAGTTACAAGAGTAAAGTTTATTCCAATACAAGTTGTATTTCATGTTGACAAAATTTCTAGGATTTGTAATAATCCTGAAGTGGTGTAGTAGGTTCTAAGTTTTCGTCTTCATCTGATTCCTCTATATATCCAAAGACTGCACTTGTGTAGCTTCGTTTTCTTGGAGGCTCCATATCTTTTGGACTTAAGTCAGGGCAATCTGCTTGGACATGTCCTAGCTCATTGCAATGGAAACATTGACGGTAGGGACATCTCCTACGGATGTGCCCTATCTCTCCACATGTATGGCATCTCTTACCCAGATCTCGAGAGTCATCTTTACTACAATTTTCCGATTTAAATTCTTGGACGATTGGATCCGCTCGGAGTAATGCGTCTTGCAAGTCTATTGGACGCATTGCTTCAAGACGGTGGTTCAAAGGAGTGTTTAGGCCATGGCAACACTTGGATACTTGCTGCGCAATATCCATAGGTGGTGTGTATTTTAGAAGGGTTACAAACTTTGAGTAGTAAGCTTCCAAAGTTAATTCTAGTTGCTTTAGCTTGAAGAATTCATTCATCTTCGAAGTCTGATAGGTTGGCAGAAGGTATCGTTTGCGTACAGCATCTTTCAGCTGAACCCAAGTAACAGCGGCTTCAGAAACACCTTCATCTCTGCACCATTGCTTCCACCATAATCGAGCCTTGCCAACTAACTTAAGTTTGGCTATCAATACTTGATTGGTAGAGGCAGTTTCCGAAGCAAAGAAATAGTCATCCATCGACTCAATGCATATCTCTGCCTCTGCTACGATGTCTATCCCTTCTCCATCAAACTCGGGTGCCTTAATTTGCTTCAGAAGGAATTTCTTCTCTTGCATGTCAACATTCGCAGGTGCAGAAGGTGCCTAACAATCAAGCCATACTACTTATATTATTTTTTTTAGGATATGTCTACAAACCATACATTAATCAATCATATATCATTACAAAGTTTCACTCTAATACCAACTCTGAGGTGCCCGCCCATCGGCTGTCTAGGCACGCATTTAGCGGTCTATCAAGAAACAAATCTAAGTGTCGCTGCCCGACACTCCCATGGAATATTCCATGTTTTGTTGCATAGGGTTTCCTGAATCTGCCTCACAACGGAACGTTTACGGCCGAACCCACTAGGATCGACCTGAAATTTCGGCTCCTAATGGCCAAGATCTCCTAACAACATTCTAGCATGTCGGATCTTGGACATCCTACTTTACGCAGAGATACCCAATCCGAAGCAGACCCATGCCGCACTTGGTTCAAAGAGAATGGGAAACGAGAGGGATGCGCCGCTCAACCTCTCTGCCCATAATGCATATTCCCATTCCGGTCCCCTAAAACAGCATGAATCGGGGTTCTAACCTATCAATATCTAAAGGTCAAATGACGATTAAAAAACTTGTGAGAATCCTCCTAGTTCTCTAGGACCACCCTGCCATAGGATGGACCCGTTGGGGGTTCCGCCCACATGCTTCCCTTAATAGCTTTAGTTTTCTAATTAGGTCCTACCACATTTATGTGTGACACACGAAAACAGAGCAAAGAAATCTATTGACAAACAAGTTCAAACAAGTTCCTTAACTTATCTTCAAGTTAATCTTTGTCTCCCACCCATATAGGAGAAATTATGTATCGCTTCTGTCCAATAGAAGTATCCCTTCTACCCTGCAGAAGTAACTGGTCCAATTCACATGGCACCACAAACTCAATCCTTTATCTAGAATAGGATCTCCCAACATGCCCAGACGTTGGGGGCCACGGAGGTCTTCAACTCCATTCTAGACCTAGCAAGGGGTGTCCAGAGCTCCAACTGACCCACAAGCTATCTAGGAGCGAAACATCATTCACGTGGTTGGCCTTTTCACCACTCGACCTTCGGCCCATGAATCGAGTAGTGCCCTCTCGGGTTAATCCGCGGTGCGATCATGGAGGTGATCCACCCGTGTGATATTACATTCCTTAATTAAATCCTTTAATAATCAAGCACAAACAAGGCATTCAGCCCTAATATCATTCTCCAAAAAAACATTTCTTTATTCCCATGGCGACTTGTCATCACAGACCCTTGCCATGCATTTACCATAAATCACAAGCACTTGGAATAATCATCTAAACAACAACTAACAACCAGTTGAATGTAAAAGCATTTAGGATATTGTTTGATCAATCAACAAAACCAATTGCATTCTTTCCAACCAATGCAAGAATAGACGATTTAACATTTCCATCGTATATTTGCTCTCCCCCTTGGGATCTAAGAGCAATACTATGCAAACATGTTTCTTAACACTTCCTTTCTTCCGCTAGGGCATATGTTAAGGGTTCAAACACTATTCATGATGTAAGTTATATAGGTCACTTACCTTGATTGATAACCCAACCCTGGATTTGGATTGGCAAAAGTCATCGTTATCGAACGGATCTCAAGACATCACCCTTATGATTAATTTCTTGTACTAGCTCTTAGTCAAGTCATGAGGCAACTAGAAAATTATCCTCATATATCAAACATGTTATATGCATAATGTATAAATACTTGATAAGATAAGTGTTAGATGATCTCAAATAATTAGACTCCAATAGGCCTTGCATTGAGCTAGAATCTAGTTTTTCTTAATATTTGGGCTCTTAGGCTAAGTACTTTTGAAGTATCTAAACTTTAAACTAGTACTTTCTATTCATGATTCTCAATGTCGTATTCTTTTAGTAATTATGCTATTTGTAACCCTTGACTATACTTTAATCTAGCACTTGTATGCACAATCTTTTAATGTCATTCTTTTGACGACTATGCCATTCATAACGCTTGACTAATTCTTCCTTCTAATTTCTCTACTAGCAAATAAGTCATATGTAACTAGGTGCAATTATCTTCCCTTGTTGATATATGCACTTCACAAACTCCCTCTTTCGAGTAGGTGAGATCAAATTTATCCTTTCCCATGACCTATACTCGTGCATCGTAGTATGGGGCCTAACGTATCTCATATGAGAATCAAAGCAAGCATCTATCAATTTGAAAATATATTACTTACGACCGGAACCGCAGTTGGATTGACAGTGATACCTTTGCCCGAAGCCTTGTTGCTGGTTGTAGGATTGTCATCCGCATGCGACATTCTTCGCTTGGAGGCCATCGTCCGCAGGTAGACTCACGAGATTAAGAATGTGGAATAGATTAAAGATGGGAGAGCATAAGAGAATATGGTTAAGTCGAGGATCAAGATAGAGGGAATTGAGCTAATTCTCTTCCTTGTTGCCTCTCGAGGTGACTCTTCCCTCTCTCTCTCTCTCAAGCTCTCTTTCAAGCTCTTCCTCACAATCACTTGGAAGGGTATCCTTCTCTCTACCTCTCTCTTGCAGCCTCTCAAGGTCTCCTTATGCTTTCTTACACCTCTCCCATGCCTCATATTTATAGTGAATTAGAGAAGAGGGCTTGTGGTTGAGAAGTGGAGCTCTTTGTGGAGGGGGATCTTGGAAAGATCAGTGATCTGATGCTTAGATCATAAATCTGATGGTTCCATTGGCTTTGAAAGGGGGGTAAAACTCAAATACACTTGGTTAGAAAGCTCTTAGTTCACTCCTTCTTCTTTTCTCTATTCAAAGTGTTATCCGTTGCTTGTGTACTGTGATCGCGGCGCGTGCGATTTCGCAAATCCTCTCTTTATTTTTTTCTTTTTATAAAATATCCAAACTAACTAAAATATCACTTGTCTTTTATTTTAAATGACATCCAGTTTTTAAAAATCTCCATATCTTTCTTTTAGGATAATATCTAAAGTATCTAAAATATACTAGTTTTGCCCAAAATCTAATATTTTTGGACCATCCAAACTATACACATTAACCTAGTGATTAATATAACTCACAAGTCTCATTCACGTTGTAATTTACGTAAAGGGTGGCTACGGTCCTTGCCAATCCGAGAAAAATATCGAATTTACGACTCTTGATTTTTATAAATAAAATATTTTAAATTAAATAAAAATTATTAATAATTAATGTTAGTTAGTTTTTACCTTAGTTAGTCTTTAGTTAGTAATCTTACTAACTTATTAATTGACTAGCTAACTTTCGAACCAACCAACTAACTTTTATTGTGCGGAGATATTACATCCTCCTCCCCTTAGAGAAATCGAGATGTCCTCATCTCGAGAGAAATGGGGGGTATCATCTTGGAACCTATGAGGTATGGACCACCATGCTTTCGTTGTGCTACTCTGATCACTCACAGGCATGTGGTCTTTTAAAACAACAACCTATGGTATTTGATATATCCGAGTCTTGGGTACAATAGAAAGTTTATTGTAGTTATATCTCATGGATATCTTCTAGGTTTTTCCTAAGCACTTGGTATATTCTAGATCACTGGAGTTGTACAACTTTATTTCTTGTAAGCTCAAGTTCTCTTCGAGTTCTGTTGGGACAATTGATATAGTTATGTCCAATGTTGTGGCACTGGGAGCATTGACGTTTAGGGTGCTTTGGACATTCCCTTTTGAAATGACCTAACTCCCTGCAATAGAAACAGCGCGGAGCTTTATCACTTGTGGTCACAAGATTCTTGGTTGTCCTTGGTAGGATTTTCTACTTTAGACCAAATTGTCCTAGGATTCTTTTAGTAGATTGGAGTGGTCCTTTATCTTGGAAACTACATTCCCAGATTGTCCTATCCTTAGTTCGGGACACTGAGCTCCATGGAAAATTGGCTTTGCTTGTAATACTAAAGAATACTTCCAAGCTTCGACATTCTGGTAAGACCCAATCTATATTAGTTGAGAAGAAATGACTTAAGAGAAATTCATTGCACATTATAACTATCATTCCTTGCCAGAGTATTTCTAATCATTTGCAAGCTCTAGGCTCAAAATAGATGCAACTCATAATACTCAAGTTAACTGTAGTTACAAGAGTAAAGTTTATTCCAATACAAGTTGTATTTCATGTCGACAAAATTTCTAGGATTTCTAATAATCCTGAAGTGGTGTAGTAGGTTCTAATTTTTCGTCTTCATTTGATTCCTCTATATATCCGAAGACTGCACTTGTGTAGCTTCGTTTTCTTGGAGGGTCCGTATTTTTTGGACTTAAGTCAGGGCAGTCTGCTTGGACATGTCCTAGCTCATTGCAATGGAAACATTGACAATAGGGACATCTCCTACGGATGTGCCCTATCTCTCCACATGTATGGCATCTCTTACCCAGATCACGGGAGTCATCTTTACTACAATTTTCCGATTTAAATTCATGGACGATTGGATTCGCTCGAAGTAATGCGTCTTGCAAGTCCGTTGGACACATTGCTTCAAGACGGTGGTTCAGAGGAGTGTTTAGGCCATGGCAAAACTTGGATACTTGCTGCGCAATATCCATAGGTGGTGCGTATTTTAGTAGGGTTACAAACTTTGAGTAGTAAGCTTCCAAAGTTAATTCTAGTTGCTTTAGCTTGAAGAATTTATTCATCTTCAAAGTCTGATAGGTTGGCGAAAGGTATCGTCCGCGTACAGCATCTTTCAGCTAAACCCAAGTAACAGCGGCTTCAAAAACACCTTCATCTTTGTACCATTGCTTTCACCATAATCGAGCCTAGCCAACTAACTTAAGTTTGGCTATCATTGCTTGATTGGTAGAGGCAGTTTCCGAAGCAAAGAAATAGTCATCCATCGACTCAATCCATATCTCTGCCTCTGCTACGATGTCTATCCCTTCTCCCATCAAACTTGGGTGCCTTAATTTGCTTGAGAAGGAATTTCTTCTGTTGCATGTCAACATTCGTGGGTGTAGAAGGTGCCTAACAATCAAGCCATACTACTTAGATTATTTTGTTTAGGATATGTCTACAAACCATACATTAATCAATCACGTATCATTACAAAGTTTTGCTCTGATACCAACTGTGAGGTGCCCGCCCATCGGCTGTCTAGCCACACATTTAGTGGTCTATCAAGAAACAAATCTAAGTGTCGCTGCCCGACACTCGCATGGAATATTCTGGGTTTTGTTGCCTAGGGTTTCCTGAATCCGCCTCGCAACGGAACGTTTACGGCCGAACCCACTAGGATCGACCTGAAATTTGGGCTCCTAATGGCCAAGGTCTCCTAACAACATTCTAGTGTCGGATCTTGGACATCCTACTTTACGTAGAGATACCTAATCCGAAGCAGACCCATGCCGCACTTGGTTCAAAGAGAATGGGATTCAGAGGGATGCGATGCTCAACCTCTCTGCCCATAGGGCATAGTCCCATTTTGGTCCCCTAAAATGGCATGAATCGGGGTTCTAACCTATCAATACCTAAAGGTCGAATGATGATAAAAAAGTTGTGAGAAGTCTCCCAGTTCTCTGGGACCACCCTGTCGTAGAACAGACCCGTTGGGGGTTCTGCCCACCCACTTCCCTTGATAGCTTTAGTTTTCTAATTAGGTCCTACCACATTTATGTGTGGCACTTAAAGTCAGCTTCATTAATTAATCCTTTTAGGGAACACGGTTCCTTCGCATAACTTATAGCACAAACACGAAAACGGAGCAAAAAAATCTATTGACAAACAAGTTCAAACAAGTTCCTTAACTTATCTTGAAGTGAACCTTTGTCTCCCACCCATACAGGAGAAATTATGTATCACTTCTGTCCAACAAAAGTCCCTTTTGCCCTGCAGAAGTAATTGGTCCAATTCACATAGCACCACAAACTCAATCCTTTATCTAGAATAGGATCTCCCAACATGCCCAGACATTGGGGGCCACGGAGGTCTTCAACTCCATTCTAGACCTAGCAAGGGGTGTCCAGAGCTCCAACTGACCCACAAGCTATCTAGGAGCGAAACATCATTCCCGTGGTTGGCCTTTTCACCACTCGACCTTCGGCCCATGAATCGAGTAGTGCCCTCTCAGGTTAATCCACGGTGCGATCATGAAGGTGATCCACCCATGCCATATTACATTCCTTAATTAAATACTTTAATAATCAAGCACAAACAAGGCATTCAGCCCTAATATCATTCTCCAAGAAAACATTCCTTTATTCCCATGGCGACTTGTCATCACAGACCCTTGCCATGCATTTACCATAAATCACAAGCACTTGGAATAATCATCCAAACAACAACTAACAACCAGTTGAATGTAAAAGCATTTAGGATATTGTTTGATCAATCAACAAAACCAATTGCATTCTTTCCAACCAATGCAAGAATAGACGATATAACATTTCCATCGTATATTTGCTCTCCCCCTTGGGATCTAAGAGCAATACTATGCAAACATGTTTCTTAACACTTCCTTCCTTCGGCTAGGGCATATGTTAAGGGTTCAAACACTATTCATGATGTAAGTTATATAGGTCACTTACCTTGATTGATAACCCAACCCTGGATTTGGATTGGCAAAAGTCATCGTTATCGAACGGATCTCAAGACATCACCCTTATGATTAATTTCTTGTACTAGCTCTTAGTCAAGTCATGAGGCAACTAGAAAATTATCCTCATATATCAAACATGTTATATACATAACGTGTAAATACTTGATAAGATAAGTGTTAGATGATCTCAAGTAATTAGACTCCAATAGGCCTTGCATTGAGCTAGAATCTAGTTTTTCTTAATATTTTGGCTCTTAGGCTAAGTACTTTTGAAGTATCTAAACTTTAAACTAGTACTTTCTATTCATGATTCTCAATGTCGTATTCTTTTAGTAATTATGCTATTTGTAACCCTTGACTATACTTTAATCTAGCACTTGTATGCACAATATTTAATGTCATTCTTTTGACGACTATGCCATTCATAACGCTTGACTAATCCTTCCTTCTAATTTCTCTACTAGCAAATAAGTCATATGTAACTAGGTGCAATTATCTTCCCTTGTTGATATATGCACTTCACAAACTCCCTCTTTTGAGTAGGTGAGATCAAATTTATCCTTTCCCATGACCTATACTCGTGCATCGTAGTATGGGGCCTAACGTATCTCATACGAGAATCAAAGCAAGCATCTATCAATTTGAAAATATATTACTTACGATCGGAACCGCAATTGGATTGACAGTGATACCTTTGCCCGAAGCCTTGTTGTTGCTGATTGTAGGATTGTCATCTGCATGCGACATTCTTCGCTTGGAGGCCATCTTCCGCAGGTAGACTCACGAGATTAAGAATGTGGAATAGATTGAAGATGGGAGAGCGTAAGAGAATATGGTTAAGTCGAGGATCGAGATAGAGGGAATTGAGCTAATTCTCTTCCTTGCAGCCTCTCGAGGTGACTCTTCCCTCTCTCTCTCTCAAGCTCTCTTTCAAGCTCTTCCTCACAATCACTTGGAGGGGTATCCTTCTCTCTACCTCTCTCTTGCATCCTCTCAGGGTCTCCTTATGCTTTCTTATGCCTCTCCCATGCCTCATATTTATAGTGAATTAGAGAAGAGGGCTTGTGGTTGAGAAGTGGAGCTCTTTGTGGAGGGGGATCTTGGAAAGATCAGTGATCTAATGCTCAGATCATAAATCTGATGGTTCCATTGGCTTTGAAAGGGGGGTAAAACTCCAACACACTTGGTTAGAAATCTTTTAGTTCACTCCTTTTCTCTATTCAACGTATTGTCCACTGCCTGTGTACTGCGATCGCGGCGCATGCGATTTCGCAAATCCTCTCTTTATTTTTTTCTTTTTATAAAATCTCCAAACTAACTAAAATATCACTTGTCTTTTCTTTTAAATGACATCCTGTTTCTAAAAATCTCCATATCTTCTTTTAGGATAATATCTAAAGTATCTAAAATATACTAGTTTTGCCCAAAATCTAATATTTTTGGACCATCCAAACTATACACATTAACCTAGTGATTAATATAACTCATAAGTCTCGTTCACGTTGTAATTTACATGAAGGGTGGCTATGGTCCTTGCCAATCCGAGAAAAATATCGAATTTACGACTCTTGATTTTTATAAATAAAATATTTTAAATTAAATAAAAATTGTTAATAATTAATATTAGTTAGTTTTTACCTTAGTTAGTCTTTAGTTAGTAATCTTACTAACTTATTAATTGACTAGCTAACTTTCGAACCAACCAACTAAGTTTTATTGTGTGGAGATATTACATCATTGCGGCAAGAAGAGTCATATATGCCCATAGTGTCATGAGTTACGCAATGAGAAGCACAAAGAGAAAGGGAAAGACAAAGTACAGGAAAAGTCCTTTGATCGCAACATTATGCCTGCAAAATCAAGTGTGAAAATTGAGGAGATAAATGTCATGCAGACCGATGACTCCGTTAGGGAGTACATACGTGTAGCTAGTTCTTGTGATGCTATGCCGTTGATCGAGGTTCACTCTATGTATGCACAGTGCTAGCTTTTGGATTCTGCTATTTCATTTCATGTTACACCATGCCGTGAATCGTTTCACTCCTACAGCACGCAGTTCACTTGAGTGATGATAGGTCACTTGCTATTGTTGGCATTGGGGATGTACGACTGCAATTCTCTACTGGCAATACTTTTATGTTACAGGATTTATGTCATGTACTTATGCTTACACACTGTCTTATATCTACATAGGGTAGCTTGATGATACTGGATTTCATGTTTCATTTGGAGATTCTGCCTGGAAGTTCACCCATTTGTCAGACTTGTGCTCGCTAGAGGTGCCAAAATTGGCAACCTCTATTCTCTTGTAGTTGATGGGTCCTCTGTTGACCATGTTTTTTTAGTTAGTTTCATCCCACATGTATCTCTTTGGCATGCCTGTTTGGGCCATATGTCCTTAAAGGGAATGAAAATTCTTTCTGGTTTGCAGTACTTACCACCCCTTGACTATGCATGTTTTGATTCATGTGAGCATTGCCTTTATGGTAGACAGACTAGGAATACGCATAAGAAGTCTGGCAAGACATGCATGAGTGACCCTTAGCATTAGTATATCTAGATGTCTGGGCCCATGCCTTGTCAGTCTATGGGTGGTGCAAAGTATTTTGTGACATCCATCGATAATTTTTTGCATAAAGTCTGGGCTTAACCCATTAAGCTTAAGTCAGATGTCTTGGCTATGTTTCAAAGACGGCTTGCATTGGTTGAGAACTAGGCTAGGCATAGGCTGAAATGCCTTAGGACTGACAATGGGAGAGAATTTGTGTCACGTGCCTTTGAGAAGCTATGTGATAAGATGGGTAAGTGTTAGTTGACCACCCCCTACACCCCACCCCAGAATGGTTTGGCTAAGCAGATGAATAGAACTATCCAGGAGCGTGTATGCAATATGCTTAGCCATACAGGCCTACCACAGAGCTTTGGGGCTGAGGCAGTTAGTGCAGCTATGCATGCCATCAATAGATCACACTCTAGTGGTTTGGATTTCCAGGTTGTAGAGGAGGTATGGACTGGGAAACCTCTATCTTATGTGCATCTACGTGTCTTTGGATGTGAGGAGTTTTTCCATGTGCCCAAGGACAAGCGGACTAAGTTGGATCCTAAGAGTGTCAAATACATTTTCCTTGGCTATGGAGATGCAGGCGAGATGGGTTACCACCTCTTCCATATGCAAGCATGGAAAGTCATTCGCAACCATGTTGTAGTCTTCCATGAAGACAAGATGCATAGGCAGTCTCAGAAGGTGGTAGAGATACATAGGATTATATTCCAGGAGGAGCCACATGCTCACAGCCAATTGAACATCCTACAGCAGGAGTTGGTCCCTAGTTGGTACACATGGCCAGGGTGTTGGACAGGATACTAGACATGTAGTAGAGCCTGCACTGAGAGAGTCTACTAGAGCTAAACGTCCACCTGATGGATTTGAGCCCTCAATGCATTATGTCTTGGTTACAAATGTAAAAAACCTCTCACCTATGATTAGGCTATGCGTAGGGGTGACAGTCACTCATGGGAGAGGGCTATGTAGTCTAAGATAGACTCCCTGCACAAGAATATGACTTGGGATTTGGTTGCACTGCCTCATGGCAAGAAGGCTTTGACATGCAAATGGGTGTACAAGCTGAAAAGTACCCCTTGAAACCCCAAGCCGGCTTATAAGGAAAGACTTGTCACTAAGGGTTTTAAAAAAGAGCATGCAAACGGATGTACAAGCTGAAAAGTACCCCTTGAAACCCCAAGCCGGCTTATAAGGAAAGACTTGTCGCTAAAGGTTTTAAAAAAGAGCATGGAGTTGACTTTGATGAAGTCTTTTCTCCTGTGGTCAAGATGACCACCCTATGCTTGGTTCTGGCCTTAGTCACACAGCTTGGCTTGGACATGTATCAAATGGATGTCAAGACTGCATTCTTGCATGGGGATTTGCATGATGAGATTTACATGGAGCAACCTAAGGGCTTTGCCGAACCTGGCAAGGAGCACCTAGTGTGCAAGTTGAAGAAAAAATTTTATGGCTTGAAGCAAGAACCTAAGGAGTGGTATCATAAGTTTGATGCCTTTATGTAGTCATAAGGATACAGCCTGAGTGCTATGGATCCATGTCTTTACACAAGGATAGCCCGTGATGGCTCATTGCTTATTTTGGTACTTTATGTGGATGATATGTTGGTACCAGGGAGAGCTCATGATGAGCTGGATGCTCTTAAATCTCAGTTGAAGAAGAGTTTTGAGATTAAAGATTTGGGACAAGTCTCTCACATTCTTGATATGTGCATTAAGCGTGACAGGTATCAAGGACTACTCTACCTCTCTCAGAGGGAGTACATTCATAAATTCCTTGAGCGTTTTTGCTTGCAAAATGTGAAGCCTATTGGCTGTCCATTACCTTCTTATGTGAAGGTCTCACACGTCGATTATCCCATAGACAGATGAGCAAATGGCCAAGATCCCTTATGCATCAGCCATGGGTAGTTTGATGTATGCCATGATAGCCACTCGTCCAGATATTGCCTTTGCAATTGGTGTTGTGGATGCTATATGGCTAGCGAGAAACATTGGGATGCCATGAAGGGTATCATGAGATACCTAAAGGGCACAACAGATATGTGTATTTTCTATGGCAGCCATGATATAGGAGTTGTGGGATACACAGACTCCAATTATGCGGGACATGCAGATAGTAGGAATTCTACTTCTGGCTATGTATTCACCTACGCTAGAGGTGCTGTCTCTTGGATGTCTAGGGTTCAGAAGTGTATGGCTCTCTCTACCACTGAGACCGAGTATGTTGTAGTCATTGAGGCTTACAAGGAGGCCATATGGTTGGACCATTTGGTTCATTACCTTGGGATTGATTCTATACCTACGCTGTATTCCGATTCTATGAGTGCTATTTAGCTAGCCAAGAATTTGATCTTCCATACGAAGACAAAACACATTGAGGTGAGGTATCACTTCATACATGGGGTCATGGAGGACAAATTTGTTGACCTTGTCAAGATCTCCACTGACAAAAATCCTGCAGATTTTCTCATGAAAAGCCTCACTACTAAGCGCTTTGCCTTCCTCAGGAGATTGATGGGCATTGGATGAGATGACATTTTTCCTCATCATATTGTACATGTATACATTGTACTATCTTTTCTTTTTCTTCTCACTCCTCACTAGGGTAGATTCACCTTTAAGTGGGAGGTTGTTGGGGGTAAAGGTGCCTCTGCCTAGCCACCCATGTATTACTACATTGACAGTACTTGCCACTTCACACTACAGGTGGCGAGCGCCCATCATCATCACTTTATTCTTTATTCTTTTAGTGACAGTTCAAATAATCGCACATTGTGGCTGTTGGAGTTCCCATTTGATCTCTCTCTCTTTCTTGCTCTTGCTCTCCCACCATATCTCTTCCAAGCAAGCTTTGATCCTTCTCACATTTCAACACTATCTCTCTCACATATGCTCTCTTTCAATATTATATGAGACTAACAAAGAATCACCCTCAATAATTCTCTCTAGGTCATGGATACCCCTCCCAATAGATATGCCTGATATGAAGGGGCACCAAAGGCTCTACAATGTTCCTTGGGAGCTTATCACAATGTCATTATCACTTCAGTCTTCAATTCAAGCCTTCATCAGCTACTTCTTCATGCTATTAAGAGATTCTATTCTTTTCTTTATAATATTAGATAATATTCCCAAGCTAAACATCCATTCATTAGAACACTTATAGAAGCATGTAGAAGACACCGGAAGGTGTACAGAAGCTCAATAGTACACTATAAAAGGTCTGCAAAAGGTATAAAAACCATATTGCTCAAACCAAAATCAACTCAAACAATCAAACACACTCTCAACCATTCCTCAAACTATTTATCTACAATCATAACCTCACAAATAGAAAGAAAATATACCAAAATAGAAACAAAATAGACCCATCAAAACCAAATATACACACCATAGAACCAATCAACACATCATAACTTAGCTTAAAACCATCATAACCTTCTCAAGCCTACTTAATCCATTCCAAAACACTTCAAAACCATCCAAAAACCAATCAATCAAGCACAAAATCAAACAAAAACTATCCAAAAATCCAATAAAAGATAGTTAAAAATGCAATCATTTCAACACTCATAAATAATGCCCACTTTGATTTTTCCTCTTTCTTCTATCAGGGGTTGCATCACTACATCTTCTATTATTGTAAGTACATCCACCTCTTTCATATCATAGATCTCTAATCTATTATCTTGAACTATCTATATTTTCTTCTATGGTGTTGGACTGTTTTGTACTATACTATCATGTACCAAGCTAGTGTATGGCTCTATTGGGAGCTTGAACCTCATAATTTCTATAAGTGAAACATTCTCTTTTTAAACTATTGGTTCTCTTTTCTTGGCACATGTTACTGCAACTACTTCCAATTCTATCAAATTGGAGGTAAGCTTCTGACTCTTTTGTTGGTTGTTTGTGGCATTAGCCTTGACAAGGGCAATGGATAGGGATAGTCTTTGGCAGTGTAGCCTTCTCCTTTGTATCGGATACATAGAGACCTCTAATCCATGGATCTTCTAGGATTTTGGCAATTTGGGAATATATTACCCTTTTTTCTATACCTATAGTATTCCACTTCCTGATCTTTATCTAGCACCAGAGTATCTTCCTTTGTAACTTTGGGAGGGAAACCTCCTCATTAGTAGGCCAAACTCTCTAGCCTCAGACCAATGTCCTAGGTTGTCATCTTAGATTCTAGCAAATTGAACCTTGCTTCTTTATCTTCCTTCCTTCTATCATGCATTTTCTTTAGAGAGTAGATATTTTCTGTATGGTTCTTTCTTAGGCAGTAAGAACAGAAAGCTCTAGGTATGGTTGTGGCTTTTGGGTGTCCTCACATGATTCTAATGGCACTTTCCACACCAGGTATTTGATCACATCACATCTCTTCCTACTCATGCAGTATTGGATATGCTAGTAATATTCACCTTTAGTGTATACAAATATTCTATGATCACATCCATGAACTCTTTCTTGATCACATCCATTAGCTCTTTCTTGATGATGCAAACAATATTCACCTTTAGTATGTGCAAATGTTCTATTATTACATCCATCAACTCTTTCTTGATGCTTGAACTAAGTTGCTCAAATAGTCCTTCAATTTTTTTCTTGCTAGAGCACTTGGAGTAGGGTTTTGGGGAGTTGCTCTAATCATCACATGGACTGGTTGGGTTGATGTAGAGAGTCCTCTATTTTAACTTTGGTTCAAAGGTCCTATTGGGATTGTTGGTATTGCCGATTCCAATTGGTAGGATTCCATTGTTCTTATTGATTTTCCATTAGAGGAATTGTTTGAGGCCACTACTGTTGTGGCTGAACCATCATTTGAGACATTGTTGTTTGTAGCCCCACTGTGGATTCAGTGCACTGTATTGTAGCATTTTTTGCATCTAAGGGTAGGGATAGGGAACAACCCCTGAGGGTAGATTTGATGGATATACCATTCTTGGCATTGGAGGAGGTAGGAATCCTCTTTTGGAGGTCATAGATAACCTTGCTTCAACTTCATCATACAATCTTATACCTTCCACTGTAGGTTTTAGGCTCCTCAAACTTACAAACTTATAGTTGTAGGCCTCTAAGAAAAACTCCTTTTGCAATGCCTTCATCCAAGTTATGATTAGTTCTTTCCTTTAGTATGGATTCCATTCTAGAGACATATGCTTCTATCCATTCTCCAGAGGACTGATTTAAATTCATGAACTCCTCTCCCATCTGCTCTTTAAAAGCTTCATGCCTAAATTTGGTGAGAAAGGCCACCTTTAGTTCATCTCATGTACCAAGAGTTCCTATTGCTTATCTCTCATACAACTAAAATGCTATGCCTTTGAAAGTAGCGTGGTATATTTCCAACCAATGCTCAAGAATTATAGCATTGTTGGTTACACACACTAGTATGAACTCGGCTACATGAAGATTAGGGTCTTCATTGTATCCTCCCTTAAAGATTGGTAATGGGACTACATTCACTAGCAAGTTATCAACATTTTCAAGATGGATCTAGCTAGGAAGGGTACCTTGATTTTCCATTAAAACTTTTGTGAAGAGTGCCACGAGGGCATCAAAGGAGGCTTCTATTTTGCTAGCTTGTTCTTAGCTTTGATTTTTTTCTTATATCTTCTCACATACCTTTGGATTGGTTCTAGTGCTTGTCTCTTTATTGTGTCATTCATTAGGGAGTTACTTCCACCTAGTTTGTTTGTGCTCAACAAAAGGGAATCTGAGGGACTTCAGTCCCCAAAGGACTCTCTTGCCAACATTTCTTCTATGTCTTTCTTTTCAACATCTTTGAATTTCACTTTCATGCCACTTTAGAGGGGAAGATATTCAATTCTAAAGGTACCAAAGTTCATTCTTCTAAGGATTGTCATAGTGCCATTGTCCTAATAGCACAAACTTCAAAGGGTCTCATCAGTGTATGTTGTAAATAACACTCTATCTACCAACTTCTAATGGGTTTTCAATTGAATAAATAGAAGATTACATGTGTATCATACATCCCACATATCTTGCTAATATGTATCCATGAACGAGTCCTAGCTCTTTTCCTTTATCCATGTAAACCTTCACTAACCACAACTCCTGAAGCTTCTTCACAATCTCCCACTTGATGATGCCTGGGAATTCTTTAATGAAGGCCAAATTTTCCATTGATACTCATTCTTTCTATTTTTCTCTTCAATTTTGTGTGAAATAGTTAGCTATGGTGATATAACTTTTTGTAGCTTCAGAAGTAAAAAATACTCCCTTACCTAAGTGTGGAGATATATTGAGGATTGAAATGACTAAATTTGTAGCTATTTTTTGTTGGATTTTTTGTGAATTTTTATATATTTTGTTGGGGGTAAAGGCACCTCTGCCTAGCCGCCCATGTATTACTACACTGACAGTACCCACCACATGGAACCACATACATCCGAATGAGCAAGAGCCAAAGCTCACCAATGTACTTCATGCTAGACTTCTGATGCATACTACGTGTCTACCTACCATATAAACAATAATCATAAGACTCAAAACACTTATATTTTAGGGACAAAAGATACTACAAACTAGTAAGCATTTTTCATTTCTTTCAAAGACATATGCCCAAAGCAACGATGCTAAAGAGATACATGTGAAACTATAGCCATAGCCAAAATATGGTCAATTGACCCAAATACAAGTAAAGGAACATCTAATGTGCCATCAAAGATAAGGCTCTTTGTGAGAGCCAGTACATGACGTACATCATGAAGAGTGAACATGTTTCCTAAACCAAAACGCAGCTAGACCTCACCAATACCACTATCTCCAATGCCATAGGTCATTACCCAAACGAACAGATCTAGTCATACTATGATAGGAGTGAAACCACTCTCTATGAGGGGTCACATGAAAGGAAGCACTTGAACCCATCAACCAATACTGAGTATATCTTGACAAAGCATCAATCAACAATGAAGCATCCAAAGAAGAAGCTACCAAGTTAAGAATATCAGATACATCAAGCTGCACCAAATTAATATCCTCAATCTTAACATTAGACTTCCTAGGCACAATATTGCGATCATCATTCTTATCCTACACTTTACTCTTTACCTTTTCCTTGTGCTTGTCTTCATGCATTTTATGGCACTGTGATTGAATATGACCTGCTTTTCCAAAATAATAAGTAAGACCAAACTTATGGCCACATGACTTACTGTGAGACTGTCCATATTTCCTAGACTAAGACATTTTAGATTCTCTACCATGACCATTTCCATCCTACCAGCCTCTCACAGTCAATGCGTGCGACATGCGTGAAGCATCCACATTCTTTCTATTCACCTCTTTTGTCAAGAGGGCACTCTCAACATCCTAAAATTTCAGCCCATTCTTAGCATAGAGAGTCATACAAAAAGTGTCCCACAATTCAAGTAGAATATCAAGCATAAATAAAGGATGCAAAGTATCCTTGAACTCAATCTCCTATGAATCTAAATAGCTTATGATTCAATGAACTTAGACAGTGATAAAATGATGGTGGACTTGCATAGCTCATTTAGTTTATCCCAATCCTCAACCATAATGTTTTTGGATTTAGTACCCCCATTTTTGAGTGGTCTAACCTCCAATTTTCACAATAAGACTGGCTATATTTGGGTCTTCTAGTAGTTGTGGTTGGTCCCATATACTTTCTTGAAGATAAGATTGTCATAAGAACCATTGGCCATAATGAGACCAAGCAAGTACAAAGAAGCGCAAGATGAAAGCTATTGTAATACCCTACAAATCAGCCCCAACTCCACTGCTAAATCAAGTGGAAGATTGGAGATACTACCAAAGTAATGAGTTATCCACAACCTATAAGCAAAAATAATATCATGTCTAGGTGATTGCCCTCAAATATAATACATAAAATGAAAATGGCATATTGTTATAATAAATTGCAACAATAGGTCAATAACCAACTATGAGCAACCAAGAGGGATGAAGCCAAGAACAATCTGCATTGAAGACTGACACAATTGTAATGTGTTAGAATCATACATGTAATAGGCATAGACATCATACATAGGGTAGGTCTCAAGGATAAATAAAGAGAATTGCCAAATGCATAACTCACTTAGTAAAAAGATCAATACATAACCCAAAAGCATATAAATATCACCAACAACACCTTGATAGACATAAGTACCAAGTCCAAGCCATGAGATCAAATCAGCCATGATAGGATAACTACATCCAACAAGAGAGCACGTACATGTCACAATGAGTCCCACTATCTCACTATAATAAGCTCAAGCTCAACTGCATAAACCAAATGCTCTATAGTACATCCAAGTGCCAATGTGGCTTAGTACATAAAGTGGAGTAGCTCCCACTGAAGCAAAAGTTGAATGCCAAATGAGCAAGCAAATCTCAAAACATCATGTGAATGACGTTGTCATGCCGCTACACGGTCACAGTGTAAAAAACTCTAGAGTGCAGCTTTTTATTGATCTAGAGAGTGAATGTCATATTAGTCATTAATGTCAGTATTCTAGTATGGATGGTTCAAAAATACTAGATTTTTGGACAAGTTTAGCCAATTTTGGATATTTTAGATATTATCTCTTGTAAATATCCAAAAACTATAGGTAACTTCTAGAATAAGATGGCATGTAAAAGAAAGCATGTAGCTTTCAGCCATTTTGGGAGGATTTTATGTAAAAAGAAGGATTGGCGAAATCATGTGACACGCAATCACAGTTTTTAGGCAATGAACATCACTCCGAACCAGAAGATGAAGGAGTGATCTAGTAGAATTCTGGGCAGGTGGCCCCTTTCGGAGCCAATGGAAGCATCAGATTGGCGGTCTAAGTAGCATAAAGGAAGGTATTTTTTAATGCATGTTTTTGTCTATAAGATTTATCTTCTCATAATGCAAAAATAAATTGACAGGCTTCACCTCTATGATTATTCTTCTACATCTTCTATTTCTTTGAGCCCCTTCTCTTCTGCCTACTCCTCTCCCTGAATCTCCCTTCACCCTGCTATCACTTACCCCCATGGTAGACTTTTGACCCCAAACACTCTGACAATGGTGAACCCAATATGAAATTTGGCTGAGTAGATGTGTAGAAATGGGGGATTCTATAGGTTCAAGTGGTGGTGATGCTTTACAACAAATGATTGCTTTGTTGCAGCAACAACAACAACAGCTATTGTTACAATAGTAGATGCAAACTTGGTATCTATACTTTGTGTGTATTGTATAGTGTGTGTATTGTATAGTGTGTGGAAGAAGAAGAAAAAATTAGCAAGAAAACGTTTTGGCCTCCATCTCTCTTCTTGTGTTCTTGAGTGAGCTTTCTCTTGTGTATACAGTGTGTGTTTGGCATAGCAGCTCAAGAAAAGTCCTCCACCACGCGATTCTTGACATGGTATCAGAGCCACACCACTGAGAGAGGCTGATTTTGAAGGCTAAAGTGAAGGATAAGAAGCAAGGTTTGAGCAAGCAAGAAGCTCTCCTATTCTTCCACTCTCTTTCTTGGAGAGTGCATGTAGAGGCACCGGAAGCAAGGTAGAGCGAAAATCTCACATTGCTGTGAGATTTGGTGTGTGAGCAAAGCACTGTATATTTTGGGCGTCTGAGGCCGTTTCAGGCCCCGTTTTAGAGCCGCAAGGGTGTGGATAGTAGTTTCAAGGTACACTGTGATTTCGGCTGTATTGATCAAAAGTGGGTGCACAGATTACAGATTTTGAATATGTAATTTTTGAGGTGTTTGAAGGAAGCAAACATAAGGTTTATCTGCAAAAAAGTTGTAGATTACATGCACTATTGAGCAATTAGTGAAAAAGGTTGCTTGGTGTAGTGATGTGTATGTGTTGTGAAAGATTCCAAAAGACTAGCTTGTTGCATTGTATCCTTGTTTGTGATAATGACAGAGAACAGTGGAAATCCCATTATTGAGAAGCTCGACAAGAACAACTACCCTTCATGGAAGTTCCGTGTGACAAACTTCCTCATTGAAAAGGGCCTTTATGAGTTTCTTTTAGGTGAAGAAAAGGAGCCATAGCTGGGTATCCCTCTGACTGTAGATGAATTAAAAGCATGGAAACAATGGAATGCGAAAGACAAAAAAGTGATGTACTAGCTATTTGTAATCATTGATAATACGATGTTGGGACATATCAGGAATGCAGAAACTTCAGATGTAGCTTGGACAATTTTTGAGAGCATATTTTCAGTAAATACAAAGGCACGAAAGATTCAACTCAAGCAAGAGTTGAATGCCTTGAAGAAAGGGAAAATGTCTATCAATGAGTATGTGTTGAAGGTGGAGAGCATTGCAGATGCTTTAGCAACAATTGATGCAATGCCTAATGATGATGATTTGGTTTCATCCACTTTGAGTGGCTTTAACAATGAGAAGGCATGAAAAACATTTGTTACTTCAGTATATGTACGGAAGCCATTTCAAGATTTTGATGAGTTTATCTCTCTCATTATTACCGAAGAGATCAATATGCAGGGTGACTTATCTGAAAAAAATGGTGAACAGGTTCAAGCATTTTACTCAAGTTCAAGAAGGGGATGTGGTACCTCTTTGAGAGGCCATGGTATGGGACATGCTGGCAATAACCAGCAAAATAGGTTCAATCATCAATTTGGTGAAATGCAGGTTTTAGGAGACCAAGGAAACTTTAGAGGCAGGGGGAGCTCTAGAGGAAGAGGTAGATGGCAGAATAGAGGCTCTGGAAATTCTGTTATTGTTTGCCATTATTGTGGCAAAATAGGCCATATTGCAGCCCATTGCTATGCTAAGAAAGATGATATTCACAGTGGTAAATTGCAGTAAGGAGACTATGCATCGTCTTCACGACAGAATGAAGACAAAAATGAGCATCTGTTTGTTATGCAGCATATGACGAATGCAGTTACAGGAAAGGGGACACATGATGATGTATCGTATGTGTCGATTCAAGTGTATCTAATCGTATGACCAGTCATATTGAATGGTTTGGAGAGATGCAAGACTTACAAAATCCAGATTATGTGTAGATGGGTGATGATTCATGCCACCCAATTTCACACATTGAAAAAGTTTCATTTTCCTTGTATGATGGCCAGACAAAGAGTCTGAGAGATGTATTACATGTGCCATCAATCACAAATAATCTAGTGTCTGTTGGCCAAATGGTAGAGCAGGGGTTACAGATCCAGTTCAATGCAAAAGGTTGTTTTGTAGAAGACTTTAATGATAAGTGCAGGTTGGTCACAAAAGGAAGTAGAGTTGGTTGAATGTTCACTTTAGATGTTGGAATTCTTGTAATGGATGCTCCTACGTATGCTAAAGGAAAAGGAGTAGTTGTAAATATTGAAATATGGCATAAACGTATTGGATATGAAAATGTGCAAAGGCTAAAATTAATGCAGTCTAGAGGATTGGTTACAAGGTTGCCTTCTTTTAGAGTTGCAGAATTGCATAAAGTTTGTGAAGCATGCAAGTTTGGTAAGCAGGCAAGACAACCCTTCTTGCATGACAGAGAAGTGAGTAGAAAAATACTTGATGTAGTGCATACAGATGTTTGGGGGACTACACAGAATGTATCTCTTGGTGGCAGCAAATACTTTGTCACATTTATTAATGACTGTTCAAGGAAGTTATGGGTATACTTCATGAAGGAAAAAAGTAATGTGTTTGAGCACTTCAAATCTTTTAAGGCAGCTGTTGAAATAGAAACATGCTTAAAAGTAAAGTGCTTGAGATCAGATGGAGAGGGAGAGTACCTCTCTAATGAGTTTAGTGGCTTCTTGAGGACTCATGGGATAAAGAGGAAATTTACTTGCAGGTATATCCCACAGCAAACTGGGGTTGCAAAAAGAAAAAATAGGCATATTGCAGAAGTCGCATGGGCATTAATGGCTGAAAAGAATATGCCCAAAAAAATTTGGTCTGAGGCTATCCATACTGCTATCTATATTATGAACAGAACTCCCACAGCTACAGTTCATGGGATGACTCCTGAAGAATGCTTTATTGGCCAATGTATCACACTTGAAGGTATTTGGATGTGTTGCACATGTTCATGTGCAGATGAGCTACAGAAGAAGCTTGATACAAAGGTAGAAAAATGTATTTTTATTGGATGCTCTTTAGAGCAGAAAGGGTATCACTATTATAACCCTATTCACAAGTGAGTTCAGAGTGAGCAGGGATGTTATCTTTGATGAGATGGGCAGTTGGTATGCACCTAATGGTTATGTATTGGATTATGATAATGATCAAGATAGCTATGTGCAAAAAGAAAAACAAGAATCACAGAGTCTTAGTGGACCTGAAACATCATCGGGTACTATACCTATAGTGAGCCCTTGGTCTGGGAGACTAAGGACTAGTCCCACATCTTCAGGTAGATCTATAAGTGTTGTAGGGAAGGACAAAGGAAAGAAGAAAGTATTGGATGGTAATGATGCATCTACTAGTCATTTGGGATTTGATGGAGATTCTAGTGGTTCAGAGAGTTTGGATGATGAGCTCAGTATTCCTTTAGTCAGGACACCAGGTGTACAGAGAGCTCATAGTAATATAAAGGCTCCATTGAGTGATCCTGTGGTACGCAAATCTAGCAAGGTCAAATATCATGTTACAAGATTTGGTTTTGAAGGTTATGCAGCTCACCATTATGCTTATATGGTAAAACTAGTTGAGGATGTTGAGCCCACTTGTTTTGAGGATGATGTTGGTCATGCTCATTGGGATGCAGCAATGGATGAGGAGATGGATGCATTAGAAGCCAATAGAACTTGGGATTTGATACCCTTACCTAAGGGTAAGAAAGCTATTGGATGTAAGTGTGTTCACAAAGTCAAGCATAATGCAGATGGTTCAATTAGTAGGTATAAAGCTAGGCTGGTTGCAAAAGGCTATGCTCAAACATATGGCATAGATTATAAAGAGACATTCATTCCAGTTGCTAGGATGGAAACTGTTAGATGTGTGATTGCCTTGGCAGGAGCCAAAGGTTGGAATTTGCAGCAAATGGATGTTAAGAATACCTTCTTGCATGGTGAATTGCAAGAAGAGGTGGTGTATATGGAGCAGCCAGCAGGTTATGAGGATTTAGAGCATCCCACATATATGTGCAGGTTAAAGAAGATGCTCTATGGGCTGAAGCAAGCACCTAGAGCATGGTCTGACAAGATTGGAGAGTATCTTATCAATGTTGGATTTTGTATTTCTGATGATGCTGATCACTCACTTTATGTGAGAAAGGGAGATGTAGGTTTGGTCATCATAGTTATCTATGTGGATGAATTGATTATTACAGGCAACAGTGACAATGGGATTGCTGAAGTTAAGGACTTATTGAAGAAGAAGTTTGAGATGAAATATTTGGGTGAGCTGAGATACTTTCTTGATATTGAGGTGATCAGATGTGATGATGGTATATGGCTATCCCAAAGGCAATATGGCTTGGATATGTTATCCAAGTATGGTATCGCAGCATGTAAGTCTCTTTCACTCCATTGGAGAAAAATATGAAGTTGAGTGCCGA
Organism: Lygodium microphyllum; assembly: GCF_053477565.2. Lineage (NCBI taxonomy): Eukaryota > Viridiplantae > Streptophyta > Polypodiopsida > Schizaeales > Lygodiaceae > Lygodium > Lygodium microphyllum. Next base: position 63,523,883 of record NC_141147.1, on the reverse strand, counting down.
CTTTAGAGATGAGATAGAAGACCCTACTATGTTTAAGTTGATAGTAGAGAGTTTGATTTACATGTCTATCACAAGGCTAGACTTAAGCTATGTTGTTGGCCTTGTCAGTCAGTTTATGCAGATGCCTAGAAAGCCTCATTTGGATACAGTTAGATGTATATTGAGATATGTGAAGTCCACTTTACATTATGGATTTTTTTATGAGGCAAGTAAGGACGTACAGGTCTTTGGATACACAGATGCAGATTGGGCTAGTAGCATGTCTGATAGAAGATCTACTAGTGGATTCATGTTTTCCCTTGGTAGTGCAGCAGTTACATGTAGCAACAAAAAGCAACCTACAATTGCGTTATCGAGTAAAGAGGCTGAGTATAGAGGTGTTGCTATGGCAACATGTGAGGTGGTATGGCTGCAAAAGTTATTAGGTGATTTGGATGTGCAGGGAGATGGTCCACTTGTCATTCATTGCGACTACATGAGTAGCATACAGTTAGCTAGGAATCCAGTGTTCCATGCTAGGACAAAATACATTGAGGTGCACTACCACTTTGTGAGAGAGAAGGTACTTGCAGGAGAGATTGACTTGATATATGTTAGCATACAGGACTAGATAGCTGACATTTTCACAAAGGCATTGGGTGTAGAGAAGCTTCGAAAGTTTCGAAGCTTACTTGGAGTTACAGAGATAGAATTGAGCCTGAGGGGGAGTGTTGAGATGGCAAGCTCAACACATGCGGACATTGATGATGGACAGCTTGGCTAGATGAGTCCGCACGTCTACATTTAGCACGTTGGTGGTCATTATGATACTCACATCGCCATAGACTTATCACTTATTATATTTAGTTTGTTACACCTACCTAAGCTGGCAAAGATATAATGCCAGTCGATTAATGTAGTCGGTTATGTACTGTTTGACTTAGAAGGCCACTTTTCTTTATGTTGTATCTTATCTATACTTTGTGTGTATTATATAGTGCATGGAAGAAGAAGAAAATATTAGCAAGAAAACGTTTTGGCCTCCATCTCTCTTCTTGTGTTCTTAAGTGAGCTTTCTCTTGTGTATACAGTGTGTGTTTGGCGAGCAGCTCAAGCAAAGTCCTCCACAACACGATTCTTGACACTTGGCCTGCGAGTATTGGGCTATGGGACTAATCCGTCTAATGAAGTCAATTCCCAATTTTTCCAAAGGTTGTCTTGCAATGATTGGGGTTAGCTCCATCTTGTCCTTGTGAATAGGTACCTTGGTCTGCTGGCACTCATCATAGTGCTTTACAAATCGTGATGCATCTTAAAACAGTGTAGGCCACCATAGTTGAGACTACAACGCCTTGCGAGTTGTCGAGTCTCTGCTGAAGTGTCCTCCAATAATTTTGATGTGGGGTTCTACAAATATGTCATGCATTTCATGCTTGCACACACACCTATGTAGCAAGCCATCATGCCCTAGCCTGTAGAGCTGACTTGCTATCAATTGATAGGGTTGTATCTTGAGGATAAGTCACCTAAGTCGGGCTTTCTCGATAGGTCTTTCGAGTAGTCCGTGTTCAAGCACTTGGACTATAACATCTACCCAATATGTCATCAAATCTGCTCTAAACAAATTTTTCTCACTAGATATGTTAAAGAGATGCACATCTAGCAAATCGTCGATGATACCCTGTCCATCAGCTTCTCCCATGGGTATACAGGACATGTGGTCAGCCATGTAACATTATTTTCCCTTGTGCACAACCACAGAGAAGTTGAATTCTAATAGCAAAAGTAACCATCGATGTGGCATGTAGCACAAGGTTTATTAACAAGATAGAGCAAGGCTTGATGGTCAACAAAGAAAGTAAAAGGCATAGCCAATAGATAATGCCAAAATTTATTTACAGCAAACACCATGGCTAAACCTTCTCTCTCCATCCTGGAATAGTTTATTTCGATGTTCGTCAGTTGTCTGCTAGCAAAACTCACTAGATAGTCTAGATTGTGTTTGCCAAGCTGGCATAACACTGCTCCCACGGCAAACTTCAAGGTGTCGATGTGGACATGGAAGATTATGATCTAGTCTGGGGCTTGTAGTATTGATGTGGTTGTCAAAAAAAATTTTAACTCTTCATATGCATATTGGCATTCCTTGGTCCATTTGAATACTATCAGGAGTTTGTAGAGTGGTTTAGCAATTAATGCATAGTTCAACACAAATCGCTAATAGTATCTTCATATATGCCCTAGGAAGCACCGAACTCCCTTGTAATTGGCTAGTGGTGGAAGGTGAAAAATAACCCTAACTTTTGAGAAGTCATTGGCAATGTCATTCTTGGATGCCACATGCCCTAGGATGCATCCATGCTTTACCCAAAACTGGCACTTAAGGGCGCAGGTTAATCTGCATCATTCAAAGGCTGCGTGGAGTTTGTCTAGGTTTTCTTTCTAGCTCGAGTCAACACATAGGTCATCAACAAACACTTCTAAATCCTGCCAAATCATGTCCTTAAAGATGGTACACATGAGCCATTGAAATGTGGTTGGTGTTTTTATTAGCCCCCCAAAGGGCATGACTATGTAGGCAAAGACATCCCACTCAGTAGTGAATGCAATCTTATGCCTATCATTAGGATGCACTTACACTTTCTTATAATTAACACACTCTGATTTTTTCATTCTTCTTAACGACAATAAGCTCAAAGTTACTAGGGTAGTTACTAGCATCGTAAGAAGATTGCTAGTTTCTTGCTTATCTCTTGATTGTGTACTCCTTGGCCAATGACCCTGGCTAGCTTGCTGGCCTGTGGCATTCAAGATCTGTCTATTCGACACCGTTTGAGGTGCACTCGCATCTCTTGACTTCGGTCGCATAAGTGAAATCGGTATGCTAGCGAGATTATCGATTTCATCCTCCAAGATGGGCTCAGCATCCCCTTTAAGAGTTCCTGGGATTCTCTCACCCACTCCTTGACTTTATCTATGGTTTCTAGTCAGTGCTTTGGATTGGGATACTCCTCGACCATAGCACTCCCTTTTTTCGTAGTCTTCAAAGTTGATATTTTTGCCTCTACATCCATGAATTTCATCCTTGTGGGCAGTGTCATGGCACTCTTAGTTTTAAGTGCGACCTTTGCTTCGCTTTTCTTTTTCCTTCGCCTACGGCTCTTATTTCCTATTGAGGGTGTGTCTATGTTGCTAGGCCCTAGCAGTGATATGCCAGCCCATTTCATCTATGCTCGGGTCATAACATGCAATGGGATGGGTGTAGCCTCTCCATCAAGTGTTTCAACTCCAAACAGCCCCAATGGTACTAATGGCATAATTCCCAATCTAGAGGATGGTTTTCATCTAGGGTAATTTGCAAATAGGTGGATGATTCTCGGTTGGCTTGCTCCCTCTCGAGGCAAGCACGAGGATATGAGCCCTAGGTGATCGCAAGTCCAAGTAATTGGCTCTTCGGTCTGCCCTCCTAAGCCTCTACCTCTACCTCTACCTAATGCCATCACTGACAATGGTCGATAGTCCATAAGGATTGGATTACCCTCTTCGTCATATGAGACATAAGGGTTTACATATACCTCTTCGTCATTTGGCTCCTCCATGTAGTGGATTGGAGCATCACTCGATGGGTGGGTTACAAAAGGTCCAAGCTGCTTTGAGATTGCAGGGATCTTTGAATGGCTCTTAGAGCCCTTGGGTGACTCATAATCCTGCAAGTAATGAGGTTGCTACTAATGCTACCGCACTTTGCTCTGCCAATGTATTGTCAATGAGCTGCTTTGTGAGAAGCTCACTCAGCATAAAGTCTGCCTCTAGCACACACACACACTCTCTCTCTCTACGTTAGGTCCTATTCGATTCCTATTCGCTAGAGCTTGGACTTCTTGCATCTCTATGTCTTACCGTAATTTCCTAGTGTGCTGCTCTTAGTTGTACACTGCAATGCTTTGCAGTGTCTTATGTGCTAATTTCCTCTCTTACTCAATGTCTATGATGATCTCCTCTAATGGCCTACCATGGTGGTCCATCCGAGTTTGTAGATCATGTTTAGTCACCATTTGCTAGATTTCAACTGGAAAATCTCCCAAGTCAAGCTCGTCACTTCTATGGTTCGCACTAGTTTCTGCCATGTATGCGCCCTCTTGCTCCACCAAGTTGTTGATGAGATTGATCAAGTCAAGAGGCTCCACGAGCCATCCAACACATCTAGAAGGTTATCGGAAGGTTTCCCCGTCATGGAAGTGTTCTGCTTCCCCAAGTTGCGCTAGATCTATCAATTTTCACTCCCAACATTTGGTCCGATTTGACAGGGTCCAATTCTCAATGTTCGATTCTCAAAATTGGATGTTCGAGCATGGGCAATTTGATTTTCATTTGCCCAAATTTGATGTGTTTTATTTCCACGTGGTCCGATTTTGGGCATCTGATTTTTGTGAGTCCGAGTGTCCGATGGGGCCGATAGTCCGAATCGAACGAGCTATGCATCCGATCGGATGGGTCACAAGGGGTCTAAATCCGATTGTTGATTTTTGCACCTGATTGGACGGTTTGAATAGTGTCCAAGTGTCTGATTGCCAAGAATTGAACAATCTGATGATCTAGAATCGGACGCTCGAGTCAGATTCTGGGAATCGGACTTTGACGACCTGGTTTGATTCCGACGGCACAACAACTACAATGGAAAAATTTCAATTCGTGGTGCCACTTTAATGCACATAAGGTCACATACACTTGCAGAATGGGGGCCAAGTTTGTATATACCTTGGATGGTTGAAAAACTCTTGCACAAGTCGATTGATCCGTCGCAAGCCCTAGGTATCTCTCTTCTCTCTCAAGCTCTCTTGGTAATATCCACGCATGGGAACCATCCCCCCTTAAAATTACTCGAAATTTTTTTTCCCCCTGTCGTCACCGACAATAGGTGCCAAGGAGGGGGGAAGGGAAAGGATGAAGGGGAGGAAGCTGACGACATGGAGGAGAGAGAGGGAGACAACAATGCCAACACTAAGGACATGGAGGAGATGATGACGATGGCAACAAAGAAGGAGTTGAAATGCAAGATGATAGCGGGATGGCAGAAGAGGACAATGATCTGATGATGAGATCAAAAGGGGGAGGGGCACATGTGTGCCACCTCACTCCCCCCAAACCCCCCTCCTATTATGAACCCCCCAAAATTGTAAAGGGATAGAGAAGATTACGACCTCTTTTTTCCTTCCCCCCCTTTTTCTTGCTGTGAGAGAGAGAGAGAGAGAGAGAGAGAGAGAGAGAGAGAGAGAGAGAGAGAGAGAGAGAGAGAGAGTCCCCTTGCTACCAGAAAGAGAGAGAGAGAGAGGGAGAGAGAGAGGGTGAGGGTGAGAGTGAGAGAGAAAGATAGAGGGGGAGAGGGAGAGAGAGGGAGAGAAAGAGAGAGGTGAGAAGAGAGGAGAAGAAGAAGAAGAAGAAAGAGAGGTGAGAAGAGAGAAAGAAGAAGAAGAAGAAGAAGAAGAAGAAGAAGAAAGAGAGGTGAGAAGAGAGAAGAGAGAAAGAAAAAGAAGAAGAAGAAGAAGAGGTAGAGCATCTTGCTGCCGGTTGAAAGAAAGAGGGATAGAGAGGGTGAGAGAGAGAGAGAAAGAGGTGATAGAGAAGAAGAGGGAGAGAAAGGGAAAGGTGAAAAGAGAGGGAGACAAAGAAGAAGAAGAAGAGAGAGGGAGTGGGAGAGAGAGGGAGAGGGGGAGAGACACCCTTGGAAGGATCTTCTTCTCTTCCCCTCCTTAGAGGGTGTCCACACACGTCCTTTCTTCTCCCATTGCCCGTGAACCCATATCCCATTTTTGCGAGATTATTCTTCAATCACAAGCTCATTCCACTCCCCAATTGGCCCCCGCTAATTGAGTACAAGGCATGGAAACCTTGTGCAAAGTGCGTCTAAAAGAGAAGAGGATCGGGGATGGTACCCAAGCGGAAATTGTCACACACAGATGGCAATCCCTCAACGAGCAACAAAGCCTTGGGCAAGGTCATCACTGCCAATCCAACTGTGGTACCAATCGTAAGTAACATATTTCTAGATTAATGAATGTTTGCTTTGATTCTCGCATAAGATGCATTAGAGTCACACGAGAATGGTTTATTGAAAAGGATAAATTCATTGCAAACATTCGAAAGGTGGAGTTTGTGAAGTGCTTGCATCAAGAGAAGAAAATTGCATCTAGTTGTTGCTATGCGACAAATTCGTACATAGCATAAATAGCATATAAGACTCCAAGGTATTGTTAAATCTTCTTTTCTGGAAAATAATAGATAAGTATTTTACCACATTGAAAGTGTAATTGATCTTGCACGCTTGATAGATCACATGGTAAGTGATCTATTCTAGAGGAAATTCATCTCGAAACTCTAGCGCATAGTTAACACAAACAACGATCATAAAAATTAAAAACTAAGATATCTCGAGGTCTGTCGACTGATAGTGACTATGTTTATCAATTCTCTTCGGGGTTGGGCTAGATGCAAACAACATCTCCAAGCCCCAAAGGCAAGGGAAGAACTCAATGGATTAGGAAACCCTGGGATCAAGTACAGACCAATACTTCTAAACTTGTTGGGAAGAAGGCTGGGTTATCAATCAATATAAGTGATTAGTAGAACTTATGTCTTGTACAGTGTTTGAAACCTTAACATATGCCTTATCCGAAAGAAGGGTGTGTTAAGTAAAATTTACATAGAACTGCTCCTAATCCCAGGGGGAGAGCAAATACGCAATGGGAAGGTTATTGCGACTATTCTTGCAATGTTTGGAAAATGATTACATTGTTCTTTCTGTTTATTGATCGAATAACGTCCTAAATGCTTCTGCATTAAACTGATTGTTGGGATGTGATTTGGATGATTATTCCAAGTGCTTGTGTTTGATGGTAAATGCATGGCAGGGGTTTGTGATGACAAGTTGCCATGGGAATAAAGGAATATTTTCTTGGAAGATGATATTAGGCTGATTGCCTTGATTGTGCTTGATTCTTAATTGGATTAATTAAGGAAGGATATTTTGCGGGGTGAATCATCTCCAAGGTCATGGCACGTTTCAACCTGAGAGGGCACTGCTCGGTTCACGAGCAAAAGGTTGAGTGGTAAAAAGGCCAACCACCATAGAAAGTGTGTCTCATTTCTAGGTCGCTTGGGGTCAGTGGAGCTTTGGACACCCCTTTGCCTAGTTCGGAATGTAGTTGTAGACTACCATGAGCCCAACGTCTAGGGAGTTGGAAGATCCTATTCTAGATGATGGATGGAAATTATGGTGCCATGTGATTTGGACCGAGTACTTCTGTTGGACAAAAGGGATACATAATTTCTCCTGTATGGGTAGGAGACAAAGATTAACGTGAAGATAAGTTAAGGAATTTGTTTGAACTTGGTTGTCAAAGGATTACTTGCTTTGTATTCGTGCTTGTGCCATAAATTACACAAACAAAACCTATTTCCTAAAATGCCTAATTAAAGAAGCTAAATTTGAATGTCACACATAAATATGATAAGACCTAATTAGAAAACTAAAGCTATCAAGGGAATTGGGTGAACAGAACTCCCAATGGGTCCTACGGTTAGGTGGTCCTAGAGAACTGGGAGGCTTCTCACAAGGTTCTACAGTCATATGACCTTTAGGTACTGTTAGGTTAGAGTTTCGATTCATGTAGTTAGGTAAGAGTTTCGATTCATGTTGTTTTAGGGGACAGGAATGGGACTATGCCCTATGGGCAGAGAGGTTGAGCAGTGCATCCCTCTCATTTCCCATTCTCTTTGAACCAAGTGTGGCATGGATCTGATTCGGATTGGTTATCTCTACGTAAAGTAGGATGTTTAAAACTTGACGCTAGAATGCTGTCAGGAGACCTTAACCCCTAGGAACCCAGATTTCAGGTCGATCCTAGTGGGTTCAGTAACAAACGTTTCACTACAAGGCAGACTTGGGAAACCCTGGCAACAAACCCTGTAGCATTCCATGGGAATGCGGGCAGGGACTGTTGAGTGTGAAATATGTTGGTTTTTTGGCTGTTTTTTGTTGTTTTTTATGATAAATGGTTGTTTATTTTGAAGTGTTTGGAAAGTTTTAGATAAGTTTGAAGGGTTTTTGATGGTTTTTGATGAGGATGTTTGGTTCTGTAAGGTCTGATTTTCTTCTGTTTTCTCCTGTTTTGTTTCTGTTTTAGTAGTAGAGATGGTTGAATGAATGTTTTGAGAGATGATTGAAGTTGTGTGGAGAGGTTTATGAAAGATTGAATCGGTTTTGTTTTGGTTTTTATGATTTTTATGGGTTCTGTTGATCTTCTGTGAAGTTCTGTAAGCTTCTGTAGCTCTATTGTTCTGTACTTATGTTGCTTTGTGGTTCTGTTCTGTTGTTTCTGTTGAGTGTTATGATGGATGTGTGGATATTTTGGGAAGTGTTTTTGTCTTAGGAAAGGATGAATGGAAGCTCTATCTAAGCTAATTGAAGTGAAGAAGTAACTGTTGAAGATTCACAGAAGGTTTCAGAAAACAGTGATAGAAGACAGATCGCACAGGACACTATGAAGTCTCTGGTGACCCTTCATATCAGACATACCTTTTGGAAGGTGTATCTTCATGTAGCAGAGTCCCGTTGCCAATTTCTAAGGGAGAGTACAATGAAGACCCCGATCTTCATGTAGCAAAGTTTATGGTAGCATGTGTGGCTCACAATGCCTGAACCCCTGAGCATTGGTTGGCAATCTTTCCCGCCACTTTCAAGGGCACGGCATTTCAGTGGTATGAGAGACAAGCAGTAGGAACTTTTGGCACATGGGACGTTGGCCTTCCTCACTAAATTCAAGCGTGAAGGTTTTGAAGAGCAGATGCGAGAGGAGTTCATGAATTTAAGTCTGTCCTCTGGAGAAAGAGTGGAAGCTTATGTCTCGCAAATGGAATCCATCCTGAAGAGATGGACCAACCATAATCTAGATGATGGCATTCAGAAGGGAGTGTTTCTCAGAGGTCTACAACCAGAAGTTTGTAAGTTTGTGGAGCTGCAAAGACCAGCCACACTGCAAGCTACCAACAGAAGGTACAAGACTATACGATGAAGTGGAAGCTAGATTGGCGATGAATCCAGGAAGAGGAGTCCCACCTCCTCTGATGCCAAGAATGATGTAACCACCAAATACAATCCCAGGGACTATCCCCTACCCCTACCAACAGATGCCCCCAGTATCACAGTACAGTGTACCAAATCCACAGTGCCACAATCAATGCCTCAAATGATGGTTCAACCACAACAACAATGGTCCCAAACAATTTTCCCAATCCCAAATCAGCAGCAATAGTGGAACCCTACCAACTGGAGCCAACAGCCAACAGTTCAAATAGGAGCTCTGAATCAGAATCAGAACAGAGACCCCTCTGCACCAGCCCAACCTGTTTATGCAGTGATTACAGAGACTCCTCAAAACCCTACTACTAGTGCCTCAGGAGGAGAAAGCTTGAAGGATTATTTATCCAACTCAGTTGCAAATATCAAAAAAGGAGTTGATGGATGTGATTACAGAGCAGTTGCAGACACTCAAAGTGAATACCACTAGCATATCCAACGTTGCAAGAGCAGGAAGAGATGTGATGCGGTCAAATACTTGGTGTGGTAAGTGTCATCAAGCAGGCCATTTAGCCACTAAATGCACACGAAAGCCAACTGTCCCTGGAGCTTTCTGCTCCTACTACCTTAGGAAGAACCATACAGAGGATATTTGCTCTCTGAAAGAGATGCATGAACGAAGAAGAAAGGAAGAAGACGCAAGATTCAACTTGGTGGAATCCAAAATGACAACCCAGGATATTGGACCCAAGCCTAGAGAGTTTGGTCCTGATTTTGGTCCAAGGAGGTTTCCCTCTCAAAGTTACAGAGGAAAACAGTCTGGCGGTGGTCAGAGATCAGAAGTGGAGTGTTACAGATGCAGAGAAAAGGGACATATTTCACCAAATTGTCCAAATCCTGGAAGGTTAGTGGATTACAAGCCCTTATACAGTCGATGCAAAGGAGAAAGCCACACTGCAAAAGACTGTCCAAGCCTAGCCCTAATGAAAAATAGTGCTACTGATAATCTGTCCAAGGCCCAAGAGCCTACCTCCAATTTCGTGGAATTGGAAGTTGCTGCCATCACGCGTGCAAGGAAGAAGGAACCACCAATCCAGAAAGAAAATAATCCTCCTGCCAGAACAGTGAAGTTCAATCTTCCAACAGAAGAACAGAACAAAATAGAGCCTAACAGTGCTGTACAGAGCACTACAGTGCCACAGGGAGTCACAGAGACAATTCCAGAGACAGGACCAGAGGTCCAGGAGATAGAAGAGGAGGAAGTGCCACGAGTGGCAGAAGAAGTTCCCATGATGCCCCTGTTGGAAGAAAAAAGGAAAATGAAAATGGGTGTCGCCCCATTTCCTAACTGGTTAGAGAAGCCAGTGGATCCTATTAAGGAATATGATCTGGTCAGCGATCTAGATACCTTTAAACCAAACCTCACATTTCGACAATTGTTGATGTTGTCTCCCAGTTGCCGAAAAAGGTTCAAAAGTATACTAACAAGAAGACGTGGCTTAAGGATTGCTCCCTCAACAACAACAAAGTCCAACAAAGCTCTAGAGCTTGTAAAAAGTGGATGTGGCTAACGCCTTCCTAGATCCTAGTACCCCAGAGACTGGCGTGTGGATAGAAGGCTGCTTTATTGCAAATGCATTGATTGATGGTGGCTCATCAGTGAACATTATGACGGATGTGACAATGAAGAATCTAGGCCTACAAGGTATGCAACCAACTCAATGGCTCATCAGACTGGCAGATTAGAGCAGAATCAAGCCTTTGGGCATTCTCCCATATGTGAAGACTACAGTGGCTGGAAAAGATTATTGGTTAACCTATTTGGTGGTGAAGCCAAACTCTTATGGTACATCCTACCCCCTGTTACTGGGCAGACCATGGATTTTTGAAGCTAGAGCAAGGACGGACTGGTTCAAAGAAACCTTGACCTTGGGTAGAGGACCCAATAAAGTGGTGCTGAAGCTATATGGTGCTCAAAAAGGACATGGATCCACCTCCTTGGAATTATCTTCTGACTCCCCCAATGAGGCTACAGATGGAACATCAGTAAAAGAAGATGCTTTCAAACAGATCCTTCCCAAGAAAATAGAGACACATTCCCTAACAGTGGGTACTATAAGCCAACTCCCAAAAGATGCAAAGCCATTATCAATGGGTGAATACTTCCTGCCTGAACCAGGAACAATTTCCGAAATCACTTCTGATAGTGAGATAGAAGCATGGATGTACTGCTCTCCCTATTACATGGCCATAGCAAAGCCAGAGACAGAGGCAGAAAGCGAAGCAGAGGACCTGTTCTTCTCTTACAGAGCGCCTACAGAGGCAGAGCCGGAGTCTGAAGAGGATGATGATGAATCTGAAGAGGAGACTTTGAAAGCGAGACAGAAGAAATCACTCCACCCACAGAAGGCATAGATGAGGAGGGAGTTCCAGAAGCTTCAGAAGCAGAAGACTCCATGCTTTGGGACAGAATGGCAATGGTACCCTTTGGATTGGTAAATGGATCTTTCCATAGGCAAAGCCTATATAAGAAGTGGATCAAGAAAAGTAAGCCGTCTTTTATCAGTGGTTCTTGTCGCACCCATTCACACTTGTTAAGAAAGGATGATGATGATGCTCCTTGTCAACAAGTACCAGTCACAAGGCCACAATAGAATTCCGAGAGCCCCTGTTATGTAACATTCCTGGATGCATCCTCTAAAGAGGAGTCCTCAAGCTCTAAGGTAATTAGCATTCAAACCAAAACCAAGACAGCGTTGATCCCATTTCACCATTTCAAGGAGCAACCTAAGTCCTTACTGAAAGAAGGCGTAGTGGGACATCAGAAGAGGACACCACCCCCTTGAAGGAGTCGGATCTGTACCCAGAAGCAGTCCGTGGGACCTTCATTCGTGAAGTAGAAGGTGAAAGGCAGTTAACCTTTGTGGATGCAGATGGCACTAAACGCCACTTGAAGGTGGGTAACAGCCTACCAGAAGAGGAGTTGTCAACCTTGTACAGCTTGTTGAAAGAGAATTTGGACGTGTTTGCATGGTCCTATAAAGACCTAAAGGGGATTGATCCCACAATGTGTCAGCATCATATTGACTTGGAGCGTGATGCCAAGCCAGTACAGCAACAACAGAGGTGAATGAACTTGAATTATTCCACATTGGTGAAAGCTGAGCTGCTGAAGCTTTTGGAAGCAAAGTTCATCTATCCAGTGGCCAACAGTGAATGGGTCTTACCCATCGTGGTTGTACCCAAGAAGAATGGCAAGCTTCGTATATGTGTGGATTTCCGCAAGTTGAATTCCAAGACGAAGAAGGATCACTTTCCTATCCCTTTTACATACCAGCTGTTAGACACAGTGGCAGGACATGAGCTTTACTCCTTGTTAGATGGCTTCAATGGATACAACCAAGTGCAGATAGCAGAAGAAGATCTGTCCAAAACAACCTTCACCACAGAATGGGGGAACTACGCTTACCGAGTGATGCCGTTTGGGCTCTGCAATGCCCTTGCTACCTTCCAGCGAGTCATGATGGCCACATTCCAAAATCATCTGCACGACTTTATTGAGGTATATTTGGATGACTTCTGTGTTTATAGTCTGATTCATGAACACTGGGGACATTTGGAACAATGCTTTGACCGATGCCGGGAGTATGGGATCTCCCTCAACCCCGATAAATGCATGTTTGGAGTCTCTTCTGGAGTTCTGTTGGGCCACATTGTCTCTGCACAAGGGATATCAACAGATCCTGCAAAGATCGAGAAGATCATAGCTCTGACAGCACCCACCAACCTCAAATAGTTGAGGGGATTCCTAGGCCATGTGGGTTACTACAGAAGGTTCATAGCCCATTTTGCAACAAAGGCAACCCCCTTGCACAAGCTTCTGAGGAAAGATGCAGAGTTTATTTGGATGGAAGAATGTGGCAAAGCCTTTAACACTCTGAAGCAGTGTCTGATTGAGGCACCCATCCTGCAACCTCCTGATTGGACGAAGGAGTTTCATGTACACACTGATGCATCACTTGAAGGGCTAGGTTGTTACTATGTTTCCCGCAGCACAGAGGAGCAGAAAACATAAAAAAGGGAAATAGCAAAAAAGGCACTTTGATCGGTAACCAGACCCTGAAAAATTTAAAGGTTCGGGCACAACCCTCAGAAAGTCTCAGTGTAGCCCGAGGCGACAAAAGAGTAAAAGGCGCACCATTAAATACGGAAGCGCTCCCAAATCATTGTAAAAGAGCGCCAGGCTCGCTCCTATGTAAAGTGTACGCATTAGTTGGGGACAGGATAAATTAGAATGGTGGGAAATGGGAAAAAGGGCCTAGGCTACGGCCGGCCATGTAAAAAAAGGGAAAAGGGGATGACTGCCCAAAAAGGATTTAGGGCTTTGTATATAAAGTTGAAAAGTGAATGAGAAGCTCATTCTTTGGTGTGGCAAAAGGACTCTTCTTCTTCCCCTCTTCTTCTCTCCTTCTTGCTTGTGTGTGCTCTTGAGAGAGGGAGTGTGAGAGTGTGAGGGAGTGAGTGTGTGTGGGAGTGAGGGATCAAGAGGGTAAAGCTCTTCACCATCTCCTCTCCTTCTCTTCTCTTCTCTTCTCTTCTCTTCTCTTCTCTTCTCTTCTCTTGCGTACGCGGCTATGGAGGATGGAGCTTGGAGATGGAGGAAGCTTGAGGATTCTTGAGCTAGCATCAAGAATCGTGGAGCTAAGGAGTGCAAGAGAGGGGAGAGTACTCGATCAAGTATCAAGGTAAGCTCACTACACTCGTAGGATCGACGGCGCATTGGCTAGGTGAGAGATAGCCATTAGAGCTCGCTTGGAACTCTTGAACAATAAGCGGTCCGTGGGTCTTGGTGGTTGAGCGAAAGCCCCCACATTTGGGTTCCGTTTTGCCGGGACCAATGGATTCAAGCTTGAGCACTTGCACGCCTCATATCGAGCATCGAAATTAGGGTACTCATCCTTGAAACGGAGCTTGAGATAGGTAGGAAGTTTGGGAGTTTTTAATCTTCAAAACAAGTAAGTATTTTGGGATATTTTGGTTGTTTGATGATTGGAAAGCATGGAGAATCTATTTAAGTTTTTTGCCTTTCATCTTTGTTGCATTTAGCATAGGTTAGTGTTAGGAAATTGAACCGGAAAAGGGTAGGGTTTACTATTTCAAAACAGGGCAAAACATGAAAAAATCGTGCAAAATGTGTAAAATGCTCGCTAAGGATGCCTAAGATTGGCAAGTGAGTGACTGGGGGCATCAACGCCACATTTGGGAAGGCATATAAGAGCCAGTAGGCCAAAAGAGAGCTCATTTGTGCCATTTCACAGAGAGAGAGAGAGAGATAGAGAGCTCCAGCCCGTGTTGATTCAATCGCATCACCGACGCACTTACCGGCCCGTTTAGGTATACAAACCTCTCCCTCTACTTCCCTAGATAGGATCTGGAAGTGCATGACCATGGCACCGGCCTATATTTGGTAAAATAATCAAAATCGCATTCGCGCAGGTTACGTGCACCACATTCGGCCCGTCCGAGTGGCCTCTCCTGGGCTGAGTCCTAGAATCGGCCCTCGGTCCTTGTCACTCGGCCCACTCGGCCAAACCCTAGTCGGCCCTCTCGTTTGAGGCAACTATCCGAGTCAACCCACTCGGCCGTCTGAGTCAAAGCTCTTTGCCACATGGCACATCCGGCCTCGGCCCATCCAAGCGTCCCGTCCGAGTCTCAAATTCGGCCCTCGGCCACACCTGAGATTCGGCCCTCGGCCAAGTGCCGTTCGGCTTGTCTGAATTACCCTGTCCGAATCCACCATTCAGCCCATCCGAATCAAACTCATCCGAGTCAAATCCAGAAATTCAGCCCTCGACCCCGTGCCTCGGCCCATCCGAGTGACCTACTCGGACCCTGCAATTCGAACCAGTTGGTCCGAGTGTAACTTTCTGTCAAATCTGTCAGAAATTTGACCTGACCCGGCAAATACGCATTAGCACAAACTGTTGAAACCCTTCGGGCACTCAAAACTTGATTTTGGCACACGTGATAAGAGAAATTGTAGTGCGCAGCCGCTTAGCGGCTAGAAGTGGACAGTTGCAGGACCCAAGGACTTGGACGCGAGCCGTTGAACCGTAAAATCTGATCGATCGAAAGTGAACAAGGCAATATACAAGGAAACCCTAAACCCTGACTAAACGGCCAGAAAATGGACCTGCAAGCCTATCAGGCCTGAAACAAGCGATAGTGTGTAGGACGCTGAGGAATTGGTTGCTGCACTCACATGGAATTTTCGCACTTGAAGTACACTTAAGAAAGCTGAAAGCCTGATTGGGGACAAGTGCACGAGGAATCACACACTCACCGAGTGACCCTAGATTGAGGTCAGTATTCAATAACCAAAGGGACTCACTCAGATAAAACACTCAAGGAACCCACCAATAGGAGAGGACCCAAGATATAGACAAACCATCAAGCACAGAGTAGGACCAAGCAAGGAACGCCAACGACGGAGATCTGTCAAGACTATTCAACGTAATCGACAGCGTAGTGGAGCGCAAGAATTCGACCATGACAGAAGAAAGCTCAGACCATCGGTCTAATGAGGAGCTCGATTTGAGTGTATTCTTAGATGCTATCCAGCCGTTGGTGAGTAGTTACGACGCGCACGCCCGGTACGAGCACTGCGGCAGGACAGCAGACGCAATCATTGCAGACCTAGAGGAGAAGAGAAGGCTTGCCCACAAGGCATTGCAGGGAATGGCTGATTATAATAGGGATCAGCAGGCTAGGAGTAAAAGGCAAAGCATGGAGCTGCATGAGGTGCAGCGAGTGCTGAACTTGGCTGGCCGAAACCGAACGGACCATGAGAGAGCACTCCTCATGAAACGACTGCTCGATAACACCGCAGTAGAGCAGAGTGCCACCGCACTAGTGATGTCTCTACTTGCAGGATTAGGGGCGAACCAAGGCCCAAAAAGCTAGGCCCAAATACCAATTGTTGCCAAGCAACTCGATAAGTACCAACCGCATGATGATCCATACAGCTTTGTTGAGCAGTTTGAGCAAGTCTGCAAAGCCAACGGCCTCAATGACCAAACTTAACATTTGCAAGCATTCGGGCTTTGCCTAAGAGACAAGGGTAGGACGTGGTATACAAGCCTGAATGGTGTAGAACAAGCCAACTTCAATAATCTCAAGGATCTCTTCGTCAGGAGATTCGCCGAGCCCGAATACTCCAATAACCTACTAGTACGCTTGATGAACGTCAAGCAGAAAGAGAAGGAGGACATCCGTGACTACGTGACCCATGTGAGGAGTCTCTTTAAGAGAATCCCTCTAGGCAAGCGACCGACTGACAGAGCAGTTTCGACTGTATTCATCAGGGGAATTAGAAACGAGGAGTTATATAAGGCTCTGGCAGGCAATTCAAGCTTGCAGCAGGACATGGTGGCTAGAGTGTTTGAGGAAGCCATCAGAGTCGATGGCCAGCTGAAAGAGCGAAGCTCTAGGAGCTCAAATCTAAAAGAACCCAACTCTCAAAGCTCAGAGAGAACTTCAGCCTCTAGTGAGCGGTTAATCCCATCATCCCAAGATAAGGGGAAGGACACCGAGACAGTGGCTAAGCTCAAGATGGAATTAGCCAAGTTACAAGACATGTTGAGACGACCAACACGCCCGCATGTCCAATGCGTGAATTGTGGCGGAAACCACTTGCCAACCGAGTGTCAAGACCTTGCGCTAACTGCGGTAGGTTCGGCCATGATGTCGCGCATTGTAGATTACCAAGAAGACTTCCATACTCGCAGCCCTACGGCCAGCCTTATCTAACTAACAGGCCGCAGCCATTCTTCAGAAGGGGAGCCCCGTTAGCTCTTCCCATACCTAATGATATGAAACCAACCGTCCTTAGAATGGACATAAATCCTACAGGCATTCCTAGACCGCCTGGTCCTTACGTGGCCCACCCACTGAGCAATGCTCCAGTACACTACATGGAAGAGCTGAATGATGAGGAGACCTACATATACCCTTACGTCTCGCATGACGATGAGGGCAATGTGGTCCTCATGGATTATCGACCCATGTCGGTGATGGCGTTAGGACGAGGACGAGGTAGAGGCCTAAGAGGGCAGTCGCAGGATCCAATCACTTGTTGGACTTGTGGACACCCCGGTCATATCTCATCACGCTGCCCTGAAAGAGAGCAGCAAAACAGGGACAGAGCTGACCAAAGGTGCGCAGAGTGAGGAATCACCCATCTTTTCATAGACTGCCCAAAGTGAAAGCCGTCCTCTAGCTCAGCCAACTTGCCATCCGTCCCATTGGGGCTGTTTGGTGTCGAAAAGCTTGATGGGGAGGCCACACCTATTCCATTGCGGGTTATGACCCAAGCCCAAACTAAGTAGGCCGGCATCTCTCTACCAGGACCTAGCAATCTTGACACAACCTCCGTAGGGAAGAAAAGCCGCATGCAGAAAAAGAAGAGATCGGAAGCTAAAGTCGCACTAAAAACTGAGAGTGCTACGACTCTGCCTACAGGAAAGAAGGTTTCAGACGCAAAGGCAGAGACTTCAGCCCCTGAGACGGCTGAAAAGGGAAGCACTAAGGTAGGGGAGTACCCGCATCCGAAGCGGCAGTTAGAGGCCATAGAAAAGGTGAAGGAATGGGTGAAGGAGGCCCAACAGCACCTCAAAGATGCTGAGCCCATCATAGAGGACGAGATGGATGACCTCTCCAGCGCAAGCACGCCAATATCACCACACAACCTAAGTTGACAAGAGCAATTGTGCCACAAGCAGTGCCGCTAAGACCAAGCCTAGATGCGACAGAGCCGCAGATCAGTCGCAGCCATTGGCTCGGATAGTCTAGGTTAGGGGAAGGACGAGTATCTAACGATCTCCTAACCACGCTAGTGACCACCCTTGTAACACTTAGCCTGGGAGATCTACTTAAGCAGCACCCTACCCTATGGCAAGACCTTAAGCAGTGGGTCGAAGGATCACAAGAGCAGGTCACGGCAGACCCTTAAGACCAAGATGCAGAAACGCAATTGCCAAGTTTGACGCTGCACTCCGTGCCTAAATCCTTGCATGTCAACGCCTTTTGGGAAGGCTGTAAGATGCACACGGTCTTGCCGATCCTAGCCCTGGGTGACACGATAAGAAAGGGAATCGTAGACACGGGAGCTGGGGTTAGTGTACTTAGCCACGCAGTGCTTCAGACTTGGGGAAACCCGCCTATTGAAGATACTAGGTTTAATGTCACACTAGCAAACGATATGAGAGTGACGCCATTCGGGGTACTAAAGAATTAGCCAGTGAAGATCGCAGGTGTCTAGTTCCCTGTCGACTTTATAGTCATGAAGGGAGTGGACTACGATGTCCTGTTAGGCCGACCCTGGATGCGCAACACTAGAGTCATCAAAGATTGGGGTAACGGCTTGATCTTCATTGGCAATAGAACAGACGCCGTAAGAATAGAGATGGACACTTGGAAGACCTCACCAGTCGACCTAGACGCCATCTCTGCTATGCTCAAAGGGAACACTCATGTCAAGAAGCCCTATGGGCCCTTGGCCAAGTATATCCCATGCCCCGAGGATGAGTGGGATTGGATGCACGTTCTCGCTACAATCGACCTGCCATTCTCAGACCATGAGGCATACGAGCAAGCCATCAAAATGATAGGCAAGACTAACAAAGCACTCTCTACACTAGTCTGCATGATGGCAAGAAGCCACTGGCCTGAGCCTGTCACCTTCCAAGTACCATCCAACAAAAGGAAACTCCAGGGGGTACTGGAATACCTAACGGACCAGCTAGCTGGCAACCCATCTGCAAATTTCAAACCACTCCAGGATCTCTTAGAGGATTCCAAGTGGCAATGGACTAGGGTGCACGATTTAAACCTCATGTACAACTGGGCCCTAGTTCTTGACCAACGACACGATGCATACCAAGCCCTAGGAGATGACGAGTAGTTGGATGACAAGGATTCCAGCGACGAATACGAAGACTGCCAATCCTTTAGCAAAGAGAGAGAGGGTGAAATAGATACCATAGAATATGACACTGAAGGACGAGAAATTGAGCAGATACGAGCAAATGCCAAGCCGCAGGGAAGGCAGACCCCTAGAATAGAGCGACGAGTCATGCACATGGAATGTGATCGCACTTGGTTGGAATGCATAGGAGCCATAGAACTTGAGCAAGCAGGCCTAGCCCAGCTAGGAAAAACGTCAATACTTAGGACTGAATCACCATTTCAATTGCGGCCACCAAGGGAGACCACCTCTTCTAGCGAAGGTGGAGGATTTGACTCTGAATTGGAAGTTACTTCGGACAGTGATCCAGAGATCCCTAGGCCGCCCATGACCAGACGCACCAAGGGGGACCTACCCGTCCACCTGAGGCGCAGACGGTTAAGGCAAGAAAAAGCAAAGCACCCCAGGGATACACAATCAGAAGAACAGCAAAAGCCGCAGGACCTCCCTAAACGCTTCACAAAATTCAAAAAAGGGGATAGGGTGGTAGTTCTATTAGGTGCCAAATGTCAAGGGCAGACAAGCAAACCAATCAAAGGACTAGCCAAGGTCAAAGAGGTAGACCTAGCCCTGGAAGGGGAAACACCCCAACTAGTGTTCATTGCCAATGACTTGACTGGTAAAGAAGAATTGAGTCTTGTCGCTCTCTTGCGGGAGTACATAGACGTGTTTGCATGGTCCTTAGAAGAGCTACAGGGGGTAGATTCGAGTGTTGTGACTCACAACATACCCATGATGACAGATGCAATGCCGGTCAAGCAGCGACCGTACCCTATGAATCCAAAACATGCTCATGCTGTCAAAGAGGAAATGGACAAGCTGATGAGAGCTGGATTCATTTACGAAATTGAGCACACAGACTGGGTATCACCCTGTCATTGTGATGAAGAAGAATGGAAAAATCCAAGTGTGCGTCAATTACAAGAAGGTGAACACTACTACAAAGAGGGACAACTATCCATTGCCGTACACCAAGCACATGCTTGAGAGGGTGGTAGGTAAGGAAGCCTACAGTTTCCTGGATGGCTTCTCAGGGTACAACCAAGTGCAAGTGCATCCTATTGACAAGCACAAGACCGCCTTTGCCACTGAGTGGGGCGTCTTTGCATACATAGTCATGCCCTTCGAGTTGACCAATGCCCCCGCCACTTTCCAACGCCTCATGTGCACCATCTTTAAGGACATGCTTCGCAAGGAGTTAGAGGTCTTTGTCAATGATCTATGTGTCCATTTGACCTAGATCAAACACTTAGACAAACTCCACGCAGTCTTGGAATGGTGCCGCTTATATCGCCTCTCCTTGAACCCCTTGAAGTGTCAGTTTTGGGTAAAGCATGGATGCATCTTAGGACACGTGGTGTCAAAGAACAGCATTGCCACTGACTTCTCTAATGTCACAGGGTTATTGTTGACCTTCCATCCCCAATTAATTACAAGGGAGTTCAATGCTTTTTAGGCCATACCGGATACTATCGACGATTTGTACTAAACTACGCGCTGATCGCCAGGCCATTGTACAAGCTGATGATTGTCTTCGAGTGGACCGAGGCATGCCAATGGGCATACGAAGAATTGAAAAAGGCTCTAACAATAGCACCAATTCTACGAGCCCCAGATTGGACCATTACGTTCCACATGCACATCAATGCTTCTAAGTTTGCGGTGGGGGCAATTTTGTGCCAACCTGGTGAGCATAACTTAGATTACCCAGTGAGCTTTGCTAGCAAACAACTCACTGAGATGGAGATGAATTACTCGACAACAGAAAGGGAGGGATTAGCCATGGTGTTCACCGTGAAGAAATTCCGGAATTATCTATTGGCCACACCCTTCATCTTCTTTGTGGACCATCAAGCCCTGCTCTATTTAGTAAATAAACCTTGTGCTATAGGGCGCATAGCTTGATGGCTCCTTCTGCTCCTAGAGTTCGAATTCTCTGTGGTAGTACGAAAGGAAAAACAACATTACATGGCTTATCACATGTCATGCATCCCCACAGGAGAAGCCGCTGGATAAGGCATCGTTGACAAGTTACCTGATGTCCACTTATTCCACCTGTCCAGTGAGAGAGACTTATTTAAGGCTGATCTAACGCCATATTGGGTGGACGACATAGTCCAAGTGCTCGAGCACGAACTACCTGAGTGACCAATAGAAAAGGCCCGACTTAGGCACCTAATCCTGAAGATCTAGCCCTACCAGTTGATTGCAAGCCAACTCTATAGGCTGGGGCAAGACGGATTGCTGCGTAGGTGTGTGTGTGAGCATGAGATGCACGATGTGCTCTCGGAGGTGCACAGCGGCATTGTAGGAGGACACTTTAGCGGAGACACGACAGCACAGAAGGTGCTGCAGTCTCAACTATGGTGGCCCACACTTTTTCGCGACGCCAAGCGATTCGTCAAGCATTGTGACGAGTGCCAACGGACAAAAGTCTCGATTCGTAAAGATCAAATGGAGTTGATCCCAATTGTTGCTCACCAACCCTTCGAAAAATGGGGAATTGACTTCATAGGACCCATCAGTCCTGCGGCACAGTACTCACAAGCCAAGCACATCGTAGTGGCCACAGATTACCTCACGAAATGGGCAGAGGCCAGAGCCACATGAAAAAACGATGCTAGGACAATCACCAAGTTCTTATGGGAGCAAGTGATCTCGCACTTCGGTTGCCCCATCGAATTGGTTAGCGACCAAGGCACACACTTCACCAACGAAGTGATAGCACATCTCCTATCCACCTTTCTCATCATCCATCGCAAGTCCTCACCATACTACCCTCAGGCTAATGGCCATGCAAAATCAACTAACAACATTCTTATCAATGTCCAGACTAAAATAGTCTCAACCTCACGGAGCGACTGGGACAACAAGTTGATGGCAGCCTTGTGGGCCTACCGCACAGCTTATAAAACGGCTGTTGGCCAAACACCCTTTAGGCTCACCTATGGGACTGAGGCAATTCTACCATTAGAATTCTTCGTTCCTAGCCTAAGAATAGCACTTCAAGAACGATGGGAAGGGAAGGAGGCGTGGATGCAACGCCTAGTCGAGCTGGAATGCTTTTGTCAGAGACTCGTCTTCTAGCCACCCACGTGCTTATCTGCGAGAAAGCCCGACACAAGAGCTGGTTTGACAAGCATGTCAAGCAGCGCGAGTTTGAATAGGGTGACTTAGTGCTCCTTTACTCAGTGAAAGGGAATAAGCAAAAAATGAAATTCAGAGGTCTCGGACCCTTCAAGGTTCATGCAATCAGCCGAACCGGCAATGTCAAGCTTGAGACCCTAGACGGTGAAGGAATAGGCTTCTTCAATGGCAGTCATGTCAAGAAGTACTTTCCTCCCACTCATCCTTTGCATGAGCCACCAATGTTGGAACCGCTGGTCAAAATACGAGCAGCTACAATCATTGAAATCAACGAAGATGATGAGGAAGCCGTGGAACCCGCTTACCTCCGTGTCACGGTCACTGCCCAACAAACATGCACTTTCAACGCCTTAATCGACGAGGGAGCAGAATTTAATGTCTTAACCCACAATCATTGGATCCAACTTGGCAAACCACTACTTCAACCCACAACTACCAAGCTAAACCCATATGGGGCTCAATCATATGCACTTCTCGGTAAGTGCAGAGTCGTCGTTTCTATCGAGTCTGAGACTGTTCCAATGCTTTTTTATGTGTTGCCAAGTGCTACAGACACAGGTACGGAGTCACTACTGGGGCGAACCTTCAAAAAGCAGACTCACTGCAATATTGATTATGAGTCGCAGCACATCCACCTGGAAATAGGCAACGTGCGCATTGTCACAGCTTTCAGCAAGGGCTGCGCAACACTATCACCGTCCGCAAAGCCACCCATCGAAACATCCGTAGGCAAGACTAAGGAGGGGGGTAGTACATGGCTGCCGCTCCCCGACTTCCATGAACCGTAGCCCGCAATGACCCAAGCAAGGGCCCAATAGCCTCGCCTCTAGTGGGTGCCTAAACAGCCGTGAGAACTGCCTAGGACTAGACGCACCTATCCTCATAAACCCCAGCACTCTAAACCTAGGAGGCCAAGACGCAACCACAGGAAGAGCCACGTGATTAAGCAAAGATGGGTCCCTAAAGCCCTCTTGAATGTGCAAGGCTACTATGAGGGAAATACCTCACTGTGGATCCCTAAGGCCCCCACGGCCAACGGCACCAGTCGTACGCCACCCTCAAGCTTGATCAGCCCATATCCCTCAACACCGCCAAACTATAGGCCGCAGCACTCTCCACGGCCCCAACCATCCGGCTTGTTTACGTTTCGGCCCAAGAGAGTTGCACAAACCTATCGGCCCAAGCAACAGCCACTGTCACAGGCGGCATCATCTGACCGAGTCAATCCGACTCTCCACAGCAAAGCTGACTGCAGCATCCCAGCTGCTATGCCTAGCCCTGATCCACCCATCTTCCAAACAACCCAATTGCAGGCTCAAGGAAACTCCCAACCGCAACTATGTATTGTCAAGGCCTCTAGTTCTAGCAAACCTCAATCGCCTGTTGGCCTTATGCCCTCCTATGAACGAAAATCATTTCTAGCATTAGCTGCTGACCTTGCCGAGGACACGGGCGATGATGTGGTGGACTGCATTAAACGACTCGATGCAACCTTCGTGTCACTAGCCCTCAGCTATGACCGCTTGGACTTGGGTCTATTAGAAGAACCCTTTGCAACAGAAGTGCACAATATGCCTTGCTCTTGGGAGACTTTTGAATTCGCATTTGCAAAAGCTTCTTGCTCTGCTTCTGAGTTGCTCAGTAGCGACATCTCCAAAGAGCAAGCCATTAAACAACGTCTCATCACGTCATACGATCCACGGACCACTTCTGCTATCACTGACCAAGAGATCACAAGGCTATCCCACCTTGCTAACATTGGATCACCTTTCTTAAGGCAGTGGTACGCTCTTAGGTTGCAATGGAAAGTTGACGGATGTCGCATAATGACCAACACAGAGCAACGCCGAGCCATCAAAACGGCAGAGTATGATCCCACTTACGTCGCACCTACCTCGTATAGAGTGTTAACCACTCTTCGGGGCCGACTAATGGACGAGCATATCAAGGGGCATCCCTATCTTGACCGCCTCTTAACAGAGGAAGAGCTCCACATCGCGAGTCAAGTCGACTCTGGTGACTTCCTCACAGATGTCCTCACATACGTCACACACATTGACCCTTTGATCTGGACTGCGCAGCTCAACTGGAATACAATCCAAATTTCTACACTTGGCTCCTTCACAAGTAACTCCTACCCCAACATGCCGAAAGCCCCTAACTTTTTGACCCCTAATCCTAGGAAGGATTCTTTTCAAGATGGAAGGGGAGGGGGTATGGTAAGGTGAAAGGAATCAGATGGGAAATGAATCAAAATGGACACAGTAAAGTAAAGGTAGTGAAAAGCATAAGCATATAGTATGAAAAAATGGCTTCCTAAGAAATTCATTCAAGAGTTTTTATTCTCACACAACCAGCAAATTGATATGTGGAAAATACTAATGAAAGTTACGAATTATGGCAGGAGCATAAAATGTCATAGCAAGACCACGCCCATCAACTCCCGTTCACAGACGAGGAAAGGGAGCAATACTACATCCATCTAGAGAACCGCACCTTCAACCAGCTCAAGTTCCGAACCATCCACAACATAGAAGTCGTGGTGGCCAAGGAGGAAGCAGCCAGGAGGGTGGTGGAACAATGCAATCTCACAAAGTATATTGAAAAATTCTTGCAGGAGCCGGACCACCTAAAGTGCATGGAGTTCCTCAAAACATACAAACCAGACCAAGAAAGTGGTATTGTAATAGTGGGCAGAGGAGAAGGTGCAAATCAGGTACAAGTCCGGTTGGATCCAGCCTTGGTGGAGAAGGCTTTGGGATTGATACCAAAGACAGAAAGGAAACAAAAAAGGGATGTTTATGCCATGCTGAAAATGAAGAAGGAAGAGGTGCTCACAAATGATGGCATAAGCATCCAGGACATCCCTGACACAGAAGCCAGGTTGCAAGCCAAGTCGGTACATGTGCTCTTCTCCAGCCAGCATTACAATTCCTTGATGCATCGAATTAGCGTACTAGTGCTGGAGAATGTAGCAGCCCATACCCTAGATGAAGTAGATTAGAATGGGTACGTGCGGAAAATGATTAATCAAACGGCCAAAGCGCTAGCCCTAGGAAGTGTACCAGCACAGCAGGAGGAGAATCTCCAGCTTCTAAAGTTACGGAAAGAAAGAAAGCCTCCTCCAAAGCCTCCTTCATTGGGTATGGAGGAGTCTTGACTGCACTCATCCAGGAGGCAGTGAAGGAAGCACAGGAGGCAGAAGAGGGAGAAGGAGAAACACCAGAGAGGTCGCCTCCTCACCAAGACAAAGATAGGACCACCGACAAAACTGAAACAAAAGAAGAAGGGGAGGGACAGACTAGCAAAAAGACAATCAGGAAGACCAAGAAGAAGATGACGCAGAGGAAGAACAAGGATGACGAAGGCAGAAAGAAGGAGAGAGAAGACTTGGAAAGGGCAAAGAAAGAGTCCCTAAAAGAAGCAAAGGAGAGAGAGAGAGGACAAAGAGACAGGAGGAGGAGAAGGAAAAAGAGGAAGTACAAAAAGCAAAGGAGGCGTCAAAACAAGAAGCAGAAGAGAAGAAAAGGAGGGAAAAAGAAGGAAGAGCAGAGAAAAGCGGAGGAAAGGAAGAGAAAAGCGGATGAGGAAGAGGAAGAGCTATGAAGGAAGGAGGAAGAGGACCTGGCGGAAGCCACCCGCCACCGGTCCATCGAACAACAGAGCCAAGCAGATGAACTGAGGAGCCTGAGCCCACGTAGAGAAGAGGGGCCAGGGTCTAGCATGCACGTGCTAGAGTTTGTGCCACCTCCAGTCCCTGAGGGCAAGGGCAAGGCCCTGATCCATCCGATTCCTACCCTCCTGGTGCCCTCCGCTGAACTCACCACCATCACCCCCAGCATCCCGACCAGTGCAGACGTGTCAAACTTCGTGGCGTGGATGCAGTATTTCATCAACAAAGAGATGGGCCAGGGGCAGAGCACAGAGACCATGGCCACAGGACAGAAGAGGCCAGCTACGGATGCAGAAGTCCAAGCAAGATCCCAAAAGGCAGAAAGTCGAAGCCTCAACCTTGCCCATCCACACAACAATGATGCCATCGGCTAATTATGACTAATACGTCGCCGAGCTACTCTCCCAATTGGAGAAAGCTAAGGAGGAACGCAAGATAGCCGTGGCTGAGTTGGCAACTGAGAAGTAATCATGGCCGCCTTCCAGCTAGATAAAACAAGAATGATAGCCTTGCAGCAGAGGGAGATCGCGGATCTCAGATAAGAAATGAAGGCTAGGGATGAGAGGGAGGAGCACTGGAAGCAGCAGCTCAAAAACGAGACATAGGAGCTAGTAAAAATACAAAGAGAGCACAAGCTCCTAATAGTGCAATACCAGGAGCTTGCTACAAAATCTACTTAGATTGATGCACTTGTGGCTGAGCTGAATGCCAGGGACGAAGAAAGAAAACAAGGCATGAAGGAACAGCAAGAGGAAATCGAGCGCCTGACAGACCAGCTAACATCTAAAAGAGAAGAGCAAGAGAGCCTAGTCATGGAATTGGAAGACTATGAGCAGAAACTTATGATGCTAACCCTAAAACAGGGAGAGAGCTTGGAGGTGATGAACAAAAGAGCAGAGGAGTGGGCTGCTCACAATGAAAAGAGGGTGAAGACACTAGTGCGGCGCCTTGCTCTAGCAGAAAAGGAGAAAATTATCGCAGAGAGCAAGGCAAAAGCAACCCAAGTGGCCTTCAGCACTCAACAGAAGGCCTTCCTTGACACCATCCTGGACGCTACCCACGCAGCGCAAGGAGAGCCATTGGAGGTGATGCAAAGAAAGCTCAGCATGGCACGAAGAGCCCTACATGTTGGATTGCAGATGCTACCCTTGCCTGCGAGGTTAGGCTGAGCTTGGATGAGCAACGAAAATACCTAATGCTGGCCAGTCTAACCCCCCAGGAGATCGACGCCCTCGGATTCGAGGAAGAAGCAACACAGGCAAAACGGCAAGGGGAAGAAGCCGAACTGGAAATCAATATGAATCGATTCAAGGAGGATGTAGTCCCACAATCCCCCTCGCCGCAGTCTCAAGAGCCACCACAAGAGGACCCATCTGCGGAAAGAAAAGCCGCCTCTAGGGAAAGACGCAAAAAGCTGGTGGAGGAAGCTAGAAAAAAACTGAGAGCCAAGCTAGCCATGCTACCATCCGCACCTCTCCCACCATGCCCTGATGATCTTCCCGCAGGATTCCACACAAAACTGGTGTTATGGGGGATACAGGAACTAGGGAAGGATCCATTCCCCTTTAGTTTCCTCCTACCCAACAGTCTAGGGAGGGTCCTGCCGCTCAAGGTGATGGACGAGGTAATCGCGGTCGGTGGGCCGGTTGGGGCAAAGATGGCTGGAAGAGTCGGAAAAGACCCCGAACTCTTGGAGGAGGCGAGTATGCGACATCAGCATGCTCACCTGGATGGCGTTTTGTAACACCCTGCCATTCGAGCAGAACAAACCTACCTACATGGCGTACCCTCGAAGGGTAGGGATAGATTTTGATGCCACCCTCCACGGATGGTACGACTTTCCCATTATTTATAACCCCACTGTAGTATCCTTCGAGCATGCCCTTCTTTTTACCACCGAAAGCCTAGATGAGTCTATGATGCGCTTTCTTGCGGATTTCTCCTCATGTCCTGACCCCGCTTTTGTAACAGCTTGTAATTATCTTAGGTTACTTAGGCTACTTCTTAAGCAGGACTTGGCTCCACAAGAGCGCGGCCTACCTCCCATATTCTTTGATCCTAATGCTATAGACAACTGCGCCATGGCTCGTCTCATGATGAGGGCTAGTCTCCTTCCCTCTTTTTGCCTAGCCCTCCTAGAATATATGAACGACAACCAATTCACTAGGTGCAATCACCCTTTCCTCTCCACCACTTCTCTTCATGTCCGCATGAATTTGAAAGATTACATGCAAAGTCGCCAGTTTTTTAGCAAATCTATCCGAAACCCTCCTCATTCTGATGAAGACAATTAGGCCTATTTATCATTTCTCAAAAAAAAAAACACCACAGTAACTACACCTAGGGTTTTCCCTAGCCCCCTCCCCACTTCACACTTAGGGCACATCAAGGGCAGGATTTTCAGACATGTCACCCTAAGACTTGCACCGCACCTCCAACGACGCACGAACTGGGTCCTCAAGTGTGGGACATTACCAAGGGCTTGCCCAAGGTTAGACCCATCTCCCAGTTCCACTGCCATGGGCACCACACACTACACGGCGAGATAGACATATCCCTTAGGGAGTGCACAACTTTTCTTGCAGGTTATGTTCGAATTTCAAGAAATGGCTACTCCATGGAAGAGAATCACCCACGGCATCCTTTAATGACCACAACTTCTTTCCATGTGTCAGCATCTAGCCATAACTTCTTTCCATGTGCCGGCATCTAGCTACCATGATTGAACCAAGTCAAGATAGATCTGCCATTGGCATAGATCTTGGAACCTCATCTTCCAAAGATGCATGCCCAACGCCTCAAGATTTCAACGCAGGGTTGAAGATCTTCAATGCCGTACTGAAGACCTTCAACTCAAAGACAAAGACCTTCAACTCAAAGACAAAGACCTTCAAATCAATGACACATATTTTCAATACGAAGAAAAACTATATCTTTGTCAAAACAGAGTTCGGGGGGGGGGGGGGGGTTCTCCAGAGTAAATCCCTCCAATACCATCCTCCTATAAGGGATTGCTTATTGCTTCAAGAGTTTTTGATGCTCAAGTGACAACCGCATGACGGACGCCACAACTATGTGAAAGATGCCGAGCATCTTCATGGAGCCTGAAGCATGCCGGAACCTCTCCTGGTCATTGTCACTAAACTCCATCAACTCTCATTCACACAACCACCTTGGAAGAGGTGTCATCCACCCACCAGTTCCGCCTCGCAGCAACCCTAGCTAGCCACTACTTCCCATCACAGTGCCACGGGACTGGCACTTGGCTAGGAGGGGGTAATGTTACCGTGTTTCCCGCAACACAAAGGAGTGGAAAACGAAAAAAAGGGAAATAGCGAAAAAGGCATCTTGACCAACCAGACCCTGAAAAATTTAAAGGTTCGGACACAACCCTCAGAAAGTCTCAGTGTAGCCCGAGGCGACAAAAGAGTAAAAGGCACACCATTAAATACGGAAGCACTCCCAAATCCTTGTAAAAGAGCACCAGGCTCGCTCTTGTGCAAAGTGTATGCATTAGTTGGGAATAAGATAAATTAGAATGGTGGAAAATGGAAAAAAGGGCCTAGGCTACGGCCGGCCATGTAAAAAAAAGGGAAAAGGGGATGACTGCCCAAAAAGGATTTAGGGCTTTGTATATAAAGTTGAAAAGTGAATGAGAAGCTCATTCTTTGGTGTGGCAAAAGGAGTCTTCTTCTTCCCCTCTTCTTCTCTCCTTCTTGCTTGCATGTGCTTTTGAGAGAGGGAGTGTGAGAGTGTGAGGGAGTGAGTGTGTGTGGAAGTGAGGGATCAAGAGGGTGAAGCTCTTCACTATCTCCTCTCCTTCTCTTCTCTTCTCTTCTCTTACGCACGCGGCTATGGAGGATGGAGCTTGGAGATGGAGGAGGCTTGAGGATGCTTGAGCTAGCATCAAGAATTGTGGAGCTACCGGAGTGCAAGAGAGGGGAGAGTACTCGATCAAGCATCAAGGTAAGCTCACTACACTCGTAGGATCGAGAGCGCGTCGGCTAGGTGAGAGATAGCCATTAGAGCTCGCTTGGAACGCTTGAACAATAAGCGGTCCGTGGGTCTTGGCAGTTGATCGAAAGCTCCCACATAGATGCTGTCCTATGTCAAAAGGGCCCTTCTAAATTAGATCAACCGATATATTACGCAAGCCGAAAAG
The DNA here is from genome assembly GCF_053477565.2 of Lygodium microphyllum. Taxonomy (NCBI): domain Eukaryota; kingdom Viridiplantae; phylum Streptophyta; class Polypodiopsida; order Schizaeales; family Lygodiaceae; genus Lygodium; species Lygodium microphyllum. The sequence continues at coordinate 63,493,822 of NC_141147.1, read as the reverse complement.
TCATTGATAGAGAGCGGAACTATACAGTGACCAAGCTGGAATGCTTGGCAATGGTGTTTGCCCTAGAGAAGTTTCGCCACTACCTATTGTCTACACACTTTAAATTTTATGTGGATCATGAGGCCCTGTCCTTCCTGATGAACAAAGCAGACGTGAAAGGACGAATGATGAGATGGCTCCTTCTATTCCAGGAGTTTGACTTTGAGGTAATTACCAAACCTGGTCGTTCCCATGTTCTGGCTAATCATATGTCGCGTATCCCGCAGACTACAGAATCATCTGTCGCGTATCCAAATCGGAGCTACAAAATATCTGTCAAGCATGGACGAACTAAGAGGCATCAACCACGGACCAAAGCATGTAATGCATAGAGCTTATCCGTCAAGTACAGATAATAGGCATAAGCGGCCCAAATGCCAGTCAAGTCGACCAAACTGCCAATGACAAACCAATAACAACGGAGCAAATGCGATGCTCAAAAGCATTCCGGAATCACGATCATGAGTTCGAAGTCGATCCCCAAAGTGTAATACATCATGACATAACCCATAGCATACATCCGGTATCGATAGAGAAGCAATACATGTGACAAATGAGCTTCAGCCCGCTCATATACAATAGCTCTAAATAGTCCAAAACTGTCAATTTCCAGCCCAAAAATAATGCCAAATCATGGGCAAATCGAATGCATACATTCCCAAGACATTAGGCATCATGTAGACCGCATACGGGCATCAAACAAGGTAACCGGAGTAGAGTATAAGCATCAAATGCCAATGACAAGTGTGGCTACCCTATTTCTAGCACTGTATAATAGTAAATCAGCCAATATTTCAGGCCAAAATCATGGCATAATCATGTGCATACATTCCCAAGGCACTAGGCATCATGTAGACCGCATACGGGCATCAAATAGCACAACCAGAATGGAGTATAAGCAACAAACGCTAATGCCAATGGTGCTGCCCTGTTTTCAGCTTGTTATGACAGTCCCAAATCTGAAGAAATCAGCCCTGAATGATCAAGACCAATGCCCAAAGCTTGAATGACATCAAACATGAAGTCTATAGCCCTCTTGATCAAGGTAGAGAGCAAGAAGCAATGGCCAAGTGTGGAGCTGAAGTAGATGAGTGCTAACAGCCTGAAAAAAATGGTGCAATCTACCCTGTTGGTGCTGAACTTGCTGCTGCTCCACATGGGCTGAAAAGGGGGTAATGGGGGGCTCAAGAAGGGCCTATCAAAGGCCTATGACAAGCCTCTTTGAGCCTTAATAGGTGTAAGGCACAATATGAGGGGAATAAGCTTCAAGGGTTTGAAGCCATGGCTGCCCTTGCTGTTTGCAACCTGTAGACTGAAATAAAACCCTGAAAGAATGATCAAATACCTCAGTATCAATGCCTTGAAGGTGCCTCAATAGGCCGGGAAGGTGCTCGGGAAGCCGGGGAGTGACGGGAGCTCGGGGAGATCAGATATGGCTGCCGGGATGGATATCCAATGCGTGAAGGGAGTTGATACGAAGGTAGAGAAGCACCGAGTCAAGCTCGAGCAAGAGGAAGCCAAGCTTTGATACCAGTTGAAAGGTGAGAAGGATCGAAGCTTGCACACGAGCTATGGAGGGAGAACAAGAGCAAGAAAGAGAGAGACAAGAAACGGGAACTCCAACAGTCACAATGTGTGACCGGGCCTTCCTTTATTTACTAGTCACTAAAAAATGAATGTAAAGAATAAAGTGACATGACGGGCGCCCACCACCTGCAGTGTGCAGTGGCGGGTACTGTCAGTGTAGTAATACACGGGGCGGCATGGCGGAGGCGCCTTTACCCCAACACTTGCTAGGGCTTGGTTGACTAGGATAAGAGCCATTCAGGGGTTGTAGGCAAAGGAGTTGACCTAGATGTTGGAGTATAGATAGGCATCTCCATGCTTGCTATCAATAGAGGACCAACTAGTTTGTGCAATGGCACACAACCAACATATAATAATGGTTTGGGTGACCTTTGAGTGAGGAATTTTGAGAGGTTGGAAATAATTGCAAACCAAGTCCTACCAAGGAACATTCTGACAAACTTCACTCTTAGAGCCAAAGTGATCCATGCCTTCAAGAGCATAGACCAGGGTTGGAACCCACCCATCCGTTTGATCATGTGAAAGCAAAGTCTACTAGCTTTGTTATCAAGGGCCTCTAGCCCTACTCCACCTTCACTTCTACCAACAATAAAATTATTCCAACTAAGTTGGGCCATCAGCTTTGTGTCCCCCTTTGACCATAACAACTGTTTAAAGGACTTCTCAATAAGCCCCCAAGAAGACTTGCTAAACATGAACAAGAAAGCCATGTAAACAATGGTAGAAGTAAGGATGTTCTTGATGACAGTGATCTTCCCTACTAAAGAGATCACGACCCCATACCACTTAGAGAATTTAGTTTGAACCTTGGTAAGATACCACAGAAATCTCTACTTCTTTGTGATACCAATGTTGATGGGTGCTAATGTATCTTATGATTTCCCATGGGCATACAACCTTGAATCCACAAGAGAGCATCCACTCTTGTGGGCCTTCCCATGTTAAAGGTAGAAATTTAGTCTTGGCTTGATTTTAATGATTGATACAAAAAGGGTTGCAAATTTAGAGAATGTGTCCATCAAGGCATGCACAGACTCTTTTTCGGCTACTGCAATAGAAGCATTGTCATCAGCAAAGAGATGTGATGTTGCAATAGTCCCATCAGGTAATGAAAGTCCTTTGATAGTTCCTTCCTCAATCCTCTTGTCAATTTGACAGAGCAATAGGTTTGAGACTAGTGCAAAAAGTAGGGGTGCAATTCAATAGCCTTGACAAATAGATCTATGTAGGTGAAGAGGACTCAATAAGCTACCATTGATATTAAAACTAAGATAGTGGCATTAGTAAACAAGGAGTTAATCATACTTACAAAGATAGGTCCAAACCTAAAAGTCATGAGTACCCTCTTGATGAAGCACCAATTGATCCTGTCATAGGCCTTATCTAGGTCAATGTTAACTAGAATAAACTTGCATTGATGTGAGAGGGCTAGATCAATAGAGTGAAAGGTGAGAAGGATCAAAGCTTGCACTCGAGAGCTATGGCAGGAGAGCAAAAGCAAGAAAGAGAGAGACAAGAAATGGGAACTCCAATAGTCACAATGTGTGACCGGGCCTTCCTTTATTCAAACTGTCACTAAAAGAATAAAGAATAAAGTGATGGTGACGGGCACCCGCCACCTGCAATCTGCAGTGGCGGTGATTGTCAGTGTAGTAATACACGGGCGGCTAGGCGGAGGCGCCTTTACCCCCAACAACCTCCCACTTAAAGACGAATCTGTCCTAGTGAGGAGTGAAAGGAAAAAGAAAAAAAGGCAATACAACTTGTACACATGTAGAACAGGATGAGGAAAGACGTCATCTCATCCCACGCCCATCAACCTCCTGAGGGAGGCAAAGCGCTCTGTAGAGAGGCTTTTCGTGAGCAGATCTGTAGGATTCTGGTCAATCGAGATCTTGACAAGATCAAAAGACTTGTCCTCAACGACCCCATGTATAAAGTGATACCTCATCTCAATGTGTTTCATCTTCGCATGGAAGACTGGATTCTTGGCTAACTGAATAGCACTCATAGAATCCGAATGCAGTGTAGGGGTAGCATCAATACCAAGGTCAGCAACCAAACGACCCAACCAAATGGCCTCCTTGCAAGCCTTAATGGCTACAACATACTCGGCCTCTATAGTAGAAAGAGCAGTGCATTTCTGCACCCTGGACATTCAAGAAATAGCACCTCCAGCATAGGTGAATACATAGCCGGAAGTGGACTTCCTACTATCTACACGTCTTGCATAATCAGAGTTAGTGTATCCCACGACTCTTGTATCCTGGCTGCATTGCATATGCATATATCTGTAGTGCCCTTCAGGTACCTCATGATACCCTTCACGGCATCCCAATGCTTCTTGCCAGGTGTAGCCATATAGCATGCCACAACACCAACTGCAAAGGCAATATTTGGATGAGTGGCTATCATGGCATACATAAGACTGCCCACTACGGATGCATAGGGAATCTTGGCCATCTCGGCCCTCTGCTCATCTGTCTGCAGACAATCAACCTGTGATACCTTCACATAAGAAGGCAATGGACAGCCAATAGGCTTTACGTCCTGCATGCAGAAGCACTCAAGGACTTTATGAATGTACTCCCTCTGCTGTGACAAGTAGAGGAGTCCTTGAAGCCTGTTGCATCTAATGTGCATAACAAGTATGTGAGAGGCTTATCCCTGATCTTTCATCTCAAAGCTCTTCTTGAGCTGAGCCTTAAGAGCATGTAGCTCATCATGAGCTTTCCCTATTATCAGCATATCATCCACATAGAGTACCAAAATCAATAAAGAACCATCATGGGCCTTCTTCGTGTAAAGACATGGATCCATAGCACTTCTGCCGTAGCCATGTGACTGCATAAAGGTGTCAAACTTATGATACCACTCCCTAGGTGCCTGCTTCAAGCCATAAAGACTTTTCTTCAATTTGCACACTAGGTGCTCCTTGCCAGGTTCTGCAAAGCCCTTAGGCTGCTCCATTTAAATCTCATCATGCAAGTTCCCATGTAAGAAAGCCGTCTTGACATCCATCTGGTATAAATCCAAGTCAAGCTGAGCAACCAAAGCCAAGACTAAGCACAGGGTGGTCATCTTAACCACAAGAGAAAAGACCTCATCAAAGTCCACACCATGCTCCTGCTTAAAACCCTTTGCTACCAGTCTAGCCTTGTATGCCGGCTTGGGGTGTCTAGGGGTACTTTTCAGCTTGTACACCCACTTGCATGGCAAAGTCTTCTTGCCCGTAGGCAAGGAAACCAAATCCCAAGTGTCATTCTTATGCAAGGAGTCTATCTCAGACTGCATAGCCCTCTCCCAGGAGTGACCGTCACCCTGCGCATAGCCTCATCATAAGTGAAAGGCTCTCCTGCATCTGTAACCAAGACATAATGCATCAAGGGTTGAAATCTATCAGGTGGACGCTTATCTCTAGTAGACCCTCACGGTAGGCTCTGTTGCTTGCCCAGCTACTTGTCCAACACCCTAACCATGAGCATCTGCTGCAGTGGTAGGCTATCCAACTGGCTGTACGGGAGCCCTCGGCTCCTCCTGAAATATGACCCTACGGATCTCAACAACTCTCTTAGGCTGCCTATGCATCTTGTCTTCATGGAAGACTACATTATGACCGCAGATGACTTTCCGTGCCTATGGATCCCAAAGACGGTAACCCATCTCGCCTACATCCCTATAACCAAGGAAAATGCATTTGACACTCTTAGGATCCAGCTTACTTCTCTTGTCCTCCCTGGGCACATGGCAAAATGCCTTACATCCAAAGACACGGAGATGTGCATGAGAGGGAGGTTTTCCAGTCCATACCTCCTTTGCAACTTGGAAATCCAAACCACTAGAAGGTGATCTGTTTATGATGTGCATAGCTGTACTAACTGCCTCAGCCCAAAAGCTCTGTGGTAGGCCTGCATGGCTAAGCATACTGCGTACACGCTCCTAGATGGTTCTATTCATCCGCTCAGCCAAACCATTCTGGGGGGGGTGTAGGGGGTAGCCAATTAACGCTTAATACCCCTCTCATCACATAACTGCTCAAAAGCACGTGAGACATACTCACCCCCATTATCTGTTCTTAGGCATTTTAGCCTATACCCAGACTGGTTCTCAACTAATGCAAGCCATCTCTAAAACACAGCCAAGACATTGAATTTCAGCTTAATGGGATAAGCCCAAACTTTCCGTGAAAAATCATCTATGAACGTAACAAAATACTTTGCACCACCCATAGACTGACAAGGCATGGGCCCACAGACATCCGAATGTACCAATGCTAAGCGCTCACTCATGCGTGGCCTACCAGACTTCTTATGCGTAGACCTAGTCTGCCTGCCATAAAGGCAATGCTCACATGAATCAAAATATGCATAATCAAGGGGCGGTAAGTACTACAAACCACAAAGCATTTTCATTCCCTTCAAAGACATATGGCCCAAACGGGCATGCCAAAGAGATACATGTGGGATAGAACCCACAAAAAAAACATGATCAAGGGAAGATGCAGATATAATCAAGGGATAGAGGCTGCCAGCCTTGGCACCTCTCGCAATCACAAGTCTGCCACGAGTGATCTTCCATGTAGAGTCTCCAAAAGATACATGATAACCTACGTCATCAAGCTGTCCAATTGACAAGAGACTGCGTGTCAAAGTAGGTACATGATGTACATCTTGCATAACAAAACTGCTGCCAGAAGGAAACTGCAGCCTAACATCACCAATGCCCACAATATCAAGAGAGTTGTCATCCCCCAAGCGCACAGAACCTGAAACAATACGGTATGAATGAAACCACTCTCGGCAAGGTGCCACATGAAAGGACACACCTAAGTCCAAGAGCCAACACTGTGCATACATAGAGTGTATCTCTGTCATCTACGAAGCACTAGAAGAAGCTGCAAGGATATAATCATCATCAACATCCTCAGGCTACATAACATTGATCTCTTCAATTTTAACATTGGACTTTGCAGGCACTATGCTGCGATCAGAAGACTTATCCTGCACTTTGTCTTTCCCCTTATCTTTGCGCCTTTCATTGCGCAGTTCATGGCATTGTGGCCTAATATGGCCCTTTTTCCCACAATGGTGACAAGTAACATCTGCATTCTTGCCACGGGATTTGCTACGTGACTTCCCACGAGACTTGGACCGAGATTTCTGAGAATCCCGTCCATAGCCACTGCCACTGCCATGCTTTCCATACCCATCATTCCTGCCTCTAACTGTCATAGCATGCGACACCCGAGAGGCATCTAAATTCTTACGATTAACCTCTTCCTGCAGAAGAGCACTCTCAACATTAGATAATTTCAAGGTAGCAGTAGAGGCACATAATGCAGTGCGGAATACATCCCATGACTCATTAAGAGTACCAAGCAAGAAAAAAGGAGTGACATCCTCTACAAAAGTGATGTCCTGTGAAGTCAAGTTCTTGAGTATAGCATGGAACTGGCTCGAGTAGAAATAGTCACATTCTCCTTCATGCCGCAGATCCATAAGCTGCTTCAACCAATACATCTGACTCGCTGGACTTTTCTTGTCATAGAGATTCTTGATTTTATTCCACAACTGCCATGCACTCTGTTCTTCCTCAAATACATTGTAACGAACCTGTTCTGTGAGAGATAATACAATAGTGGACTTGCATAACTCATCAAGCTCAAACCATTCCTCATCTGGCATAGTTGCAGGCGCCTGCCCGCGTTGAACCTCAATGGTTTGATCTGCGATTTTTGCACCAATACCTGCCAAATTTGGCTCTTCCAATAAGAGTAATTCGTACCATCAAGATTAGTGATGTTGAAAATAGCATGATCAGTGGACGAACTCACCATAATGCAGGCTGGAAGACTGTAGACAGTTCAAAACTGCTTGCTGTTTACTGCAGAAAATGACCAAAAAATCACCAAAATCGAGAGAAAATGGCGAGAAAAGTGTAACCAAAGCTATTGCCCACCAAGTACTAGTGAAAGTACATCATTTCAGAATATTTCAGCATGAAAAATCCATGTCAATCCAGAGTTATATGCTTACTGTAATAAATGACAGCAGGGTAATGTGAGAGGCAATTGCTGACCAAATCACTGCACCAAGTCAAGAAATGACAGCCAAGACATGACCAGCCATAAACGGGCATAAATCAGCACCAAACAGTCATCAAGACCTTGAGCAAACACCCAAGCATGTCACCAAATCATCCGTCAGGAGTAGGCATACCCCTTGGATAGTAGGGAAAAATATACATAACACTGGCAAGACCTGGCACCATTAGGTGTATGCTCACTAGAGTGTAAAGCCCAAGCTCACGTCAAAAGCAATTCCAAGATATCAGTGCATGAACCATGCAACATGTAAGTGTAAGAGATTCCAAAGTCTCAAGTATCTGCAAAATGCTCAAATAGCATAAACCTCCTACAGCTCAAAAGGTGGATAAACGAGCTCAAGAGCTCAAGCAAACCAAGTCAAAGTACCAAAGACAGGTAACCAAGACTGCCTCAATAGCATCCAAGGTCGTAATGGAAAAAGCCAAGTCGTAACGGAAAAATCCAAGTCAATGTCCAACTGCTCAAGGGAATACTCAAATGAATGTCGAGATGAGCTCAAAAAACTGCCATCCACAGCCAAAGCATAAAGCATTCGCCAAGACATCATAACCTGTACTGGGTAGCCTAGGCATAAACCATGTCATAGATGAAATGCCAGCTGCAAGGAACTGACAGTCAAACCCAAATCGAGCTCTAATCTCAGCTCAAAAGCATTCCGGAGCATAAACAAGACATGTGACATAGTGCAAATACATCATAACATCATATCGAGTAGCCAGGAGCACGTGACCAATAGGCATAACCCAACTGTAGCATAAATAGCTTCAGCCTTGAAGTTTCCAGCAGCATATAACCTCTGTAAACTGAGCAAATCAGTGCTCAATCCAAGCTCAAATCCATAGGCAAACCATACACATACATTCCCGTATATATAGGAACCAACCGGGCATAATCAAGCATCAAATGCCAAGACCTGTAAGCATAAAATTGAAGTAATAGGTGGCTACCCTATTTTGGACAGATCTGGGATTGTTCAAAGCAGTCAATGGTTGAGCTAAATCAGCTCTAAATGCATCTCACATAAGAAGCATAACATCCACAAGTGATCCGGTATCAATAGACATCAATAGAAGCATCACAGAAGCCATAGGCATACAAATACATGATGTCTCAGACTTGAAATCTGTTGCAAAATATTTTATCATCAAAATTTGGCAAATTTGACATCACCATCACGTCCGGAGCGTTTGAAACCCCAACTTAGACTCTTACCTTGCCTGAATCGAGTTCCAAATGCCCGAGAAATGACAAAAATAGTGATTTTTGGGCTAGATTTTGAAACAGGTGCAAAAAAAACGTGAGCTGGCTGGGGGGGGTCTGTTGTCCCATGTGTCAACGATGGGGCCCAAAGGGGGCATAAATGGGGGCCAAAGAAGGCCTACACCAAGCCTCAGCAAGCCTTGATAGGCTGGAAGCAAGATCCAGGTGAAGGAAGCTCCAAGAGATGTGAGCTATGGCTGCCCACAACCTGTGAAAACCCTGTTTACCTAGACATGTGGACTGAAGTGAAACTCTGAAATAATGAAGCAATACCTCAATGTCAATGCCCTAATGGTGCCTCAATAGGCCGAGAAGAAGCTCGGGAAGCCGAGGAGTGACGGGAGCTCAAGAGAATGAGCTATGGTTGCGGGGAAGGAGACCCAATGCGAGTGGGGAGTCAATGGGAAGTTGAGAATGCCACGAGCCAAGCTCAAGAGTCGGGAATCCGTGCTCTGATACCAGTTGAAAGGTGAGAAGGATCGAAGCTTACACTCGAGAGCTATGGTGGGAGAGCAAGAGCAAGAAAGAGAGAGACAAGAAATGGGAACTCCAACAGTCACAATGTGTGACCTGGCCTTCCTTTATTCAAACTGTCACTAAAAGAATAAAGAATAAAGTGACGGTGACGGGCGCCCGCTACCTACAGTGTGCAGTGGCGGTGGCTGTCAATGTAGTAATACACGTGTGGTTAGGCAGAGGCATATTTATCCCCAACATAGAGATCAAAAGGTTCAAGACTACGTATTGGATCTTCCTTCCAAATAAAAAACCATATTTCTTAGGATGCACAATTTTACCAAGAGAGTGTTTGATTCTTAAAGCAAGAGACTTGGACATGATCTTATAGGTGACGTTTAGCATGGTGAATGAGTGCTGGTCAAAGACTTTGGTGCAAGTGGGGGTTTTGGGAATCATCTTGACAAGGCCCTTGTTAGCTTTCAATAGAAGAGAACCCAAACACCTAATGTGGTTCATCATATCCACCAATGTCCTGACCACAACTATCCTAAATCTTTTGAAATAGTCTAGCTGGGAGGCCATTCAACCCTAGTGCTTTACCTACCTTCATTTTCATGACAACAAACTTCACTTTCTCTAGTGTGAAAGGCCTTTCCAATGGGAGGATTTCTGACAAGGGGATAGGAGCCACTGATTCTGCCAAGAAAGTTGTACACACATTCTCATAGTTATAGGACAAATAGGGCTCCATGCCAACTATTGAGGAGAGGTGTTTAACAAAGATTTGTGAGATGGTAAATCGATCAGTATGGAGGCTTCTTGATGCATCTTCAATGGTTGTAATTAGCTCTTTAGTCTACTTGGACTTCAAAGCACTAAGGAAGAAGGAGTTGGGGGACATCTCCCAAAAGTTCCCAACATCCTTTAAAAAGCACCTTCACAATATGTACATAGAGGTTTTCCATTCTCTTCATATGAAGTTCCAACTCCCTCAATATGACCTGGATGATAGGGTCATTAAGTGAGTCCACAAGGGTGGTAATTAGATGACTTCTTGTTCTAGCAGCATTCACAACATCCCTCCTTTTGGGTGTAGCAGTAGCTCATGACCATGGTCTTTGGCAACTTGGATAATAGCACCTAAACAATTTTTCCACTGGTAATTCAGATAGACTATGGGATCCCTAGTCTTGCACCAAGATTCTATTACTTTTCTAGGGAATCCCTTATCCTCTAAGAATGTAGTGTTGAGATGAAAGGGAGGGGGACCATCTTGTGTGTGGTCTGTAATCACCAAACAAAGAGATGTTAGTATAGGAATGTGATCAAAGGTAGAGACTTCATGTAAGCATCGATAGCTTAAGCAACTGCTAATCCACTAGGCTTCGTGTGAAGCATAGAATTGGTCCAGCTTGCATGCATGCTAGGTAAGACCTACATGCCCATTATGCCAAGTATATGGTGTGCTTGTTGAGCCAACCTGAGAGAGAACTAACATGCCTTTTAGGTTGCATGTCTGCAACAACTTGTGCCAAGCTTATATCTCCTCTATGACTTGGTTGCCAGCAAAGCCATGAGAGCAAACGTCATGTTCCAATCTCCAGTAATGAAGCACAATGGTGCAATTTTTAATTTTCTCACATACTTGAAGCCATTGTTTGGCTTGGGTAGCAAAAGTGTTGGAGTCGTACACAACGCCTACTAATAACAAGAGCTCCCTCCAAACACTTGCATGTGTTGCAATAGCTCCTCCATCTCCTAATTCGCATATGCAGAGGAGGAGTTCTCTTTCAAAAGGAGGACTATGTCTCCTTTCCCTCTCCCTTGAAGGTCATAGAAGGTCTTATAGCCTTCAAAAGCTAGTAGGCTACATGAGTATTCATCTAGTTTCACCTCTTAGAATGCCATTGTATTGGGCTTTTGTTTATGGATTATGCCATAGTAGACCTATTTGCTCAAGTTGGAACCCAAGCCATGAACATTCCATGAGAGAATCTTCAACTTAGGTGAATACTTAGCTTGCTCAAGGGAGTGCATCGGGAGCCTCCATAAACTTGTAATCTCCAATATAGGCATACAATTTTCGGTCCACGAGAGGCTTATGGGCGAGTTTTTTGAGTGAGACCCTATCGATTTTCTTGCTACCCCTAGATTTCTTGTCTTGCATCTTTGACTAAGTATTCTCATGGCTGTGGCTTGCATCATGCTAATGGGGCTTAGACGCTTGAGATTTATTAGCTGTAGTCTTCTCACCATTGAGATTCTTAAATGGATATGGATTCACCACCACCATAGCCTTGTCTAGATTTTCTTTATGCTTGCCTTTATCAGTTTGTTGATTTCCAACTTGATTGTTGAGTGAAGAGGGTGAAGGATTGAGAACTTCTTGTATATTTTGACCTTCTTCCTTCTTTTAATCAAGGTCTTTATGTGGGCAAGCTTGAGCAAAATGTCCATTGCCATGACAATAATAGCAAGAATTAGTAAATGAAGAAAACTTAATACTAAGAATGATCTCCAAGCCAAATGAATCCTGTAGCTGCAAGAACTCTAGAGGCTCATTTCCTTGATCCTAAAGAATGCAAACATAATGTTTGATCCTAAGTAGCCCCCATGCATTCGGTAAAAAACAAATAAAAAAGACCCTAAACCTAAAAGCATTGGTTTCACATTTGATAAGTAAGTAAACTAAAGCAATTAAGGCTTTTGAGGGCAAAAACTAAGAATAGCGATTGGTTTTTCTAATAGGTACATCACTTTTCCAAGAGTTGTTGCAATGGTAGCCATTATGCCATCAAGCCAAGGTGAAGGTCAAAGAATGCAACCCATACAAGACACTCATATAGAACGACACCATCAATGGAGAAAGTAGAAGACCAAGAAAGAGCATAGATCAAGTTGCCCTGATATCCAACTGAGGAGGCTAGCAACTAGTCCCTCTTAGCCTTCAAGGCAAGAAAGCACAAGATAGAACCCTTTCTCAACAACAATAGAGTAGCTTTGCCTTGATATGTTGCTTCAAACCAACAAGAGAAAACTTCTTCCACTAGGGTCTCCCTAGAAAGTAGAGATAGACTCCTACTATGAGGAGGTTCACATACCTTTGTTTGACCCCATACAGGTGGGAGGGTCATTGTCACTTTGTGCACTTTAGCTCCTTTAGAGGCCTTCGCTTTGTAGTCTTTGTTGTGCTTTGCTTGGTCCTGTTGTAGGGATCATTCGATCTTTGCCATATCCATGTCATGAGCCTTCAAGGCTTGCTTGTAGTCCTATCAAGTAGTACTTTGCTCTACACAATCATCTCAGTCCTCTATCATTTCCATGCCCCTTCATGCATGCTGGCCAATCTGTCATGTATGCCAATTAATGGACATGTTGTCTATGGTGCTACCATGTTGGGAGGGATTGAATGCTAGCACCATTGGTCTCCAAAACTCTCTCTCTACTTCTGATCCAAAAGAGACCAATCGGTCATGTACGTCAATTAATGGACATGATGTCTATGGTGTTACCATGTCGGTAGTGATTGAATGCACAGTGGTCTCCAAAACTCTCTCTCTACTTCCGATCCAAAAGACCAAGTATAATGAATAGTTACTAGATATTTTTTAGAGTTATAGCCCCAAAATTATCATTACTTGTATAGTATCCTGTGATATAAGTTAAATGGTAAGTGTTTAATTGGCCTCTCATTCCAGGGTCCTGGGATACTTCTGCAGCATGTTCCAATTCTTACCTCCACTTTGCTAGGGTACATGGTACTTCTGGAGATACCACAGTTCGTCTTGCTACTCATTTTTGCTGGTATCTTGTGTTCATGCATCATCAGTCACATTTGAATACTCGTAAGGGTATCCCCCAGATGCTGATTAATCCAAATGAGGATGTAGCAGTTGATCAAATGGATCTTTTATATTATTTTGCACAAGCCTTCCCTACCAAATTCATCATTTTATTGGAAAGGATGTGTTGCCTACAATTTCTCCAAAATGTACCTCAGTACTTTGTAGATGAAAACAAAGCCTTGGACCGTCTTAAAATTAGTCTGCAGTTTAAGAAGAAATACCTTCATCCTACTTACTAGGAGGGTTTTATTGATTGTATCCTCTCTTCTTTTTAATGGAAATCTCTTCTTTCTCTTCAACATTTTTGAGGAGATGTGCCATTCAGATTATATTTGTGTATGGGTATTTTTTTTGTATTGGGTATTGTTTTTTTTCTTTGTGAATGAGGAGCTGATGAAGATGGAGCTGTGAAGATTGATGATGTTGCTTATTAGCTGGATGAAGTTGTAGTTGAAGATTTGGAAGCTGAAACATATTATATAGGTTTTATGAAGCTGATGTTGGGGTCATGATTGTAGTTGGTACATTGTGCTAATTGAAGATTTTTTAGCAAAGAGATTAGAGCTTTTATTCATTTTTTCCTGAGGTCGCGAGGATGCTTCCTTGTCTAAGTGTGGGGATATGTTGAGTGTGAAATATGTTGGTTTTTGGGCTGATTTTTTGTTGTTTTTGATGATAAATGGTTGTTTATTTTGAAGTGTTTGGAAAGGTTTGGATAAGTTTGAAGGGTTTTTTATGGTTTTTTATGAGGATGTTTGGTTCTGTAAGGTCTGATTTTCTTCTGTTTTGGTAGTAGAGATGGTTAAATGAATGTTTTGAGAGATTATTGAAGTTGTGTGAAGAGGTTTATGAAAGATTGAATTGGTTTTGTTTTGGTTTTTATGATTTTTATGGGTTCTGTTGATCTTCTGTGAAGTTCTATAAGCTTCTGTAGCTTTGTTGTTCTGTACTTCTGTTGCTCTGTGGTTCTGTTCTATTGTTTTTGTTGAGTGTTATGATGGATGTGTGGATATTTTGAGAAGTGTTTTTGTCTTAGGAAAGGATGAATGGAAGCTCTATCTAAGCTAATTGAAGTGAAGAAGTAACTGCTGAAGATTCACAGAAGGTTACGGAAGGTTACAGAAGACAGGATCTCACAGGACACTATGAAGTCTTTGGTGACCCTTCATATCAGACATACCTTTTGGAAGGTGTATCCACGAGCTAAGAAGGATTATTGAGAATGATTATTGAGTATTGTAGTGAGGATATGATGTACTATTAATGGAGAGAGAGAGAGAGAGTCAGAGATAGTCAATTCTATCAAAACAGTGTAACTGTATATGAGAGATTGAGAGAGAGAACTATGAAGACATTGAAGATGAATAATATGTGATTGATTTCCATTCAAAGATGGTGTATTCCTTTGTGTTATTTGTTCTATTGATGGATTTTGTGAAGATGTTGAAGAATATGGTTGATTCTATCAAATCCGTGGGAGATCTACATGATGCTGCATGAAGATTTGTTGTGCCTGGTTTTCTTTTCTTCATTGTGATCATATAAAACCTAATAAAAAGCTTGTTGATGATGACAAGATAGATTTTCTTGCAGTAGAAACCCTATTTCCTTGTTGGTGTCTCTCTTGGGGCTCCAGGGACGCTTAGACTCGTTTCTCAATGGACCGCTAAAACATGCGGGCACGTTACACACACACTCTCTCTCTCACTGTGCTGAAGCTAAAAATGAGCCTTCAACTCCCCTTCCTTGGGCCTTAAACCTTCATTCCAATACCCAACTGCTGCCCCGTTACTGGTTTTGCCTTGTCCATGGATTTCAACCCCATCTTTACCCTATTTTTGCGCTATTTTGGGCCTGTTTACAGTAGCAACCTCAAAGTGATTCACTTAGATCTCTCAATCCTATCCTACTCTAAATGCAACAAAAATCAAAACTCAAGTACTGAAGTGATTTATCCTACTTGCCAAATCATCAAATCCCAAAATGCTTACTTGTATTGAAGATTAAACTCTGAAATCTCCTACCTATATCAAGTACCAGTTCGGGGATGAAACCTTACTTTGACGCTCGATATGAAGTGCGCAAATGCTCAAGCTTGAATCTATTGGTCCCAGCAATGGAACCAAAATGTAGTGGGAGCTCTCCCTCTACTGCCAAGACCTACAAGCTGCTTATTATTTCAAGCGTTTCAAGCAAGCTCGAATGGCTATCTCTTGCCTAGCTGATGTGCCTCCAATCCTACTAGTGTAGTGAGCTTACTTTGATGCCTGAATGAGTTGCCTCCTCCCTCAAGAACTCCGGTAGCTCCATGATCCATGATCCGAGCTCAAGCAAGCTCGATCCTCTATTGTCAAGCTCCATCCACCATAGCCACACGCACGAGAAAAGTGAAGAGAAGACAAGACAAGAAGAGAGGAGATGATGGAGAGCTTCTCCACCATGGTCCCTCACCCTCACACACTCACTCCCTCACACTCTCACACTCCCTCTCTCAACACAAGCACACACAAGCAAGAAGGAGAGAAGAAGAGAGGAATAAGAAGCCACTTTAGCCACACACCAAAGAATGAGCTTCTCATTTACTTTTTGAGTTTATATATAAGCCCTAAATCCCTTGGGCACCTATTCCCTTTTTTACATGATCAGGTATCTTGCCAAGGTCCTCTTTCCCTATTCCCTTCTATTGACAAGCATAGATCTTGAACACAATTTAGCTATGGAGGCTTGAAATCGTAAGCAAGAGACATGAATACTGATCACTAGACATAGACTTTCACTCAAGTAAATTAGGTTCCAAGATAGATTAGCTTGGACTCATGAACACAATCTTGAGTGGATAGAGTTATAGACTCTGTTGGGGGTAAAGGCGCCTCCGCCGTGCCGCCCCGTGTATTACCACACTGACAGTACCCGCCACTGCACACTGCAGGTGGCGGGCGCCCGTCACGTCACTTTATTCTTTATTCTTTTAGTGACAGTTTGAATAAAGGAAGGCCCGGTCACACATTGTGACTGTTGGCGTTCCCATTTCTTGTCTCTCTCTTTCTTGCTCTTGCTCTCCCGCCATAGCTCGCGTGCAAGCTTCGATCCTTCTCACCTTTCAACTGGTATCAGAGCTTGGCATTCTCTTGCTCGAGCTCGACTCGGTGCTTCCCGACCTTCGCATCGACTCGCTTCACGCATTGGGTCTCCATCCCGGCAGCCATAGCCGACCTCTTGAGCTCCCGACTCTCCCCGGCTTCCCGAGCTCCATCCTGGCCTTCTTGAGCTTCATCAGGGCCTTGCCCTTGAGGTATTGCTTCAGCATTTGCAGGCATTTGAGTGTATTCTCAGATTGAAACAGGGCAGGAACAAAGGGCAGCCACTCTTCTTGAGCTCCATAGCTCATATCTTCCCTCCCCTTTGCATTGGGCCTTCATGGCTTGGTATGTGCCTACCTTGGGCCATCATTGAGCCCCCCATTACCCCCTTTTCAGCCCATGTGGAGCAACAGAAAGTTCAGCACCAACAGGGCAGATTGCATCATTTTTTTCCAGGCTGTGAGCACTCATCTACTTCAGCTCCACACTTGGCCATTGCTTCTTGCTCTCTACCTTGATCAAGAGGGCTATAGACTTCATGTTTGATGTCATTCAAGCTTTGGGCATTGGTCTTGATCATTCGGGGCTGATTTCTTCAGATTTGGGACTGTCATAAACTGTCATAACAGGCTGAAAACAGGGCAGCACCGTTGGCATTAGCATTTGTTGCTTATACTCCATTCCGGTTGTGCTATTTGATGCCGGTATGCGGTCTACATGATGCCTAGTGCCTTGGGAATGTATGCACATGATTATGCCATGATTTTGGCTTGAAATATTGGCTGATTTGGGACTGTTATTTACTGTTATACAGTGCTGGAAACAGGGCAGCCACACTTGGCATTGGCATTTAATGCTTATACTCTACTCCGGTTACCTTGTTTGATGCCCGTATGCGGTCTACTTCCTACCCGGATGTATTGGGGATGTATGCATTTGGTTTGACCATGATTTTGGCTTGAATTTGGGGCTGAAATCTACTGTTTAGAACAGTAAATACATGCTAGAATAACAGTGGGCTGAAGGTACTTTACATGCTTTGGCACTTACCTACCGATACCGGATGTATGCTTTGAGCTTTGGCATGATATCTCTGACATTTGGGGACGAATTGGAGCATATGTATGAGATTATGGGATGCTTTTGAGCTTCGCATTAGCTCCGTCTTCACTGGCATTTGGACTGACTCGGCATGCTCGTGGACCGCCTATGCCTCATGTCTCTGCTTGACAGTTAGGCTTTTGCATTACATGCTTTGGTTCGTGACATATGCTATTTGGTTCGTATATGCCATACCGACATTTGGAGCTTGGATTTGGATGTATTTGAGCATTCCCGGCTTACTTGATCACTGATCTTGGTTGCTATTTGGATGTCATTGAGTTGACCGAGAGCTTATTTGGGCTTATGTATTGCTTCATGGTTAATACGACCGGTGCTTCATGTATGTCATGCTCTCTCGGATGCGCTTGATGCATTGACAGGGTCACTTATCACTGGTGCTTTCTCTTGGGTTGTTTGAGCTCCTGAGCTCGCTTTGTACTTTGTGCCAGTGGGAGCATTTTACATGCTTTCTTGACCTTTGACAGCTGCATGCTATTGGAGCACTTACATGTATTTGGAGCAGTTTATGTCTTGAGCAGCTACATACACATTGAGACTTTGGGATCATACTCCGATCTTTATGGATATGCATTGATGTACTCTTGGTTCACAGGATGCTTATGAGCTGAGTCTCATATTTGGATCTTTCTCTTTGAGCAGATACCTATTTGTGTCAGGTTTTGGCAGTTACAGGAACACTTTGCCTAGAGTGTCTGGGGGTGTGCCTTTCACTGGCAGATGTTATTTTGACATGCTTGGTGTTGAGCTCATGTTCTTTTCACTGTCATTGGCCTTGCTTATGTCCATTTCATGCCAGCTTTGGACCTAGCATTGTTTGCTTGACATTGGATCCTATTTTGGGACAGTTTGCTCTCTAGACTGCATACCTGCAATTTATTACAGCGAGTAGTTATTGGTGGACTGAGGTGTACTTTTCATGCTGAAATATCCTGATTTGGTGTACCGCACCTAGTACTAAGTGGGCAGCCACTTTTGGCACACTTTGCTCGCCCTTTGGACCCCGTTTTGGTCATTTTTGGGCAGTTTCTGCAGTAAAACAGCAAGCAGTTTTGGACTGTTTGGGCATTTCCAGCCTGCATAATGGCGTCATCTTCGCATGATAGTGCCATCTTTAACATTACAAAGTTGGATGGTACCAACTACTCTTACTGGAAGAGTCAAATATGGCAGGTTTTGGTGCAGAAATCTCAGATTAAGCCACTTCGGTTGAGTGGGGAGCAGCCTGAAACTATGGACATTGACGACTGGCTTGAACTTGATGAGCTATGCAAGTCCACGATTGTATTGTCTCTCACTGAACAGGTACATTATAATGTATTTGAGGAAGCACAGAGTGCATGGGATCTATGGAATAAGATCAAGAATCTTTATGATAAGAAAAGTCCGGCGAGTCAGATGTACTGGTTGAAGCAGCTTATGGATCTGCGCATGAAGGATAATGCGACTATGTCTGCTCACGAAGAGCCTCACTACTGAGCGCTTTGCCTTCCTCAGGAGGTTGATGGGCGTTGGATGAGATGTCACCTTTCCTCACCTATGTACATTTGTACTGTCTTTTCTTTTTCTTTTCTCTCTCACTAGGGCAGATTCGCCTTTAAGTGGGAGGTTGTTGGGGATAAAGGCGCCTCCGCCGTGCCGCCCCGTGTATTACTACACTGACAGTACCCGCCACTGCACACTGCAGGTGGCGGGCGCCCGTCACGTCACTTTATTCTTTATTCTTTTAGTGACAGTTTGAATAAAGGAAGGCCCGGTCACACATTGTGACTGTTGGAGTTCCCATTTCTTGTCTCTCTCTTTCTTGCTCTTGCTCTCCCGCCATAGCTCGCGTGCAAGCTTCGATCCTTCTCACCTTTCAGACTCTAAGTACAAAGTATAATAGCGTTGCATTGAAAAGTGAACCAAGTACATGTCTTTATAGCTTTCTAGCTTCCCTACTCTCCTCATTATGCATATGGGATTCAGGACATCTCTTCCTGGAGCATACATCATTTTTTATTTCTCAACACCCCCCCTCAAATGTTGAGTCCCTACACTTGTTGGCTTTTGCCCTCCCTACATGATAACATGGCCAGGGAGACTAGCTCATAGGCAGCCTAGTCAAGTTAAAGCTTGAGACTTTACATCTTTGGCAAGGGTTTTTACAAAGCAAATCCACTAAGGGAACCATAGAGATCCACTGTGGGAACAAATTCCTTAGAACAATTTGTCAGAGTTATTGATGGTAGCGAAAGCATCTTCTTCTTCATTCATAAATTGGTTTTGGTGGTGGTCATTCTGCATTTGCTGTGCTCTTTTCTTATGAAAACATTCAATGGCTATATGGTCAGTCTTACCACAATAATGACATGTCATCCGACTTTTGTTGTCGATGTTGAATCCTCGACCTCTTTCTTTGGGTCCAGCAGCTCCTTTGATGTATAAGAGCTTTTACCTAGATGATGGAATACCATCTTTTGCATTCTTGTTCTTTTCTTTGTTCTCTTCATCAAGAAGAGAGTGCTCAATAACTTTAAGTGAGAGACTGAGAACATTGCTTAGTGTTGAAACAAGGTTCTCATATGGTTCATGATTAACATTGGCAAGTAGCACTGCTATTGCCTCATCCTCATCAATGGTCTTTTTAAGCATTGCTAACAAAGTCTTAAGGCTCTTGAACTTATTGATGTGTATAGTCATAGATGAGTTGTCTTTTACATCCAACTTATAAAATTGCATAAGTAATTTTACCTTTGAGTTCTTTGCTTGTGTACCAAAGATTTTGTCAAGTTCTTCCCATGTGTTCTTTGCATCCCTGATGCCAGAGATGTGGTGTAATACATCATCTGATAGACCCTGGGCAATAATACCTAGAGCTTTGTTGTTCATCTTCTTCCATGCCTTTATTTTAGGTTGGTCTTGTGCAACATCTTCCTCTTTAGCATCTTCTGCATCATCTTCTTCAAAGAGATCCCAGAGGTCTTTTTTCATGAGATGATACATGGTTTTCTTCTTCTAGGCATGAAAGCCTTCACCATTAAACTTTGTTATCCGCTCCAGTCAGTCATCTTAGAAGGAGGACTTACCATGAGAACACTCGGGAAATGTCTATCCTTTTACACAAAACTTGAGACTTACAAATGGATTTGATCAATAGGGCTTTAAATCATTACAAGTGCTAAGAATAGGCTTTTGAGCAGTTGAGGTAAAATCACTAAATGGCTTGTTCATGAGTGAGCTAAATACACAAGTGCCAAGAGACATTGATTGAGTATCAAGAGATACAATTGATGTTGAATCTCCTTGTTGAGCTAGATGTTGCTCAATGGTCTCCTCCACTTGTTGATTTGGAGTGTTGTGGACTGAGGTAGAACTCAGATGAGAATGGCAGCAACTTGAATTAGTTGAAGAAAGTGAGGGACTGAAGTGTAAGATGAGCTTGAACTTCACAAGCTATGGCTACCTTGTATTAGGGTTTTTGTAACCGACTGTTGTTTTGTCTGTAGTAGCACGTACATGCAATCAATTAATGAAAGATTTGATGGAGAGAAGGCTTATATACCAGGCTTTAAAAGCCCTATGGTCCTAAGTTGAATTGCAACATGTGCAGGTTGCACAACTATACAATAGCCTGTCAGGCGTAGTCTTGACAGATTCAACGAATTTCCATAATGTTGGAGGTATAGTGCATCAACATC
This sequence comes from Lygodium microphyllum, assembly GCF_053477565.2. NCBI lineage: Eukaryota > Viridiplantae > Streptophyta > Polypodiopsida > Schizaeales > Lygodiaceae > Lygodium > Lygodium microphyllum. The sequence goes on along the minus strand of NC_141147.1, from coordinate 63,472,644 downwards.
AGCACAACTAAGGTGCCATAGAGAAGCTTCAAGAGCAAGGAAAGAAGTTTGCAAAAGAGATATTAGTGAGATATTGCTTGTATTGGGAGATCTAGGGGCTCCAAGGTGAGTGGGTGCAGGTTGGCTATGGTGGCCAAGAAGAGATGTGTGAGAATGAAGTAGGTGATGAACTCATACACTTGTCCTGAGCTGGAGTTGAGAGCTGTGAGAAGTTGGGGGAGCAGGGAGAAGAGATAAACTGAGCTCACCATGGCTCTGATACCATGTTGACAAACATGGATCTTGAACATTGTTTAGCTATGGAGGCTTGAACTCGTAAGCAAGAGACATGAATATTGATGACTAGACACACACTTTCACTCAAGTGAATTAGGTGCCAAGATAGATTAGCTTGGACTCATAAACACAATCTTGACTGGATAGAGTTACAGACTTTAAGTACAAAGTACAATAGCATTGCACTGAAAAGTGAACCAAGTACATGTTTTTATAGCTTTCTAGCTTCCCCACTATTCTCATTGTGCATATGGGATTTAGGACATCTCAACACCTTCTAGTTGCCTTATCCCTTCACCTATGCTCCTTTAGATTTTACAATTTGCACAGGAGGGAGCCTGATGCTCTTTTACAAGATTTTGGTGATGCCTTTGCATTTTAAAATGCATCTTTACCTGATTTGACCTTTTGCGCTTTTGGCCTTTCCTCTCTTATTTGTTTGTCAGGCTTCCTTTTTCTGCATTATTCCAAATTTTTGAATTTTCTTTTTTTGTCTCCCATCAGGGTCAACATTGTTCATTGTTTTATCATTGTGCCCATCATTCCTTAAGCAGTCAAATATAACAATCATCCCTAATGATTGCTCATCATTCCTTAAGCATCTAGGTCCAACTCAACTTCTTTCTCTTGAAATTTCTATTGAGCCTCCTTGACCTAATCTTTTACTTTGTCAATTAATTTAAGTTGATGCTTAAGGTTAGAGTACTTTCCACTTCTTTGCTTTTGGGTTTCTCCATTTGTGGTGTTGTGGTAGTAATTTTAGCTTAAATTAGTGCTCTTCCAAGTGTTATTGTTGTATCCCCTTCATTCTTGAGTACCGCCTTGGTAGCCAATGTCACTGACCTTTTCTTGTGGTCTTCCCTGAGTGTTTGTAGCACTAAATGGATTTTCATTCAATTTTTTTTTGTTTTAATCTCATTGTATAAGTAGGCTCAATATGAGAAGAACCCTGGTTCTTTGTCACCTTTGCATAACCTTTAGCTGCTCCTCCTCCTCCTCCTTCTCCTCCTCCTCCTCAAGGCAATGTTTTAGCAACATATACTTTATCCAACCATACATAGTAAATACTATTATCTAGATATTTTGATTCTCTTCCTTTTGCAAGTAAAGACCTTCCTAACTTTGCATAGGCTTGGCTCATTACCCTTCTAGACCTTTGGAAAATATTATGCTTGTAGTAAACAAAAAGACCAAGTGAGATAATGTCCTTTATACCTCGATTTAGTACTAGTCTTCTGGCCCCTTGATGACATATTACTACATAATTTATGAGTCTCAAGGTATTTGTTTTGCATTTCCTATGCATGTTATTGTTTATTAACTTCTCAAGAGTTCTCCCCAGTGTAAGGTACTACCCATGCTATGTAGGTACATCTGCCACTACTTATGGAGATTTTCACAAAAATTTAAGTAGCCTTCATCACTTGTAATTATGGTGGCATGCCCTTTAAATTGAAAATTATTCTTGTTTTTAGCAAAAAAGTGGTATTTGCATTTTATGACAACATTTCCTATCCTAGAGATAAAATTGATTTTATGTGTTTAATAAAGTAGGATGAAGAGTATATTTGAAAGTGTGCCCCTTGATTCTAAACCTTGATGTGGATTGGCACTATCAATGTAGTAATTAGGTGAGTTTACAAGTCTCTCTTGATTTGCAACTACATATACTATTGGGTAAAGTGTGGATGTTAAGGTGTTCCATGTTTGGAAGTCAAACTCATTTGGGTCTCTACAACTACTATAGCCAAGCAAACTTTTTGGTGGCTATTGATCATTGGCAATATAATATTCATCATTCCAATTTGAAAAATTGTGATGTTCACTTTTATAGGATTAGGTAGATTTTGGCTGTTCAACTAGAACTAGACTTTTACTCTACTATTCTAACCCAAAGCTAGATGTAATGTCTATGAATCATGATAGTATTTGCCACGTCCAAAGGAAAACACATAAATGAAAGTGCTCATTTGCTTGATTAAGTTACTTAGATGCTTGCTATCCATGTTAAAACTAGACTAGATGTTCTAGTTGCTTAGGCCTTTGAATTGAGCATTCTCAATTCATGATGATAGAGGGCATGAAATATAATCATTCCAAAAATTAACTGCCAAATAAACATAAATAATGAAACATGGAGTCTATATGTACCATGTATGTGAAAAGAAATCACCTTTTTATAGAAATGGAATACCTTTTGCAAATAGAACTTGTGGGGATGAAGTCAAATAATCCACTTATCTCTTGTGATCATCTAACTAGCAATGGGTCGTAAATTAAGTAAGGAGACCCAAAACAAGAGAATATAGCACTTTGCTTTGCCCACAATAGTATCAATAATGTATGGTTTGAAGTAATCCAATGATGTATAAAGAGAGCTTGGAGTGAGGGGTTGGTCACCATTGATAGATGGACTTTTTTTTTAGCAAGAGGGGTGACCCCCAACTCAAGGTTGCCTTGATCAAACTAAGTTGAATCAGGGATTCAATCAGTGGGTTAGGGTTTAGTCAAGAGGGATGAGAGAAGGAGAGCTCAAATCAGTGTGCTAGGTAGAAAATCTTGAAATTGACTCGGCAGTATTGAAACTTGTAAAGTTGTCATCCTATGGATTTGGTGTTAATGCCCCTAGTGTAGGTGAAGATGGATAAGAAGTAGTGGTACAAGCTTGATGTGATGGACCGGTTGATGGAGGGAGTGAATGGTCATGTGGAGGTACTCTAGCCTATGAGATCAAGGGAAGGGGAAAATGTTGGGCTAAATGATGATGAGATGATGAGGCGACATGGTCACCTTCATTGGGGTTACAACCATGATGGCTATGACAAGCTAGTGGCTAAATGATATGATGAGGTGACATGGTCACCTTCATTGGGGTTACAACCATGATGGCTATGACAAGCTAGTGTATCTACTATATATGATGCTATGCACCAAATGCTATGACTCTATGTACAAAGTAGACTACAACAACTCTTGCATCACGAGCAATCACTGCATATGGAGTCGGGGTCCGTATTAGCCATCTTGGGGGGATTAGTCATAAATACGTAAGCATACGATGTGGGTTCAAAATAAGGGATTTTTAAATACTAGATCTTTGATAAAAGCTCCAACAAATGGCTAGAATTGTAGAACAATTAGTCACTAGTTTATAAGGCATGAATCTCAAATTGTTTCCATCTCCAATCTAAGCGTTCTATCCCAAGCTCAAATATACTGTGGGAGTCTCCCATCATACTTTGACTATGTGAAGAGTAGGCTTATTAGGACAATTTATTCTATGCTTAAGCAACATAGAATAAGAGCACCTTCACTATTGATGTTTCATAATGGTAAAATTGCGGAAATGAAAAAAATTGGAGTCTTTATGCCGTTAGTTTGGAAATGCATCCTATAAAAAAGAGGTCGTGGTTCCTTCAACTAAATTTTTCCAAAAATGCAAAAGTTTGGATATGACTTCTTCCCTTTCACCCATTTCACTATGATCAATGATTGCACCAAGGGAAGATGCAATGATTTTCTTGCATGCATTTGGTGCGATGTTTTGTTCTTTTAGAGCAAACCTTCACGAAACACCTTGTGTGAAGGTGCTCTAAGTTTTCCAGATAAGCCTACTCTTCACATAGTCATAGTCTTATATAGATTCAGGTCTACTTTTTCTAGATCCCACTCTACCAAGTTGTGCACATAGTCATAATCTTGTATAGACCTATGCCTACTTGCCATGGATCCCACTCTATTTAGAGATGCATAAGCATTGCCATGATCAAGACATCACTTGAGACTCGCCAAACTCTAACCCATGTGTAGCCTAGACCACTGCAAGAAGTACTTTAAGAAGTCCATGAGAAGCTTAAGAGCATGAACAATGATGCTTTGATGGTGTTTCATGTGTCTGCATGCTTAGCCATTATTCCTCATGTCTTAGATAGATGATGTAGTTTCTTTCCAATTCTACTTTTTGTTCTTGTTTCATCTACACATAGCCATTAGTTTCATGTTTTTGACACTTAGAGTTGGTTATACAACTACACAAGAGGGCTTTGAGTATCCTAGAGGCACTCTATTCATCACTGGTACTCAGTGTGACTTGTCATGGGGTGCAAGACCCCTAGCAAGGTATAACTATGTTCTCTAGGTTAATTCTATTGCATTATAGTACTTAGCTACACAATGTGAAAAAACCTATAGCACATCATCATCCAACTTTCTTATTGATTTACAGATTCAATACCATATTAGTCATTAGTGTTAGTGTCCATAGTATGAATAGATCCAAAATACGAAATTTTTGGACAAGTTTAGCCTATATTTGATATTTTGGATATTATTTATTGTAAATATCCTAAAAAGCTGTAGAAAACTTCTATAATAGGGTGACATGTAAATAGTAAGTGGCTTTTCAACCAATTTGGGAGATCTCATTCAAAAAGAAGGGCTTCAGAAATCACATGACACGCGATCACAGTTTATAGGCAGCAGCAAACAACACTCCGTAAGTACTGGAAGAAGAAAGAGCAATCCAGAATAGGTGTCCCCTATAGTTTTACCCTCCTTTCCAAGCCGACAAAACCGTTAGATTTGTGGTCTAAGTAGCAGAGAAGAAGCTAATATTTGGTGCGCCTTTTTGGTCTACCAGGGGGCTCCAAGAGATTCTGAGTGGTCCTAGACAAGGATTTTGTTCATCTTCTCAGGTTCTATCAATACATAGTGCTTTGATTCATTGAGCTTTGTCTTTATTTTGTGTAGATCTTGTCTATTCTTTTTCTTCTCTTCTATCTCCTATTATCTACTTCATTCTCTCTATGATCCTCAGTGGATACAAACTTTTGACTAAAACCCCTCCGACAACATGCCAGGTGTTAGGCCTCAGATTTGCATAATCCACTTTAGTACTTTTCTATATTTTTACTTAGAATCCTTTTGGGTGACTATGTTAGCATATGTGTGAAGTAACCCTTACATTTCATGGGATTTTCATGTGAAAGAAGGCACTTGTCCCAATGTACTTCGGTTGTATCTTATCATATCTATTGTCACCTGGAATGAAATGACCTTCATGATAGCACCCACACAAGGTTGCTAATGGATGATTCTATCAATCTGTCTCAATCTCTTAAAAATTTAATGTTATCTACATTGCCACCTTGCCTACCTTATGATATTGTAATGCAAGAGTAATTAGTGAAATATTTGCATCTACTAGCCTTCCAACTTAAGATTACTATGTGTGGCCCCATTCCATCAATGTACAAATTAACTATTAAATGGATAACATCTATGCCCTAAAAATTATGCCTTATAACCTACAAGCCATCACAAGGAGCCACACACAATAATAGCTCATGATTTCCCATCTAATAAGTTTTGTAAAAACAAACCTAGTATTGTATAATTTGACTGGTTCCATAAGTTTAATTTCTTACATAGCCTCTTTAGACTATTCCTTGATTAAATTGTGTGTCATTACTTCACAATTGATTTTTAAAATGAACAATTTTTTGAATGGATGCTTATTGTTTAATAATCTAATGGAGTACTATTGTGACCAAGTGACTCATGTCACTGAGCTGCATTAAAAGTGTTGCACAACCTCCTAATCATCTATTGGAAACAAATACTTGCATGCACGAGAAAATATAGATGAGAGTAAGAAGAAGATTTATGGTACAAGAATGGGTACAATCTCCCACTAAATGGTCTAGAGTGCTTCATGCTTGTCTTTATGCTTTCTAAAAATGGATGACCAAGTTAGAGTTTGTGTTCCCCTAATTGTCTCATCACCTCAACCTTACGAAAGAATTGCATAGCCCAATGTTCACAAAATGTGATGATCATCATCTATACATGTTTTAAACAATGCAATCTCTTCATGAATTTAATAGTGATAATCTCCACAAAACAAATATATATTCTAATGGAATAATAACACCTAAGGCTCACATCCCAATTCTTATTAATAATTATCATCTAGACTCAAATAGCTAGAACACTAAATCATTCAATCATTACTCTATTTTAACATTTGTAAACAAATTACTAACACAAAAAACATGTTAACCAATGTACTCTTTTTACACTAACCATTGTTAATTTAGGGCACTAATATCTATTACATTGTATCTTATTACTCTTGGGAAGATTTCAATGAAGAGCATGAAATATAATCTCCTAGAAAAATAATCAACTATGGTTGAATTTCATAACATTATCATGAAAAATATCTCAGTCAATGCCAAGGTAATACAATATCATCAAAGATTTCCTTTCACCACTTTGTACATGGTTTACTTTCATAACATCATCATGAAAAATATTTCACTCAATGCCAAGACAATACAATATCATCAAATATTTCTTTCCCCACCTTGTACATGGTTCACTTTCAAAACATCATCATGAAAAATATATCACTCAATGCCAAGGCAATACAATGTCATCAAGGATTTCCTTTCACCACATTGTACATGAGGGTCCTAGCTTTAATGGTCCCCAATTCACACAATTTAAGTAACCACTCAAATAGTCTATTAGAGTAGGATCTTTTCAAATCCAACTATTGAAATATATACTAATCTCTTAATAAACCAATGCCCCTTTCATAGAATCATGTGACTAAGTAATATTTGGCATCTTAATAGCAAGAAATTTGTCCAATATCATAGGTAGCATAACCACTGCTTTGTTGAAGTCCCTCATCAAATTCATGATGTGTCACTAGATTACTTTGTGGTATAATTATGTCTTCTTGTGATCCTCAATCCAGATGACTCAAAAGGAATGGTCCTTAATTTCAATCATAAATTTGATGTCTATGTTGATCTCTTTAATGTATGGATTACCTCATCCTCTCTATGCAATCCTTAATTTCCTTTCTAAATTTGATGTCTACATTGGCCTCTCTAATGTGAGATTAACCTCATCCTCCCTATGCAATCCCTTTTGAAAAACATATTCATATTGCAACCAAAATGGTTCATATTTGACGAATTTGATTCATAAGATCATATATCAGCATAAAAACTATCCAAAGGGTACTAACCATCCATCTTAGTTTTCTTGAATAGATCTCAATAACATTTAAGCATATGTTGTACCTAGCTAATGGTATGCAAATAAAAAAAGTTTATATTTGACCAATTTGATTCATAGGATCTATATATAGCATAAAACTATCGTAAGGGTATTGACCATCTATCTCAAGTGTACATTTAATACAAGCTCTATATGAATATTCTACTTTAGCTTCCTTTACTTTAGAACCAATCTATTATCAACCTCAAAGCCTTTGAATAACCTTTGATTTCCTTTACTTAATAACCAATATTTTATCAACCCTAAATTCTATGAATAACATTGTAGATCTATTTAGTCATACATTACCATGAATAACTATTTACTTTTATATGCCAATAATAATCTTGAAGATCTTCTATGTTATATTTAACATTCGGTTAACCGTTCTCAAACTTAATTTTTGCAAAGCTAGTAAGTGATCTACATGATATTGGTGTATTGTTTTCACCTCTTGAACAAGTTGGCTATCCTTAGGCATGGAGATCTCATGTGGCTAAGAACTAAGCTAAATTAAATTGATTCTTCAAAATCTTTTTTAAAGAAACTAATCAAGTTTAATAAACAAATCCATGGAATGCTTGCATTGCCATATGAATGCAAACATAATATGAGGTAGCATTGCACAAAAAAATGATACAATGGACCCAAAAAAACAATCATGAATTGGGCCTCTGGATTCTTATATCTTTGTTCTTGTCCTTTCTTTTCTTATCTCTTGAGCATTCAAGTGGGTGTGAGAGTGTGAGAGAGTTTGAGAATGAGGATGATAATTGAGAAAAAAACATTTGCAAGAGTGAGTTCTCTTGTTCTTTTTCTTCTTCTCCTTTCTTGCAACATGTTCTTCCTTTCTTGTTGGAGATTGACTTAGTGAGGAGAAAGGCTTGAGAAGCATAATCAATTGGAAAATGGCAATGGCTTCAATAAAAGTAAACATGGTGAACTATGAGGTGAGTCAAATATATGCTCATAGTTAGGAAGCTTCTTCTTGTAAGAAGCATCTCCTCACTAAAAGCTAACTTAAGGTGAGAGATTTAATTCTTTGCTTATTTCATTTCCCTCTTTAATAAGAGGGTTCAACCATAATGGTTGACATGATTTGCACGCCCCATGAAGCTATTGGGTTGGTCTATTGTGATCTCTAAAATGCACAAAGAAGCCATAGATAGTATGGAGTTAAGCAAGAGCATTCTCTCCAACTTCAATGGAAATAGGTCTTGCCATTGGGATTATGTCTTGCTTAGTGGTTGCTACATCAGTTGCTTCATGTATGTCATGATCTTGGGAAGCCTATGACGCATTGACTTGGTCACTTGTCACTGGTACTTTGTCTTGGGTTGCTTGAGCCCTTAACTCGATTGTACGCCTTTTGTGCCAGTGGGGGAGCATCTTGCATGCTTACTTGACCTTGAGCAAGGATTACATGCTATTGGAGCAGTCTATGTCATTGAGCAGTTATGGATGTATTGAGACTTTGGGATTATACTCCGACAATTGGATGTTGCATTGAGTATATGTCTTGGTTCACAGGATGCTTATGAGCTGAGTCTCAATTTTGGATCCGCTTTCTTTTGAGCAGACACCTATTTGTGTCAGGTTTTGGCAGTTGGTTCTACATTTTACCTAGATTGTCTGGGATGTGCCTCTTACTGGCAGATGCTATTTGACATCTCTCGGTGTTATGCTCATGTATTTTCACTGTCATTTGGCTTTTATTTGTCCTCTTTATGCCGGCTTTGGACCTAACATTGTTTAGTTGACATTAGATCCAGTTTTGGGACAGTTTGCTCTCATTATTGCAATTCTGAAATTTATTACAGCAAGCATTTATTGGTGGACTGGGCAGTATTTTTTATACTGAAATATCCTGATTTGGTGTACCACACCTAGTACTAAGTGGGCAGCATCTTTTGGCACACTTTTCTCGCCATTTGGAGCTCATTTCAGTGGATTTTGGGCATTTTCTGCAGTAAAACAGCCAGTAGTTTTACATTGTATGTGCATTTCCAGCCTGCATTATGGCGTCCTCTTCGACTGATAATGCCATATTTAACATCACAAAGTTGGATGGTACCAACTACTCTTATTGGAAGAGTCAAATTTGGCAGGTCTTGGTGCAGAAATCTCAGATTAAGCCACTTCGGTTGAATGGGGAGCAGCCTGAAACTATGGACAATGACGACTGGCTTGAACTTGATGAGCTATGCAAGTCCACAATTGTATTGTCTCTCACTGAACAGGTACATTATAATGTATTTGAGGAAGCACAGAGTGCATGGGATCTATGGAATAAGATCAAGAATCTTTATGATAAGAAAAGTCCGGCGAGTCAGATGTATTGGTTGAAGCAGCTTATGGATCTGCGCATGAAGGATAATGCGACTATGTCTGCTCACTTGAGCCAGTTCCATGCTATACTGAAGAACCTGACTTTGCAGGATATCACCTTTGGAGAGAAAGTAACTCCTCTTTTCTTGCTTGGGACTCTGAATGAGTCATGAGATGTATTCTGCACTGCCCTATGTGCCTCTAGTGCTACTCTGAAACTGAATGATGTTGAGAGTGCTCTTCTGCAGGAAGAGGTTAATCGCAAAAACTTGGATGCCTCTCGTGTTTCACATGCTTTGACAGTTAGAGGCAGGAATGACAGGAATGATCATGGTAATAACCGTGGCCGTGACTCGTAGAAGGGTCGGTCTAAATCTCATGGAAAGTCGCATAGTAAGTCGTGTGGACGCAACGTTAATGTCACTTGTCATCATTGTGGGAAAAAGGGCCATATCAGACCATAGTGTCATGAGTTGCGAAATGAGAAGCGCAAGGATAAGGGCAAAGAGAAAGTGCAGGAGAAGTCCTCTGATCGCAGCATAGTACCTGCGAAGTCCAACGTCAAGATTGAAGAAATTAATGTCATGCAGACTGAGGATTCCGATGGTAGTGATGAGTTCATACTTGCAGCTAGTTCTTCTGATGCTTCACACTTGATTGAGACACCTAGTATGTATGCACAGTGCTGGTTATTGGATTCAGGTGCGTCCTTCCATGTGATGCCTTACCGTGAGTGGTTTCACTCTTACCGTACTGTATCTGGATCAGTCAGACTTGGAGATGACAAGTCTCTTGATATTGTGGGCTGTGGAGATATTCAGTTGCAGTTTTCCACTGGCAGTTCCTTTTTGCTCAGGGATGTATGTCATGTACCTACGCTTACGCGCAGTCTTATGTCTGCAGGACGGTTGGATGATGTAGGGTTTCATGTCTGTTTTGGGGATTCTGCCTGGAAGATTACCAAAGGCAAACTTGTGCTTGCTAGAGGCGCCAAGGCTGGCAGCCTCTATCCTCTTGTTGTATCTGGGTCTTCTGTAGACCATGTTTTGGCAGTGGGCTCTATCCCACATGTATCACTTTGGCATGCCCGTTTGGGGCATATGTCTTTGAAGGGAATGAAAATATTATCTAGTTTGCAGTATCTTCCGCCTTTGGACTATGCACGTTTTGACTCGTGTGATCATTGTCTTTATGGTAAGCAGAATAGGTCTACGCATAAGAAATCGGGTAGGCCATGCATGAGTGAGCCCTTGGCTTTTGTGCATTCAGATGTTTGTGGGCCCATGCCGTGTATGTCTATGGGTGGCGTGAAGTACTTTGTTACCTTCATTGATGATTTTTCTAGGAAAGTGTGGGCTTATCCCATAAAGCAAAAGTCCAATGTCTTGGCAGTCTTTCAGCGTTGGCTTGCTCTTGTTGAGAACCAGACTGGGTATAGGCTGAAATGCCTTAGGACTGACAATGGGGGAGAATATGTCTCACGTGCTTTTGAGCAGTTTTGTGATGATAGGGGTATTAAGCGTCAGTTGACCGCCCCTTACACCCCCGCCCAGAATGGTTTGGCTGAGCACATGAACATGACTATTCAGGAGCGTGTCCGCTCTATGCTTAGCCATGCAGGCCTACCACAGAGCTTTTGGGCTGAGGCAGTTAGTACGGCAGCGCATGTCATAAACCAATCGCCTTCTAGTGGATTGGATTTCCAGGTTGCAGAGGAAGTTTGGGCTAGTAAGCCACCCTCTTATGCGCATCTTCGTGTCTTTGGATGTGAGGCATTCTGCCATGTGCCCAAGGACAAGAGGAGTAAGTTGGATCCAAAGAGCATTAAATGCATCTTTCTTGGTTATGGTGATTCAGGAGAGATGGGCTATCGCCTATGGGATCCGCATGCGCGGAAAATAGTACGCAGCCATGATGTAGTCTTCCATGAAGACAAGATGCACAGGCAACCTGAGAAAGTGGTTGAGATCCGTAGAGTGATCTTTCAGGAGGAGCCTAGAGCTCCTGCACAGCTAGTTGGACAGCCTACAGCTGCAGCAGATGCTCATGGTCAGGGTGTTGGACAGGCAGCTGGGCAGGCAGCAGAGTCTGCAGTGAGACGGTCTACTAGAGACAGACGTCCACCTGATAGATTTCAGCCCTCTATGCATTATATTTTGGTTACAGACGCAGGAGAGCCTTTCACTTATGATGAGGCTATGCGCAGGGGTGACAGTCACTCCTGGGAGAGGGCTATATAGTCTGAGATCGACTCCTTGCATAAGAATGAGACTTGGGATTTGGTTGCCTTGCCTAAGGGCAAGAAGGCTTTGCCATGCAAGTGGGTGTACAAGCTGAAAAGTACCCCTGGACACCCCAAGCCGGCATACAAGGCTAGATTGGTAGAAAAGGGTTTTAAGCAGGAGCATGGTGTAGACTTTGATGAGGTCTTTTCTCCTGTGGTTAAGATGACCACCCTACGCTTGGTCTTGGCTTTGGTTGCTCAACTTGACTTAGATCTATATCAGATGGATGTCAAGACGGCTTTCTTACATGGGGACTTGCATGACGAGATCTATATGGAGTAGCCTAAGGGCTTTGCAGAACCTGGCAGGGAGCACCTAGTGTGCAAGTTGAAGAAAAGTCATTATGGCTTGAAGCAGGCACCTAGGGAATGGTATCATAAGTTTGATGCCTTTATGCAGTCACAGGGCTACAGCAGGAGTGCTATGGATCCGTGTCTTTACACGAAGAAAGCCCGTGATGGTTCATTGCTTATTTTGGTACTCTATGTGGATGATATGCTGATAATAGGGAAAGCTCATGATGAGCTAGATGCTCTTAAATCTCAGTTCTGAAGAAGAGCTTTGAGATGAAGGATTTGGGACAGGCCTCTCACATACTTGGTATGCGCATTAGACGCGACAGGCATTAGGGACTCCTCTACTTGTCACAGAGGGAGTATATTCATAAAGTCCTTGAGCGCTTCCGCATGCAGGACGTAAAGCCTATTGGCTATCCATTGCCTTCTTATGTGAAGGTATCACAGGCCAATTGTCCACAGACAGATGAGCAAAGGGCCGAGATGGCCCAGATCCCTTATGCTTCAGCCGTGGGCAGTTTGATGTATGCCATGATAGCCACTCATCCAGATATTGCCTTTGCAGTTGGTGTTGTGGCACGCTATATGGCTACACTTAGTAGGAAACATTGGGATGCCGTGAAGGGTATCATGAGGTACCTAAAGGGCACAACAGATATGTGTATTTGCTATGGCAGCCAGGATACAGGGGTCGTGGGGTACACTGACTCTGATTATGCAGGACATGCAGATAGTAGGAAGTCCACTTCTGGCTATGTATTCACCTATGCTGGAGGTGCTGTCTCTTGGATGTCCAGGGTTCAGAAGTGTACGACTTTGTCTACCACTGAGGTCGAGTATGTTGCAGCCACTGAGGCTTGCAAGGAGGCCATATGGCTAGGCCGTCTAGTTGCTGACCTTGGGATTGATGCTATACCTACACTGCATTCGGATTCTATGAGTGCCATTCAATTGGCTAAGAATCCGGTCTTCCATGCGAAGACAAAACACATTGAGGTGAGGTATCACTTCATACATGGTGTCGTGGAGGACAAGTCTGTTGACCTTGTCAAGATCTCCACTGACGAGAATCCTGCAGATCTGCTCACGAAAAGCCTCACTACTGAGCGCTTTGTCTTCCTCAGGAGATTGATGGGCGTTGGATGAGATGTTGCCTTTCCTCATCCCTTGTACCTATGTACAGTTGTACTGTCTTTTTCTTTTCTTTCTCTCTCATTGGGGTAGATTCGCCTTTAAGTGGGAGGTTGTTGGGGTAAAGGCGCCTCCGCCGTGCCGCCCCGTGTATTACTACACTGGCAGTACCCGCCACTACACACTGCAGGTGGCAGGCGCCCGTCACGTCACTTTATTCTTTACATTCATTTTTTAGTGACTAGTAAATAAAGGAAGGCTCGGTCACACATTGTGACTGTTGGAGTTCCCATTTCTTGTCTCTCTCTTTCTTGCTCTTGCTCTCCCGCCATAGCTCATGTGCAAGCTTCGATCCTTCTCACCTTTTAGCAAGAAGGATGCATGACAAAGGCCTCAAGTCATGGGTGCATCTCTAAGACAAAGAGAGCTCATCATGATGGGCATTAGACACAGTAAAGGTTTCCTTCAATTTGAGCTCTAAGGAAGTTATATGGTTGGAACATATCTTGTGTTACATCTGACATGATTGACCTATGTCTCCCTCTCCTAGAATTGCATCGTTTCTAAGGTCCTTGGTGAGTCCAATTGGTAGACTGTTAGTCAAATGCTATTCACATTGTGATTTCTATCCTCCCTCTTTGGCCATCCCCTAGCACTAACCAACAACTGGAGAAGGAATTGTCCTCAGGCAACACCTTTTACTAGGAAGCATAGATTAAAGCAGATCTAGAAGAGCATCCCATCCCATAGACTAAACTTTTTTGGGTGGAGACTCCTTTCTCAAAAGCTGCCCATGAAATCCAAACTCTCCAAAAGACTACCCATCTCCCCTCAATGCTTGTTTTGCAAGAGATTTGGGGAGGATGAAGAAAACCTTGTTTGGGATTGCATTTGTGTCAAGCCACTATTGTGGATGTGTGTTAGGAAATGGTTCAAAGATGCCAACCTAAAGTTTGAGTTTGGTTTTACTCCTATTTTTTTTGGTGGCTCGAGTTTCTTGGACCAGGCTTCTTGGAGACTGATCTCTGTGATCTTTGTTGTCACATTCAAATTCATCTAGATGAGGATGAATGATTTGTCTTTCCAAGGTAAATGAACTTTTGCCCATGTTGATTGCCTTAGGATGCTGAAGGAAGACTGCTTAGCCATACTCAAAGCTTTAGAGGGAAAATTCTGGTTGTACAGGCTATGTTGGAAAAAACTAGAGTCCATGCCCTAGATAGGTTTTCAGTTTTATGGTGATGTTTCAGTTGTATGGCATTACACATATCCCACCAACTCTTCAGTGATGTAGATACCCTCTATCATTAATATATATGCTTAACTCTGAACTTCATATGTGCAAAGCAATGAGGTATAGAGCTCAATAGTCCCTATTCTAAAGTACATTGGAGTAGCATAAAGTCATGCAAAGATTTATCCTTGAATGGTTCCTTTTGTTTTATATATGTTACAAGTCAAATGAATTGTAAAAGAGGCATGCTGCTTGGTGAGAAGTGTGTTCTAATGTGTATCAAAGGGTTTAATTGGAATTTTAGTTTTCAACTGGTTCATCGAGTAAAGGGTTCACACACACACACACACACACACACACACACACACACACACACACACACACACACACACACACACACACACACACACACACACACACACACACACACACACACACACACACACACACACACACACACACACACACACACACACACACACACACGAGAGAGAGAGAGAGAGAGAGAGAGAGAGAGAGAGAGAGAGAGAGAGAGAGAGAGAACAAAGTTCTAGTTCCTTCTACCTGGAATATAGTTGGAGGGAGAGAATAGATTGGCATGTAAATTTTATGTGCTATTTCTATACGAAATGCATTATGTAAGTGTTCTAAGAAACAATTTTTTTAAAGTATAACTAGAAATTTTTCCCCATGGTTATTGCAATCCTTTACCTTGTGCTCCTTATTTAGTTGAAACAATGCTAAAACAAAAGTGAATCTTACACTTCTCATCTATGGAACTAAATTTCACAGTTTTTTAAACAACTCCCATAGGTCATGATTTTTATCACATAGGTGTTATCAAACATAGGAGTAACTTGAAGATATATTGGTGATACTTCCAACCACGAGAGACATGTGGGTTTTGTGTCTAGATTAGTTTAGCACAATATACTTTCCAACTTTAAAGGCTTAATTAATAATTTTCAAAAAAGTTTTCAAATGATAGTTAATCAATGTTTAGGCCATAATGACACCACGGGGGATTCACTAGTAGTAATAAGGAGACGTCACCTATGTGCAAGAAATATATGAAAACACCCCTTATCTACCCCCTATTTATGGGACCTTACCTTATAAAATGTATATTCCTTCCCTTAAATAACCCCCCTCCCTTACACTCACATGGTACCATACGGTAAACCCTAGTGGACCCCCTAGGAATGACACTTAAAAAAACCATGAGTACGTTTAGTATTTCTTGTTTATAACATAGAATGTTTTTCATACAAAGTACGCAATCTTCTCATGGTTCTACAAAAACCATTAGATTTTCTTTCTAAACCATTATAAGGTGTAATGCATGCTCAAAGAGTTGTGAGAATTTATTAAAATGAAGCCTCATTATATGACCCAACATAGTCTTATAGTGGGAGATATGATGCACTTATTCTACTAAGACAACTCTCATTTTCATGTAGTGGTGATTACAAATTATGGAATATAAAGATTGAGGAACCTTCCAAAATTTGTAAGCCAATACAAACACTAAATTCAACAAGTTCAAGACAATGTGGATTGTCAATCACTACATATAAGATAGTACTAAAAAGTCTTACATACAATAAAAAACTTGCAACTTTACATATTGCTGAAACTTGTATCACCAAGTTGGTACTTGAAAAAATGATTTTGATACGCATCACCTTTCACCTTTTGATCTTTTATATGAAGATACTTCTAGTTTTCTTTTGGATTTTCATTGAAGTAGTGGAATCTCAAGAGTGGACTTGGTTAAGTAGATTATAAGGATGAAACAACAATCTCCCATGTAGAATTGAATAATGAAAGCATATCAATGAAGAAAAGCAGAGATTGAATTGACTCGATGGTATGTGCAACCTGAGAAGGAAGTGTGAGGTAGATCCTAGAAAGATGAGCTTAAAATCAAAAGTAGGGTGAAGGTTGGTGGGAGACATGTTGGGTTGAGTGTAACACATGAAGCATGTGGGTTGTTGAAGGCAATATAGAGTGCGGTACTAGTGGGGAAAGGGAAAAGTAGAGAAGATATTGGAGAGAGGACCTTGGGATAGCAATTTCCAGGACATTGGTGGGAAAGGTGGAGAAGATAATAGAGAGGGGGACCTTGAGACAACTAAAAGGTGATAGAGAAGGTCTAGTGAGAATGAGAGAGATAGGTTAGTTAGGGATAGTGAGGGGTTAGAGATTTTTGGGGTGGCAAAAGTGAGTGTGAGAGGGACTTTTGGGATGCTCTTACGCGGAGATGTTGTGTGAGAAAAGGTGAGGATGGGAAGTAAGGGAATCACAAAGTAATGATGAGAACCTATAGAAAGGTGGCAAATCCCTCTTTAGGGAGAGAAAACAATTGAGAGTTGATTGCAATAAAGGGGTGGTGGGAATTGTGGGTGCTAGCCCATTGGCAACGACGAGTTTTTGGCAACATGCATACCCAACCGTGGCCTCGTATGCATTTACAAGTATAAATTTTAGATGCATGTGTGCACACAGCTATACATGCATTAAGTCCTTAGTTCAAGCACAAATGCTCTTATAGACATACACATGCAAGCTTGAGATGCATAGAGACACACAAACACTTACCCACCCACAAACACTCTCAGGTAAACGCGCGCACAGACATGCATTGAGTCCCTAGTTTGTCTCTAGTTAAGGTACGTGCAAGCTGCCACATGTATTGAATTCACACATGCATTGAGTTCTAGGTCAAGCACCTACAAGTTGCCACATTAGTCACACACATACAAACACAGTTGGCCATTGAGTCCCTAGTTCAAGCACTTGTCACATAAATAAGTATGATACGCATTGTGCTTTCTTAGAACGATGCCTAAGCCGAAATGCACGAACTGCCTCACAGTCCTAAACAATCACTTGAGGCAATGCCTAATAAATGCTCTCTTGTTGCGACTATTTCCGTAAGGGCGATGAAACGTCGCCTCTCTGCAGACCTACACCTGTCTTGCACACACTGATTGCACAAGCTTACGCGTGAGCTTTAGGGGAGTTTCAAACCTTGACAAGAAAGAATCAAAGAATTGGAGAGTTACAGAGCTAGAGAGAGAGAGAGAGAGAGAGAGAGAGAGAGTGTGTGTGTGTGTGTGGGGCGTGCCATAGCCATGCTCTGAGTGTGCCACAACAAGATGGCTAACGACAAGGCAGAGGGCGGTAAGGCCCCTGCAAAAGTCGAGGTATTCTACTTCTTCCCGCTCCTTCCTTCTTCCCCCCCCCCTCCTCCTCCTCATCTTCTTCTTCTTCTTCTTCTTCTTCTGCTGTCTCTCTGTCTGTCTTTTTTTCTAAGAAAAATCCTTTGGCAATTTCCCAGACAACCAATCTCAAAGTCTTCATTCACTGCGAAGGTTGCAAGAAGAAGGTGAAGAAGGTCCTTAAGAACATTGAAGGTTAGAGCACCCCCCCCTCTCTCTCTCTCTCTCTTTCACAGTTCCGGTATCTCCTCTTTCTTTCTCTATCTGTTATTTAGCTCGAGTTTGGGGGGTCTTTGAGGCCTGGTTTCCTCCATGTTCTCTTACGTTTTTGCATTAATCTCGGTGCTTTCTTCTGGTCGGATGGTACAGGTGTCCATAACGTGGAAGTTGATGGAGCTATCGGCAAGTTGACTGTTACAGGAACAGTGGACTCGAAGGTGTTGATAAAGAAGCTAGAGAAGTCAGGCAAGGTAGCTGAACTGTGGCCGAGTGGTGGTGGTGGAGGTGGAGGTAAAGGCAAAGAGCAGAAAGAGAAGGGGGAGAAGGGAGAAGCTGCCACCCAAGACAAAGGGGGAGAAGGGGGAGGGGAAGGGGGAAAGAAAGGCAAGGGGGGTGGCAGCGGCGGCAGTGGTGGTGGTGGTGGTGGCAGTGGTAAAGGCAGCAATGGTGGGGGTAGCAGCAGTGGTGGCGGCGGCGGTGGTGGTGGAAAAGGCAGCAATGGTGATGGGGAGAACAACAACAATGGCAACAACAATGGTGGTGAAAGTGGGAAGAAGAAGAAAGGAGGTGGTGGCGGTGGCAGTGGCAGTGGTGGCGGTGGCAGTGACGGCAGCGGCGAGGGTGGTAATGAGGCTGGCCCTAGCAAAAACACAGCGAACAAGAGCATCGCGCCTATTATGATCGAGACAGGCTACTCGATGGAGTCGGGGGAGTATGCCACTCACATGTTCAGTGATGAGAATGCCAACAATTGCAGCATCATGTGATGGATGGAATCAGATATTCATGCCATACCCTCCCGTGTAACTTAATTAATCATCAGTAATGGGGATGCCAGCCACTGTAGCAGCATGAACAATGTGTGAGTAACTTCAACTAAACATGGGGTAGGCTAGGCTAGCCCTCTCCCATCTCTCATGTATATTGTGCTTGTGTCCACCCCCTCTTGTTAGTCATTCTCCTCATGCCAGGATCAACCAATTTTGTAACTTCTATACTTGATGTGTTACCATAGCCGTTAACATAGCCTCTCCTGACATGGAGTTATGAAGCTTTGTAGTCTTCTGCAATACCCAACATGTGATAGGGCCGGTTATAGTGGGGTGTATTTTGGCTGTACATTACCAGGCTCCAACAGTGGTAATTCGTTAGTTTTGGCGATTTACGTTTGATTCTGTTATTGCGTTTGGTCATGGACGCATGACTCTTTGAGCTCCCTCTCCTCTGCATTAATATAGTAGTAACCTAGACTCGATAGGGGAAAAATTACCCATACAATTTATTGGATTCTGATGCAGGTTCTGATATGACCATGTGCCTTTGCAGGCTGGCCACCTGATTTTGGCCTGCAGATTGTGCCAGGGGAAATTAATAACAGAAATGAAATTCTGTCCTTGAGAGCTGTTAATAATGTCTGAGAGTTTATGCATACATCAAATGGGCCTCTATCCTGCTCTCGAGGAGAATCGAACTTGACCTTGGACATATAAATGCAAATTGTAAGGTTCACAACTAATCTTAATACTCATGTAATGTCAAGGTTTGGTGTGATAAGAATCTCAGCAAAGGAGCAAATCTAGTGATATGTAAGGGGGTTCCTATCATATCTTATGCGAGAGAAGAATGCTGTAAGATGTTTCGAGCATCAAGAGAATGAGTCCGACTGCAATGGAATCAGACGTTGGTTTTTATGCTTTCGATAGACTCCATCCGAACCAGCCTTGATCTGCCTTCATTACTTTGCCTTTGTAACCTAGCTAATTATCCTCTCCATTTAATCCTGTATTGGCTAGCATCAAAGCTCGTTCTCCGAGAGCGATGGTCTACAGTGGTCAAGGCCTAAATTTGACGGGTTCCTCAAAATTTTATATGACAGGCATTTTTTAAAAATGTCTTTCGAATGACAGATGATAGACAATTTATGCTAGTCAAATGACAATAAAAATATGCAAATGAAAAGTGACACGATTTTTAAAGTTCATGAGTCATAACATCAAATGAACGATCCAATTTAAATCGCATAACTATATAGCTTACTATTAATACTTCAGTAACAATATAGACATTAGATGATTGAGACTTTTAAATGAACGCGATTGCATATTAGCAATAACACGATTCCATTTAATCATCCTAGTAGGAACAATATGAATCCAAAACACTGATCACAGACAAAACGATGATTCTGGATGGTGGAGCAGTGACTCAGGCAAGCGAGCTGCAGCCTGCACAGTGCAGCCTACAACATGCGACTCTGCAGAGTCCAGACTGCGAGCACACACGGTACAATGTACACCTTGCTCGTGTTCTGGCGACTCACGAGATGGAGAGTCGAGACTCGAGACTCTGGAGGGCTCAGGTTTCAGGACCAAATCGTGAATCGTGATTGATGAGACTAGGAAAGTCTGGGATTGCGGGCAAATGGTCCTTAACCTTTAACTATTTAAAATTAAAAATTCACAATAAGACCGACCAGGGTTATATCTATTATCTAAAATGTATATATATATGTATTATTGTATGTATGTATACGTATGTATAATATATATACTAAGAAAAATGAAAGGTAAATTATATAATGTGACATGTCAAATAGCAAGTAATTTTTAATACTATATGTCATGATGACAGGTAAATTTCAAGCTTGAACATGTATTATGACAAGCTATTTTTAAAAATGCTTGTTTTGACAGGCAAAATAGCCCTTGACAGGAAAAACAGCCGTCAAATTTAGGCCTTGACAGTGGTTTCAACATTCAGTTCCAGAAGGTACTCTCTCTTTTGCAAGCCTTGTGAGCACAATTTAGCTCCATGAAAACGCACAGTAGTCAAGACATTGAGCATAACTCTCATGTCGTCTCTAATTTCCAAGGGACATTTTGTTATTGACATCTTGTGAGAGCTTGGTGTGCATTGCATCCATCTCCAAGTCGACTCATTAGTTTTGGCCCTCCGCTTTGCCATTCCTTTTTCAAACATTCCATACCAATACGTGCCATGTACTCATTCATCTTTCCCATACCTCCCCCATAAGGATCATCTTAGAAGATCCCATAAGGATCATCCTAGAAGAGTCCCATGCCCTCTACAGGTTTCTATTCTAGGACATTAGTGGACGGTAGAGTCTCAACGTAGGAAAAATGAAGATTTTTGAAGATCTTCAGTTTGATTTCAAGAGGCTAGGTTGTGGATTGCCAACAATTAATTTTCTTCATAAATTCTTCTACAATCTAGTTGGGAACTTGATATATTTGAAGATGTTCTCTTCATTAATCACTCTTGCATTCCAACCCAATTGCCTCATTGATTCCCAATCCTCATTGAGAACTTTAGATATTTGAAGATTTTCTCTTTGTTGATCACCCTTGCTTTGCAACCTAATTGTGATGAATAGTCTTCAATTATACTTATCAAATGTGATCTTGCAAAATCCATTTTCAAGCCAAATGTTGTGTCAAATATCTTCAAGAGAGTCATGGCATCTACCATTTGTCAAATGTATTCAAGAGATGCAGCTAGCATTTGCCAAATGTATTCAAGGCACTCATGGTATCCTCTAGATTTCTTCTTGCTTCCAACATCATGAGTAAGTTTTCGGTGGATCCCTATCCATCAAGCTTTTTGCCTTCATAATTTACATCTATTACTTTGCCCTCCTTTGCCCATTTGTTAATCGGACAAACAAGGAATAAGTTTTTGCAAACATCAAAGGGCTCAAAGGGCATTCTTGACGCATGATGCCTCTTCTCAACTTAGAAAGGCTTTGGAAGCGACCCATTGGATTGAGATGTAAGTGTATGCATCTTCTAGCAAAGCATAAATGAAAGATTGGCCACATTGCTATTGACTCCCACACTCAATAACAAATTTTAGATCTATGACTACATTGAGGACATCGTCTAATAAAGACTTGCCTTTGATGTACCCATATTGGTGAGGTTTGATGCATTTTTGCATCAATGGGGAGATCCTATTAGCAGTAGTATTTACAAGGATCTTGTAAGTAGCACTTCAAAGGGATATGGACCTCCAATGCATTTTGATGCATTCTTGTTGCTTAAAAATAAGCAAAAAGATGCTCCTTGCCCAAGAGTTTGGAAGAGATCCCATGGAGCAATATTCATTAACAAGCTATGTGAAGTAGTTCTTAATCTCTAGCTAGATATCCACCTTCATTTGAAAGGAATTACCATCAAACACCAATGATTTCATGATTACCAAACTCTTTATTGCTTCATCCAACTCCTCCATAGTAAAATTCTGAATCAGTTTAACATTACCTTGTTGAATTACTGCTCTTTAGACTTGCCTAAGGATTTCATTCAGGTCTTGAATGCTTACCTCCCCTTTTTACTAGTAAATAAGTTGGAAAAGCTTTTGCATTGGCTGGCCACCTCTTCTTAATTGGTTATTCATGGCACATCATCTTGAAGGACAACTAGCCTTTCTCTAACCCTTTCCTTAGTCAAGGCCTCAATAAATTCAGCCGAGGTACAATGTGGATCACTATTTAAACCTTAATTAATATTAGAATCATCTTCTCTATTTCCCTTGCCAGAGTAGCATGTCTCATTAATTTGGCTTTGTACAATAATCCTGCTTGTTGCATTGATAGTTTTCTCTCTTCTTCTCTATGAGGCATACTTTCCAAGGTTTTGTCCATTCTATACCCTTTCTTTCTTCTTTGCAGAGATAGGCACCTTGAAGTCTAATGCACCGTTGAGTTGTTTCTACAAATCTTTTCTAGGAGTCTTCATTCCTAGAAAAAAATTCATCCTTTAACCTATTGATTGCTTCATTGATCATGCATCCAAACTTTATTTGTTTAAAACATCTTGCATTGGTGAAAAAGCCATTTATGTTGCCTTGAGAATCTATAGAAAAAAGACTTGAGGGTTAGCTTCATAGGCAGTGATTCAAAATCAAATAGCCATAGTCTACTTCTGGTTCCACAACAAGTGGTATTCGATTCCATTATCGTTGGCATACCATTTGTTGAGCATTGCATAGTAACTTGGGTGGCTCCACGAATTCAAAGATAGTTGCCCATCCTTTGTCTACAAATAATATTTAACATCAAATCCAATTTCCATAGCTGCTTCTAATTTATCTCTAATGAGCTTTGCTACCGAGGCACTAGTTGAATCCAAAACTATGCTATAGTTTGCTCCCACGAGGCCTTTGTGAACTATTACCAATTGCCAAAGTTTCCCACAAAAACATTCATGAGTCTAGAGCTATTATAGCAATATATATTTATTTTATCATTCTCTTTACCCATCCAGTCTATAGGAACTATCAGTAGTTTGCCATCTTGCAAGAAATTTTCTTTGGGCTCCAACATGATGAAATGATTGTGGTGCAACTTGCCTCCCATGAAGCCTATGTAGTCAATATGAGCAAAGGTACTACCACTCCATGCATGCATTTTGTGCTTATGGGCTAGGATGATGTCTAGGTTCTCTTGCTTGATCCATCTCCAAAACAAGCCCTCCTCAGCATCCTTGCTTATACCTTTGACAATAAAGGTAGCTAGTTTAAGATTTTTCTACCCTTCCTCCATATGTGTTTTGTTTGTTAGCTTTCCAACCACCATAGACTCTTTTATCCATAGCTCTAGTGTCTCCTAGACCTATTTATCATTTTAGTAGTTGCCATCTCGTAGTCAAGGATGTAATAGTAGGGAGAGTGGAGGAGGTGGAGGATTCGAATGATTAGTAGGGATAGGGGATAGATTTTTAACATCAAGAGAATCCTCTTGAGATGGTGTCATATACTACGATGTAGATGCCCATAGTGGCATCAAACACGGCATACATGAAAAGAAGGTACTTATTTACCTTCATTTTGCACCTTCGTTTTATGGCACAAGCAAACGATACAATTTTTTTAAACCCTTTAAGAATTCCTCCATGTTAGTTTGAGGTGCAAACCACCTTACTTGGACCATACATATTGATCTCGGCCCTACTAGTTATTACAATCTAGATCTTGGCATTTGATCCTTGATACTCTTGATCCATCTGATTGAGAGAAATTTCATTAATATAAGCAAAGCTAGTGGCCCCACCTTTGCTTCCCTTGGGGATGGAAACCTTGTGACAAAAGTTCCAAAATTGAGCCCCAAATATGTGGAGGCCTCATTGGAGTGCTTTAAGGGATTTCAATCTTTTGTTTATCCACCAACGATGGAGCTTTGCCTTTGTAATTTTAATTGTTTTCCATTTGTGCGCATCATTTTCTTTATTCGTTGCATGTGTACCTATTTTATTTCCCAATTTTTGGTCACTCTTGACAATCTCTACCCATGACTATTTATTGTCTTAACTTCTAGAGATTTCATTTTCTTCCTTAGCCCCATAGGACACTCCTTGTAATAGTATCATGAGAGCCCATTGTTAAAGAAAGTTCTTGCAAAATTGCTCTACGTAATTTTGAAATGGAGTTTCTCAACATAAGGAATGTCACTATCTAGACATTTTGGCATTTCTAGACATGTATCCTAGAGATTTTGGCATTTCTAGACTAGACATGTATCCTAGAAAAAACAACATTTGTTTCTAAATGGGTTGGCTAGTGGTGGAACATACAATGGTTTCCCTAGGGTCTAGGTGACATGAGGGAGGAGATTCCAACCATAAATAAGCTAGGAGCTTACAAATCTCGATCTAGATAATATATTCTTTCTTGATGTACCTATGTTCATTTCCATAGGGTCTTAGGGCATAATGTATACCAAGTCAAACCCTAGAAGAAACCACCCTTCACCAACATTCTTTGTGCCAAATCTTTCTTATCAAGCATGATATCGAAGAACCCTCATTCTCCAGATTAGATTTAATCAATAACCCCTTCATCTTTATGTATGGTACTAAACCATGTTGTTGCCATCTCCATTAGTTAAAAAGAAATTTCTACTATAAAAAACACTGTCATTGCTTTAGAACTGAATCAAGGCACGCTAGCACACACCTTGGAGTCTAATGTAACCTTCTTGGAGTCGATAAACCATTCACTTTTGCGTATGGTATTGAACCATGTTGCTTCCCTCCATTAGTTTAAGGGGCTTGCCTATTATTAAAAACACTAGCCTTGCTTTAGAACTAAATTAGAGCATGCTAGCATACACCTTCTTGGAGTCCAATGTGATCTTTTTGGCTATGTATTTCACCTTTTCCCCATGCTTTTGCAAATGCTCTTTGCCAAGGTCCTAGAGAATCCTTGGGGATTCACTTTGATTCAAAAGCAATAGTCCTCAATTTAGCTAGAAGTTTCTTGCTCCTCAGATGCCTTTTTTTATTTAGTCACTTTCTACAACATTTCCATTGTAGACACCTTGTTGCTACGATTTCTTTTGTGCGATCCTCTTGATTCTCCCTTCGCTTGTGTTAGGAAAACATTTTCACTCACAATTTCTTCACTCATTTCCTCATCCTCACTACACTTCTAGCCAACTCTATTGCAATCTTATATGCCAAGCTCCATGAAGTGAGTTGCATGGGCTTGCTCCATGTTGTTGAAATGCATGGATCTAGAGCATGGTTATGGCGGATGGAACACAAAGACAATGTTCACGATGACATAGAGTAGATAGAGAAACTGTTACTCAAGTGAATTAGGTTCCAAAATGGAAGCTTGGACTCATAAACACAATCTTGAGTATGACACTGAATATGATTGAAAGGAAAAAGTACAATAGTATTCCATCATTGAATGATAAGAAGGTACATCACTTTATAGGCTCATGATGGTTCCCTTTTTCTCCATTGTGCTTATGGGATTTAGGCATCCTGTATTTCAAGGATCCTCTCTAGTAAAGTGTTTGAGTCTTGCCCTATTGCTCCATATAAAGAGGCTATCACATGGGTGTGATTGCATATTTCTGAACACCCCTCCTCAATCATCACAACCATAAAAGCACTAAGTGTACAGAGGCTGCCATGAGTAGAACCTTGCTAAGTGTGGGTATGCCACAAACATGGTAATCATCCCCAGACACTATCGTAGAAAAGGTGAAGTGTGGGTACCAAAAAACATGGCTGCTAACATCCAGGGGTTGTTACAAGGCCTCACTAAGCGTGTAGGGGTTGTTATGCATAGGCTACATGAGGAGTTTCGAGAAGCAATGTAGCATACCTAGTGCTTGAAGAGTAAACCCAGAGTGATATGGTAGGCTCTTGATAGGGGCTTTGGCCAAAATTTTGTGGTAGTAATCCGGGTTGTAAAAAACCCGGATCATTAGCCCTCCCCTTAGGCTAGAGGTATTCATGCCTCTAGCTTGATAATGATGGTCTAATAGAGCAAGGAGGACTGCATCCCCTCATTGGTGGCTCTTCATTGAATGACTGCTCCAAAGTGTTCATATTTCTTTGAAAATAAGGCTTCAGTCGCCATCCATTTACCCTTGTCTTGTGAACCTTCCCATCCATGTCACCTAGCTTATAGCTGCCATTTGGATATCTCCTTATGACCATGAATGGCCCTTCCCACTTGAACACAAGTTTAGCATCCTTTCTGTTATCAAAGCGGTTATCATAGTGTAGCACAAGTGATCCTTCCATTATGTTTTTGCTAGCCAGCTTTTTATTAAAGGTCTTCCTCCTCTCTTCAGCCTGCATGGAATAGTGTTGGACTGCTGCTTCTCTATCTAACTCCAGCCTCTCTAGATCCAAGATTCTTTCCTCTAACTTCTTATCTTGATTCTTCTCTTGATTGGCTACTAAAACACGCAAACTGGCCAGTTCCACCTCTATAGGAAGCAAAGCTTCTTGGCCATAGACGAGGTGAAATGGAGTATAGCCAAGCGAGGTTCTAAATGAAGTCCTGTAGGCCCAAAGAGCTGCATTCAATTTTTTATCCCAGTGCTTGGGGTGCATGTGTACCTGCTTGGTAATTATCTTACAAATCAGCCCATTCACTTTTTCGACCAAACCATTACACTGTGGATAGTAGGGAGTAGAATGCCTGTGCTTGATTTTTAGCCTTTCCATTAGCTCCCCTACTAGGTTCGCCCTAAAACCAGGAACCCGATCAGAGATAATTTCCAAAGGTGTGCCAAACCTGCAATAAATATGTTCAAACACAAATTTTCCCACTTCTTGGGCTGTGATCCTACTAGTTGCTGAAGCCTCTGCCCACCTCGTCATGTAGTCTACACCCATTATGATGTATTCTTGCCAGATTGAGTTCGTGGGAGTGGCCCTATTGCATCAATCCCCCATTTCTCAAATGGGCCATATGTAGTTATGGGATTTTGTTCCTCATGCACTAGTTTCCTTGGTCCGGCCTTTTGGCAATCGTCACAAGTGCGGCACCAATGTTGCACATCTCGATGTAGACTAGGCCACACAAAACCGGCTTGGAGAATCTTTCTACTGGTTATTTCTTGAGCAAAATGTCCGCCACAAACCCCTTCATGGCAGCTCTTAATCACATCTATAATCTCCTTTGCTGTTGGCACCCTTCTAAGCACTGCATCCTTTCCTTTGCAATACAACATATCATTTATCAAGCGGTATTTAGTGGCCTTAGTAGCTAGCCACCTTTTCTCACTTTTACTCATATGTGTAGGTGCCTCACCTTGCTCGAGAAAATAAAGCACATCTTGTAGTTGAAACTTGCCTTGAAACAAGGGAAGCTTTACGGCAATGATGCCCACCATTGCCTCTTTCAAATTTTCAGCTGCTAGAGCATCTGCGTCGCCATTTGTGCGCCTTGGCACAAAATAGATTTGGGCTTTCTGTAGCTTTCTCATGAGAGTTTTAGCTTCCCTCATTTTCACTGCTAAGTTATCATTTTTACAAGCCCAGATTCCTTTCATTTGCTTAACAATGAGCATAGAATCCCCAAAAACATTAAGCCGAGTGATACCATGTGAGAGACACCACTTTAAACCTAAAAGCAAGGGTTGATATTCTGCCTCATTGTTAGAATGGACATCCTTCAAGCTGATACCTTCTCCATAAAGTTTGTCACCTTCGGGACTGAACACCACTATTCCTGCTGCCACTCTGTCTTTAATACGCTTGTAGGCCCCATCGAAGTAGAGGGCATGGGCATTCTCCACCCGTGGCGGCTCCTCAAGAGGAGGTGTCTCCTCTTTTACCTTTCCCTTCTCCTTTTCCTTCTTTTGATGGCATCTATGGGTCAACAAATCAGCTAGGCAAGCTCGAGTAGAATCCTCCACCTTGAAGGTGTAGTCAAACTCTTGGAGTTGTATCACCCACTTAGCGATTCTAGCTGAAACATCCATGTGCTGTAAGGCATAGGGAAAATGCTCTTCTGTCGTGATCACTGTGAATGGCCTAGGGAGAAGATAAGGACGAAACTTTCTTATAGCAAACATTAGAGACAAAACCATCACCTCGACCATCTTGTACCCTCGTTCTGATGCTGTCATTACTCTACTAGAAAAGTAAACCGGTCTCATTAATCCAGTTTTAGCATCTTTTTGTATTAGTGCTGCCCCTAGAGCATCTTCCCCAAAACTCGGATTGACAAAAAACTCCTGATCCCAACAAGGCTGTAAAATTATAGGAAGGGTGCTAAGAGCCTTCTTCACCTCGTGAAAGCACCTTTCACTTTCGTCACTCCACAGGAGCTCCTCAGAGTGGGTTAGCTATTGCAGTGGAAATATTAATTGGGAGAGGAGATGAATGAACCGCCCCATATATCGCACCTTCTGAATGAAAGAGGTTAGTTGCTTCACAGAAGATGGTGATGGCACCGCCAATAGGGCCTTAACTTTGTTTGGATCTGCTTCAATGCCCCTCTCACTTACGACATGCCCTAACAAAGTTACACTGCTTTTGCCAATGCGACACTTCTCATGGTTTAACTGCCCCCCCATTTGTGCAAGGCGGTTGAAAGCTTCATCCACCTTTCCTAGATGTAAAGCCTTAGAACTATAAATACAAAAGTCATCAATAAAGACCCTAATGGATTTCCCAAAATATGACTGGAAGACATAATTCATGAATCGCTGGAAGGTAGCTGGGGCATTTGTTAATCCAAATGGCATTACTTTGTAAGCAAAACAACCCCAAGGTGTAATGAAGGTGGTCTTCTGTTGATCCTCCTCAGCTATTCGGATCTGGAAATAACCTGAATACCCATCACAAACAGTGTATCTCTCATGCCCGGCCACCTCGTTGAGTATTTCATCCTGAAAGGGAAGAGGAAAGTAATCTCTCTTAGTTGCGGCATTTAGCGGCTTGTAATCCACACAAATCCTCCATTTTCCATTCTTCTTGGGTATCACCACCACAGGTGAAACCCACTCTGAATCCCCTATTGGATAGATAAAGCCTGCCTTTAAAAGTCGTTGCACCTCAGTGAGTAGAGCGTTTTGTTGAACTACTCCCAATCGTCGTAGTCGCTGCACCACTGGCCGTACTCCCTCTTTTAGATTAATGTGATGTTGTACTGCTGTCACACTTGTGATGTGTTCATAATCAGAAATAAAAAGTGCAGAGTGTTTTATCACCACTTCCATGTAGGCTGCCTTCTCCTCAACTGATAGATCCTTAGCCCTCCTTCATGTTGTAGATAGTGCTCTCCTCCTGTCGGCCCTCCTTCATGTTGTAGATAGTGCTCTTCCATTTTTTATGCAGCCCCTTTTGTGGCCTGAGCTCTAAAGCCCCTGTCTCCCAATCTTGTTTGGCTTTCATTCCCATTAGCCATGGTCGCCCAAGAATGAGCGGATAGCCATCCCCCTTCACTGGCATCACATACATGTCAAGCTCCAATTGCACTCCACACACCTTTACCTTGACTTTCTTTATAACTCCCAAACAATTTACTACCACATTGTTAGCCATTTTGGCCCCAAATTTAGTAGTTTCATTTACCTCTAATCCCAAACGATGCATCAACTTTTCCGTCATGACACAAATCTCTGCACTTCCATCCACATATGTCTTTGACACTCTTTGTCCATTGATTTCCGCTTCCACTAGAGGCACAATATCTTCCATCTTTCTAGCCTGGATTGCATTCACATGTCTATTCTTCATGGGTCTAATGCTTACCATCTTTGACCATTGTCGCCGCACTGTTGGAGATAGATGTAGTAATTGTGGCCATGAAATTTTTGGCCCTTGATTCCTCACATCAGCAAGCAAATCATAAGCTCTAGTACCTTTACCCAGGGAAAAATCATCTGGCTCAATGTGTCGGCGTGAGCGAGCCCTCCTCTTTTTACTGTTGCGTGTCTTTGCAGCCATTGATGACTCTGCCTCCTCTTCCATATTTTCAACCTCCTTTGGTGGTGTAGGTTCCATTCTCTCAATTCTCCGGGCTTTCTTCACCGGCATTGCTTCAACCTCTACTACTTTGGCCTTCCCTTTGATATCACTCTAATCTAAACTAATTATCCTAACATCATGATTCTTTGGCGGTTGGACAGGCAAGGGCGGCACCTCTGCAAGTGGTCGAGGATGATGGAGAACTTGAACCGGTGGTGGAGGCCTTGGATTCGGTGGAACAAACCTTTCCCTAGGTGGTGTCACTTGTTATCCCCTCCTTCTTGGTTGGAACCCATTTCCTAGAAAACGCCTAGGATGAGGGCAAAAGTACATACCATGGCCAGTCTCCCCACAATTATAGCAAACATACTCTCTTTCTTGTCTTCTTGGACCTCGATTGCCTTCATTTATGAGGGGAGGGGGCCGCACTTCTTGCACCAAATTTAATGAAAGGCTTTCGAGTTGATTAGTAATGCGTTGTAGGAGCTCTTGCTGTGGTATCTCTGGTTCAGGTGGGGCCTCTGCTATTTCTCTAGGCCTTGGCATGGTTGGTAAAACCTGCATGGGCTCAACTCCCCCCTTCAACTGGGCTTGATACTTCAATTTTCTATCTTTCTCCCCTGCATAAGTGACTGATTCTTCATATGATGTGGGAAACTTTCCTTTGACCTTCTCCCTTAGTAGAGGATGGAGTCCGGCTAGAAAACAATCTTTCTTAAGGCAATCAAGTACTCTTTCTCCCTCGGCTAAAGAGGCTGTCCATTTATCCCACAATTTTATAAACATGCCTTCATAGGTTTGGTACTCCCCTGCTATGGTTTGGCGAAGATCTAAGAGTTGTCTCCAAATATCTTCAGGTGGCTCTGTATCTTGGTACTTGTGCATGAATGCGGTCTTGAGATTCTCCCAATTACCCCTTGTAGCCTCCGGAAGAGCTTGATACCACACTCGAGCATCACCTTTTAGAACTAAAGAGAAGGCCCGTACTTTGGTTGCTTCATCATCCCGGCCTGTGACTAGGAAGGCCATTTCTAAGTTATCCAAAAAGTCCAGAGATTTCTCCCCTTTGTGCCCAAAAAAACTTGGAAAAGCCATGATAGGAAGATGTCGGCCTAGCTCAATACAAAATAAAGATGAACACGTCTAGGCCCAAGTCATATCTTATTAAGGGTAGAATAAATGGATTTACAGATGCATTAATCTCAGCAAGACGACGAGGGCCCAATAAGCCCCTTATAATATTTTGAAACCTGATCTTTGTGCTAACGATTATATGCACGGTTTGTCTAGCAAGTGGACGGATAGGTCCGTACAAGTCCCTATGGTTCATGGGATACACTTAGAGTAGAATGAATATGTGCACATTAAAGGAGATGTTATAATCCAAAATAGGGAGTATTATGGGATCAGGAGACAACAAGATCTCTCTCAACCTCTCAGCTCCAAAATAGAAAACCAACCTTTGCTGAAAATGTATCTTTCTACTAATGCACACATCCATCCGAATGTTTTGAACCGATTGAAAGTTGTAGAAAGTAGGAGTAGTCATTTATGCATTAACTACAAATTTACACTACAAACTTTCATGAAGCGTGTCGTTGAAGCTATGGCCTCTTAGATCCCACCATTCGAGAGATGCGAAGGATTTGCTCACCACTGATTAGTGTAGCTTTTGTGTGACCATCATCAGCCTTGTAAAGTTCATAGGCTTCGATAGCTATCTTTTCAATTACTTTGAGTCTTCTTGCTAGTAGTAGTTGAAGCGCATCACCATATGTAGCCTCTCGCCAATACCGCACACCATTGATGTGTAACTCACCCTCCAAAAACTTGTTAATCCCCGAATTTGAAAGCACATAGAGACTTGATGAGAGCAAGATTTCTCATGAAGCAAAGAAGGATGTGTGTAATTAACTTGCTTTACCCGCATACGTGCCGTTTGTCGATAAAGATCCTTATTCTCTTGAGCTTCTTTTGGAGACCATTGCGGTACTCTTGAGCGGCGAATCCCTTGAATAGGGTTTGATGAAGATTCCTCCTTAGTGATTTCTTGACAAACACTCGTTGAAGAAGAGGACAACTCCTTAGATGTTTCTTTCTTCATGGAAGTTGTAGAGCATAGCTTGAGAACTACTCAGTGGGGGCACAAAAAATGAGGGCTGAAATGATGAACGGGTTGCCTCTTACCCATCCAACCTCCAATCCTCACTAAGAGAACTAAAGAGGGGCACCACCTAGCCAAAGGGAGGATGGGCTAGGACATCCCTATTCTCAAAGAGAATCAAGAGAGCCAAGACACAAATTTACAAGAGAGAATATATGTGCTAGACACCACATTGGAATATAAGAGAGAGAGATGAGAGGAGAGGGAGACAAGAGGAGAAGAGGTAGAAGAAGCTTGCCATTATGCTACATGGAATGAGAAGATGAGAAGAGAGGGAGATAATAGGAGAAGAGGTAGAGGAAGCTTGCCATTATACTACATAATAAAAGAACTTACTCATAGCTTACCTCAAAGAGATGAGGATATTGTAGAGTGCTCTCATGGGCTTGTCATTCTCCCTCTTCTCCCCTTCTTCATTCTCCATGGGCTCTTTATATAGCCTCCATGAGGGATTAGATTAAGCTAATCTTCTTGATTAACATAATCCTAGATGATGTATGGCATCTTTGAAAATATGGAGCATAGTGAATGGGACAAGTCCCCACCTTGGTCATCATGCAAGAAGCCAAGGGTGGTGGTAGACAACATAGAGAAATGGAGCTAGATTACAAGAGGTGGGTGCCCAAAGCACATTATTATAATATATTTACAAGAAGGACAGAGTGGAAAGTTGGTGTGGTGAAAGAGAGAAGAAAATTGCATGTAGCCAGCAGTCTGCGCCTTTGTAACTTCAAATCCGTGAGGAATTTGAAAAAAGTTTCTTCTGCAACTTTGTAGACCAGGTCAAAACCGATCGGGCTGCGCGAGAATTTTCTTGAAATTCGCTTTTTCTTGGGAGTTATTGAGATGATTAAAAACGGCTTCTAAAAGTTGCTTTGACTTGAGTCCCCCATATGTATATAAATACATATAAGCATGTGACAAAAGGGGTCCATGCTTGTAAGCTTTTGTGCAAGATCCAAATGACACCATGATGTGGATATTGACTTGTGTGCAAGGGTGAGGTGTCCTCTAATGATGGTGATAGATTCCAAATCTTAGTGATGCAGACGGGGCCCATGTGTAGTTGGAGGCTAGTCCTTTGAAAAATCTATGCATTCACTCAACTCCTAGGTGTAATCCATTTTCATTTTCACTAAGATAACCATCCCTTTTACCCTTTACATTGACATGCCTCCTAAGAACTTGTTCCCCCCATTTGCTAGAGTTATCGTAATCGAGAAGCAATGTAGCATACCTAGTGCTTGAAGAGTAAACCCAGAGTGATATGGTAGGCTCTTGATAGGGGCTTTGGCCAAAATTTTGTGGTAGTAATCCAGGTTGTAAAAAACCCGGATCACTGCCATACCAACACCTCTATACTCAGCCTTTGTACTCAATAAAGTAACTGTAGGTTGCTTTTTGCTGCTCCATGTAACTGCTGCACTACCAAGGGAAAACATGAATCTACTTATAGATCTTTTGTCTAACATGCTACAAGCCCAATCTGCATTTGTGTATCCAAATACATGTACGTCCTTACTTGCCTCGTAAAGAAGTCCATAATATAAAGTGGACTTCACATACCTCAATATACGTCTAACTGCATCCAAATGAGGCTTTCTAGGCATCTACATAAACTGACTGACAAGGCCAACAATATAGCTCAAGTTTGGCCTTGTGATAGTCATGTAAATCAAACTCCCTACCATCCTCCTAAACATATTAGGGCACTCAACTTCACATTTTGCTCCAATGGTACTGAAAGAGGCTTACATGCTGTCATACCATGCTTGGATAAGATATCTAAGCCATACTGCCTTTGGGACAGCCATATACCATCATCACATCTGATCACCTCAATAACAAGAAAGTATCTCAGCTCACCCAAATCTTTCATCTCAAACTTCTTCTTCAAGAAGTTCTTAACTTCAGTAATCCCATTGTCACACTGTCACCTGTAATAATCAAGTCATCCACATAGATGACTATGATGATCAAACCTCCATCTCCCTTTCTCACATAACGTGAGTGATCAGCATCAGAAATACAAAATCCAATATTGACAAGATACTCTCCAATCTTGTCAGACCATGCTCTAGGTGCTTGCTTTAGCCCATAGAGCGCCTTCTTTAACCTGCACACATATGTGGGATGCTCTAAATCCTCATAACCTGATGGCTACTCCATATATACTTCTTCTTGTAATTCACCATGCAAGAAGGCATTCTTAGCATCCATTTGCTGCAAAATCCAACCTTTGGCTACTACCAAGGCAATCACACATCTAACAGTTGCCATCCTAGCAACTGGACTAAATGTCTCTTAATAATCTATGCCATATGTTTGAGCATAGCCTTTTGCAACCAGCCTAGCTTTATACCTGCTAACTGAACCATCTGCATTGTGCTTGAATTTGTAGACCCACTTACAACCAATAGCTTTCTTACCCTTAGGTAAGGGTACCAAATCCCAAGTCTTATTGGCTTCTAATGCAGCCATCTCCTCATCCATTGCTGCATATCCCAATGAGCATGACCAACAACATCCTCAAAACAAGTGGGCTCAACATCCTCAACTAATTTCACCATATAAGCATAATCGTGAGCTATATAATCTTCAAGACCAAATCTTTAAATAGGGTATCTGACCCTGCTAAATCTGCGTACCACCGGATCACTCAATGGAGCCTTTACATTACTATGAGCTCTCTGTACACCTGGTGTCGTGACTGAAGGAATGCCAAGCTCATCATCCAAACTCTCCGAACCACTAGAATCTCCATCAAATCCCAAATGACTGGTAGATGCATCATTACCATCCAGCACTTTCTTCTTTCCTTTGTCCGCTGCTGCAACACTTATAGATCCACCTGAAGATGTGGGGCTACTCCTTAGTCTCCCAGACCAAGGGCTCAGTGTAGTACCAGATGATGTTTCTGGTCCACTAGGCTCCGTGATTATTGTTTATCTTTCTGCACATAGCTATCCTGATCATTATCATCATCCAAAACATCACCAGCAGGTGTATACCAACTTCCCATCTCATCCAAGATAACATCCCTGCTCACTCTGAACTCACCTGTGTGACAGGGTTATAATAGCGATACCCTTTCTGATCTAAAGAGTATTCAATGAAAACACATTTTTCTGCCTTTGGATCAAGCTTCTTCCGTAGCTCATCTGGCACATGAACGTATGCAACACAGCCAAATACCTTCAAGTGCAATACGTCAGGCTTCTTGCCAGTAAAACATTCTTCAGGAGTCATCCCATGAACTGCAGCTGTGGGAGTTCTGTTCATAATGTAGACAATAGTATGGACAGCCTCAGACAAAAAATGTTTGGGCATATTCTTTTTAGCCATTAATGCTCGAGAAACTTCTACAATATGCATGTTTTTTCTTTTTGCAACATCATTTTTCTGTGGGGTATACCTGCAAGTAAATTGCCTCTTTATCCCATGAGTCCTCAAGAAGCCACTAAACTCATTAGAGAGATACTCTCCCCCTCCATCTGATCTCAAGCACTTCACTTTTAAGCATGTTTCTATTTCAACAGCTTCCTTAAAAGATTTGAAGTGCTCAAACACATCACTCTTTTCCTTCATTGTGGGAGCTTTCGCTTGACCACGGACCGCTTATTATTTCAAGCGTTCCAAGCAAGCTCTAATGGCTATCTCTCACCTAACTGACGCGCCGTCGATCCTACGAGTGTAGTGAGCTTACCTTGATGCTCGATTGAGTACCCTCCTCTCTCTTGCACTCCGGTAGCTCCACGCTTCTTGATGCTAGCTCAAGCATCCTCAAACCTCCTCCATCTCCAAGCTCCATCCTCCATAGCCGCGCGTGCAAGAGAAGAGAAGAGAAGAGAAGAGAAGAGAAGAGAAGAGAAGAGGAGATGGTGAAGAGCTTCACCCTCTTGATCCCTCACTCTCACACACACTCACTCCCTCACACTCTCACACTACCTC
Organism: Lygodium microphyllum; assembly: GCF_053477565.2. Taxonomy (NCBI): domain Eukaryota; kingdom Viridiplantae; phylum Streptophyta; class Polypodiopsida; order Schizaeales; family Lygodiaceae; genus Lygodium; species Lygodium microphyllum. Next base: position 63,436,217 of record NC_141147.1, on the reverse strand, counting down.
TCTCAAGAGCACACACAAGCAAGAAGGAGAGAAGAAGAGAGGAAGAAGAATACTCTTTTTGCCACACACCAAAGAATGAGCTTCTCATTCATTTTTCAACTTTATATACAAAGCCCTAAATCCTTTTTGGGCGGTCATCCCCTTTTCCCCCTTTTACATGGTCAGACGTAGCCTAGGGCATTTTTCCCATTTCCCACCATTCTAATTTATCATATTTCCAACTAATGCGTACACTTTGCACAGGAGTAAGCCTGGCACTCTTTTACAAAGATTCAGGGGTGCTCCCACATTTTAATGGTGCGTCCTTTTTCTCTTTTGTTGTCTCAGGCCAACACTGAGGCTTTCTGAGGATCGTGCCCGAACATTTAAATTTTTCAGGGACTGGTTATCGGTCAAGGCGCCTTTTTCTGCTTTTATCCTACACCTTTTTTGCTATTTCCATTTTTTCCATTTTCCGCTCCTCTGTGCTACGGGAAACACAGGAACATTACCCCCTCCTAGCCAAGTGTCAGTCCCATGGCACTGCGGTGGGACGTAGTGGCTAGTTAGGTCGGCTGCTAGGTGGAACAGGTAGGTGGGTGACACTGCTTCCAATGTGGTTGGGTGAATGATAAGTGATGGGGTTTAAGGACGATGACCAGGAAAGATTCTGGCGTGCTTTAGGCTCCATGAAGATACTCGGCATCTTTCACACTGTTGTGGCGCCCCTTATGTAGCCGGTCGTCTTTTGAGTATCCGAAACGCTTGAAGCAATAAGCAATCCCATAGGAGGATGGTATTGGAGGGATTTATTCTGGAGAAACCCCCCGAACGCTGTTTGCCTTGAAAATCCATGGCCTTGATTGAAGATCCTTGTCTTTGAGTAGAAGGTCTTCAGTTTTGAGTTGAAGGTCTTCAGGCTTGTGGAATCAATAATAAGCGATCCGTAGATCTTGAGGTGTTGGGCATGGATCATTGGACGATGAGGTTCCAAGATCTATGCCAATGGTAGTTCTACCTTGACTTGGTTCAATCAGGGTAGCCATCAGCAAGCAGATGGTTGGATGCCGGCACATGAAAAGAAATTTTGATCATTAAAGGATGCCGTGGGCGATCCTCTTCCGAGGGTAGCCATTTCTTGAAACGCGAATAGAACCTGCAATAAAAGTTGTGCACTCCCTAAGGGGTGTGTTTGTCTCACCGTATAGTGTGTGGTGCCCGTGGCAGTGGAACTGGGAGATGGGTCTAACCTTGGGCAAGCCCTTGGTAACATCCCACACTTGAGGACCCAGTTCGTGCTTCGTTGGAGGTGCGGTGCAAGTCTTAGGGTGACAGGTCTGAAAGTCCTGCCCTTGATGTGCCCTAAGTATGAAGTGGGGAGGGGGCTAGGGAGAACCCTAGGTGTGGTGATTGTGGTGCTTCGTTCTTCTTCTTCTTCTTGTTCTTCTTCTTTTTAAAAAAATAAAAATAATAAATTTAATAACATAAAGAGGCGTATACATGGAGACAAGCGATACAAGGGCATGACGGGAGTTTACTCCTCGTCATCTGAATGGCGGGAAGGGGATGGTGGAGGGCGGGGGGGCTTGTTAAGGAATCTTCGACTCAACAAGTAGCCCTTGAAGTTGAGACGAGTTTTGAGAGTGGTGGTAGAAAGGAAGGGGTGGTTGCACTGGGTGAATTTGCTGTCGCTCATATCTTCAAGCAGTGCAACACAAAAAGATGGAAAAAGAGAAGCACGCATCATGAGGCGAGTCATGTTGCTGCTGTCTATGGCGTTGGGGTCGAAATAGAGGGGTGGGAGGTGGCATTCTTGGGGTGCGGGCTCTTGGTGGACTAGGATCCTAATTAGCCTAAGATAATTACAAGTGGTTATGAAGGCAGGGTCAGGACAGGAGGTGAACTCGCTAAGAAATCTATCTATAGAGCTATACAAATCAGGGAGGGTGAAGAGAAGGGCATCCCTATGGGAGGTGCTATTGGTGTTATAGATAATGGGGAAGTCGAACGTGTCGTGGATGGACGGATTAAAGTCGACCCCTACCCTTCGAGGATACGGCATAAAAGTAGGGTCGTTTCTCTCAGAAGGGAGGGTGTTGCAAAATGCCATCCACGCGTCAAGGTTGACGTAAAAAATGCGTCTCCTCCAGGTGGGTTGGGAATTATAGCCTTCCACTGATCTAGGCACTTGGAGGACTTTATCCTGCCAAAATTCGCGGTCCTCGGCTCCCCAAGTAGTTGGGTGGGCCTCGCGTTCCGCTAACCACTTGGCCTTGAGCCTTGCACCTATAGCGATGACATCCTCTACAAGTTGAATGGGCAGTACTCTGTTCAAGGTAGTGGGAAACTCAAAGCACAAGTCGAAGGGGTCGCGGTTGTATTCCTGTTGTTCCCAGATAATCAATTTGGCATGGAATTCAGCAGGGGGATCTTGATGGCGCGGTAGGAGAGGGGCAAACTGTCTTGGAATAGGTCTAACATTCAGCTTTTTCCTTGCCTTCTCTACCATTTCTTTCTTGCGATTACCCTGAGCTGCTCTTCTCTCAGCAGACGTATCAGGGGGCTGCACTTCCGCTTGTTGTGGTTGAGGGGGGTAGTGGGACGTATTCCTCCTCCTGAGGTCCCAAATCGAACTCCGATTCACCCCCTTGTGCTTGCTCGTCTTCTTGTGCCTTCGCCTCTGTGAAACCAAGTTCATCTATTTCCCGCGCCGTCAGGCCTACCTGTGCAAGTTATCTTCTTTGCTTCTCTGGGCTCTGCGACGGGCCTCCTAGATGCAGCGGCACATGCAGGCATGTTGTTAGCGCTCTGCGTGTAACGGTTAGTTTCTTTTGCAGCTGATCATTGGCTTCATTTCCTTCCGGGCTGGTGGAGTGGAGCAGTGTATTGAGGAAGGTGTGCTACTGGGCTATCATGGAGAGTTGGACCACCTCTGCCTGATTCTTAGCAAGCACCCTGTCTCCTTCCGCTTTGGCTAGCCGGTGTGCTAAGTCCTGTATTCTCCCCTCATTATGATCAGCCCATTCTTTTGCTCTTTTTTCCATATCTTCTAGGCTCTCCCCCTGATGGAGGGTCATTGCCATAAGTTGTTGCTGCTGGGCCTCGAGCTCACGGTGCAGGCGGGACTGCTCCTGGCGTTCATCAGCGATCTGTGCATTGAGCTGGTGCAGCTTCACCTGCATCCTTCGCACTTGTTCTTCCCTTAATTGGTCCAGCTGTGCAGCCTCCTGTCTGATCTTGTCAAGATGGCTTTGTGCTTCCAGGTTGATTGCAGATAGCTGATCATTCTTGCGCCAAAGGTGAGCATTGGTTTCCCTCTCCTCGTTGAGACGCTCCATCAAGATTTTTTTCCTTCCTTCCCAAGCAGTGTCACGTTCCTTCAGGGCCTTTAATTCCTTGGCCTCCTTAGTGCTGGCTTCCTCCTTGAGCGCAGCGATCTCCCTTTGATATTCTATGATCTGCATTGTTTTTTCCAGCTGGAGAGCAACTTATGATTTGCGTTCTGCTGCCAACTCCTCCACGGCTGTCCTCCTTTCTTCCCTGGCCCTTTCTAACTGTGAGAGCAGCTCCTTAACATATTCATCATATTGGCATGCTGGAGGTGGGGGTGGGGCATGGCGGTGGTGGTGACAACGTCTTCTATTTTCTGCCTTTTCAGCTCTGGCCTTGGCTCCAGTTCAGCCATGGCTGCCCTTTTGGCTCTTGATGCTGGGGTGGCCACGGCCGCTTCTCTTGCCAGCTCCCGTTCCACCAAGAATTGTAGCCAAGTGACCACGTTGCTCTCGTCGACTTTTGGGGTGGAACCTTGGGTGGCGGTGGCAGGGGGTGTTGTCATGATAGGAGTGGCTGGCATGGAAGGTATGAAGAGGGGGAGAGCTGGCATCATCGTATCTTTTCCTTTTCCTTCTGCTGGGGGCAGGGGTGCAATTTTCGGCACGCTGGTACTGGGACCAGGTGCCTCCGTTCGGTGTGGGCCCTCTGCGCCTTCCTCATCTCTTTTGTGCTGCTCCTCGATGGAGCGACGGGTTGCCAGCTCTATTTCTGCCTCTTCCTTCCTTCTCAGCTCCTCCTCGGTCTTCTTTTTTCTCTCCTCCTCATCCTTTGACTGACTCCCTTCGAGCCCTTTCCAGATCTTCCTTCTCTTTCTTCTTTCGCTCCTCTTCTCTTTTTCCATACAGGGCTTTGGTTCATTGTTCCGCATGCCTCTATGGTGTGCCCTGGGATTCTCCCTCTTCGTCTGCATCCGTCTCCATTTCATCAAACGACCTCTGCTGCTCTTCTGTGTGAGGCGGGGACTGTGACGGTGACTCGTCACTTTCTTCGTCGCCTCCCTTCTTGTCTTCTCCTGCTCGTCCTTGCCCTAGCACTTCTTGGATGATTTCCATAAGGACACCTCCAAACGCTATGGTGGAGACCTTGGAGAATGATGTCTTGCGGGTTAATCGGGACGACGGGGACTCCCCTCCCACGGCTCTTCCTCCTGTTGCCAAGGCCTTAGCCAAAGCCTCTATTGTCTTCCTCACGAACCCATTAAGGTTCACCTCATCCAGTGATTGTGTCGCAATGCTATCGAGCAGAGGTACATTGATTCGGGTCATTATGCTGTTGTACCTCTGGCTTGAGAACAAGGCATGCACCATCTTTGCCTACACTTGAATTTTTAGGTTGGGGATGTCCGCCAGGCTAATTCCGTCATTGGTATGGACCTTCACTTTGTCCACCCCCAACATGGCGTAGATGTCTCTTTTTGGCTTTCTTTCCACCTTATTCGACAAACCTAGTGCCCTTTCCACCAACTCGGGGGTCATCTCGATCTGCACCTGTCTGGTGGCTTCATTGTCGCGCACCGTGATGGTGCCCCTGTTCCTATTGAAGGTGCGCAAGAAATCAGTGCACTGGGTGTAATCCACCCTCCGGCCCACTGCGTCCAAGTACTTCTGTAGGTGGCACTGCTCTATGATTTGGCGTACCGCCGGCTCTTCGATGGCTAGTCTTCAAGGTTGAAGACGTGGTGGAACTTTAACTGGTTGAATGCTCTCGTTTCCACCGTGAGGCCGTACTTTACTTGTTTCTCCTCCGAGAAGGGGAGCTTGCCTGCTTTGTCCTAGCTTGCCATGATCGCCACCTGCACGTTCAACCATTTCCACTTTTAGTGCTTTTGACAACTATTTTGCTGGAAGAATAAAAGCATAGTAGATTTTATTGAACATAGCCTTAACTTTGCTTTTCAGACTTTTACCACCACCTCTTACCCTTGCATTTCAAATTTAACTGACATTTCACACTTGGTTTACTTTTTAAATTCTATTTTGTTTATTTTTGACATTCCACTACATTCCACCTTATTACCCCTTCCCCCTTTGGAAAAGAAGAATCCGTCCCAGGATTGGAGGTTGCAAGGCCAAGGCTTTCAGCAGAAAGGGCGTCACTCTATTTGTGGAGGAGCCAAGCGTAGAAGTTGGGGTTATATTCCAATTGAGCGGCGCGGTCCAGATCAAAGGGTCGAATCCCTACGTGTGTGATGTATGTGAGGACATCTGTGAGGAAGTCACCAGAGTCAACTCGACTTGCAATGTGGAGCTCTTCCTCTGTTAAGAGGCGGTCAAGATAGGGATGCCCCGTGATATGCTCGTCCATGGGTCGACCCCAAAGAGTGGTTAACACTCTATACGAGGTAGGCGCGATGTAGGTGGGATTATGCTCTGCCGTTTTGATGGCTCGGCATTGTTCGGCATTGGTCATTATGCGACATCTGTCAACCTCCCATTGCAACCTAAGAGCGTACCACTGCCTCAAGAAGGGTGATCCAGTATCAACAAGGTGGGATAACCTTGCGATCTCTTGGTCAGTGATAGTAGAAATGGTCCGTGGATCATATGACATGATGAGGCGTTGCTTAATGGCTTGCTGTTTGGAGACCTCGCTACCGAGCAACTCAGCAGCAGCAGAGCGAGAAGCCTGTGCAAAGGCGAATTCAAAAGTCTCCCAAGAGCAAGGCATATTGCGCACTTCTGTTGCAAAGGGTTCTGCTAAGAGACCCAAGTCTAAGCGGTCATAGTTGAGGGCTAGCGACACAAAGGTGGCATCGAGCCATTTGATGCAATCCACCACATCATCTCCGGTGTCCTCTGCAAGGTCAGCGGCTAGCGCTAGAAATGACTTCCGTTCATAGGTGGTTGGGCGTAAGGCCGACGGGTGGTTGAGGTTTACTAGCACTAGAGGCTCTGACAGTACATAGTTGCCGTTGGGAGTGTCCTTGAGCGTGCAACCGGGCTATTTGCAAGGTGGGTGGGTGAGGGTCAGTCGTAGCAGTTGGGCTGCTGCAGTTAGCTTTGCTGCGGAAGGTCGGGTTGACTTGATCGGATGATGCCACCTGTGACGGTGACTGTTGCTTGGACGGATATGTTTGTGCGACTCTCTTGGGCCGAAGTGTAGATGAGTCAGATGGCTGGGGCTCTGGAGAGCACTGCAGCCTATGGTCTTGAGGTGTTGGGGGACGTGGACTGATCAAGCTTGAGGGTGGCATAGGACTAGTGCCTTTGGCCGTAGGGGCCTTAGGGATCCACAGTGAGGCATTTCCCTCATAGTAGCCTTGTGCACGCAAGAGGGTTTTAGGGACCCATATTTGCTCAATCACGCGGTGCTTCCGGTGATTGCGTCTTGGCCTCCTAGGTTTAGAGTTGTGGGTCTTATGCGGACAGACGTGTCTAGTCCTAGGCGGTTCTCGAGGCTATTTAGGCACCCATTGAAAGTGAGGCTGTTGGGCCCTTACTTTGGTTGCTGCGGTCTGCAGTTTATGGAAATCGGGGAGCGGTAGATGCGCACTATCCCCTCCTTAATCTTGCCTACGGATGTTTCTATCGGTGGCCCTGCGGATGGTGATGGTGTTACGCAGCCCTTACTGAAGGTTGTGACAATGTGCACGTTGTCGATTGCTAGGTGGATGCACTGTGACTCATAATCAACATTGCAGTGAGTCTGCTTTTTGAAGATTTGCCTGAGCAGTGACTCCATGCCTACGTTTGTAGCACTCGGCAACACATAAAACAACATTGGAACAGTCTAAGACTCGATAGAAACGGCGACTCTGCACTTGCCGAGAAGTGCATAAGATTGAGCCCCATATGGGCTTAATTTGGCAGTTGTGGGTTGAAGTAGCGGTTTGCTAAGTTGGATCCAATGCTTGTGCATTAAGACATTGAAATCTGCTCCCTCATCAATCAAGGCATTGAAGGCGCATGTTTGCTTGGCAGTGACCGTGACATGGAGGTAGGCGGGTTCTACAGCTTCCTCATCATCCTCGTTGATTTCAGTGATTGTGGCTGCTCCTATTTTGATCGGCGGTTCTAGCATTGGTGGCTCATGCAAAGGATGAGCGGAAGGGAAGTACTTCTTGACACGACTGCCATTGAAGAAGCCTATTCCTTCACCATCTAGGGTCTTGAGCTCGACATTACTGGTTCGGCTGATTGCCCGAACCTTGAAGGGTCCGAGACCTCTGAATTTCATCTTTTGCTTATTTCCTTTAACTGAGTAAAGGAGCACTAAGTCACCCTACTCAAACTCGCGCTGCTTGACATGCTTGTCAAACCAGCTCTTGCGTCAGGATTTCTCGCAGATAAGCGCGTGGGTGGCTAGAAGACGAGTCTCTAATAGGCATTCCAGCTCGACCAAGTGTTGCGTCCATGCTTCCTTCCCTTCCCATCGTTCTTGGAGTGCTATTCTCAGGCTAGGGATGAAGAATTCTAATGGTAGAATTGCTTCAGTCCCATAGGTCAGCCTAAAGGGGGTTTGGCCTACGAACGTTTTATAAGCTGTGCGGTAGGCCCACAAGGCTGCCATCAACTTGTTGTCCCAATCGCTTCGTGAGGCTGAGACTACTTTAGTGAGGACGTTGATAAGAATTTTGTTAGTTGATTCTGCCTGGCCATTAGCTTGAGGGTAGTATGGTGAGGATTTGCGATGGATGATAAGAAAGGTGGATACGAGATATGCTATCACTTCATTGATGAAGTGTGTGCCTTGGTCGCTAACCAGTTTGATGGGGCAATCGAAGCACGAGATCACCTGCTCCCATAAGAACTTGGCGGTTGTCCTAGCGTTGTTTCTTCGTGTGGCTCTCGCCTCTATCCATTTCATGAGGTAATCCGTGGCCACCACGATGTACTTGGATTGTGACTACTATGCCGTGGGGCTGATTGGTCCTATGAAGTCAATTCCCTATTTTTCGAAGGGTTGGCGAGCAATAATTGGGGTTAACTCCATTTGATCCTTACGAATCGGGACTTTTGTCTGTTGGCACTTGTCACAATGCTTGACAAATCACTTGGCGTCGCGGAAAAGTGTGGGCCACCATAGTTGGGACTGCAGCACCTTCCGTGCTGTCGTATCTCTGCTAAAGTGTCCTCCTGCAATGCCGTTGTGCGCTTCTGAGAGCACATCGTGCATCTTATGCTCACACACGCACCTACGCAGCAATCCGTCTTGCCCTAGCCTATAGAATTGGCCTGCAATCAGCTGGTAGGGCTGGATCTTCAAGATCAAGCGCCTAAGTTGTGCCTTTTCTATTGGTCGCTAAGGTAGTCCGTGCTTGAGCACTTGGACTATGTCATCTGCCCAGTATGGCATCAGATCAGCCTTAAATAGATCTCTCTCACTGGACAGGTGGAATAAGTGGGCGTCAGGTAACTCGTTAATGATGCCTTGTCGAGCGGCTTCTCCTGTGGGCATACGGGACATGTGATCAGCAATGTAATGCTATTTTCCCTTTTGTACCACCACGGAGAAATCAAACTCCAGGAGCAGGAGGAGCCATCGAGCTATGCGTCCTATAGCACAAGGTTTGTTCACCGAATAGAGCAGGGCTTAATGGTCCACGAAGAAGATGAAAGGTGTGGCCAATAGATAATGCCGGAATTTCTTCATGGCAAACACCATGGCTAGTCCCTCCCTTTCTATTGTCGAATAATTCATCTCCATCTTAGTGAGTTGTCTGCCAGCAAAGCTCACTAGGTAATCTAAGTTATGCTCACCAGGTTGGCACAACACTGCCCCCACGGCAAACTTAGAAGCATCGATGTGCACATGGAAGGTAATGGTCCAATCTGGGGCTCGTAGAATCGGTGCTGTTGTTAGAGCCCTTTTCAATTCTTCGTATGCCCATTGGCATGCCTTGGTCCACTCGAAGACAATCAGCAGCTTGTACAATGGCCTGATGATTAGCGCGTAGTTCAGCACAAACTGCCGATAGTATCCTGTGTGACCTAAGAAGCATTGAACTCCCTTGTAATTAATTGGGGGTGGAAGGTTAACAATAACCCTGACCTTCGAGAAGTCAATGGTAATGCCGTTATTCGACACCACGTGTCCTAAGATGCATCCGTGCTTCACCCAAAATTGACACTTCAAGGGGTTCAAGGAGAGACGATATAAGCGGCACCGTTCAAAGACTGCGCGGAGTTTGTCTAAGTGTTCGATCCAGGTCGAATGGACACACAGATCGTCGACAAAGACCTCTAACTCCTTGCAAAGCATGTCTTTAAAGATGGTACACATGAGGCGTTGGAAAGTGGCAGGGGCATTGGTCAACCCGAAGGGCATGACTATGTATGCAAAGACGCCCCACTCAGTGGCAAAGGTGGTCTTGTGCCTGTGTCTGCAGGATGCACTTGCACTTGGTTGTACCCCGAGAAGCCATCCAGAAAACTGTAGGCTTCCTTGCCTGCCACCCTCTCAAGCATGTGCTCGGTGTATGGCAAGGGATAATTGTCTCTCTTCGTAGCAGCGTTCACCTTCTTGTAATTGATGCACACTCGAATTTTGCCGTTCTTCTTCATCACAATGACTATGGGTGATACCCAGTCTATGTGCTCAATTTCGTAAATGAATCCATCTCTCATCAGCTTGTCAATTTCCTCTTTGATAGCATGAGCGTGTTTTGGATTCATGGGATATGGTCGCTGCTTGACCGGCGTTGCATCCGATGTCATGGGTATGTTGTGAGTCACAACACTCGGATCTACCCCCCGTAGCTCTTCTAAGGACCAGACAAATACGTCTATGTACTCCCGCAAGAGAGCGACAAGACTCAACTCTTCTTCACCAGTCAAGTCATCGGCAATGAACACTAGTCGGGGCGTCTCCCCAACTAGGGCTAGGTCTACCTCCTTGACCTTGGCTGGTCCTTCGATTGGTTCACTCGTATGCCCTTGACGCTTGGCACCTAATAGGACCACTACCCTATCCCCTTTTTTGAATTTAGTGAAGCGTTTAGGGAGGTCCTGCGGTTTCCGATGTTCTTCTGATAGTGTATCCCTGGGGTGCTTTGCCTTATCTTGCCTTAACTGTCTGCACCTCAGGTGGATGGGTAAGTCCCCCTTGGTGCATCTGGTCATGGGCAGCCTAGGGATCTCTAGGTCACTATCCGAAGTAACTTCCGATTTCAAGTCAAACCCTCCATCTTCGCTAGAAGAGGTGGTCTCCCCTGGTGGTCGCAGTTCAGATGGTGATTCGGTTCTAAGTATTGATGTCATTCCTGGTTAGGCTAGGCCTTCTTTCTCAAGGTCTACGGCTCCTATGCATTCCAACCAAGCACGATCACATTTCATGCGCATGACTCCTTGGTCCATTCTAAGGGCCTGCTTTTTTTGCAGCTTGGCATCAGCTTGTATGTGATCAATTTCTCGTCCTTCATTGTCATATTCTATGGTATCCACTTCACCCTCGCTCTCATCACTGAAGAATTGGCCGTCTTCGTATTCATCGCAGGAATCTTTGTCATTCGACTGCTCATCGTCTCCTAGGGCTTGGTATGCCTCGTGTCGTTGGTCAGGAACCAGGGCCCAGTTATACATGAGGTTCAGCTCGTGCACTATGGTCCATTGCCACTTGGAATCCTCTAAGAGGTCCTGGAGTGGTTTAAAGTTGGCAGTTGGGTTGCCAGCTAGCTGGTCCGTTAGGTATTCCAATACCCCCTGGAGTTCCCTTTTGTTGGATGGCACTTGGAAGGTAAGAGGCTTAGGCCTTCCATGGAGGCTAGCTGCCATCATGTAGACTGGTGTAGAGAGTGCTTCGTTTGTCTTGCCGATCGTTTTGATGGCCTGCTCATATACCTCATGGTCTGAGAATGGCAAGTCAATTGTAGCGAGGACTTGCATCCAATCCCACTCATCCTCTGGGCATGGGATATACTTGGTCAAGGACCCATAGGGATCCTTGACCTGAGTGTTCCCTTTGAGCATAGCAGAGATGGCGTCTAGGTCGACTGGTGAGGTCTTCCAAGTGTCCATCTCTATTCTTATAGCGTCAGTTCTATTGCCAAGGAAGATCAAGCCGTTACCCCAATCTTTGATGACTCTAGTGTTGCGCATCCAGGGTCGGCCTAATAGGACATCGTAGTCCACTCCCTTCATGACTATAAAGTCGACAGAGAATTGGACACCTACGATCTTCACTGGCCAACTCTTCAGTACCCCGAATGGCTTCACTCTCATACCGTTTGCTAGCGTGACGTTAAACCTAGCAGCTTCGATAGGCGGGTTTCCCCAAGTCTGAAGCATTGCATGGCTAAGCACACTAACCTCGGCTCCCGTGTCTACGATTCCCTTTCTTGTTGTGTCACCCAGGGTTAGGACTAGCAGGACTGTGTGCATCTCAGAGCCTTCCCAAAAGGCGTTGACGTGCAAAGATTTAGGCACAAAGTGTAGCGTCAAACTTGGAAATTGTGTTTCTCCATCCTGGTCTTGAGGGTCTACCGTGACCTGCTCTTGTGATCCCTCGACCCACTGCTTAAGGTATTGCCATAGGGCAGGGTGCTGCTTAAGCAGATCTTTCAGGCTAAGTGTTACAGGGGTGGTCACTAGCGTGGTCAGGAGGTCGTTAGATACTCGTCCTTCCTTTAGCCTAGACTGTCCGGGCCAATGGCCACGGCTGATCTGCGGCTCTCCCAGGCTAAGTGTTACAGGGGTGGTCACTAGCATGGTCAGGAGGTCGCTAGATACTCATCCTTCCTTTAGCCTAGACTGTCTGGGCCAATGGCCGCGGCTGATCTGCGGCTCTATTGCATCTAGGCTTGGTCTAAGCAGATCTCCCAGGCTAAGTGTTACAGGGGTGGTCACTAGCGTGGTCAGGAGGTCGTTAGATACTCGTCCTTCCTTTAGCCTAGACTATCCAGGCCAATGGCCGCAGCTGATCTGCGGCTCTATTGCGTCTAGGCTTGGTCTCAACGGCACTGCTTGTGGCACAGTTGCTTCGATCGACTTGAGGCGGTGACATTGACGTGCTTATGCTGGAGAGATCCTCGATCTCGTCCTCTATGATGGGTTCAGCATCTTTGAGATGCTGTTGAGCCTCCCTCACCCATTCCTTCACCTTGTCTATGGCCTCTAATTGTCGCTTTGGATGTGGGTATTCGCCCATCTTAGTGCTTTCCTTTTCGGCTGTCTTAGGGGCTGAAGTCTCTGCCTCCGCGTCTGAGACTTTCTTCCCAGTAGGTAGACTCGTAGCACTCTCGGTCTTTAATGCGACTTTAGCTTTCGATCTCTTCTTTTTCCGCATGCGGCTTTTCTTTCCTATTGAGGTTGCGTCAAGATTGCTAGGTCCTGGCAGAGAGATGCCGGCCTGCTTCATTTGGGCTCGGGTCATAACTCGCAAGGGAATAGGTGTGGCCTCTCCATCGGGGTTTTCGACACCAAACAGCCCCAATGGGACGGATGGCAAATTAGCTGAGCTAGAGGACAGCTTCCGCTTTGGGCAGTCAATGAAAAGATGGGTGATTCTGCACTCTGCGCACCTTTGGTCAGCCTTGTCCCTGTTTTGCTGCTCTCTTTCAGGGTAGCGTGATGAGACATGACTGGGGTGTCCACAAGTCCAACAAGTGACTGGATCCTGTGGCTGCCCTCCTAGGCCTCTACCCTGTCCTCATCCTAATGCCATCACTGGCATGGGTTGATAATCCATGAGGATCACATTGTCCTCGTCTCATGCGAGACGTAAGGGTATATGTAGGTCTCTTCATCATTCGGCTCCTCCAAGTAGTGTACTGGAGCGTCGCTCGGTGGGTGGGTCACATAAGGACCGAGCGGTCTAGGAATGCGTGTAGGATTTATGTCCATTCTAGGGATGGCTGGTTTCATATCGTTAGGCGCGGGTAGAGCCAATGGGGCTCCCCTTCCGAAGAATGGCTACGACCTATTAGCTAGATAAGGCTGGCCGTAGGGTTGTGAGTATGGAAGTCTTCTTGGTAGTCTGCAATGTGCGATATCATGGCTGAACCTACCGCAGTTAGCACAAGGTCTTGACCTAGGGTCTTGACACTCGGCCGGCAAGTGGTTTCTGCCACAGTACACGCATTGGATATGCGGGCGTGTTGGTCATCTCAACATGTCTTGTATCTTGGCTAATTCCATCTTGACCTCAGCCAACCCCTTATCTTGGGATGATGGGATTGACCGCTCACCAGAGGCTGACGTTCTCTCTGAGTTTCGCGGATTGGTCTCTTCTAGATTTGAGCTCCTAGAGCTCTGCTCTTTTAGCTGGTCATCGACTCTGATGGCTTCCTCAAAAACTCTAGCCACCACGTCCTGCTGTAAGCTTGAGTTGCCTGCCAGTGCCTTATACAACTCCCCATCTCAAATTCTGCTGATGAATACAGTTGAGACTGCTCTGTCAGTCGGTCGCTTGCCTAGAGGGATTCTCTTAAAGAGACTTCTCACATGGGTCACGTAGTCGCGGATGTCCTCCTTCTCTTTCTGCTTAACATTCATCAAGTGTACTAGTAGCAGGTTATCGGAGTATCCGAGCTCGACGAACCTCTTGATGAAGAGATCCTTGAGATTATTGAAGTTGGCTCGTTCCATAGCATCCAGGCTTGTATACCACGTCCTACGCTTGTCGTCTAAGAAAAGCTCGAATGCTTGTGAACGTTGAGTCTGGTCGTTGAGGCCGTTGGCTTCATAGACTTGCTCAAACTGCTCAACAAAGTTGTATGGGTCGTCATGTGGTTGGTACTTATCGAGTTGCTTGGCAACAATCGGTATTTTGGCCTGGCTCTTTGAGCCCTGGTTTGCCCCTAATCCTGCAAGCAGAGACGTCGCTAGTGCGGTGGCACTCTGCTCTACTGCGGTGTTATTAAGCAGCCGTTTCATGAGGAGCTCGCTCAATGTCAGGTCTCCTTCTAGCGCTCTCTCATGGTCTGTTCGGTTTTGGCCAGCCAAATTCAGCACTCGCTACACCTCATGCAACTCCATGCTTTGCCTTTGGCTCCTAGCCTGTTGATCCCTATTATAATCAACTATGCCCTGCAATGCCTTGTAGGCTAGCCTTCTCTCCTCCTCTAGGTCTACAATGATTGCGTCTGCTGTCCTGCCGCGGTGCTCGTACCGGGCGTGCGCGTCGTAATTGCTCACCATCTACTGTATAGCATCTGGGAATACACTCAAATCGAGCTCCTCATTAGACCGATGGTTATGGTCAAATTCTTGCGCCCTGCTACGCTGTCGATCAGGTTGAATAGTCGTGACAGATCCTCGTCGTTGGCGCTCCTTGCTTGGTTCTACCCTGCGCTTCACTTGTTTGTCTATGTCTTGGGTCCTCTCCTATTGGTGGGTTCCTTGAGTGATTTATCTGAGTGAGTTCCTTTGATTATTGAACACAAACCTCAAGTTATGGTCACTCGGTGAGTGTGTCGTTTCTTGTGCACTTGTGCCCAATCAGGCTTTCAGCTTTTTTAAGTGTGCTTCAAGTGCAGAAATTCAATGTGAGTGCCGCAAGAAATTCCTCGGCGTCTTACTCACTCTCGCTCGTTTCGGGCCTGATAGGCTTTGTTGCTCAAGTCCTGGACGTTCTAGTGAGTTCTAGGGTCTGCGTTGCTTCTTACCATTCACTAGGGGATAGGTCGATGGGGAGTGCTCCAGCACTGTCCCTTGGTCTTGACTCCTACGTCGGGAACTGCCTACAAGGTGTTCGCCATGTCATCCTGGAGCGGGTTGCACTTCCAGTCGCTCGTGGGGGTCAAGTTTTGATTTCCCCCCCTTTTTTTTTTTGGTGTGTCCGACTCTGGGAATCGGACGTCCGATTTACCAGTGGTCCGATTCTAGGAATCGGACCAGGTGGGTCCTAGTTTGAGTAGTCCGAGTCTCAGAATCGGACAAGGTTTAGGTGTCCGATTTTAGAAAATTGGACAAGTGGTCCGATCGGACGGGGTTGGTTCAAGTGTCCGATTCTAGGTGGTCCGATTATGGACTGGTCCGATTCTGGGAACCGGATCGGACAGGGTGGTCCGATTGCTGACATGTCCTAATTCATCCGATTGGACGGGGTTGGTCCTAGCGTCCGAGTGTCCGAGTCGGACGGGTTGGTCTGATCGGACGGCAGTCCGAGTATCCGAGTCCGAGCATCCGAGTCCGAGCGTCCGAGTGTCCGAGTCGGACGGGTTGGTCCGATCGGACGGTTGTCCAAGCGTCCGATTCTCAAAATCGGATGTCCAATCCTGGGAATCGGACACTGAGTCGGGTGTCCGATTCCGCCAGCCCGACGCACTTTCGAGCACGGATTTGTCCAAAATCTCAAGATATCGATGACTATAGACCACAAAATTCACCAGTAATGATGTTGGAGTGGTGAGGGAGAGATCTATGTACCTGGGGATCGTCGCTTCTAATTTTCCTACCATCTAGTTTAAAATAGAAGCTAACAAGTGGATTCTGCATTAACATTATAATTTCCTAGCACATTATAGTCAAGGGCCAATCATCCTCCATTTGCAACACTTGGGGCTCGGGGCCCTCACAAATGACAATAACATCCACAGCTACACTTTTACGCATATCTTGATCAAGGCACAACTATTTACCTTTGAGCATCCTCCATCTATGATACTTGAACTCTAGGAATAAAGTCTGTCGTGTGACAAAGTATCTGTAATTGGAAAGGAAAGTTAGCCGATTCATCCCAAAGTAAAATAATAGTCAACTAAGAGACAAAAATTTACCTAAAAGCCATGTCCCTTGTTGTGACTCGACACTCCACTGTGTTAGGACTCTGAGTCATTTTTGATGTCCAAGTTTTTCCTAGAATCCTTGTTACATAATCCTATAATGCACTTTTTATGATGTACATGCTTTTGGTATGTCTCAAACCCTTACATTCCTTGAACATGTGTGCATAAATTGCAATCAGTATGAACCAACTTAGATGTACATTCTTTGAGCCAGTACTTGGCTTCATAGAATTCAATATGTTTGCTGACATTTTTGTGCTACACATGTGCAAAATGTCACTGCTACACACAATGGCCATTCTATGCTATTGAGATTCGATATGTGCATAGACTCAAGGGTTCCATATTCTTGACCCCCCTTGGGCAATATGTACTTGGAGTCATAGAAAAAAACAAGGTCCTCTACAAGCTGATTAGCTGTACACTCCTTAAAGAGCAATCCACCAATTTCGATGTGGTAACACTTAAAAGAACCTGTGAAACTCTCAACATTTTTCCATTCACAGCAATTTGAAGGGTATACTTCTGTAAATATGAGACAAATAGTTACATAGATATCATGGAATTTCTCATTCTCAATGAGTTGCAAATACTTATTGTTTGCAATGTTTCGTTGAAAGGGCATAGTGGGTGCAATATGTATTTGTTTTTGCATGAATACATGTTGTACAAACCCCTCTATTACAAGGTGAGAATCAACATTCCTTTGTCTGAGAGCTAAAATTTTACCCTTTTAGCGATTTGATACATATGTAATTGTAGATGCTTTCACCTTGAAAGCTCCCTTCATAGTTGGATGCATATTATCCAAGAATAGCAATAATACGTATCAGTGATCCAATTCCCTTCTTCATCTTTTCTATTACGTACTTCTATCGAGAGAATGCTTGTTCTTCTCTCAGACATTATAACCTATGCATTAGATATAAAGAAGTATGTATTAACCCCTAAATAATAAGTATTTAAAGTCTATTTAGTAATCACCAATATGCCATACAAATCAACATGGCATTAAGAGGTGTTTACACTTTTGTAAACAGACACAAACATCGATATCAAAATGCATGTGGATATGTACATTGTGTCACAACTCTATAGAAACAGAATTTGTATCCTTTTTCATTAATTTGTCTATATAATGATTTATTAAATTTATTTCCTTTGCACTAATTAGATATAAAGAAAAGTGCATTGGAGCTGGCCACTGATGAGTGGTCACAGGTTATGGTGGACCCACGCGGTGGGTTAGAGAAAAGATAGTTCACACTTCCACCTATATGACCCGATTGGGCGCCTGTGACTAGAACTCACGCATATCAGGGTTAGACTCGCACACAGAAAGGATTGATGCCTTGAAGTGTGGGCTAGTTCCACCAGAACAGACAGTTACAATCAACAAGATGGCATGATCATGAAATGCTTGTATAATGTGCATGTGTGGGATGAAAGCTTGAAATGCACATTTCTTTGCATAGGAAAGTCACATGAAGATTCGGATACCATTTTTGCGATGTACACGGAAAAAGCTTTCATATGACACCCATATTGGGGGGGTCCCTAAATTTTAGGAGGTCCCTAAAATTTAGGAGCCTCGAATTAGCCTAAAAATGCTAGTCCTAAAAAATAGGGATGTCATTCTAAAAATAGTAA
The DNA here is from genome assembly GCF_053477565.2 of Lygodium microphyllum. NCBI lineage: Eukaryota > Viridiplantae > Streptophyta > Polypodiopsida > Schizaeales > Lygodiaceae > Lygodium > Lygodium microphyllum. The sequence goes on along the minus strand of NC_141147.1, from coordinate 63,418,591 downwards.
GTTCTGTACTCTGACTATGCTTACTAAATTTGGTTGTTTCTATTCTTGACAGTATTCAACCCAAAAAGGAAGGCCATAGAGAAGAGACAAGTGTCAAGACACTTGTCACACAAGTTTCCAAGTGTCCCACCACTTGTCACATCTCATGACATGTGGCTGGACACTTGTCTTGTGCTACTCCACTTTCCCCTTTTGTACTAGCTCTCCCCTCTCCTATAAATAAGAGCTCGTTTTTCTTCATTCATCATCATTTTTCTTTGCTGTAAACTCATGAACAGCACCCACAGATAGCCAGAAACTGGCCCCATTCATCCCCATCATCATCCCCCACTTCTCCATTATCAAATTCCTCCATATTCCCTCTTCTATCACTGTTTTTTTTACAAGACAGCAAGCCTGTAAATTCATTACAGCACCTCCTTCTCGAGCTCTTTCTTCCATTTTAGCTACAAGAAGTAAGCCCTATCCATGTACTGCTGATCAACGATGGAGAAAGGCTGAATTTCCCTTTTTCTTCTCTCATATTGTAAAGAAATCAGTTCTTATCATTGCATAATAGATAATGCATGTGTGTTTGTACATCTTTGCATGATCTTGTGAGAGTGAGAATTACTTCTTCTCACTCTCAGGTTGATTGTAACTGAGCTCTTCCCTAAGGGACTTGGGTTGAGCAGAAATACATTCCTTCGGGGGGGTTGCCCATCTTCAACCCTCAATCTTGTCTCCATTACTTTTACATTTTCATGGCTGTAATTTTGTGAGTAATTTTTATTTTCAGCTTTAAGTGTTCATTCTCTTTTATATTAAATCTCGAAAACAAGCGAATATCATAATTGTTAAGCATACTACGTTGTTCGGGGCGTTTACAGTGGTATCAAAGCTTTGGCTCGGTCCTCACCCCCAACACTGGTAGTGCTTACAACTATAAGTTTGTTTGTTTTCAGCCCTTGCATTGAGTGCTTGAGCATATATTTTTTTTCTTTAGTCTCAATGGATCAATCGAGTGCTATCCTTCAAGCCATTCAAAGTCTTAGAGAGGAGAATCAGCAAATTCGTGAGCAACTTCTCAGACTAGAAAAAGTTGAGAATCCCAAAGAATTCAAGGAAAGAAGCCCATCTACTTCAAGGAGACAAAGCCATACCAATGAAAGGAGCCGATCAAGAAGTCCAACTACTTCTAAGAGGCAGTCCCATTCTACTTCAAGACAAAGAAAGAGATCGCGTCGAAGCTCATCCTCTTCTTCAAAGTCATCTGGCGCCTATTCTGATGGATCCTCTTCTAGTAATGAAGAGTCTCACCCTTCTCGTGGAAGACCTCATCATCGTCAAAGGCGTCGACATTCTTCACCCTCGTCTCCATCTTTATCCCCATCAAGCACTTCATCATCTTCAACCTCAAGATCCGAGCATGGACGAAGGCATAAGAAGAAGAAGAAGACTAAGTCACTATCTCAACTTGAAAAGAAGATCAAGTTCAGTATGTATGATGGTTCCCGAAATCGTGATCTTCTTCTGAAGTTTATTCGTCAATTTCAAATTTTTTATGGTCGTGACAAGTATAAAGAAAAAGAAAAGATTAAGTTTGCAGCTTTACATTTAACCGACTTAGCCCATACTTGGTGGACGGGGTTGGAATATGATCATGCTGCCCCAAAATCATGGCGGTCCTTTGTTCGCCTGATACAAAGCCGATTTCTTCCTATTCATTTCAAAAGAGATGTAAAAATGGAATGGGATCGGCTTTGGCAAAAGAAAAATGAGTCACTTGGTGACTATACCAAGAGATTTTGGGAGCTACTTTTGAAGGTCCAACATTTCAAGAAGATCAGCAGTTCGGAAAAGCTTAGGAAGTTTCAAGGAGGTTTGCATTTTAAACTTCGTACTGCTCTTAATCATTATCATTGTTCTAGTCTCAGGGAACTCATTGACCATGCTGAGACATGGGAAATGGAGCACAATGGCAACAAATCATTCCAAAATAATGATAAGAAGAGAGTAGCTGATGATGAGGAGTATTCAGCCCCAAATGAAGGACAAAAACAGTGGCAAAAGCAGCCATCAAATCAAAAGAAGATGAAGCCCTATGCACCTCTTAATGCTCCTCAATTTCGCTCCAATCTATACCCACAAGCAAAGCAACTTTCCGAAGAAGAAAAGCAACGCTTCATGAAAGAAGGAAAGTGCTTTAAATGTGGACAAACAGGCCACATAGCGAAGCAATGTCCAAACAAGGGACAAAGCAAGGTTTCTGACAACAAGCCTAAGTCGCCAGTGAAAATCAATGCTATCAGTGATGTAGTTGCAAACACAACTCACACTCCAGAGACGCGCAAATTATTAAAAGCTTGGGGACAGTTATAAGGTAAGCAAGCACTATTCTTGATAGATCTTGGGGCGAATGAAAATATCATTTCCTTGCAATTAGCTAAAGAGCTTGGATTAAAGAACGAAGAGATGGACACTCCGGCAGAAGTTCGCCAAGCTTTAAATGCTGATGAAGGTGACACAGTGAAGACTGTGATACCCTACATTGGCAAGCTCAAGTTTCAAATTCAAGGCTACAGTGACGAAGATACCTTCTGTATCGGAGACCTTGATGGTTGCGATGTGATTCTTGGCATGCCCTAGAATCATAGAGTAGATTCAACCATCTTCTCTCAGAAAAAGAAGGTAGAACTCACCAACAAAGGCAAGAAGTACGGGATCCAAGCTGGAGTTTCTGGAGACACCATACCTATGGTAAGCCATATGCAAGTCTCTAGAGCAATTAAGGATTGTGTTCAATGTTGTCTGCTTTATGTCACTGATGTAAAAGATAATATGAATGCTGAAAACCAAGAGCAACTTCAGCTCTTGGAAAAGTATAAAGATTGTTTTTCGGAAGATCTTCCTTATCAGCTTCCCCCAGAAAGGCCAGAAGACCATCATATTGATATTATCCCGGGGAGTTCTCCTCCTAATATAGCACCATACCGTGTGAGCCGTCCTCAACAAGAAGAAATCAGAAAGCAAGTCGAAGACCTACTCAACCGTGGGCTAATTAGGCCAAGTAGCTCACCATTTTGTTCACCGGTTCTTCTTGTTCAAAAGAAAGATGGCACATTCAGGATGTGCATTGATTATCGAGCCCTCAACAAAATCACTGTGAAGAATCGGTTTCCTATTCCCAGAATTGACGACATTTTGGATCGTCTAGGAGGCTCAAAGGTTTTCAGCTGCATTGATCTAAAGAGTGGTTATCATCAAATTAGGGTAATACCACAAGATGTACACAAAACTACTTTCCGCACTTCATACGGTCTTTATGAATTCTTGGTGGTTCCTTTCGGATTAACCAATGCACCAGCCACCTTTAATCGAATGATGGAGTGCATCTTTAGAGAGCATCGACAATATGTCGGTACTTTCTTTGATGATATTCTTGTCTTTAGCAAGAATGAAGAGGAGCATCATCAACACTTGGAAATTGTTCTACAATTACTACAACAAAATCAACTCTTGGTAAATGGTAAAAAGAGTGAATTTTTCATGCATAAAATAAATTACCTTGGGCATGTCATCTCTTCTGAAGGGATTCAGATGGATCCTGAAAAGATCAGGATAATCCAAGAATGGCCTCATCTTCATGATGTACATGAGGTGCAGTCGTTTCTTGGCTTATGTTCTTATTACCGCCGCTTCATCAAGCATTTTGCACATATGGCTTCTCCACTTCATGACCTTACAAAGAATAAGATCTCTTTCCAATGGAAGGAAAAAGAGAAGGCAGCCTTCACAAGGCTGAAAACAGCTCTTACTTCTGGACCTGTTCTTATCATTCCAGATCGGGTAAAACCATTTGTGGTGGAAGTAGATGCTTGCGGTGATTGTATTGGTGCAGTGCTAAATCAAGAAGGCCATGCCGTAGCCTTTGAAAGCTGCCGTCTAAATGATGTAGAGAAAAGGTATGACATTTATGAAAAGGAGCTCTTAGCAGTGGTTCATGCTTTAAAGATATGGAAACATTATCTTTTAGGCAATGAATTCCTTATTAAAACCCATCATCAAAGCTTGAAGTATTTCAAGACTCAAAAGCATTTGCAGGAGAAACATGCAAGATGGGAAATTTTCTTGTCTATGTTTCATTTTCAAATTATGTACACTCCAGGGAAACAAAATGTAGTTGCTGATGCACTTTCTAGAGTGCCTCGCATTGCAACTATTACAGTGGCTCATCATGAAGATTTTCAAACGATGAAGAATACTTATGATGAAGATACTGATTTTGCAGCAATTTGGTCAAATTTGCAGCAAGGAGGTTCTCATCCAGATTATTCCATCAAGGACAGTTACCTTCTCATGAACAATCGCCTTTGTGTCACTCTTCCTGTTCGACAAAAGGTGCTTAAAGAAAGTCATGAACCCCCTTATGCAGGGCATAGAGGGAGGGCAGCCACTCTAAGTGCAATTGAGCGCTACTTTTATTGGCCAACATTACGAAAAGATACACATAACTTCATTGAGGCTTGTCTGGTATGCCAAAAATCCAAATATGATAGGCAGAAGATTCCAGGATTGTTGCAACCTCTTCCAGTGCCCAAAGATCCATGGGAATCTATCACAATGGATTTTATCTCAGGTATTCCAAGAACACCTCAAGGTCATGATATGATTTGGGTCATAATTGATAGATTCAGCAAACAATCACATTTTATTCCATGTCATAAAACATTGAAATCCGCACAAGCTGCAAGACTTTTCATTCAACATATCTTCAGATTACATGGTATGCCTTCTGAGATCATTTCAGATAGAGACTCCAAATTCACAAGTAACTTTTGGCGTGCTTTATTTGAGAATTTGGGAACCACTTTAAAGTTCTCCTCAGCTTTTCATCCTCAAACTGACGGCCAAACAGAGGTGATGAATCTCACTCTTTTGGATATGTTGAAAGCTTATGTTAGTGAACATAAGTCACAATGGGAGAAATATCTTCCATTATTGGAGTTTGCTTACAACAATACAGTGCACTCATCCACAGGGAAAGCTCCAAATGAAATAGTACAGGGTAAAGTGATTCCTCCTCCAATTATTCGCACTAAAGATAAGATTTTTGCTGCTGATGAGTTTGCTTCAGATTTAAAAACCACAATGGATCAAGTTCGAGCCACTATCAAAGTTGCCCAAGAGCGACAAAAGAAGCAAGCAGATAAACGAAGAAGACCTTTGGCTTTTGAAAAATGTCAATATGTCTTGCTAAAGTTTGATAAAAGCAGGCTCAAACAAGGTTCTGGTCAAAATTCATCTTTTTCAAAGCTCTCCAGTAGATACTTTGGACCCTTCAAAGTGATTGAGAAAATAAATGAAGTTTCTTATCGACTTGAGCTTCCTGCTCATTGGAAAATACACAACACTTTTCATGTAAGTTTGCTAAAACCTTACATAGGACCAGAACCAAAGGAACCCATTACTGAAGATCCCCCAGAAGTTGAAGAAACAGAGCAACTCTTAGAACCTGAAAAGATTTTGTTTCTCAAGGATCGAACCACGAGAAGTGGCCTTGTGACACGAAAATTCTTACTAAAATTCAAGAATCTACCCACAACAGATGCACAGTGGGTAGATGAAAAATTCATGAAGGATTACCCAAATATTCTACAGCAATATCAAGAAGCTTTTCAGCTGAGGACAGCTGAATAAAAGCCAGAGGGCTGTCACAACTCTATAGAAACAGAATTTGTATCCTTTTTCATTAATTTGTCTATGTAATGATTTATTAAATTTATTTCCTTTGCACTAATTAGATATAAAGAAAAGTGCATTGGAGCTGGCCACTGATGAGTGGTCACAGGTTATGGTGGACCCACGCGGTGGGTTAGAGAAAAGATAGTTCACACTTCCACCTATATGACCCGATTGGGCGCTTGTGACTAGAACTCAAGCATATCAGGGTTAGACTCGCACACAGAAAGGATTGATGCCTTGAAGTGTGGGCTAGATCCACCAGAACAGATAGTTACAATCAACAAGATGGCATGATCATGAAATGCTTGTATAATGTGCATGTGTGGGCTGAAAGCTTGAAATGCACATTTCTTTGCATAGGAAAGTCACATGAAGATTCGGATACCATTTTTGCGATGTACACGGAAAAAGCTTTCATATGACACCCATATTGGGGGGGTCCCTAAATTTTAGGAGATCCCTAAATTTTAGGAGGTCCCTAAAATTTAGGAGCCTCGAATTAGCCTAGAAATGCTAGTCCTAAAAAATAGGGATGTCATTCTAAAAATAGTAAGTTCTGTACTCTGACTATGCTTACTAAATTTGGTTGTTTCTATTCTTGACAGTATTCAACCCAAAAAGGAAGGCCATAGAGAAGAGACAAGTGTCAAGACACTTGTCACACAAGTTTCCAAGTGTCCCACCACTTGTTACATCTCATGACATGTGGCTAGACACTTGTCTTGTGCTACTCCACTTTCCCCTTTTGTACTAGCTCTCCCCTCTCCTATAAATAAGAGCTCGTGTTTCTTCATTCATCATCATTTTTCTTTGCTGTAAACTCATGAACAGCACCCACAGATAGCCAGATGCTGGCCCCATTCATCCCCATCATCATCCCCCACTTCTCCATTATCAAATTCCTCCATATTCCCTCTTCTATCACTGTTTTTTTTACAAGACAGCAAGCCTGTAAATTCATTACAGCACCTCCTTCTCGAGCTCTTTCTTCCATTTTAGCTACAAGAAGTAAGCCCTATCCATGTACTGCTGATCAACGATGGAGAAAGGCTGAATTTCCCTTTTTCTTCTCTCATATTGTAAAGAAATCAGTTCTTATCATTGCATAATAGATAATGCATGTGTGTTTGTACATCTTTGCATGATCTTGTGAGAGTGAGAATTACTTCTTCTCACTCTCAGGTTGATTGTAACTGAGCTCTTCCGTAAGGGACTTGGGTTGAGCAGAAATACATTCCTTCGGGGGGGGGGGGGGGGGGGGGTTGCCCATCTTCAACCCTCAATCTTGTCTCCATTACTTTTACATTTTCATGGCTGTAATTTTGTGAGTAATTTTCATTTTCAGCTTTAAGTGTTCATTCTCTTTTATATTAAATCTCGAAAACAAGCGAATATCATAATTGTTAAGCATATTACGTTGTTCGGGGCGTTTACACATTGACACAAAGTATAGATTCAATTTCAAGTTATCACTTTAATCATACCATTTACATGAAATATAATGAAAAGAATAGCACAAGAATACTCAGAGAATTTTGCCAAAATAAATTTATTATAATGAATAGGAGTCTGCTTGGACTGAATACATTGTATGTAACGTGGGTATTATAGAGTAGTTGTTACAAGGACAGTAGCCACATGGCATGCAAATCTTAATAAGCATGTTGGTGTAACGTGCCCATCTGTCGGCTACCCAAGCATACTTTAGCGGTCCGTCGAGAAACGAATCTAGGCATCATCACCCGACACTGCCATGGAATGTTTTGAGGTTTGTCCCTTAGGGTTTCCTAAGTCCGCCTCGCAACAGAATGTTCATGGGCAAACCCGTTAGGATCAACTTGAAATCTGGATTCCTAGGGGTTAAAGTTTCCTGGCCACATTCTAGCGTCGGGTCCTAGACATCCTACTTTACGCAGGGATACCCAAGCTGAAGTAGATCCATGCCGCACTTGGTTCAAAGAGAATGGGAAATGAGAGGGATGCACCACTCAACCTCTCTGCCCATAAGGTATAGTCCCATTTCGGTCCCCTAAAATGGCATGAATCGGGCTCTAAGCTAATATTACCTAAAGGTCATTTGTCTATAGAACCTTGTGAGAAGCCTCCCAACTCTCTGGGACCACCCTTCCATAGAATGGACCCATCAGGGATTCTGTCCACCCGCTTCCCTCTATGGGCATTCTTTAGTTACCTAATTAGGTCCTATCACATTTGTGTGGGACATTTAAAAACAACTTCCTTAGTTAAGCCATTTAAGAAATAGGTTTTGTTTGCATAACTTATGGTACTCACACAAAAACAATTCAGACAAGTTCTTCGGAAGTAAACTTTATATTATCATCTTGACTGAAATACAACTTTCGTCCAAAAAAGACGACTTTCGCAATCCGTGGGGATGCATCTTATTTTCTCCAAGATTCCTTGCACTAGTAACAGGGCCTCGAGAATCCACCTTGAGTCACGTAGATCATTTGAGTAGGACCAGGAAGCAAGGAATTTACAATCAGAGCCCCCCTGGCATCCACACGTCCTCCTACATTCAATTTGACCCACGGAGAGATCTCTCATGGCGGGTTTGGTCCACATTCTCGTCATGGTTATTTGGAACCCCCTTGGCTAGGGTTGGCGGCCAGCTGGGGGTAACTTGGCCCGTCCTCCTTGATTTCAACCTGATTCATTATTCAATTTCTTGTTGTGAGCTTGGGTCATTCATTCCTTTCACAAACATTGAACCTAGATTTACAAGCATAAACAAACAATGAAGGCGAGTGCTCTCAAGACATCTGCTAAGGTGGAGTCCTCATCTTTGATGATAACATCACCTTTCTTGATCATTCCTGCCTTGGAGTTATTTTCCATTATCGCGGGGATGGGGAATACCCTCTACTTGACCTTACTACTATGTATTAGGGTAGAGCAATTATACTATAGTTTCAAATGTTGGCTTCCCTAGGTTACTATCCTTTGATCCCCCTATCTTAAGATCTTGGTCTAGGGTTTTGTTGGGTCAATTGGTAGTCATCTTTTTCATCTTAGAGCTCTATTGGGTTCTAAGTTCACCCTAAGGTCTCCTCGTCCTCAAGATAATGGAAACTTATATTTACTCCTCCTTCAAGTCAACAAGTCTATTTACCATTCCGAAATAGTTACGAGTATCGAATGTAGCTTGGCGAATAGTCATTTTCCTTGTGGGTACTACATTCGAGCTTCCTTGTATTAGCTTTGGGATATTTCATATTCTGAAAATGATATACCTAAGCATATTTTGGATTCATCACTACTGGCTATCGGGTTAGAGACCAAAGAGTGTGTTGACTCCAAGTCAAAGTATGGTCGTAAGGACAATTTGATTATTTGCTACTAGGGTCCTAGCTGGGTCAAGCTAAATCTTGCTTTGCTCATTGCCCAGGACTTCATTTACCAAACTATTTCTTCCAAATAATCTCAACACTTCACATGCACACTTTTATCTAACTTTTTAGATGCATATCCCATTATGTGGTGAAAATTGAGGCTATTCTTGATGTCATGCAAGTCCCAATGCAAGTCTTCCCTAAGTTGTCGATGCGATGCGAGGTCCCTATTCATAGAAATCCCTTCTAGTACATTTATGAAACTCAAAAGGCATGACTTAATTACTCAAATGCGAGTGTACATGCATTCATTAAAAATGCAAGTTAATTCTCTATGATGGTCTATGGAGTACAATTGACCTAGACAGAATATTTATGTACCCTAACAATCTATGATGCATCTGTGGAAGTTAGATCCTATTACTTGACTTACCTTTGCTATACCCATATATACTCAATCTATTTTAGACATCTCATGATTATTAAACCCCTTTTTGGCTACCTTTCAAAGTATGCAAATTACTCGATGCGAGGCATGACTTTCTTCCTAATAATGCCTATGCTTAAATATTCGATTTCAATTTTTCAGACATGGTAGTGGTACCTGAATTTGGAGAGTCGATTTAGTATTTCCGCCTGATAAACCATTCGTGTTGATAGTGGCATCTTTTTCTGACCCCTCTCTCATAATCAGGGCTTTTCCAGTTACCTGGGAGACCTTACGCTTTGGGGCCATTTTGGAGTTGGAAGCAACCTTCACTTCCTTTGAAGGACTTTTTGGTGCCAGATTTCACGATGCCTTGTCTTGACTTTTGGGGTCTCCTTGTCAATTTGAGGCAGTCGATGGAGAGGTTATGAGGATCATGATGGGGGGAGATGGTACTTGAGCCTTCGCCCAAGGAAGAAATTGTCCTTGGCCCTCCTCTCTCCCTTTCTCTCTTCCTCTCTTAGTCAGGATTTCCCTTCCTTCTTCTCTCTCTCTCTTTCTCTCCTTCGCTACCTCTCCCTCTCCTTCTCTCTCTCTCTTCCTCTCTCTCAAGCTAATCAATGGGGGGTAAAGAATAATGGTCATAACTGCTCAAGGAGGGGGAAAAAATAAAGGAGAGAATTATCGTACTCTCACCAAGGAGGGGGGGATTTATAAAGGGCAAGGTGGTAATAAATGGGGGGCGTTTTTGTCATCTCCTTGTCTTTTCCTAGTATCTACTTGGAGTTCCACTCCCCCTCTTGTCGTTGTCATCTCCACCTACATCCGCACCTTGTTAACTTTGCAATCTCCTCCTCCACCCCCAGTCATCATTTCCCTCACCACTGATTTCACCTAGTTCAACTTCCCCTTCTCCTCTCATAGTTCAACTCCCCCTCCCTCCACCAACCGATGGCGTTGATAGGGGGATGTAATAATAGAATGATATAATTTCATTTTTTTAATTTGTATGAAAGAAAAGGAAATTCCGATGGCAGTGATGACGGCGGAACAAAAAAGGGGGGGTGTTGTTATTATGGCAGAGGGGAACGACAACCTAATACGTCCTTTCCCCCTTAAGGAATCGAGATATCCTCATCTCGAAAGGAATGGGGGGTATTTTTGGTTGAGAGTACTCTCATCAATCCATGTGGCATCTTCTTCTGGATAGTCCTTCCACTGGATGAGGTACTCTTTGAGGGTTCTATCTGGCTAGAGCTCCAGGTCCAGGTCATGGGTAACATCTTCTGGATAGTCCTTCCACTGGATGAGGTACTCTTTGAGGGTTCTATTTGGATGAGAAATTATGCTACCCATGAAAGGGTTCTATCTGGCTAGAGCTCAAGGACTCCTTGGCTTGGCACTACAACTTGTTGATCATTGAGTACGTGGCTAGGATTGGACACATATTTCTTTAGTAGGCTAACATGGAATACATTGTGAACCTTTATGTTCTCAGGGAGTTGGAGTTTGTAAGCATTGTGCCCTAGACACTTGAGGATCTTGTAGGGTCCACAATACCTTGGACTTAGTTTCTTGAACTCTCCCAGTGATAAGAAACTCTTATTGGTTTGTACGTGAATAAATACTATATCTCCTTCTTTGAAGAGTCGCTCTTGTCTATTTAGATCCGCATAGGCTTTCTGCCTATCCTTGGTGGATCTAATATCTTGTCTGATGGCCTTGACTTGCTTATCCATCTCCTCAAGCATTTCTTTGGAAGCTTCCACCCTCAAAGTAGGATCTGAAAAATTCAATGCAGTATGGAAATCATGCCCATACAATGCTTGAAAAGGTGCCATTTGAATGCTTTGTTGGTAAGAAGCATTATAGGCGAACTCTACCAATGGTAGAAATTGGATCCATTTCTTGGGTTCGCGACAGCAATATGCCCTAAGAATTTCTTCAATGACTTGGTTGACTCTCTCCATTTGGCCATCAGTTTGAGGGTGCTAGGCTGTACTAAAACACAGTTAATTCCCAATGGCCTTGAATATCCCTCTCTAGAAATGAGATGTGAAGAGGTAATCGTGGTCACTAATGATCCTCCTAGGCAACCCATGGAGTCTGAATATCTCCTTGATAAATAATCTAGCAATATCCAAAGCCTTATAGTTTGTCTTGACTAAAATGAGGTATGCAACTTTAGTGAGCATGTCTACTATGACCATGATTGAGTTGTATCCTCCTTGGATTGAAGGTAGTCCAACAACAAAGTCCATGCTGATAAATTCCCACTTCATCTGGGGAATGTCAAGAGGTTGCAACTTCCCAGGCATCTTGACATGATCTGCTTTAATGTGTTGGCAAGACAAACATTTCCTGATATATTTGAGCACATCTCCCGTAAGCCTTTCCCAATGGTAGCTCTTCTTGACCGTGTTAAGGGTCTTGACATATCTGGGATGCCCTGAAAAGGGAATCATGCGCTTCCCAAAGTATTCTCTGTTTGAGCTTCTTGCTTGAGGGTATGCACAACCTTGTCCTAAAGTAGATAAGTCCCTCATTAACAGAGAATTCTTGATATTTAACCTTAAGTTTGGGGTTTTGGTCCTTTTTCAAAATCTCCTTCATCATCTTCAGATATTATTCTAGGTCATGGCTAGCTTCCTCCTTTGCTAAATCAAGGATAGGGTTACTAGGCATTGATACCATAGTTGCCAATGATTCTGCCATTGAGGGTTCCTCCATAATAAGAGATTTGAGGAACGCTTTGCAACTTAAGGCATCAACAGCTACATTCTCCTTGCCAAGTCAATACCTGACCTCAAAATCATATTCCTTCAGAACCTCAATCCAACATCGTTGCCTCATATTGAGGTCAGTTTGGGTGAAGTTCCATTTAAGGCTCTTGTGGTCTGTTACCAAAGAGAATTTGTTGCCAAGTAGATAGTGTCGCCAAAGCTTGAGAGCATGAATAATTGCTAATAGCTCTAGGTCATGGGTAGCATAATTCCTTTCATGGGTCTTTAGCTTCCTCAAAGAATATGCTATAGGATGACCTCCTTGCATTAGTATACAGCCTAGTGCAAGTGAACTAGGATTCGTGACAACTTCAAATTCCTTGCTCAAGTTAGGGAGCTTTAGAATCAGTGCTGTCACTAGGCTATGCTTGAGCTGATCAAAACTTGATTATTCAGTGGGCATCCATGCTATGTCAACCTGCTTCTTCAACAATTTTGTAAGGGGTGCTGCGATTAAGGCGTAGTCCTTAATGAAGATCATGTACCAACTTGTTAATCCAAGAAAGCTATACACTTCTTTAACGGTAGTTGGTGGAGGCCACTCTTGGACATCCTTGACCTTTGTAGGATCTACAGAGATTCCCTCATTTGACACAATAAATCCAAGGTATTCAATCTGCCTCTTGAGGAAGGCACACTTTTTCTTCTTAGTATAGAGCTTATGAGTTTTCATGGTCTCAAGGACGATGGAAACTTGGGATTCGTGGGCCCCGTCTTCCTTGGAATAAACCAAGGTATCATCAAAGAAGACAAGCACAAAATCGTCAAGATATGGTCTAAAAATGTCCTGCATTAGCATGTTAAAGGTGGCAGGGGCATTAGTCAATTTGAAAGACATTACTATGAATTCGAAATGACCATATCTTGTGTTGAATACCATCTTAGGAATATCTTCTTCTTTGATGCGGATTTGGTAGTATCCTGACCTTAAATCAATCTTGGAGAAGATTTTTGCTCCCTACAATCAATCAAGTAAATCGTCTATCCTTGGGATAGGATATTTATTTTTGATGGTTACTTGGTTCTAGCCTCTCTAATCGATGCAAAGGCAAAGTGTACCATCTTTTTCTTTTGGAATAGGACTGGAGCTCCCCAAGGAGAACTGCTAGGCCATATATATCCTTGGTCAAATAGCTATTTGACTTGTTCCTTTAACTAAATAGCTTCAGGAATGGACATCTTGTAGGACCTTTTTGTGACTTGTGCAACTTCTAGTGTTAGCTTAATTTCATGATCCACTTCCATTGGTGGTGGTAATTTAGTCAATTCTTCTGGAAACACATCCACATACTCTTTTAGCCAAGATGGTTCTTCATTGGTGTCCTCTACCTATTTCGGTTTGTTTAGCTTGATTAGGTAGATGGGTTATCCTTTCCTTATCCACCCTGAACTATTCGCATTGCCTTAGCTAGTTGGATTTTTGGTTTACTTGATTCTCCTTGTGTTGTCACCTTCTTACCTTTAGGATTACAAAATGAGACTTGTCCTTTTCCACAATGAATGTGAGCATCATTGGGGATTAGCCAATCCATCCCGAGTAGGCACTCATGGACTCCTAGACTCATTACCTTGAATTTAACATATGTGGGCTCGTTTTCGAGTAGGATTTCCACCTTAGCAGTTTGTTTAGTGCAAATGATTTCTCGCCCATTGGCTAGTTCAACAAGCAGGGTAGGTGTAGCTACAATGGCTATTCCTAACCTTCTTGCGCAAGCTAGTGAAATGAAGGAATGAGTGCTACCACAATCGATCAGGGTTTTGAAATTCTTACCTTGGTAATTTGATGGTGTTTGGATTACTGAGAACTAGCAGTTTGGCCCCTTTTTGTGGAGAGCGGCATGAATGGATGCCCTCTCAATCTTAGCTTCCATGGACAGTTCTTCTTCTTTGTTGATTCCCTTAGTGGAGATATTGTAAGTTTTTTTCCTTCCATTGCTGCACAACCACGACCATTCCCTTGGCAACGCTCTCCGCCAAGTTTGGGACATTCCCTTTTGAAGTGTCTAGGTTCATTATAGTGAAAACATTGCATGCTTTGATCACTTCTTTGAGTGGGGACAAATTCATTGATTGCATTTTCCCTTGGCTTCTTCTTCTTCCATTGGCCTTGACTTTGTCCTTGAGCCCTCTTGAATTGAGCTTTCAACATTCCTAGATTCTGGTCTTTTTAAGACCATGGTCTATTATTCCTGGGCTTTGGTTGGACTTCTTGTGCAATAGGTCCCACTCTTATCAATACATCTTGCAAATCCGAAGGGTGAATTGATTCCAACCGAGTGTTCAATGGTGGGTTCAGCCCATCACAAAACTTTGAAACTTGTTGGGGAATGCTCATGGTCGAAGCGTATTTCAGGAAGGAGACAAATCTCGAGTAGTATGCTTCTAGTGACAGGCCCAATTGTTTCAATTTGAAGAACTCATTCATCTTCTGAGTTCTGTATTCAGGTGGCATGTATCTTCCCTACATGGCTTCCTTTAGCTTATCCCAAGTTATTGTGTTTTCAGAAACTGCTTGGTCCTTACACCATTGCTTCCACCAGAGCCTAGCTTATCCGGTAAGTTTGAGCTTGGCAATCATGGCCTGGTCCACAGGTGTTGTTCCTGCTGCAGTGAAGTAATCTTCCATGGATTCAATCCATACATTGGCATCAGCTTCAACAGTCTTCTCCTTTTCGTCGAATTCTGGTGGTTTAATCTTTTTGAGGAGGAACTTCTTCTCGTCTTGTGTCTCCGCTGGGTTTAGTGTGGACACAAGACTCTAGTTCTGCACTTGGGGTTGTATCTGAATTTGGATTAAAACCTTCCTGTTAAGATAACATTTACATTTCTCTACATCTTGAATCAATGCACAAAATTATTTTTCATCCATACTATACAACAATTCAAATGAACATAAAATTATTATTTATTCTTTAAGAAGCATAAACCTCGAGTACAATTATTAGTTAAAGAAGGTTTCATCGACAACATATGCACCCAATACTCAAGAACATAAGTTTTTGCTAAAATATGAGTTAGTTCTAAATCACTTGAACAGTCCTACCAAATCATCCCCAAAAATGCCAAACGTATGAAACGCAATGGATGCTAGGTTCCTCTTATCCATGTGGGCCTCCTTGCATTTCATACAAATAAGGCATGCACAATTTCTATTGTGACGTTGGTAGGTGAATTGGGTAGCCGGCCTCTAAAACCCCCAAGACAACACCATAGGATAAAGACTGAGGATCTCACCTCAACAAAACCCATGGGACGGCACCACTGAACACATGATAAAAAATTCCTGATCATTTACTCCTCATTGAGACTTCAACTCAACACTTAAAACAATTCAAACTTCAAGCTCAGATTTTACCACTTTTAGAGAAAATCTGACGCTGAAACAACCATGGTAGAGACTAACAACACGAGCTTTCAGATTCACATAGCTTCTATGTTTTAGGGATGGCAACCCCGTGCAACAAACTGCTCCACAAAGGAAAATCACTTCAAGCAAAACAAAATGAGTTGTAGACCCTCTCTATTCTTCTTTTCTCAGAGCACAGATAAATACAAACCAACAAATACATGGGTAATCAAAGCTTTATACGGCAAATTTTCATGCTCATTCAACTGCTACAAGCATTTCACTATTGAAGACATTCCATTACTACATCCAAATAGAGCTTGCACTGATATATCAATGGAAAATCATGATGACTTTCATGGGAAACCGAGTTGGTGGCATAAATGTTGTTGAATTCACATGTTTCCTAATAGAGAATAGAAATTGCCTCATGAAGTGTTACACAGAACGGTTCATAACTTTCTAACCAAACCTCGGATTGCCAAGCTTCAAAATGGAAAGTTGTAGCTCTCTTTCCAATCTACAAGTCTTCAAAACAACTTAGAGCCAAATTCTTTGATCTGCTGCCCTAAAACAACTTGCACAGTCTGCAATCATAAATTCTTGCATGCTCTATACAATTCAAAATAATCTCCCGCAACGGAAAAACTTTGGGCTAAGTGCTCCTTCTTCGTGCACTAACAAACTCCAGCCCGCGTTGTGCATAAGACACCGTGGCTAAAAACCGCAGCCCACGTGGGAACACCCCTTCATGGGAAAAAAAGGGGGATAATAATTGCAATTTTTTTTAACTCCCTCCCCTTCAGCCGTTGCATGGCGGGGAGAGGGAGTACGTGTGGAGCTTGAGTGGTGGAGGGGCATGGGGAGGCGGCATGCAACCCGCCACTTGTGTGGCTACCCCCCCTCTCCGCCGCTGTCCGATTGCTACCGTCGCCACCTGTTGCCATGCCCCCATCATCATCATCATCATCATCATCATCATCATCATCATCATCATCCTCATCCTCCTCCTCATCACCCTCATCATCATCTTCACAATCATCTCCCCATCCACGTCTCCACGTCATCTCCCTGCTTCTTCCAGAAGCTTGGAAGCTTCTAATTGAAGCTTCCCTAGGCCTGGTTCACCCGTGCCTCTCAGGTTTTTTTTCAAAACCGTACCTGCAAGGCCCAATTCCTGTGCGGAAGAGGAGAATCTCGGACAGTAGTAACCTTGAAGTGTGTAAGGGAGCCAAGGAAGATTTGCTGAGTCGAAATCTACTGCGCCAATGGCTCCTAAGCAAAAGACGAGAGGAGCATACACGGGAGCTTCCACCCAAAGTACGAGAGTGGACAACGCCCCGATAATGAATGCCCAAGTTCCGAAAATAGACCCGCATGGAAAAGTTGCATTAAGCATGTTTTAATTCTCGTAGGGAAGTTTAAATGCATTGGGAAATTTATATACTCATTCGATCTACAAAGTTTAGTTGCATGTCGTGTATTTGCAATTGCTTGCACTTTCGTGGTCAAGGGTAGTTGCAATTCTTAATGTATGATGCATAAGTAAAAAGACGGAATTGTGCAAAGGCATCCTTGTTGCATTGCGCAAAGGGCAGGGCATATAACACATAATGCACTTAGGTAATAATTTCCTAGTTGTGACTCGTGTATAAGATAATCGTAGACGCCCATTAAATGATGTCTGAGTAGTTGCAATGCATGGAAAAGATTTATGAACTTTGCAAATTGCATGCGATGATAATTACATTCTAGGTTGGATTAAGTGATAAAAGAAGGATTAAATCAATGATGTACTCATTGGCATCTAGTCATGTAAGAATGGTGCATCCATGCATGGAGTTCTTTTATTAAAGTTTGAATTTGGGAAAGGATGCATCTTCATTAAAATATTAAAGCTTTGAATTCGATGCATCAATGTAGGGTTTATAAGAGTTAGCTTTGATTGTCAATAAATTTTGCATAGGGTAAGGAAAAGAAAGATCACTGTAGATCCTTTAGTTGCATAAAGGCAAAAAGGTCTATGGTCATGAAATTGCATGAAATGATACATCTCACATGTCTTGCAGTCACTTACATCCTTCAGGGAAAGTACTTGCAAGTTTAGGAGAAAGTATTTGCATCTTTTAAGGGGAAGTTCATCTTTAGTCATGGGTCGGTTAGATAATAATTCGGTAAATAAGTAGCCTACATGAAATTCATGATTAGTTAGCATATGATGGTCACCTCAATGTGCTAGATAGGGTTAAGCTATGTTAAAATTCTACCTAGTATCGCACTTAGGATGCCGATTTAATATTTTCGATCCTAAAGGTCCTACCCACATCCACGAAATGTTAGGGTTATTTAAACACCGTGCAAGAATGATGTAGGGTTCTCACCCTAAGGATTAGTGAGACCAAATGCTAGATCTCCGCAATGAATTTAGGGACCCTAGGGCCAAAAAAGTCTATCGGCCTAGTAGGGTTAGGGTTTTGGATAGGGTCAATAGGACTCCCAAACCCTACATCTTGATCAAAGATATCCTTGACCTAGGAATACCATGTGATGAGAAAAATAATCCCACAAGTTAGGTGCTGACACCTAACTCGTGCAACAAGTTTTAGTGTCATATGCTCTTGCGTCTAAATCACAAAATAGAACCCCTACACCTTAGACCAAGTTTGGCGAGTTATAATTGCAAGTTAAATTTCTAGGAGTTGAGAAGTCATCTTGCTTCAACACTCTTCCTTGAAGACTGATTTGCCAAGCCAGGGTGGTAATGAATTTGTTCAAAGAGGAGAGAGAGAGAGAAAGAAAGGGAGAAACTCCATATCCATGAGCCTTCAGGCTCTCAAGCTCATTCCTTCATTTCCACACACTTAACTGAAAAACACACACTATACAAGATAAAGTGACCTAGTGTAAATGTAGACTAGACTGACTTACTCTAGTTAGGTCACTGACTGACTACTAACCCGACTTATTTAATGTAGTCACATGTAGACAGCTGTACACACTAGCTGTCATAGATGTCGGTCATAGATGAAGACACACTGACGGTGAGCTTGATTTCTAACACTCCCCCTCAAGCTCAAAAACAAAACTCAAATCATCTGCATCACTCCAAGTAGCTGTCTAAAGTGAATGAACTTATCTTTACCAAGTGATTTGGTAAAGATGTCTGCTACCTGGTCTTCAGTCTTCACATGCTCCAAGTCAATTTGATCTGCTAAAACCATTTCCCTGATGAAATGATAGTGAACCTCAATGTGTTTTGATCTTGCATGATAAACAGGATTGCTTGCTAACATAACACTGCTCAAATTGTCACAATACAGCTTGACTTTGCTGTCCAAGTGTACTCCTAAGTCATTCAGCAACTTCTGTAACCACTTAGCTTCACAGGCCGCTAAGGCCACACCACGATACTCTGCTTCCGTACTAGACAATGCAACTGTAAGCTATTTCTTACTCTGCCAAACTGATCATGCTACTTCCCAATCCAAATGCATAGCCGCTCGTTGACCTCCTGTCATACGTGCAACCAGCCCAGCATCAGTGTACCCCATCAAGTCAAGGGGTTTCCCATATGCATAAAACAACCCATGATCTGTGGTACTCTTTACATATCTCAGAATTCTTCTAACTGCATCCAAGTGTGGTTTGCGAGGCTTCTGCCTGCAGCTTGACATTCTGCTCCAAAGGTGTATCCATAGGCTTGCAATCAACCATACCATATTTCTGTAACATGTCATGAGCATACTGCTTCTGTAGCAGCCATATGCCTCGAGGTGTAGAGACAACCTCAATCCCCAAAAAGTATTTCAACTCTCCAAGGTCCTTGACCTTAAATTCAGTCTGTAAACATGTCTTTATTTCAACAGTCCCTTTTTCATCATCTCCTGTAATGATTAAGTCATCAACATAGACAACTAGGAAAACATAGCCATTATCTGTCTTTTTCACAAACAGACTATGATCAGCATCTCCCAATCGGAAACCATGTTGCTGTAAATAACTGATGCGAGCATTCCATGCTCTGGGTGCCTGTTTCAGTCCATATAATGCCTTTTTCAGCCGACATACATGTGCTGGAAATTCTGGATGTACATAGCCTTCAGGCAGTTCCATGTAAACCTCTTCCTGTAATTCTCCATTGAGAAATGCATTCTTTATATCCATCTGCCATAGTTTCCAGCCTTTAGCTGCTGCCAAAGCAATCACAGTTCTAACTGTAGCCATCTTTGCTACAGGGCTGAAAGTCTCCTCATAATCAAGACCATACTGCTGCGCATACCCTTTTGCAACCAGCCTGGCCTTATATCTTTCCAATGATCCATCTGATTTACATTTTACCTTATACACCCACTTGCATCCAATAGGTGTTTTTCCCTCAGGCAACTGTACCAAATCCCATGTACCATTTTTAGCCAAAGCTGAATATTCCTCATCCATAGCAGCACGCCAATTCTCATCTGCAACTGCCTCATCAAACTTACTTGGTTCTCTAAAACCTGTTACTTTCGTCATAGAAGCATAATGACGGGCTGAATATCCAGTGTAAGTATACCTGTCAACAGGTCGTCTGATCTCCTGAGCTGTGGCTCACTGTGAGCTTGCCTCTCATGAGGCGGCACATAACGGCTCTGCCTAGCACCTGGTGTCATAACAGACGGAATCCCCAATTCACTATCTAAGCTGTCACTGCTAGATGAATCATAACCTGCAGTGAGTGGACCTGTTACATCTTCAAAAACCTTTTCTTTTCCCTTATCTGTTCTCCCCCTCACTGACATAACCGTGTCAGTGGATGCAGTAGTGCGACTCCGTAATCGTCCTGTCCAAGGACTCACTATAGATGATACATCACCTGTCTGTTCAGTCATGGAAGTACTCTTTGCAGGAGTATTTTCTGCATGACTCATACTGGGTGAGCCATTAGTAGGCACTGCAATAGGATTCCCATACCAAGATGCTAACTCATCAAATACTACATCTCTGCTTATGAGTGTCTCATGCGTAGAAGGTACATAACACTTATATGCTTTCCGTTCCTGTGCATATCCAATAAACACACTTTTCACTGCCTTAGGATCCAATTTCTTCCTCTTCTCATCCGGTATATGCACATATGCAATGCTACCAAATACTTTCAAGTGTGAAATATCAGGTTTATGACCATACAGCCGTTCATACGGAGTGACATCATGAATCCCTGTTGTAGGGGTTCGATTCAGCACATATACAGCAGTCACCACTGCTTCAGCCTAATAACCATTTGGCAAACATTTTTCATTCAGCATAGCTCTAGCTGACTCCATCAAAACCCTGTTTTTCCTCTCTGCAACACCGTTTTGCTGCGGTGTATAACTGCATGTGAGTTGTCTTCTGATCCCATGTTTAGCAAGATACCTGTCAAAGTAGTTTGAGACATATTCATCTCCTCCATCTGATCTCAAACATGATATGTAATAGCCCAATTAATTTTCAGCATGTTTCTTGAAGTCTTTGAATGCATCAAACACATCATCTTTATGCTTCAAGATATAAAGCCAAGTGTACCTACTGAAATCATCAATAAATGAGACATAATACCGTGCACTGCCAAAAGTAGCATTATGTGAAGGACCCCAGACATCAGAGTGCACCAACTGTAAAGGCCTAGTGCTATTTTTTACATGTCTCATGAAAGGAAACCGTGCTTGCTTCCCAAACTGACATGCAGGACATACATGACCAAAATCATTATACTTGAATTTGGGTAATCCAAGTACTACTTCTTTCTGCTGCATAGATTTCAGCTTTTGTACATTGACATGTCCAATCCACTTGTGCCAAATCTCTACATCCGGAATGGCACTCTCATCATGTGCAAACATGGCTGCCTTGAGTGCTGGAATGGTCGCATCCAATGTAAACATCCTACCATCCCTTCTGCCCTTGGCAATTAACTTGCAGCCATTTCCATACTCCTCAATGAAACACCCATCTTTGTTGAACCTCACTTGCAAATTTTGTTCTGCCATTTGACCCACAAACAACAGATTCTTTGTTATGGTTGGTACATGTAATACATCATGCAGGCCTTTCTTCTTGCCATCAGGCATCATAAGAGAAACAATCCCTTTATGCTTTATGTCATGTTGGGTGTCATCCCCAATACATACATGACCATGTGTACCTGCAACCATCTCATCAAACCACTCTCCATGCGGGGTCATGTGGTGTGACGCTCCAGAGTCAATGTACCATATGTCATCTCTATCATGTCTCGATGCATTTTTAGATACATACTGCATGGCAAAGAGTCTATCAACTGACTCATCATGAGCACCACTGGAAGATGCATAGTGCCCATGCTGTCTGCCCTTTGCCTTCATATCTCCTTGCTTCTTGTAACAATCCTTTGCAATATGCCCATACCGGCCACAATAATGCCAGTCCTTGTCCCTGTTGGACTGATCAGACGACTGCCATGAACCAGATCCACCACCTCTACCTCGGGGTGATCTCCCCCTGCCTCTAAACCCACCAGATCCATGCTCGCCTTGTGTATTTGCACCATGCCAATTACTCTGCTGCTGCTGCTATTGTCCATAAGTATTATGAGTGTCACCACGACCTCGAAACGAACCACGACCTCTAGACTCTCTGCCCCGCTGGCTAGAGTACAACACAGTGTCTCTACTCTGAGATGCACTAGAACCTGTATTCAAACCAAGTTTGACTTCCTCATGCAGCAACAAAGCAACTAGCTCTTCCCAGCTAGGGGGCTCTTCTATGATAGAAATGGAAGTGTCAAAAGCTTTGTACTCTTTGCCTAAGCCATTCAAAGCAATAGCAATCATATCATCTTCTGATACACTTGAGCCAATAGTAGCAAGTTGATCAGCTATGGTCTTAATCTCCGTGGTATACTTCTGGATGCTCTTGCCATTCCTTGACATGTTGTTGAACTGCTGTTTCAACTGGATCTTTCTTGCATGTGTCATGGTTCCATAAATTTTCATCAGTATGTCCCAAGCATCCTTTGGAGTCTCACATCCAGTGATTTGAATTACCATAGCATCAGATATACATAAGGAAAACCAATGCAGCACCTTGCATGCTCTTTCATTCCATAGCCTGTAGGCTCTTTTCTGTTCATTTGTTGGATTGTGTGCAGGCAACTCAGGAGCAACTTCATCTCCTGTACATAAATCCCAATAACCTCTGCCAACTAGAAAGTTTTTCATTCTAAATTTTCATAATGTAAAGTTCTTATTATCCAACTTCTCTCCAACTATCTGAGTGATATTGCCAGTCCCATGTGCATTAGCCATGATGCAATAGAATGTCTATCAAATGCCTAACTCCCTGCAGTCCAATAAGTATGACTGACTCCATAACAGTTTATGACAGTTTTCTGCACTAAATTGCAGAAAAAAACCAGGGTATTTCAGCCCACTAACACGCCAAAACAACCCACAAACAAGTGGTCTCAACTGTATATATAATTGTCAATACATAAGCTATGTGTTTGCTTCAGCTTAAGCTTCTGTAACTTCACTGCCAGGGCACATACATGCAGTCTGAAAACTGTAAACTGTGAGTAACCAGCAGTAATTTCAAGTCCAAAACTGAGTGGTAATCATGTCATACATGTTCCAAAATCTCCCAGGTAGCTGCTAGTACATTTGGCAGTCAAGACATGAGCATAAAGGCACAGAACAGTGCATAACTAGCACATACAAGTGTCAACAAGTTCAGTTGCAGGTTGCAGTCAACCAGTATTTAGCATACCAAGCTCCAAGTAGCTCCAAAATGTCTTTTGACCATGTCATACACTTACTTTGTAGTGGCAAGTTCAATACATGAGCATTTGAGTGGGCATAGACAACCTGTCTTCATTGACCAATGACATAACCTTCATGAGCTGTTTGTAATTAACCAGGACAGTGTAACTGCATTTACTTTAGCTTCAAAATTTAGTTTTCAATGATGCTCATTGCTTGCTTCAATCCTCCATACATTCAACATGTATAGGCCAGTTCATATAGATGATGGAACCTCCAAGATGACCTGTATTGCTTCAGTAATGTACAGTACTTGTCATTGACTGTGTATGACAGTTTTCAGCTTGTCAATGATTTTCAGATCTGAGTATTCTGAGCAAAAGATCTCAGCTCCAAGACATTTGATCCAATGTACACATGCTTTGACACATTCTTGTGCTCCAAAGATGCCTTCTGAGTGTAGTACAAGGTTCCTGTGTGTCAGTAATGACTGAATGCATGCTGTCCAATCATGTTTACAATAGTTCAGAACTGATTACAGGTCAGTGTCTATCATTCCAGCTCATAACAGAGCTCCCACACAAGCATTTACTTCTTGCACACTTCAAATACCTTCAATAGTAAGCATACATGCTCTATGAACCTTGTCCAGGTGCCCCACTGAAGATTGACAGGTTGTTGTCCACTTAGATCAGCAGGCATAATCACGCATAATTCCTGCCCTTGTTTCCAGCTGGTCCTCCTCATCATGAGGCTCAATGACCACTTGCAGATGCTCAAAGATGCCCACCAAGGCTCCCAGGAAGGCCTCAACCACTGTGATAAAGCATGGAGTCCAAGATGAGCAAATGCATACGTTGACAGAGTAATGGCAGCCTGTTCTTGTTTTCAAAAGACCTTGTTCTTCAGCTTCTTCAAGTCTTCTTGACTTCCTCCTGCTCCAAAGAGCTCAACCTAGCAATGCTCTGATACCATGTTCAAAGAGGAGAGAGAGAGAGAGAAAGAAAGGGAGAAAATCCATATCCATGAGCCTTCAAGCTCTCAAGCTCATTCCTTCATTTCCACACACTTAACTGAAAAACACACACTATACAACGTAAAGTGACCTAGTGTAAATGTAGACTAGACTGACTAACTCTAGTCAGACTACTAACCCGACTTATTTAATGTAGTCACATGTAGACAGCTGTACACACTAGCTGTCATAGATGTCGGTCATAGATGAAGACACACTGATGGTGAGCTTGATTTCTAACAGAATTGCCAAGAAAGCAATTGACCAACCAAGTTAGGGTGACGAGGTTGCCCAGGATTTATCAACTATAATTTAAGAAAACCTAAGGTAGAGACAATTTGGGGTCAACAGGGTATAAACCCTAACCCAAGGAAAAAGGGTAAACAAGCAACTCAGCTTACGAAACCCTTGGGATCTTGCCAAGTCACGAATGATCCAGGTTCGA